>NC_141685.1:1244152750-1244771294 GCF_964263255.1 Lissotriton vulgaris
GTCGCTGGACTTGAGGAGTGAAAACCGGATATATGGAGACTGAACTGTTCTCATACTTCAATGGGCCGTGCCTACGCGAGGCCTGGAGGATAGCGTCTCGATCCCGAAAGTGGAAGAGCCTAGCAATGATAGGCCTCGGGGGAGCCCCCGGTTTAGTCTGTCCACCCGGGAAACGATACGCACGCTCAACCGCAAAGAATTTGCTGAGTCCGGTGGGAGCGAGGTAGGTGACGATCAGATCCTCCACTAGCAGGTCAACGGTGGTGGCGCCGTGGCTCTCAGGCACAGCGACCAAGCGAATGTTTTTATGCCGGGCCCTATTTTCATATTCGTCCAGACGTCTGGCCATCATATCGTGCGATGACCGCAGGTTACCAATCTCCGACTGTGCATCCGCCATATCTGTGACAAGACTGGAGGCCTTAAGGTCCAAGGCCTTGACCCTCTCGTTGGTCTTAGCCAAGTCCGCTCTAATGAGAGTGACATCAACGGCCACCGTGTCGATCTTGGACACAATAGTCTCATATTGCAGCCCCATATCAGTCTTCATCCCAGTGATGGCGCGCATTAGGTCCTGGAGCGAGACCTCCGATGTCGCCATAAGGTCCGTCCTTGGGTCTTCAAGACTACGGCCAGTACCACCGGGGGAACCCTTCGGTTGTGTGTATCGATCCATCACATTCGTTTGAACGGGTCCCCCACGGGTCGGCACCTTCGTCTTGCGCTTCTCGGTTTCGGGTTTGGTCGCCATATTAGAAGCCACGCCCCGAAGGGGCCCTCTGGACCTGGTGTAAATGGCAAATATTGTTGAGTCGCCAAAGCGGGATTCCGGTACAAAATCGTAGACTGTGAGACTAGGGATATGGCCGGAAAGCACAGTGTGCCAAGTCCGCCGCGGCTCGAATTAGGATCACTTTCAGAACAGTCAATTAGGAGGTCGAGGAGAAACCGAAACTGAAAGTAACAATGTCACCGGTGGGAAGGAAGTTCCTTCACCGCTGTTGTTGACTTACTCCTCGGCCAGCCAGAGCATCAGAGACCCCGGTCTCGTCCGGGGGCAGGCCAGAAAGTCAAAGACGATGTAAAAATGGTTCCCGAAGTCCGATTTCAGTTCTTGAAAGTGTATTAGGATCAGCAAGAGTAGATCTTCAAAAGCCCAATTAGAAATTCAGGATAGTCAAAGAATATTTGCGAGAGGGCGGCGCGGGTCACGGGAGCCCTCTGCTTACGCGACCATCTTGGATGCCCGCGTAGCTCCTCCTCCTACTTGAGTAATTTATGGTGTATCACTAAATATATTGGATAGTGACTAAACTGTGTGAATATCTGTATTACTTGGGCAGTTGTTGTGTAAACTGCTGCACCAATTGCTTACTAGCCTCGTAAAAGTCTATATTAGTTATTGATTAGTTAACTGACTATTTGTATGGGAGAGTAAATGTGTGTGTGGTTGGGTGGGGGGTCTGTGACTATCCAAAGATATGTGAATAGTCAATTCAGTAGGTATATGACGTTAAGACTACATGTTATAATATTTGTTTGGGTGAGTGAATATCTTTATGGGTGTGGTGATGAGTAGATATATTTCTCAATGCTACATGTCCAACAAAGTAGAAAAAATAAAAAGCAGTGTATGTGACAGTTGTTGTATATAAATAAGTATACATAAAACTCATTGCTTGCATTAGTGACTTTATAGATAACTGTATACTTTTTTTTTTTTGTATAAGCTTTATTCGAGACAATTCTCATAAAAGCACATAAAATCAAAACAGTTATACAATAATACATTATTACGGATTAAAAAGTCATTAAACATGGAGTACAGCTCATACAACATTTGCATATAAAAACCATATTAACAAATAGTATTACATTAATCATTGTTGAGAGGAATACCTTGTTACCTGCTTCCCCCCAGGGACCGTCGTCTAATTGCCCATGCCCAACCCAGGTATTTAGCTACCCCTATGACTATCGAATCCTGAGTTGTTGTACGTAGGATTCTTAGAGCCACTGCGCTGTCTCGTGTCCCCAAGTTTTTACATACCGGCGAGAGCCATTTTCTCCTCGGATTTACATAAGCGTGGCATACGAAAAGAAAATGGCCTATGCTCTCCTCGGCATTTTCGCATGCTGGACATAAGTTATTGGTGGGTCTGTGCCAGCCAGATGTCAGTTTCTTGAGGGGGATAGATCCTGATCTTAACTGAAATACAAGTTTCCTGTCCATTGGTACCGTGATGTTGTCCCAATAATTTTCCAGGGCAGGAAGAAATTTTATCTCCAGGAAGCGACCAGACATAGAGTCGGCCCTGGTGTCATTCAGCATCTTACCGCCAACCCAATCCCAGTATTGTTCTTTAAGGGCTTCTTTACTAGGGAAGATCTCTCCCTCAGGGTTATTCCAAAGATTTTAAAACCCTAAGTTTACTAACAAGGACTTCAGATGTTTTAGCCATTTTATCTTATGGAAGGTATCTTCCTTGATTATCTATTGAAAACCCTCCGCATATTGTCTTATTTCTGGAGTCGTCCAGAGACGTCTCCAGTAAAGAACTGGGCGCAATCGGGCTCTATCTACAATGGTACGTCTACCTAACTCCAAAAACAGTGGGGTTAAGGGGGTACTCTGTGGGAGACCTGTAATCCCTCGCATAAACTTGTTCTCTGAAGTCTGGAGAGCCGCTAGACCATCCCAGGCCCATAGCTCCGCGCCATATAATGTGGCACCCAAAACCTTCGCATCATACACTATTAATGCGGGTTTTATGGGTTTTTTTTTGGATTTGCGGTGTTCCCCCCTTAAAGCACCAGAAAGCTGCTGGTGCTTTAAGACCACTTTATCCACATGATGCGTCCAGCCAATGCCCTCTGCGATCTGTACACCCAGGTACGTAAATTCTTTGACAATGTCTAACCTACTGCTGTTTAAGGTTACCTTGGGGTAATTCCTGCGTCCGGGGGAAAAAGCCATTAGTTTTGTTTTTCCCACATTTACCTCTAGCCCATGCTCAGTGCAAAAAGCATCAAAAATGTTTAATGCACGTTGCAGCCCCATGGGGGTCTTAGACAAGATAAGAGTGTCGTCAGCGAACATCAGGATCGGAACCCTGGTGTCCGCTAACGATGGGGCATCAACACTAGCCTTCAACATCCTCTCGACGATTCCGTTAATAAATAACGAGAAAAGTAAAGGGGCCATGGAACAGCCCTGTCGAACACCCCTTTCCACTGGGAAGTCCTCTGTTGTCTCCCCACTTCCACCCCACTGGACTCTAGCGAAGTTGGATTCGTGCAGTCGCATAATTAATGTTAGCAGATCAGCAGGTATCCCCAACTTTTGCAAAACCAACCATAACTTAAACCGGGGGACTAGGTCGAACGCCGCCCGCAGGTCGACGAACGCGACGTACAGGCAGCCCCTTCCCAGTACAACGGTCTTCCACCGTAATATGGTAAAGCGGAAGACCTGGTCGATGGTACTGGTTGCTCGCCTGAATCCCGCTTGGTATGGAGAAAGGGCGTTGTTGTCTTCAACCCAGTCCATAAGCTGGTTTGTTACCATTCTCCCAACTACTTTCTGTATGGTGGCTATTAAGCTTATGGGCCTATAGTTTGCAGGCAGTGAACGATCTCCCTTCTTGTGGATGGGGATAATGGTTGCGCCTTTCCAGACGTCTGGGACCACTTCCCCCTTGGCTAGGGCATTCGCTACAAGGAGGGTATATCTCGCCCATCTGGTCATATCGTGTTTAAAAATATCAGGTGGAATGCCATCTGGACCTGGCGCCCTCCCACATTTCGCGGAACCAATGGCAATTTCCGCTTCTCTAAGGGAGAACAAATCGTCGGTTGCATAAACCGGTGTTATACTATCAGCTGCCACAGGATGGTTAACTTCCGCGTACTGAGGTCTGAAGTAATCAACCCAAGCTTCCTCTGCTACATTGTTGTCTGGCTTCGCAGGACCGGCTCCACTGCCCCACTTGATGATTTTCCAGAATGCCCTGGAGTCTTTACTATCAGAGGCCTCTTTTAGTTTGGCCCAGTGGCCTTCATCCCCATTCTTTTTTGCACGGTAGATGGCCATCTTGTACAGTTCCCTTTTCTTTATCACAGCGGCGCGGTCCCTATTCCTTATGGCTTGTCCCAGGGCTAGTCGTGCTGATCTACAGTGACTATCAAACCACCTTCCCACTTCTTTAGATTTCTTCCCTTTCCTTTTTTTAATGAAGAAGCATGGTCTCAGGAGGGAGAATAACTTATTGTGGATTTCGGTGATTCCACTATCCACTGGAACCGCTGTTTCCATCGCGGAAATTGCACAATCAACAGCATTATTGATGTAAGTCATAGTGGCCTCGTTTGCCAGTACCTTGGGCCATTTTAACCTGCGTTCATCATTACTCATAACAGGGGTTTCATCGTATATCACTAGAGGGTTACCCGCACCAGTATTCCACCACCTATGAGTCACACAGAGGGGGTTGTGGTCACTTTCTACCCGGGGCCTGACTGTCATATCAACAACCCCTTTCCACAGTTGGAGACTGCACAAAATGTAATCGATTCGGCTCCCATTGATGCCATTGTCAAAAGTGTAGCTGCCCTCCTTGTCCCCAGGTGTCCTCCCGTTCAGTGCTCTTAAGCCATGTTCCATACAAATTCCATTCAGTAATAAGATCTCTTTTGTCCATCTCTTTACAGGTTTTAGGCATAGAGGTGGTACTCCCCAGAGATTGTCCTCTTCGCTCTCCAAGAGGTCATTTGTACAGTCCAGAGGTTCAAAAGTCCTGTTGAGGTCCCTTACAATTATCGTTACACTTTCCTGGGACTTGGTCTCAATGGCAGTAGACAACAGCTCAATGGTGGGTAAATTGGTTACGTTGCTACCTCTCACGTAGACATTGTACAAATCTATTAGTTGACCCTTTGCTACGGAGATTCTTAATAATTGCAAATCACAATTTCCCAGGTCCAACATTTTGATGTTGACCTGCAGGTCCTGTCTAACCCAAACAGTTAAGCCTCCCTTGGGCCGCCCTCTTCCCCCTTTTGACGCTGGTATACAATAGTTCAAATAACCAAGACAGAAAAGGGGATCACAAGCCCAGGTTTCTTGGAAGCAACAGATGTCATACCCACTAATAAAGTCCACCCAGGATTGGGAATCCAATTTACTTGCCAGCCCAGCAACATTCCAAGATAAAAGCGTACCAATGCTAGCATCTAGCCCATCTCGGGTGTTAGTCAGTGGAAACACTTGGGCTAACATAGGGCTTTCAGTAGAATTAGTCTGCCTTTCTTGGTCATCTATTGGATCCACTGTCGTATTGGCTGAGGCTGGGTATGTTATCTTGGCATTTGTATTTAGGGTTCCCAGTCTAAAACCACCTTCTTCGACCAAACCCCCCGTCTCGATGTTATTGACCAATAAGTTTGTAACAATTGCATTACCATGAACATCACATTGCCCTTCTGGCTCGTTAGTATTCCCTCCTATGCTGTCAGTACTGGTTTGTCAATATCCCCATCCTGGCTCCTGCCATCCTACATGAGAGTTGTAATATGTGTAAGTGGTATGGTTATGACCAACAGGAGGAGGTGGTAAGGGATTGACTGGCCATGATACAGTAGGGGGAATAAGGGGTTCATTGAGTAAACTAGTCGTTACACTAGTCGGTCGGGGGTAAAAAAAGGTAAGGTCTACAATTCCGATACCTCCCTTGTTTGTTCCCCATCCCTGCCTTGTTATCCATCCTGCCACCCTTGGGTCTTGAAAATTAACCACTATGCAATCCCCACCCAAGGTTTTCGATGTATATCCCATCCAGTCTATTCTCCTTACCCCTATGATTAGCCCGTCGATGTCACCAGGCAGAGGACGGTTTTCCTTTAGCCAGTGCATGATCTTGTTTTTGAGCATCTGGAAAGTTTCTCTCTGTCCTGGGGGTAATGGTGGTACGTTTATAAGAACTGCTACATAGGGAAAGGAGTCTGGGGTGAGATTAATTGGTGGTTTTCTGTGGGGTGGCTTTGCCACGGGCGGTGGGATAGATTTGGGAACTTGGGGGACATATTGGGGGACAGGCTTCGGCGCCTGTTGTTTGTTATTTATTTGGGACGGTACTGAAGTTTTACCTACCAACAGACCTGCATTAGCCCTATTCCCTCCCACCGGAATATTCTGAGCTTTCTGCGTGCTATTAGTTACGTTTGCGGTTGTTGGTACTATTCCCGCTTGGTGACGCACTGTAACCTCAGCACTCATTGCGATTGGTAGATTTTGTGTCGGGGGGATTGTGGGCTGTGTAGGGTGTATTATGGTCGACTGAGGTAAATCAGGGCCAACGTTTGCTCTCTCAGTTCTGTCTGAGGATTTTATAATGGCTTTAGCTGTAGGTTTGCTCTGTTTGGGAGGTAAAGGAGAGCTATTTCGGGGGTTTCTTCCCTTATCCTGAATAACAGGGTTGTTTAGGACCTGAGAGTTTGTGCTTACTTCCACCCTATTCGCTTTAATCAGTGATTTTGTGGAATAAAAATTGTCTAAGGTAGTCTGTTCAAAATGGTTTAGCCTATCTACA
Source organism: Lissotriton vulgaris (assembly GCF_964263255.1). NCBI lineage: Eukaryota > Metazoa > Chordata > Amphibia > Caudata > Salamandridae > Lissotriton > Lissotriton vulgaris. Next base: position 1,244,159,338 of record NC_141685.1, read on the forward strand.
AGCTTTGCAATTCTATCCTCAATAGGGGTGAGTAGTGATCTAAACAATTTTTCCAGTTCAGGGAGAACATTTACAAGTGATTGCTCCTTATCTTTACATGGTACAGTGGAGTCAGTACAAGGATTATCATCTCCGTCCTGGCTGTTCAAGGAGACAAGATTAGTAGGTGTAACACTTTCTGTACTTTGAGTTTCGTTAGTAGCTACCTCTCCTGAGTTCACGAGTTTATGTAACTTCCTGAGTTTTTGAGGGGGTTTGACCACCCTTTTACATTTTCTTACAGATACTGGTCGTTTCCGTTTGGACCCGATTTTGGGTTGGGCCAATGTAACCTGGGCACCAGAATCAGTGAGCGGTGCTGGTAGGATTTTGCCGCCACAAGGATTATTTAGTTCTGTCACAACATCCTTGTTTGGTTTTTGGGCCTGGACCTCAAAATGGTCGTTTACAACTGGCAGGTTCACTGATGACAGAGGAGTTACCAGGGTGGGGTAAGCTAGATTTGAAAACTTATCCGTTGAATTCTTAAGTATTTCGATTGACAGCCTACGCTCTGCGCGCTTCTCTGCCAAGGTCAACTCTTTGTCTATTACCAGTGAACGATTAAAGAAAAATGTATCTAAGGGGCCAATTGCCAGTGGACCAGACTCTACAGGAGGAGTTATTTGATGGCTATTTACAGAGTTTGTTGATGTGGACGTTGCCATGTTAAACACTAAACAAATCCGACTTTTCTAAGCCACTTACTGGAGGTGATACTATATGTCACTGGTAAGGGGGGTGGCCCAGCCCGGCCTCCTTCGGCCCCGGACGGCCACAGACGGTCCCGCCCTTGTCCCGGGCTTCTCCCGCGCGCTCTCCCACGCTGCGGGAGTACTAGTGGCTTAATAAGGAGTATGAACACAATAGGTGGAAGGGGTAGGAGGGGTCGGGGAGAGCGGCCCAGGTGTAGCTGATCAGGGCTGGCGGGTGCTCCTGGGAAATGCAGTCCCAAAGGAGCTCACGCACTCGCTCGCAGCCCCGTGCAAGTACTTCCCTCGGTGACCCCTTCAAGGCGCTGCGGTTAACACTCCTCACGCAGCGGGAACCGCGGAGGGGGTTCCGCAAGAAGTAGGCTGGCAGCAGGCGATTCCAAACAGGCAGAAACAAAAGCAGCAAGGCGTATACTTGTAATAGTGATTTCATAACACACTAAGTATAAGTTACTATCTATATGACTAAGTGAAGTGCTATTTGTATAAGTGTGTAGCTGAGTAAATGAAAATATGATACATTGTTTGCATAAGTGAATAGGATGAATTCATAAGTGAATAGGATGTGTGCTGGCGTGAAATGTCAACATAGGTTTATGAGTATATTTGATAGTTTTCTATTGAATATTGACAACATGTATGAGTTAATATATAGGTAATTGATTAGATGTGTGTGTAGATCTAGGAATCCCTGAGTGAGTTTTTAGATACTGGTATTGCTGTGTCAATGGATTCAAATATGGTACTCTGTATTTTACAGTGAGTGATAAAAGGTTATAGTACTGTATGATGAGGTGTATCTGATTGTCACGTGGATGATGTCATCAGTGATGTCATCAGTGATGTCATTTGAGATGTCATCAGTGATGTCACTGACCATGTCATGAATGATGTAATATGTGACATCATCCCCAGTGGATTGCAGGCGCATGAGTTACAGTTAGTACAACTAACTATAATGGAGGGATTTCAATGATTTTGAATGAGTGAAATGTTCAGCTAACTATAACACCCCTGAAACCTATGGTTTATTCAATGAATTTCTAAGGTTTTTTAAAGGATAATTCCTAATTATAACCTGTTTGAAACTTATGTTTTTTTAGTGAATTTCAAAGGATTTTTAAATGATAATTCCTAACTATAACCTGCCTGAAACCTATGTTTTTTCAGGGAATTTCAAAGGTTTCTTTAAATGATAATTCCTAATTATAATGTTTACCACTTCCCCATATTTTCAACAAGAAGCCAAATCTGCAATGCTACCTAAAAAAACAGGCAATAGTTCCACTTACCACTAACAAATTAACATCAACATTTAACTAGTGTAAGGACGTCGACTATGTACTGCGTGAATTACATCCAACTCACACCCATATTTAAAGAGGAATATGTGATAGAGGTACTAATTATACACTTCCGACATCCAACAAAATCACTATACCCAGCGCCACCACCAGTACAACGACCCCTCCTGAACCCCCCTCTACTACCTCAAAGGTAGCAAAACAGGACAACAGACCTTCCCAAAATAAAATATCCCCTCAACAGCACACTAGCTCAATGTTCAGAGATGGGGCAACCAACTATGTATAAGGGAAGGAACTTGCACATCAACAATAATGTACACAATGCTAACACTACGGGTGATATGCTATACACAACTCACACACAAACCAAAAACTTTTCCATGTGTAGATATACTATTGATACGTGTAGTGTACTGCATAGTGGACGCAACCATATTATCTCAGATACTGGGGAATATTTCGGTCATGTAGCTGTGTTGTCTCCCCCCCTTGAACCAGAAGCAGAGTAGGCTGGTCCAACGTATGGAGGTCAGCGTAAGACTATAAATAATTAGCCTACGCCTTGGGTGTGGTTCACTTCTGTAAAGAAAAGAGACTCCACCACAGGGAAGGTCCTCACCCTGCCATGTTGCTGCCGCCATGATCATGTACCTCCTAATACAGGCCCATTGCAAACTCAGCGCCACAGCACTGCAGACTTATGTCTGTATTGACTACTGCCTTCGATCTACACAGCGGACAGCAGGGTTCACAACTTGAATTCAGCTTTGGATCTACACTACGCACAGCATTGAAGTTAGCCTTGATTTATGTAAGGCAGAGACAATTCTACTCTATGTCCTCAGACTTTGTAAAAATAAGTAACAAAAATTCTTCTTCGATATCTGTGCTGACTACTGCCTTCGATCTACAGTGCGGTCAGTAGAGTTTACAACTTGATACCAGTGGCGCATCAGCACTACAGACAACATTGAATTCAGTCTCGATTTATTTAAGGTAGAGACAATTGTACTAGGTCCTCAGATTTTGTTAAAGTGTGTCACAAAAAAGCATTCCTCGATGTCTGTGTCTACTACAGCCTTCCATCTACACTGCGGACAGCAGGGTTCACAACTTGAATTCAGCTTTGGATCTACACTACGGACAGCATTGAATCAAGCCTTGCTTTATTTAAGGTAGAGACAATTGTACTCTATATCCTCCGTTTTTGTAAAAGAATGTGACAAAAAGCATTTGTCTATAACTGTGCTGACTACTGCCTTCGATCTACACTGCGGACAGCAGGGTTCACAACTTGAATTCAGCTTTGCATCTACACTACGGACAGCATTGAATTAAGCCTTTCCTTATTTAATGCAGAGACAATTGTACTATATGTCTTCAGATTTTGTTAAAGGATGTGACAAAAAGCATTCCTCGATGTCTGTGTCAACTACTGCCTTCGATCTACACTGCGGACAGCAGGGTTCACAACTTGAATTCAACTTTGGATCTACACTACGGACAGCATTGAATCACGCCTTGCTTTATTTAAGGTAGAGACGATTGTACTGTGTCCTCAGATTTTGTTAAAGTATGTGACAAAAGGCATTCCTCAATGTTTGTGTCGACTACTGCCTTCGATCTACACTGCGGACAGCAGGGTTCACCACTTGAATTCAACTTTGCATCTACACTACGGACAGTAGGAAATTTAGCCTTTATTTAATTAAGGCATAGACAAAGAATACTCTTCTGGCACTGCTAGTATGCGCAAGCACCTTTAAACCCTGCATCCTGTGAACTATGCTCACAAAGAATGTAGAACACAATGCCAAAATGTACCTCCACCACCAGCAATACCAAGTACCTTTGGGGCATCGCTTTCAACATCGCCAAGAGACATACGTCCCCATTTTGAGAAAGTTAAAATGCACTGGGTGAAATGCAATAGTTTAATTTGTTATGGGGAAGAATCAGTAGACCTAGTTTGCAGAGCAATTGATAACCATCGATGGTAGTTTTTTTTTTCCCTCAAAGTTCGTGCAGTCTAGTATGCAACACTCAATGCTTTGAGTACAGACCGCTCAAACCACGCATCATCCCAGAGTGAGCACACGTTGTGCACCAGATGAACCACTAACTCAGTGCACCATAAATAAACGCCACGTGGCCTTATTAAGGTAAAATTCAGTTGCCAAAAGACATTCTTACCAGTGCGCTCTGCCTAAACCACGCATCATCGCAAGCTCCACACAAACCGCCCCTAGTTCAGTGCACCACAACCCATGAACCCTTTACAATAGAATCTTCTGTGTATTATTTCAGATACAGTGCTCCTACCTTTGTACAGCAGAAGTCATAAACCGTTTATCAAACAATGATGGTGAGGGCAAGACCAGGTATGCACAAGGGTATATTAAAAAATTATCCACTTGAACAAAGTATAACTGCCATGGCACTCTACTCCCTATGGTTCGCTGTCCAAGCCACAAAATTGTCCACAAGTAAATCAAAAGAGAAGGAATGCCCAAATATTGAAAGGTTTTTCCAGTCCAATACTGTAGTCTGTGAATACTTTATTTTCAATATCCAATATTGTCCAACAAATCAAGATGTATCAGATCCAATGTAGAAAGTTCATGATCACAAATCCAATATTTCAAAAAGTTCAAAATGATACAGCCAATGACACAGCCTACGCGTTTCGTCCTACTTGGACATCATCAGGGCTGTGAAATAATAAAACAAAAAAAGTGTAATTAGATGTGACAATTTGACTAAAAATGAACGGGTGGCAATACATAGTCTGAGATCAGATCAGAGTATTGTGATACAAAATGCCGACAAGGGTGGAAACATTGTAGTGATGAATAGGATTGATTACTGCCAAGAGATCAATAGGCAGTATCACGATAATTCATGTTATGTGAAATCAAGTACGAATCCAATTACTCAAGCATCTAAGCAGATTAATGAAAGACTATTTGTTTGGAAGGAAGAGGGTTTATTAGATGAGGCATAGTACAAACTTATATGTGGATAACCCCACCTATCCATTCATATATATTCTACCAAAGGTACATAAATCAAGAACCAATCCACCGGGAAGACCGATTGTTTCGGGGATTGGGGGAATGACAGAGCATTTGTCAGAATTTGTGGATTTACATCTGAAACCCTTAGTGTTGAATTTGCCATCCTATATAAAGGATACAATGGATGTCCTCAATAAGTTGCAGGATGTTAATTGGGAGGATGGTCTCATTCTTGCCACCCTGGATGTGGTAGGACTATACACCTGTATCAAGAATGAGAAAGGGATACAGGCTCTACATCACTTTCTGGGAACACGCAGTGCTAGTTTAAGAGATCATTCCACTATGTTGGAAGAAATGTGCATGTTGATCTTGACCAATAATTTTTTTCTTTTTGTTCATGATTGGTATAATCAAACAAGGGGTACAGCGATGGGCTCCAGGTTTGCTCCCTCTTACGCCAACCTTTTTATGAGTTGGTTCGAGAGGGAGCACACCTGGGGTCGTGGTGCCAACAAATGGACGGATCACATTTTATTTTGGGTCCAGTTCATAGATGATATTTTGATCATTTGGAGAGGTACACAGGTAGAATTAACTGAATACCTGGGACATCTTAATGAGAATTATTTTATTATAAAACTGACTTTGGATTACAGTACCAAAAACATAAATTTCCTAGATGTAGAGCTATTTGTTGAAGGAGACAGAATCATGAGTAAACTGTTCATTAAGAGCACTGCAACAAATTCAATACTTCGAGCTGATAGTTCACATCCCAAGTCAGTGATGCGGGGGATCCCGTATGGGGAAATGATAAGAATTAGAAGGAATTGCAGCAAAGAAGTAGATTTCAATGCAGAATTAGATCAGTTACAGAATAGACTGCACCAGAGGGGTTATAGTAAGTACTCTTTGCGTGAAGCTAGGGGACGCATTATGAATGTAAAGAGAGAGTCCACCCTGATAGAGAAACAAAAGATGGTATCGAAAGATCGATTAGCCTTTGTTACAACATACTGTATTCGGAAGGATAGAATCTTTAAGGCATTGCACAAGAATTGGAATATGTTGAAAGGAGTACCAGGCTTGATGCATTTGATAGGAGATAAACCCGCGGTAATCTATAGGAGGAGTCCTACGATCAAGCAAATGATTTCTAAAAATTATTTGGAACCTGTGGTCGCCAATAATTACAATTGGCTTCCACAACCACCTAATGGTTTTTATGTATGCGTCTCATGTAATGTATGAAAACCTGGAACTGAACAAGACAAAAGCGTTTTGTTACAATACTCAACAGACATATGCAATTTAGGAATTTATTAATTGCAATAGCACAGGGGTCGTTTATGCAATTATTTGCGACTATAATAAGGTGTACATTGGAAGTACTAAATGTTTATTGAAGCTCAGAATACAGGAACACAGTAGAAGCATTAGAAATAAAGATGATAAGTCACCACTTTACAGACACATTAGAGACAACCATGAGACGCAGAATAAAATCAGATTTCATGGTATACAGAAGATAATTCCAAACAAATGAGGTGGAGATGGGGAATTGAACATTAGACAAAAGGAGGCCAGATGGATCAGCAAATGTAGGACGGTACATTTGGGGCTGAACTATGATAATGAGTTGCATTACTTTTTGTAATTAAACTAAATTCAGTCAGGTGTGTTTTGAAGAGATGACTATTCAATAGTATTGTTGTTCCAGAAATTAGTTGCTAACCTTGGACCAGGATGAGTACTTTTTTCTTGACTTTTGAACTCATGAGTACCAACTTGCGGACATAGTGTTTTAAAACGCCTGGGTGATGATTGAAAGAATAGTGAGGGTAGCTGTTCATGGAATTAGTGTCTGACAATATATGGGGTGACGCTGGAAGGAAGAGAAGAGAGAATAAAGATAAAAGCAAATAATAGGGATTTTAACTGGTCATGTTAGCATATAGCGGGGAGGTGGAAATTGAATCCTTTAGCTTTGCATATGATAATGATTAGCTTCATTATTCTCAATGTCCGTTACTTTCTAGAACAAGACACACAGGGAAATGGAAAGGAATAATTTGTATATAGGGCTGCAATTAATACTGGGTGTAACTTGATACCTTAAAGATTATGGGTTACCACAACAAGAGAACAGAGAGCGTGCATGGTGTATGGGGCTTTACTCTTCCGATTGTTTGCTAATTATGGGAGTGGGTACTTGAAAAAATTCAAATTTTATTCTTAAATTGAAGGACAAGATTTGAGAAGTAAATACATGTAGTAAATGGGACGGTTTTAATATCACCATAAAAAACGGGAGTTCATTGTACGTCAGAACGAATCAGGAAAGGGATATTTGAAACTTTACATATGCCTTTAAATATAGAAACGTATGAGGCAATCTGATTGGTCAGAAACAGCATTTCCTGTCTATAAGATGGATTGTGAAACATGTGGCCACAACAGGAAATGGGATAGTGGACCAGAAAGGGAACTGCATGGGCTAAAGGGATGCCGTATGCTGATTGGTCAAAAACAGCATTTCCTGCCTATGAGATGGATTGTGAAATATGTGGCCACGACAGGAAATGGGATAGCGGACCAGAGAGGGAACTGCATGGGCTAAAGGGATGCCCTATGCTGATTGGCTGAGTTTGGCAACTGTCATGGGATTGGTTAGCAACGTGGGAGTTAGATACATTCTCTGTGAATAGAATCTGATTGGTGGAACGGAAGAGAGGACGAGAGAGGGAACAAAGATGGTAGAAAAGGCGGGTATATTGGGTCTTTGTGATTGGTCAAGTGGAGTATTTAAGAGACAGGTGAAGCAGGGTACCGACACTAATCTGATTTATCAGGACGGGCGAGTTGCGGGACCAGAAGGAAGCGGTGTTGAAAACTCTCGATTGAAATAAGGTGAGAAAATAGGAAGGGTATATTCTCTTCAATGGCCTTTAGATAGGGGATTGAGCACTTTACTGGGCAGATCAGTGACATATGGTTTCTTTCTTAGTACAGCTTATTATTCTAATGAGAAAGACTGGTCCCTAGTGAAGCAAGATCTTTTTGGGGAACTGAACTAAACAAAATCAATGGTGAGCCTTATGTATATACATGGTAGAAACAGGACTGTATGAATTTGTGAGAGACAAAATAGAGGGTACTGTTAGTAAAAACACATGAAGGACATTGAAAAAAGCTTGATTTATTGATTTAATGTTGTATTGACTGGGGAAATGAGTGATAATTAGAACCATACCTGTTAGTACAGAGGTGATCAAGAGCACATAGTCTACAAAGAAATTGTTTGGTTATATTTACAGGTTTTTATGTTAAGCGGTGATATTGGCGCATATTGGAAGTTTTTTGAATTACACTAACGCCATTGGAAAGGGATATAGCTACTCTATGGTGAGCATTTTACTAAGAACATAGGTAATATGGACATGTGAATTAGTTGTTATTTTATCTTTAAACTCACCTACGCCTGTCTGATTTCTACAGGTGGAAGTGTTTAAAACTTGCGCATATTCGATGACTTATGTATTCATGCTTTATGGATCACATAATAATGAAGGTATGGTTGCATCATATTGGAATTAATATCAGAGAGATAAAAATGTAGGCACTGTAGGGATAAAGTGGACATTTACAAAATTAATGAATTAAGGTGGATCCGACATACTTTTCATGTTATTACCTGTTAGCTTATTACAAAAACTAGAATGGAATATAGGCAGGATGCTCATGGAAATGTTTTGAATCAATTTACAATGTACTAGATACGGATTGATTGTTAATTGTTTTTTTTTGTTTTATTATTTCGCAGGCAATACAATAAGGAGTCAAGAGGGAAATAAGGATACTGTAGGGATAGCCCTCCACTCAATAAGCATCAATACAAAAAGATCCCAGTACCCTGGATGCGGATTAGCATTCATCTAATAGGGCATTTCTGTTTGCTGGAAAATATACCATTAGATTCCAGACCACCCACCTACTCTACATCAAGTTAGGCGTGTTCTTCAAGTGCCTATCCGTCCAAAACAAATCATTATTTGTAACCATAAAAAAGGAAGGGGGGAGAATCCAGACTGCTTTGAACTCGACCCAACCACCTATGACTGCTCAACTGAGACAGTACGTAATCCCACACTTAGAACAAGACAAACATACAAAATGTGTGGCGAAGAGGAAGGCGCCTCACGGGCGAACACCCTCGGGCCCTTGGCAGATGTTTACCAATTTCTTGCCCCTTACTCATCATTGGTCGCCATTCCTCTTCAAAATAAAGTGTCCAAAACAAAACCATGCGTGTTTGTGCAAAGAAGACAGGTGCAAGACAAGAACATCCAAGGAATCACTCCTTGATATGACAAAGAAAAAGTGATTAAAATCAACAGTCACACCAATGTTACAAATGTATTACTGGGTATGGTGTGTACAGGTGAATTAAAAAGGCTGGTAGGTTAGCATCGCATACCAATACCCATAGCCAACATGTTTCACTGCCCTACAAACTTATTGGTAGATTCATCAGGGCTCACCACTTGATCACTGCACCAGTGTTGGACATCCTCATAGTGGAAACCTTATCCAGCCATGTCCTCTCATACCAGCCGGGAGGAGGAAGAGACTCTCAGTCGTCGATTGTCTCATCAATCGTACATATGGTACAACGGGACCGTAAATCATCCCAGGAACCTAATTATCCTGTAACTGCCTATTGATCTCTTGGCAGTAATTAATCCTATTCATCACGACGATGTTTCCACCCTTGTTGGCATTTTGTATCACAATACTCTGATCTGAACTCAGACTATGTATTGCCACCAGTTCATTTTTAGTCAAATTGTCACATCTCATTACACGTTTTTTTGTTTTATTATTTCGCAGCCCTGATAATGTCCAAGTAGGACGAAACGCGTAGGCTGTGTCATTGGCTGTATCATTTTGAACTTTTTGAAATATTGGATTTGTGACCATGAACTTTCTACATTGGATCTGATACATCTTACAACCCAGGCTTACCTAGTATTTTTTCTGATTCCGGGTGTAAAATATGGGAGAGTCAAGGTATATCGAAACTTGGGGATCTTTATGGTTCCTCAGGCTTTTTGGAGTTTGAAACATTAAGTTTATTGTACAAATTACCAGAACATACTTACTTTAAATACACACAAATTCATGATTTTTTGGTAAGAAAATTAAAAATGAAAGAGATTCTGGATTCGGATTTTTGGCAATGTTTGTACAAGGGAGAAGAAAACCAAATAGTAACCATTAGTGAGGGATACAAATACCTTACCGAAACTAAACCAGACGAGTGTCCAGAAATAGCAGAGAAATGGGCCCTTTGCTTTCCAACAGGTATCACTTCAAAAGAAATATCTTACTCCTTAAAGAAAATTGATACGCTGGTTCATTCTTCGAGCTTAAAACTGCAAGCATATAAAACAATCTGCCAACTTTACTACACTCCTCTGCAAATAAGCAAATGGTCCTTGAATAATGGCTCTAACGATCGAACCAAATGCCCCAAATGCCATTTACAAGCGGCTGATCTAGAACATATGTTGGCTCTATGCCCAGCGCTAGCTTCATTTTGGAATAGTATAGGGAAGATATTGAGATTGAAATTGCTAATTGATGCACCTTTAACTTCTGAAATGATACTGCTAGGTATACAGACTAACCCTACACCTTTTCAAGATCTAATTTTTATTGTGTTGGCATGCGCACGGCTGGTTTTGGCTAGAGCTTGGATAGCTGAACAAGCACCTAATGTGAATGAATGGTGGTGCTTGGTTAAAGAGATACATCATATGGAGCTATTGTTAGCCAGGAAAAGAGGAGTGAAAGCAATGACTAAAGTAAAGAGAATATGGGGAGACATGTTTTATATACCCGACATTAACTAACCTGATTTGAAGTTGTGTTTAACTCAAAATCAGACAAGATTGTATTTACTTGTTTAAACCCCCTTTATATTTCTTTTGTCTGCCTGAGGATTGATTATCATTTACCAGCTATGGTAAACCGCTTTTTGTAATAATCTTTAAAAATTATTGGAAATTATGTACAACAAAATTATGATTGTTCTGTTTAATCCTGCCTGTGATATCCATTAATAAAAAGGATTTAAAAAAAAAAAAAAAAGGATCTGATACATCTTGATTTGTTGGACAATATTGGATATTGAAAATAAAGTATTCACGGACTACAGTATTGGACTGGAAAAACCTTCTTTCAATATTTGGGCGTTCCTTCTCTTTTGATTTACTTGAAGTCATAAACCGTTTATGATTGAATATCTGTGTATGATATCATGATTACTATTCTAATTGTTACCAACAGCAACGAAATAAACTGGAGTTGAGGACATGTGCCCGTACCCACTTAAACTTTTTATCTGTGTCTGTGCACTTTGTTTGTAAAATGCTGCTCCTGTTCCCTATAACATTATATTGTTCTGTAAACAGCATATGCAACCATCTTACCTCTGCCAGTAACAAAAACTTTAATTATATAACTTTCTCTCGCTCATTCTACAAATACGAATGTGCAAAGGGGATCATTACAATACTACAAAGAAACTCTATAGTCAATTTATAAGTGTGTGCTATTTCTTGTTTTTTTCTTTTTTTTTAGCATATTTATATAGCGCGAAGTCGACCTAAAACTATATCAACAATTTACATGAGCACCCTATTTACAGAACATTTTCAGGCACGCGTAGATTACGTCATTACTCTACAATAACAGGATATGGACGCGACTCAGAGTCTCGAACAATGATTTCCAGCACCAAGTTCGACAGTATACCTGAATGACCACATACATGTATATATTATCTGCCCTTCATGTGCCAAACACTGCAACCTAAACCTTTCACAGCCCTGTATTACTACAGCTACAACACTACACTGAATGTACAATGAACATTCATATTCGCAGAAATGTGTCATGTCCACCATCTTTTCTGTGTGCAACTATGGATGAATATAAGGTCAATGATACCCCGTACCTTCCATGTTAGCCATATTGTGGGACTTTACAGACATAATGACACATTTGCGTGTAAGACCCAGGTGACAGCATCACTACAACACGGACACCCAAATCAGTTGATTTTTCAAATAGCTCACGACGGAACCACGCCCATAGCTCCGGAGTCATCGTTCACAGTCTCGTGCAGCACTGGCATACGTCAGTCCAACCCACTCTGCTTACGCTTCCAGGAAAACACAACAACTCTACATGGCCCAGATTTCCATTGTAGTGATTTCTTACTTCCTGGTCTAGTTGTCAGAACGGCACACACATGCTCACTCATGGCTGGTATATACCCACACCACACCCATCCAGCACATGCGTCACTACACATGTGACCCTACCAATAAAACAGACGGGGCATACATGCTCTACGCCATTTTAGAGTTGCTCCCATCGCAAAGCGCTGTGATGGCCCGTCCTAGTGGTTCGGACACCTCATGTAGGCCCAAACCACCGAGCAGGGAGGCCCACCACTACATGCGTGGCCTCTTTGGTCACTGAGTTAGTGGTACCACAAGCACTCAGCATGTGAGCAACCTGCGATGATGATGGGAGCACAAGTATGTCCTTAGCCATAGCGATATCAAGACTCAGCACAATATGTGAGACTTCTTGGCGGCAGAGTGGGACTGCATGATGTAGAAGGTGCCCTGTCCACGAAAAGGTGAGCAGTGAGTCCTGGGTGTGCAGCGGAGGAAGTAGATGGGGTGCAGCAGACTGCATACAAAAAGGCGATGCACTGATTTAGGGGTATGCAGTCCTAAATACCGAATCTTATTGCATTTGTATTTTTTTCAATAGCAGAAAAGTTTTTATAATCAGTCAAATGTCTGTCGCTCGTGATGATTGAAACCACGTGTATCACTGCGCACCACTTGCTTTCACAACTGGGTAAAAAACATTACTACTATACTAATTGTTCATAAATCAAAGCCTATTAAAACAAGTTGGAACTGTACAAATAGTTGTATTTTTAATGCGGGAGGGAAGATGTGTGAAAGGGAGATGTAATTCTACTCCACATTAAGATAGTAACAATTACCAATCATAGCATCTTTCTTTTACTATCTTTTAGATGTAGAGCTTCAGGGTGCATTATGTCCCGGCACGTGGTGAAAAACACACCGGTGACAGAAAGGTGAGCTGCGAATATTCTTTTCAGTCACTCTCTCACTTCCTCTCTCCTTTGATAAAGAAATGACGCACAATGTTATCTTCCTTTTTATCTAACAGGTTGTGTTCCACAAATTGGCGTCTCCCCAACACCTCCAAAGCTCAACGTTTGAGGATTCTGCGATGCTGCATGGCCATCGTAACAAAGTCTGAGAAGGCTGCTTCGACACGTGGTGCACCCTCTTTGAATCACGCCAATTGCACAAGGAGAGCAAAGAAGCTTTTTTACGAAGAAACCAGAAGTCATCTGTGTGGAGAGAGAGTGGATACTGTGCAGCAGCTTGACTACGTAGGAATGTACAATTACCTCCGGGCAGTGAGAATGGATAGGTTGCAACAGTCTGAGGGACAGATTTACAAGCCCCTTGCACCACTTTTGCGTCACTTTTAACATGGGAAAAGTGACGCAAAAGTGGCGCAAGGGGCTTGTAAATCTACCCCTGAGTGCGCAAGAAAAGGCCCTCACCTCCGGACTCTGGGAGTTAATGGGGTAACACAGTCTGGGTATGCAGTAATGAGAACTCAACGCTATGCAGTGTGAGTGCATGGGGTACAGTACTCTGGGAGAAAAAGAGCACACAGACACCTCCTTGCAGTGAAAGCTGATGTAATACAGTATCCTGAGTGTGCAAAGACATAAAGCAGAAATATACTTGTGCAGTTGTATGAACTCTGCTATTACTAACTCTACAACTCTACACTATCTTTCAGATCACTAAACTTGAGGGTGCACTATGAACCGGCAAGTGCTTGGACACACAACGGAGGCAAAAAGGTGAGCTACGAAGATTTTCTCCAGTATTAACACTACCTCTCCTGCTCCATCTAATACTTTCTCTCTCCTCTCTTTCTATCTCTCACACACTGTTTCTTTCTCTTTTAAAGTTATGGACTCTGCTGTCCACTCTGCCAAAAAAAAAATCAAGGCTGAATTTAATGCAGTCTGCAGTGTAGAACCAAAGCAAAATTCAAGTTGTGAACTCGGTTTGCCACAGTGTTTACACAAGGTAAGCAGAGCGGCCTAAATACACAATGCCTCCAATTAAATGCGTTCAAAATAAACAATATTGTCCTGCATAATGATGTGATCTCTCACCTAATTCTGTCTCATTTCTGAATAATTTTAAAGAACTGTAGGTCCATACTGTAAATCTGAGGCAGTAGGCACTTCCCTACAGACATCTTTTCAACGCGGGCCTATAAGAGAGGTAGAATGTATCAGGCACACTGCAGATGTGCAAATAAGCAAATATTGCCAAGTGTTACCTTAATTTGTGATCTTTGACCTCATTCAGTCACATCGATCTAATTTTAAACACTTATATTTGTTGTTTTGCAGGTTACCTATCCTCATTCCATTGGAGTCCATCTCACATTTTGTTTATTATAATGTTATGTTATGTGGCCGCGGCCAAGCTCTGGGACTCTCTTCCCACTGAATGCAGGCAGGTCACCAGCCTTCTTGCTTTTAGAAGGCACTTGAAAACCTGGCTTTTCCCTTTTCCCTAACGCTTAGCCTGTTATCAGCTGCCCCTTCCTTTTTTTCTTTCGAGTCTGCCAGCGCCAGGATGCCTCTCGAGGTGAGAGCGCGCTTTATAAGTGAAAGAAATAAATAAATAATAAATAATGGTAAAGTTATGTTTCTAGTCATTTATTATATTGTTATCTTAAAGTTACATGTCTAGTTATTTATTGTTGTTTTAATAAAAGTTAATTTTAAAAAAGTATATACGTCTTCTTTTTCTAACAACATTTCACTATTATTTAGTGTGATAATCATATGCTTAGAAAACATTAAACAATCAAAAATAAAAATTATGTTTATATCTAGAAGTATAATCCTGAGGCTAACTCTTTACCAGCTCTTTACCAGAGTCTGTAGCTGCGATTAACGGTTCCTATGGAAAATTTTAAAAACTCCAGCACAGTAACTGTTTGGATTAGCAACATTGTGTGATGAACTTGTAACCTGTGTGCTCACTTAAGTGTTCCATGAACTGCTACTATGGTAACAGGCAGTAAGCAGTTTGGGGGTAGGGTTAAAAGGTACTGGCTGTACAGAAACCGTCATATTTACCCAGGATCCTCTACATGACAGAGAGGAAAGCAAACTAAGACAGAACACTGTGTAGCAGATTTATAAGCCCTTTGCGCCACTTTTGCATCACTTTTCCCATGTTAAAAGTGAACCAATAGTGGCTCAAGGGAATTGTAAATCTGCCCCTATGTACATTACGTGCAAAAGAAGTACACAACTCTTTGAATTCTTTATTGATCACAATTAGACAGTGTTGCTTCACGAGTCACAATGCACTTCAGTAAATACTTCGTGCCTGTTTAAATGGGAGACGGGATTGTCGACATTACAAAACTTAGGGGCATATTTACAAGGACGACGTTAAAATTGTCGCTGCTTTAATGACACCAAATCACAACTAAAACAGCGATAATGGACTTCAAAATCCTTTGTTATCTTACTGGAAGATTTTTTCAACATTGCTGTTTGCTATGCAAGAGTGAGAGCCGAGGCTCTCGCCCTGCCATAGCAAATTTGGTTTTATATTATTAAGGACAGCGTTAAAATGGTTTGGTGTAAGCATGGGCTTCTATCGGAACTCTCACAAATTCTCAAAAGCCTATTATTAAACCATAATGGCCGGTTTAATGAAACTTTCCTAACGCTAAAGCAACGATAATGTTAATGCTGTCCTTGTAAATATGCCCCCAATATCGCGAGAAATACAGCAATAATTTATGTTCACACGAAAAGCTTGTTAATATAAGACTGTGGACTCAACATATCAATCCACCTCGCATATTAAACATGCGTAAGTCTACTTCAGAACAGATGTTAGGATCCAACATAAACCGCAATTAGCGAGAGTTTTGCTATCGGTCCTCAAATCCAGGGCCGCCTTGTAAATACAACGCTATTGTCATACCTCCCTCTTCCTTTTTATATTCTCATAGAAACACCTACCTTACCACTGAGAACACCTACATTGCAACTCATTGCAGATACAAGGAGAGCCCTTAGCAAACCGGCTGCTAACATGCATTAATGCATCTTAGCGTCACCTAGTAAATAGGGCGATATAATTTTCGCCGCATTTGTTTTAAAAATTGCGGCAAAATGGCACTTGTTAATATGCCCTCAAGCTTGCTATGACACACTGGGAACCTCGACTCCCGCCCTGCCATAGCAAACAGCAGTGTCTCGGGGTAGACACCCCGAGACACAGCAGGAACCGCTCCTGTGGGGTGGTGTTCCCCAAGGCTTTCGACTGCTCTAGAATGGAGACCACACGGCCCCCCTCTCAAAATATAAAAAGCCCCGGAGGGTGGTAATCCCCGGGGCTTAGACGGACCTTTAAGCTCCCTCACCCATTTATTATGTAGCACCCAGGAATGGCGGTCCCTGGGCTACAAGGCCCCTCTGAACCCCCATCAAATGTATTATTTTAGACCCCGGGATTTGGCCCTCTCAGGTAGCTAATTTTTAAACAAGCACAGAAGCCCCCGCGTCGTTCTTATTTTTATTACCGTTGATGCATGCACCCAGCGCACATTTCTCAGTGTTTCCCCCCAAAAAAAATTATTTTGGTCCCTAGGGATCCTTGTGGGACCCCTAAGCAGGTCTAGATCCAAATATTTCTTACATGACACCTTTATACGTGTTGAACACTTATCCCACTATTTTCTAGATCCTCGCTTCTACCGAGGGACAAAATGGCTGCCAACACTTCCTGGTTTCGAATCTTGACAACCACTTGACAGTCAATTAGCGCGTGATTGGGACGGTGCGCTTAAAGTGTGCACAAGATGCGTGGGTCCACCGAGGCCATAGATATATATGAACTTTTAATGTACTTTTCTCAGGAACTACTGAACGGATTTACACCATTTAAGCAAAAAGCACGAGTCTGAACCAAAGACTACCACTTTGCCTAATTTGGTATAATTCCGTTCTACCGTTCGGGGTGAATGGTTCCTATGGAAAATTGCATGGGGAAAACACGTTTTGGAACCCCCCTTTTTTCTCCGCCCCCGCTTCAAATACAATATTTTAGACCCCCGGATTTCTCCTTCCCACGTAGCTAAATCTTAAACAAGCACAGGAGACCCCGCTTCGTTTTTATTTTTTTTATGGCTGATCCATGCACCCAACACACATTTCTCAGTTTTTTCAACAAAAAAAAATATTTTTTGGGCCCTAGGGGTCATTGTGGGACCCCCCTAAGCAGGTCTAGAGGGTCAAAATATTTCTTACCTGCCCCCCTTTATACGTTTTGAACACTTGTTCCACTAATTTCTAGATCCTCGCTTCTACCGAGGCACAAAATGGCTGCCAACACTTCCTGGTTTCGAATGACAACCACTTGACAGCCAATCAGCATTCTGCACGTGATCGGACTGTGCGCTTATAATCCGCACAAGATGCGCGGATCCACTGAGGCCATAGATATATATGTACTTTTAATTTTCTCAGGAACTACTGAACAGATTTACACCATATAAGCAAAAGGCACAAGTCTGATCCGAGGACTACAACTTTGCCGAATGTGGTGTAATTCTATTCAGCCGTTCGGGCTGTAGTCGCGATGAATGGTACCTATGGAAAATTGCATGGGGAAAACACAATTCGGGACCCCCCTTTTTACTCAGACCCCACTTCATGAATCCCCTTAAAACTTTCAGGATAGGAGAGGACCAGAGCGCTCCACCAGTTTGGAAAATTACTCGAAGATTCGTCAACCGGCGCCAAAGTTATTTCAAATAGAATGTTGCGCATTTCCTATGGAAAATAGGTCCTACCTATACCGGCGACCACCAGTAAGTAATATTTATATATATATATATATATATATATATATATATATATATATATATATATATATATATATATAAATATATATATATATTATCCACCAAAATAATCCCGTTTCAGAAGGCACAGCTTTTCACAGCTGGTGCGAGTTGCAGGGACGGGCTTTCCCTGTTCAACAAACGATCACCAACAAAGTAAACTCGCACTCCACCAGGGTTATGTTTCTAGCAGGTTTATTTTCAACAGCATGTCATTACAACATGCTGTCTCTAACCAACGCGTTTCAATCCTTAGATCTTGATCACGGTTACAAACATTTGTCCCTCCTTAGTTTCATCATTAAATACCAGGAAGTCATAATCACATTATAATGATGCATTATGGTACTGGTAGTTATTTGGACTTTGATAATGTCCTTATTTTTCCTTATTCACAGTGTTGAAACATTGTATTATCTTACTGGTACTGGTCAGTATACCTGTGTTTAAAGTTTCACATTTGTAAGCTTATTAACAGCATTTATAATTCTCTAAGTGAGTTGAAGCATATTGAATGCGATTGTTACTAACTTTGGCATTTTGGCCACACATATTTTGCCATACATTATGTATATATTGTAATTATAATCAAAAAGTTATCTCTTAGTGAGTTTAAATGCCTGATCACATGCACCATCTTTATATATTATCAAGTCAGCATTTTCATAAAGATTCAATATGCGTTCTACATTTAGGACTAAGTGTCCATGTTCAGTAGTCTCTTGTACAGGTTATACTTATTTGACCCACAAGCATCTTATTATTTGACCAGAATGTTATTTAAAAAAATGGTGACATCTCTTCATAAGTGCACATAAAGCTCCTCATCCCCATTTAGCCCTCCAGGGATCTTAGTTTTGAAACGAATGATAAGTCTCGATTCCAAGCGGCGTAGAGTCATCAATCTATTGCCACCTCTTTCTTTTGGTGGTACTGTTGCTAGTTCACTATATGTGATATCCTTCCATGTCCTTTTTTCTTTTTGATGTGTTTGCATATGTTTGGCCATGGCATAACTTAAATCACAATTGTCAATCGCTCGGATATGTTCCAATATCCTTTTGTGCAAAGGACAGATGGTACTTCCGATGTACCTTTTGCCACAGAAGCATTGTAACAAATATACAACATGTGTTGTTTTGCAATTAATGAGTCCTTCCACTGTGAAAGTTTTACCTTTAGGATCCTTGATTTTTGATAGATTGCGTCCTATTTGGCAGGCTTTACATTGACTACACTTTGTAAATCCCTTACGTTTTTCATCCAGCCAATTTGTGTTTTTCTTCTTTTTTTCTTCAAAATGGCTATTGACCAATTTGTCACGCAAAGATGGAGCTTTCCTAAATGTCATTTGTGGAAATTGGCCCACTTCTTTGCCTATGTCCGGATCTTTTTGCAGCACATGCCAGTATTTTTGTAGTGGTTTTCTTATTTTGTGGCTTTCCTTCGAGTAGGTCAAAATCATTCTTATCGGTTCCTTGGGCGGTATTTCGGGGTTTGATTCTTTTTTGGGGATCAATGTCTCAATTCGATTTTTTTCTCTTACTCTTTTTTCACCTCTTTCTATATCACATTTTTTATATCCTCTGTTGTTGAACCTGTTTGCAGTTTCCTTAAACTTTTTGTCCATTTCTATTTCATTTGAGCAATTTCTCTTCATCCTGACAAATTCTCCATATGGAATATTTTTCTTTACTATTTCAGGATGAAAACTCTGTCCATGCAATATACTATTTGTGGCTGTGGCTTTCCTGTAGACCGTGGTTTCCAACTTCCCATTCTGAACATACACTTTGGTGTCTAGAAATACTACTTCGGTTGGACTTATGCTGTATGTAAATTTTAATCCCAATTCGTTGTTGTTTAAAATCGTCATGTATTTCTGAAGTTCATCGTCCGGGCCATCCCATATTAGCAAACAAATCGTCTATAAAACGTAGCCAGAGTATTACTCTGGCCACGTATTGGTCATTTCCTTCTCCCCAAGCTACCATTCTTTCCCACCAACCCATTACTAGGTTGGCGTAGCTTGGAGAGAAGGAAACTCCCATGGCTGTACCACAGATTTGAGTATAGTGTACCTTGTTAAAAACAAAAACATTGTTTGTAAGGCACAACTCTACCATTTCGATAAGCATGTCACGGTGTTTTAATTGTTCCAATGGTTTTTGTTGCAAAAAGTATTTTACTGCTGTCAAGCCCATTTCGTGATTTATTGAGGTGTAAAGAGACACCACATCAATGGTTACCAGCCGGTAACCATCTGTCCATTCAATGTCCATAAGGTTCCTGAGGAAATCCCCCGTATCTTTTATGTACGAGGGTAGGGTTGGCACAATTGGGGCTAGAAAGTGATCAACATAGAGGGCAACATTCTCATATATAGACCCACAACTAGAAATGATCGGCCTTCCCGGAGGTTTGTTCAGTGTCTTATGCACTTTCGGAAGAAAGTATATCGTGGGAGTAATTGGGGTTTGGTTATTCAAGAATTGTACCTCATTTTCATTTAAAAGTCCTGAATCTTGCCACTTTTTCAGTCGTAATCCTAGATCTTTTACCATTTCATTCATAGGATTTTTGTCCAGCCTTTTATAGTTGCTTGTATCCCTTAATTGGCGCATTGCTTCATTTATATAATCCTTTTTGTCTTGGATTACTATGTTTCCGCTTTTGTCGGCGGGTTTGATTTCATGATTTTCATTTGCCATCAGGGTTTCCAATGCTTTTCGTTCTTCTATTGTTAAATTCTCTTTTTGTTTAGTTTTGACATTACTCAATTTGTCCAATTCGTCGTTTACCAGATCGTAGAAAGTGTCAATCTTATTTCCTGGATACAATATCGGGCAAAATTTTGATTGATTTTTGAAGTTCGTACGTGTATGCCCGCTTGTTGTTTGTCCCATTTCATTTAATATCTGGGTGTCTGAGATGTTCTCTTCACTTATGTCATGTGCCAGTTCATGAGCAGTTCTTAGTGCTGGTACGTCCTGAATGCTCCATACTTCATTTTCATTACTGATACCATGACTCATTGCGTCTGATTTTTGTTTTCCTTGTTTTTTGAAGAACTTTGACAGTTTCATCTTCCTCACGTATTTATATAGGTCTATTTTTGTTTCAATCGGATCCCAATGTTTTTCAGGGCAAAAGGTCAGTCCTTTATTCAATAGAGTTTCTTCTGCTCTTGTTAACACGTGTTTAGAAAGATTGATAATTAAGTATGGCTCACTATCTTTCGGTTCATTCATGCATTAGTTACTCTGTTTCTCAGATTGTATCCCTGACTTTTTCCCTTTACTTCGTCTGGTTTTGCGTTTTTTCCCCTTGATGCTTGCGTTCCACTCCCTCTTCCCCGTCCGTTGGAGAAACCTCTTCCTCTGCCCTTTCCTCTTCCCTTTGGCAATTGCTGGTCGAAATATACCAATTCCATTTCCTCTAAAAAAGAGGGTTTTTGGCCTGGTGGAGTTGGGTCTTCATTTTCACTAAAATCAGTGTCTGATTCACTTGGGGTAGCATTCATTGATGGCACAAGAGATTTTTTGTTGGCTTTCAATTGTTGTTTTAAGTTAATGAAACGTTTAGCCAACGTGAGGATTGTTCCTGAGGCGTAATCATGTTGATCTCTTCTATATTTTCTTTCTTTCCTTTCCTCCACCTCCTTTTCATGCTTGTCCAAATTTGTTTCCATGGTTTTACGTAGTTTTTTTTTTATATATATATATATATATATATATATTCACTGAAAAAAACATAGGTTTCACACCAGTTATAGTTAGGAATTAGCATTTAAAAAACCTATGAAATTCACTGAAAAAACCATAGGTTTCACACCGGTTATAGTTAGGAATTAGCATTTAAAAAACCTATTAAATTCACTGAAAAAAACATAGGTTTCACACCAGTTATAGTTAGCTGGAAATTTTACTGATATAAAACCATTGAAATTCCCACGTTATAGTTAGTTGGACTCACTATAACTTGCGCGTGCAATGCACTGCTGATGACATCACATATTACATCACTCATGACATGGTCAGTGACATCACTCATGACATCACTGATGACATCTCAAATGACATCACTGATGACATCGTCCAGTGAATGTGTGTCTTTCTGAAAAATAAATATTTTTTATATATGTATATATTAAGATCGATGGAAGAATAAATGTTTAAATAAGTGTCTAAATGGATGGTTTTTTTTAAAAAATTGATTGGTTAACTGGCTTATTAAGTGTATCTTAGTGAATACATATATTAGCGAGTAATGTTTAAATATTTAAATATATGTATCAGTGTTTTACTTTGTGCATAAGTGGCTGCATGGGTTGGTGAGTAGCTACATGTGTGTGTATATGGGTTATTAGATGTTTTTTTAGTATCAGTATGAGTGTCTGTATGGTTTGGTGGGGCTGTTACTTAGCACATAGATGCATCAATGACTGACTCACTGTTTGTATGTGTTTTGAAGACAGCATTTGTGTAGGATTGTATGGGTGGATGAGTGTGTATATGTGTGTGTTAGAGAGTGAATGCCTCTCTCACTAGTGTCTTTATGAGTAACTACATATGTTTTAATCTTGTATATATGAGAATTGATGTATATAAGTAAGTATATGTGAGAGTGAGAGATTGAAAGAGTTCCTGTTTAAATAAGTATGTGTTTCTATAAGTGATTGTTTAAGAGAGTAAGTATGTGTAAGTTTCCTTAGAAGTAGTGTGCTAATGTGTGTATAGTTGTATATGCAAATAAATGGATGTTTATTAGTTTATTTGCATGTGTGAGTATATGTATGAGTAAGTTTTTGATGACTGTCAGTGTGTAACAGAATGAATAGGGGTATCACTACATATGATGAGTGAGTATATGTATGAGTGAATACATAAAACTGTTGGTGAATGTGTGAATTTGTATATAGATGATGAAATTACTGAATTGGTTGTTGTAACTGGTATGGGTATATCCACTTTTTTGTTAATGTTAGTTTCTATTTTTGAATATGTGTTTCAAAGGTTACTTTACAGTGAAAGGAGGTCTGTCACTGTGTTACAAGGATGGTGTCATCAGTGATGTCATGAGTGATGTCACTGACCATGTCATGAGTGATGTAATATGTGATGTCATCAGCAGTGCATTGCACGCGCAAGTTATAGTGAGTCCAACTAACTATAACGTGGGAATTTCAATGGTTTTATATCAGTAAAATTTCCAGCTAACTATAACTGGTGTGAAACCTATGTTTTTTTCAGTGAATTTAATAGGTTTTTTAAATGCTAATTCCTAACTATAACCGGTGTGAAACCTATGGTTTTTTCAGTGAATTTCATAGGTTTTTTAAATGCTAATTCCTAACTATAACTGGTGTGAAACCTATGGTTTTTTCAGTGAATTTCATAGGTTTTTTTAATGCTAATTCCTAACTATAAGTCTCACTTTATAAATAAGACTGTTAGCACTCTAGTTGTTCTTTAGAACACTCTGGTACATTCTGTCATTGGGCTACAGTTGGGCTACATCTAGTTGAAATTTGGGCTACATTTACATTTTTTGGTCTCTGGTGGCCATCTTTGGGCTACATTGGGCTACATTGGACTACATTTGGGTTACATTTTGGCATTTTGGCATATATATATAGCCCAATGTAGCACAATATATATTTTATCAAAGTTAATTTTCATAAAAACCACTTAAGAATAGGGCTACCAGTCCCTACAATTTTTCCCATTTTTTCTTTTTTTTTTTTGCTTTTGAGCGCTCCCGGTGCGCTTCCCGGGGAGCGCCCCGAAAAGCGTACTTTTATAAAGCGCCCCCGGGCGCGCTCCGAGGAGCGTCCCGTAAGCGCCAATATCGCGAACGAAAACATGATCATGACGTATCGCGTAGCCGCGTCCGCGTGATACGCACGGCGTAAGCGCACCCGGAAGTACTCGAGCGAATACGATCGCGCAACGTAAACATCCGACGCGCTTACGCTACGCGACCCAGGGGCGCGTAGCGTAAGCGCGTCGGGTCATGTGACCTGAAAATAACACTTTTCATTGGTTCATAACAGTTTTAGTTTCATAATG
Source organism: Lissotriton vulgaris (assembly GCF_964263255.1). NCBI lineage: Eukaryota > Metazoa > Chordata > Amphibia > Caudata > Salamandridae > Lissotriton > Lissotriton vulgaris. The sequence continues at coordinate 1,244,183,577 of NC_141685.1, forward strand.
ATGAAGCCCCTGGTCTTGTGACCTGAAAATAACACTTCTCATTGGTTCAGGACAGTTTTTTTTCTAAATGATGAAAGACCCCACCTTTTTTCCTTATTCTGACTTTGTCCTTTGACTGAGGAAGACCTGTTTGTACATCTCTGTACCTTTTTGATATTAATAATGGCTTCAGTAGCAGCAGCAGCTGGTGCATCTGCCCCACCACCACCACCACCACCACAACCACCAAGAGGACCACCTCAAGATTATATTGGTGGTCAAGAACAGGAGGAGGAGGAAGAGGAAGAGGAGGAGGGGAGGAGAAGATGGCTGCCTGAAGAAAATACTCCATACAAACCCAAGCCACACATTATATGGGAGTTTTTTTCAATCCCAGAGGGCAAGAAAAAAGTTAATGCGCCCAAGGTAACTTGCCTAATCTGCAATGATGAACTTTCACGGGGCAACCCAAACAAAAAATATTCATTTGGTAACTATACCATGATTCGTCATATGACCAGAAAGCACCCAAACAACTACTCTCGTGCTGAGTTCAGGGAACTGGCCAGTAACCTCCCCAAGTCGTCAAGGACCACCTCCCAAACAAACCAACCCACTTCATCAGGACCAGAAACATCGAGATGATGCCTTGCATTCAGCCAAGATTTGCTGATTTTAAAATCACTTGTTCTGCATGTGGCAAGCTTATCGCCTATGGTGAAAAAAGCGTTAAGCTCATCGTTCTTGCAGGTGATAATCACAAGTGCCCCAAAAAGAAGTAATTTTTTGGGTTTTTTATTTTTTTGCTCCAGTTGAGCCAGTTTCAATTCCCTTTTTTTGTTTCTCCCCCTAAAAAAATACAAAAAAAATATAAAACTGTTTTGAAAAGCCAAAAAAATTTCAAAAAGTTCAAAAAACACAAAAAAAATATAAAACAACAAAAAGAAGAAAAAAAAAAGTTCTTTTTAGAACTACCTCCAATTTCTAAATAAAGGCTTCTTTTTTTTATAATCTGTCATCTTTTTCCCTCATTTTACGCTCCCCGGTGCGCTACCTGGTGCGCGTACCGGGCGCTTCCCCCGCGCAAAACGAAAAAAAAATTATTTTAAATGCCCCGCGGGGCCCTTTTATAGCCCCCACATCAAACCTAGGGGGTCAAGGGGGGGTCTACCCTGCCCCCTTATGGTCATTTCCCTCTTTGTTTTGCCCACCTCTCGTGTCTCGATCCTACCGAGACACAAGATGGCGGCCGCTCCGGACTGTTTCGAATGTTTACAGACAACTGAGAGCCAATCAGCTTCCTGCGCGCAAGTCGCGTGGCGCGCCTGGAGCGCTCTCCGGTGCGCGCACCGGAGAGCGCCTATAGATATATATATTTTTTTGAACCTAAATTACTCAAAATCCACTGGAGCACATATCTTGAGACATAGCAAAGGCACATCGGGCTACCAGTCCCTACAATTTTGCCAAGTTTGGTGGAAATCCATTCAGCCGTTCGGGCTAAAAGTGAAATCGACCGCCCTATGGAAATTAACATGGGGAAAACGCGTTTTGGGACCCCCCTTTTATCTCGGCCCCCGCTTGACGAATCCCCCCCAAACTTTCAAGGAAGGACCGGAGCTCGACGAGGCCATTTTCAGGAAATTTTCAGGCAGATTCGTCAACCGGTGCCAAAGTTATTCCAAATAGAATTTTGAGATTTAACATTGAAAAAAATCCTAACTATAACTACCTACTGGCGACCGCCAGTAGGTAATATATATATATATATATATATATATATATATATATATATATATATACATATATATATTCTCAAAATACACACTAAAAAAGGGCGTCAAAAACACAACACATACTAATACTGTGGTGTTGAATAATTTTAAAAGTGTTTAAAAATAAACAGCTTAATTTTTCTATGTAAATAAAAATAAACAGAAACTTCACTTCAATCACTACACTTCAATCAAGAACTAAAAGGTACTTCAAGCCTGTGTTAAAAAAAAAATGGCATAATTACATTTCCATTTGAAACATGTACCTCTTCCTCCGAAAAGCCATACAGCTCACTGCTCAGGGACAGGACCTCATTTACCAGCATCTCCAGCTCATCTGGTGAGAATTTTGGGGCCCTGTCAATATATTGACAGATTGTACGTACCAACCAGCCAGGCCCTCTCAGGTCCAAGTTGTGACATTTGCAGGGGTATGGTGCTGTTTCTTAGTACAATTGAATCATGTGTTGATCTTGGAAAGCGTGCTCTTGTGATGTACAAATCTTCTAAGCACACAACTTGCACATTGATTAAGTGGAATTTTTTTTAATTGTGGTAGACGTGTTCTCTGTTATGTGGTAACACCAAGGTAATATGTGTGCCATCAGTTGTTCCAGTCACATGTGGTAGGTGACCTAAAGCATAAAAATCTCCCTTCACATAGGGAAAATCTTCATTTTGAGGTAACTGTATAAAGCCTTCCGCCTGCCCCTCTACTTAACACGAAGTGCCAGCGTGAGCGCTATAGGATTGCGGTGAGTAGGCGACTCCCTGACCTCACGATTGACTGCTTTGGACTACAGCTAGATGAAAACAAACTGTTTGAATCTGTGAAGTGTGAAGAGTCCTGTTCCCGTCTTGGTCCCCACAGCTGATTGCTTTTTGTGTGGAGGGCGTCGCCAACAGAGACAAACCACTCACAGGGCATTTCAGGGCAAAGAGGGGGCGAAGCAGTCCTTCCGCCTGCCCCTCTACTTAATCCAATGTGCCAGCGTGCGCGCAGTGGATGCGCGCAGCGGGTGCACCGCTGGCGCGCCTAAAGCAAGCCCGCCAGCGCCCATCCACGCCCGGCCGAGACCAGGGGCCAGAACCCCTGCTCCCCACATTGCAGATCCCAAGAGCCCCCTTGCCTATTCCAGAGACGCACTTATGGCACTAAACAGATATGGCCCCGCCACAAACGTAATGTGCTTCAAAGCATCCCCAGAATACACTGAAGGGCCATTTTCATGCATAACATGCAAATGGGGCAGCCCAGCAAGGATCGAGCGACCACTCAAAGCAATGGATGACCAACCAAAAATCAAATGTCTATACTTTAATGCCAGATCAGTACCCAAACACTCCTTCGAGATCTGGGACACTATCAACGAGATGGAACCCAACTTAGTCTTTATTTCCAATACTTGGCTAGATGAAAATAATAGCCCTGATATTGCGAACACCCTTCCCCCGAAATACATAATATTACGACAAGATAGGCAAGGACGAACAGGATGAGTGCTTGCCATCTATTTTGAAGGCAAGCTCAACTGCCTCCCTATCACAGTTGCCCAGCTCAGAGAGCACGAACTACTACCATTTCATGTGTCCAAACGAGTCCACATTCTGCTAGAAGGATTTGTGATTTATAATCCCCCTGGTAACCAAGCAGAATTCAGAGCTAAGCTGCTCACACTGCTATTCCCCGCCTGCTTAAAATACAAAAACGTTATGATGGTCGGAGATTATAATGTGCACTTCGAAAAACTAGACAACTCTATGACCACACACCTGAGAAACGATATGCAGATCCTCCAACTTAAACAATGTATCCAAGGTCCCACACACAATGCTGGTCATACATTGGACCTACTGTTCTCCAACATTGAGACCACTGTGATTGAAGAGATTAAACCTGTCATCTGGGCGGACCACTCCTTAATCACCTTCTCATTTACCCAACCTGCGATACCCACCAGAGCCCCCATACCTACACATGGAACATACAGAGACTGGAAACAAGTCACTCCTGACTCATTTCAGCTCCACTGGCCAACAGACAATCATGAAGACCTAGGAGCCCTCCCAACTGACAAAGGTGCAGCGAATCTCGAAAGGGAGATCACCCATACACTGAATCTTTGTTCCCCCAAAGGTAAATCTAAAGCCACGAAAAGAATGATCTCAGAAAAGTGGTAGACTCCAGAACTCAAGGCACTAAAAAAGAAGTGCAAAACTTTGGAACATAATTGGAGAATGTCCAGATCAGACGTTGATAAACTATCCTTCAGAACCGATCTCAGGAATTATAATCATGCCATCAAAAAAAGCCAAAAGGACATATTTTGCGCAAATAATAAACGAAAACAGCAATTCAGCAAGAGAGCTATATAAAATCATAGGGAATTATGCAAACTGACCTGCATGTCCCAAACTCTGCATCCCCCAGCAGAAAGCTGGGAAATGATCAGTAACTTTTTTATTGACAAAATAAATACAATCTACTCAACATTTAACACTAACACCCCAGCAGACCCCCCCCCCCAGCTGGAAATTATGACCCCGCATTCCGAATCTCATGCTCAACTGGGCAGTTTTGCCCTGTTCACTGAACACAAAGTCGCCAAGACTATGGAAGAAGTCAAATCAGGATCACCCTTGTCCACACTTCATCTTCAGGCAGATCATATCCACCCTTACCCCATTTATTACGCAACTATTTAACAAATCCCTGAAAACTGCAGTTTTCCCTGAGATCTGGAAACAGACCATAGTAACACCTCTGCTGAAGAAGGCAGGCTCAGATGTGACCAATCTGGTCAATTATAGGCCAATTTCCCAACTCCCATAAATCTCCAAGGTAATGGAAAAACTGGTCAATAGACAACTTCCCTTGCTAGACCTCTCCCAAATGGGTTTCAGGGCCACCAACAGCACAGAAGCAACTCTGTTGGCCGTACTGGATGACATAAGAGCATTACTGGACCAGGGTAAGGCTGTGGCCCTGATCCTACTAGACCTGTTGGCGGAGTTCGACACAAATATGACTCGTTACAAGGCAAGTCAGTACAAGGCATGCTGTAGCATTGCAGTTGTTACAATGACTGCGAGGTTACCACACTATGTCATTACAAACCAAGATTTTACATCGACTTGCCCTAGATGGCGTGCTAACATTAAAAAAGTGTAATTTACTATTCCTAGTCCAGTCCGCTTAACAGTAGGGAAGGTTTTGGGATAGTAAAGTACACTATTTGTAATGTTAGCACGCCATCTAGCGCAAATCGATGTAAAGACTTGCGTTGTAATGGCATAGTGTGGTAACATCGCGTTCATTGTAACGACCGCGATGTAACGGCACGCGTTGTACTGACTCGCTTTGGTCAACACAAGACCTAAAAGCAGCACAAACACCAGCGATCCGACCTTGACACAAATATGGGGCCTCCCCCCAGTAAAAGGACATTCGCGGTGTGGAGGCTGCAGTGTCTGCCACCTTACAGAAAACACTAAGACACTCAGCCTAGAACCCGGCAAAGTGTGGGAGCAGAGGTCCCACACTAACTGCAACAGCAGTAATGTGATCTATCTCATCACCTGTACCTGTGGAAAACCCTACGTGGGTATGACGACTCGCAAAATCAAACAGCGCATTTGCGAACACAGAAGTACCATAAGATGCAAAAAGAATATAACAAAACTCACGGATCACTTCCTTACGGTCAACCATACCACCAATGACATGAGGTGGACAGTCATTGAACAGCTACAACCTGGTCCCAACAGCCAAGCCCGCTTGTTCGAGAAAGAACAGAGATGGATATACAGACTTTCCACACATAAAAGGGGTCTTAATTATAATATCCCATGGGGCTCTGTACTCAAATAGTACAACTGTTTGTAACATCCACTTACCTTTGTATAATCCTACCTAACTAGCATGCGCGGCATACTCTCCTGAAACCTTTTGATTAATCCAACTCCGCGCATGCGTAGCATTTCATTGTCTCCATGACAACTCACTTCCCTACGGGCCTCCATAGTAGTCTCATGACCACACCCGGAAGCCAGCCAGTAGTTAAATAATCACCACGCTCGCCCATTTCTCATAGCCGAGCGGTGGACGGTAGACGTAGGTGATTAGCCTCTCTCCACGACAGCCAACTGTAAGTAACCTTCCTTCCAAACAGGATCTCCCACTGCCTAAATTCACGAGCCGCCACCCATGGCCTGCTTCCGTAGACCTATCCATGTGATATACCTCTTTTCACTTAGAATATGTTGTAACGCGTGAAGCACCTACCCCCTGCTCGTTGAAGCCAAACAAGAGAATCCCTCTAGTAAGCCTTCTCTCTGACATGTCACGTTCTGTGACATCCTTCATGTTATATGTTTTTGTGAGTCTGGTATGTCTCTTTTTCTTAAAGCACCACAAGTCCCAATTAGGACATCTTTTAGCTCACCTGCTACAAATAGTAGCCATCTGGCTTAGTTCACAACTCTTCGCCATTTGAGTAATGAGCACAAAACCCTTCTTAACTTAATATAGCGCTGATGCATGCTTTTTCAGGCACGCACTGAGAACAACATCAACTATGTCTGCATAGCCTTAAATATCCTCCTAATGAAAGGTTCACTCTCACGATAAGAGCACGCTTCTACTAGCTAAGAAGGCACACCCTCAACTCCAGAAGGCACTATTTCCAAAACACCACCGTGGAATGCAAGTACGACTGCACGTAAAATGCACTAAGATTCTGCACTACGTTACAGGATAGTAATCACTTCCTTTTCCTTTCTTCTTCTTTTTTTCCACAGGTTTTTTTCTGGCACCCTACATTCTTAGGAGTGTCTTCCCAGTGGAACATTCTTTCCTCTGGATGACTAAGGATTTAGGACAGGGTGCGTCTTTTAGGGGACCCACACCTCCCACTTCCTTCATTGGTCCTGATGAATACCGGGGATCACTCCAAATGGTTGAAACATGTTGACCAACACATAATTGAGATACGTAGGTCGTAACTCCCCTTCCAGTATCTCACCTATATTTTTAACATCGTCCAGTTGCTTTTTTAATAAAATTGTAATATAAAGTCATAAACCAGGACAATTTTTAACACTCACACTTTTTTTGTTTGCATCCACACTTCACGACCTGCTCCACTGTAACTCAGGTGTCGAAGCACACCCAAGTGACGCTAGGCCACTTGGGTGGGCCCCGATGATGAAGCAAGTCACCACTAGGTGGTGAGTGAGGGGTTTATTAACAAGGAACACTGTTTCCACGTTTGGAAAGCCTTCATCTCTCATCGGGTAATACTCCTTCATTTGTTCTTTAAAATTCTTGACCAGGGGATCAGGAGTATTCCCCGTCCAAGATCTACGGACACAATTCCTTACTCTCCATATGTTTTAGGTATCGCGTTGTAATGAGTCATATTCGTGTGGAATCGAGTCATATTCGTGTAACAGCATTGCGGTGTACTGACCGTGATGTAAAGGATGTTTCCTGTTCGACACCGTCTCCCATCACCTCCTACTAGAAAACCTATACAGGAAAGAGATACGCGCTAAGGCCCTTCAATGGCTTAGTTTATTTCTGAGCAATAGAACTCAAACCGTGCAACTAGGTGCTTTTTCATGAAGTCCAAAAACACTGAGTTGTGGTGTCCCGCAGGGAGCATCCCTTAGCCCCACTTTATTTAAAAATTAGGGACGAAGTGGGGTTTCGGGGTGTGCTCTTATGGGGATGACACTTAATTAACAATAACCATTGGAGATGGGCACAACGACACCAAAAGAAAACTTAACAGCTGTCGCACCGAAATGGCAAACTGGATGTCGGACCACTGTCTAAAGCTAAAAGCAGATAAATCCGAGATCCTGCTCTTCGGTGAAGCCAACCATATCTGGAACGCATCCTGGTGGCCCCACACACTTGGAGATGCTCTAGCCCCCAAGCAGTGCGCAAAAAACTTAGGTGTGATAATTGACAGCAAATTATCCATGCAGGACCAAGTACGGACACTATGTGGGAAAAGCTTCGCCACACTCAAGCTTCTAAAAAGGCTCTTTCCATGGATCCTCCTAGAAAGCAGAAGGACAGTCACACAGGCCCTACTGATTAGCAGGCTGGACTATGGAAATTCTCTCTTTATGGGCATGCCAGACTACCACTTTAAATGTCTACAAGTGGTGCAAAATGCTGCAGTCAAACTGGTGTGCAATAAGAGCAAATATAGCTAAGAGACGGACTGCCTAAAACAACTTCATTGGTTGCCCATGTGCCAAAGAGCACGATTCAAGCTATTAGGGCACACACACAAGACACTCCATCACACGGGCCCTAAGATTCTTTAGAACAACATACGATTCTACATCCCTCTTAGATGCCTAAGGTCACATCATCTAGCTCTTGCTGAGACAAAAAGGATAAAAAAAATCCAGGACAGGCGGCCGTACCTTTTCGCATCTTGCAGCACAGCACTGGAATGAGCTTCTAGCCGAACCTAGGATGACTAAATACACTACTTTCAGGAAGAAACTTAAAACATATTTATTCCCCAAAGACTGATGCCACCTCCACTAGTCTCACCGACCGTATGCACCACTACTCTGCTATCCTCAGCGCCGTGATATCTTAATAGATGAATGTCGCGCTCTATAAATAAATTAAAAAAGCTGTTGATGTTCCTCATCATTGAAGAATGAACTTCTTGTAGCACACCACTGAAAATTGCTTGTGACATTCAACCAGATACTGCAACAGTGTACTGGAATGATCCAGAGGCCACAAAATTGAGTACTGCCATTATTTTAAGAATTGGTGTCATTGATGTGGGACTCCTATTGTCTGGCTCCAGCTGATGACATTAATCAATAATAGTTTGCCTATTTAATCAGGTTTTTTTATTATTATATCTAGTTCTTCCACGGTGGAACTGTAAATGTAAATATAGCATGAAGTATCTGGATTATGCATGCGTTTTAATGTGCTTGGAAAATATGAAAAAAAATGTTTTCCAATTTAATTAAAAAAAGTATTTTGATTTATCTTTTTTATGTTGTCATTTTTTTTTAATGTGAAAAGTATTAACTACATGTAGTTTATTTATGAATAGACAATCTTTTTATTTGTAACTTTTTAAAATACATGATGAAGCAAAATAATTGAACAAATTGAGAAAGGAAATACAACACCAGTCTTTGAACTTGGAATGTTTTGTTTAATTCAATAAAACACATTTTTTTTTATTAAGATGAAATTAAAAAACATACAAAAAAAATCAATCATGATGAAGTTTGGGTTTCGTGCAGGACATAGCACGGAGCTGGCCCTTATTAAGGCCACGGAGGAGGTTAGAGCTGCGGTTGATCAGGGAGGGGTGGGTGTCCTGATTTTACTGGATCTGTCAGCAGCCTTCGATACAGTCCATCACGGTGTGTTGATGGACCATCTGTCGAAGGCGGGGTGGAAGGCAGGGCATGGAGCCTCCAGAAATCTTTCCTAGCTGACAGAATCCAAACAGTAGACTTGGGGCGGGAAAAATCTCAGCCTTTTCCCCTTCCTTGCGGAGTGCCGCAGGGGTCCTCCCTGAGTCCCACGCTTTTTAACATTTATGTCAGCCCACTGGCGGCATTGATAAGGTCATTCTGTCTGATACTCACATCCTATGCAAATGACACACAAATTGTGTTGTCCATACAGCGAGGGACCCAAGATGGTATGGCCTCGAGATGTCATGACTGTCTGAAAGAGATCTCTGGCTGGATGGCCTCCAATTGCCTGAAATTAAATGCAGGCAAGACCGAGGTCATTATATTTGGGAACAATCCCAACATCTGGACATCTGGACACCTGACATGTGGCCTAAAGTTATGGGAAAGTTACCAGCACCCTCAGGTAAAGCTAAAAATCTGGGTGTGATCATGGATCAGAAACTTGATTTGGAGACCAGGTTAGCGGAGTTGTATCTACCTGCTTCTATATCCTTAGGATACTGAGAAAAATCTAACTAATTTTTCCTTCCAGCCGATGGCTTCAGGACAGCAGTCTCAGCCCTCATTTTGTCTCACCTGGATTACTGCAATAGCCTTTACTTGAATTTGAAAAAAAGCATCTGTACAGACTACAGCTAGTATAAAATGCAGCGGTGAGACTGGTAACAGGCATACCAAGGTTTGCCTCTGCTCGATAGGGACTCCGGCAACTGCATTGGCTGCCAGTAACAAGGAGAGCACAATTCAAAGCCATGTGCACTGTCTTTAAGGTACTGAGGGGTAGTGGCCCAGAGTTTCTGAACAGATGCTGTGATTGGTATGTTCCAGGTAGAGCGTTGCGCTCCTTTGAAGGAAGAATAGTGGCTGTGCCGCGAATAAAAAAGGCTAGTTGTGGAGACAACAGCCTTTCCTACTGTGTGGCGAAAGTCTGGAACAGCTTACTGATGCATCTCAGGAATACCTCTTAGCTACTTGCTTTTAGAAAGGGGCTGAAGACATGTTTATTCAGGGTATAGGCACCGGTTTGTTTCCAGTGAGTCAGAGTGTAGCGCCAGGACACCCTTGGGTAGAAGTGCGCTTTATAAGCTCCTATAACATAACATAACATAACAATGAAACTATGATTTAATAGCCACAATTGTTTGCAATTCAATGTAAGAAAATGCACTGGCATCAAAAATGTAAATGTGTCCAGATATCAGTTCACAGATGGAATACTAGTCACGCCTTGGACGAAATTAGGTACTGCATCTCTTGCCGGTGGTAGTGGAGGTCTTGCCATCCTCTCCTGCTGGTCCGGATGAACTTCCCCTCCTGAGGGGGGACTAGTGGATCCAAAGTTGCAGGGACTGAGGGGTGTGCAGGGGTTTCTTCTTGTGGCAGGGCCTCCCTTTCTGTGGCTGAGGCAGCTGTAGTAGGCCCAGATGTTGTTGGACCACAGAAAGGGGAAGATGCTGCTGGGAAAGCCCTGCACATACGGGTGAAACAATCATGCGGCACCCTAGTCAGGGAGCCCAAATTTAAGTTGAGATTTTCCATCTGCCCATTGTGCTCCCTTTGCAACTGCTTCATCTCCCAGAGATATTTAAGGACATGGCCCATCGTGTCTTGGGGCTGATTGAGGAATCCCAAGACTTGGTCGATGGTGGCCTTGGTGACAATGAACCCAGTGGCCTCTCTTTGCTGGCTCACAAGTTCCCTTTCATAACTCTGTGTCCTAGACACAGTGTGCCCCATTCCACAGGTTCCTGACTGAACTAGAGGTGGTTCTTGTGTTTTTTCAACAGCAGCCAGGACTAGGGGGGTCACAAGATTGGCACAATGTTTCTTTGGACACAGGAAGATGAGGTATCCAGAGGCTGAGGTGTGGTAATAGCTGGGTAGAGAATTGTAGGTATGGTCCGAGTGAGACTCGCTGGAGATGTCTGCGCAGGCAGATTAGATGGACCAGTCTACACCTCATCATCCAGACTTGCATGAGTGGATTCCTCACTGAATGCTTGCTCCTGGTCTGGAGTGGAGGTATCATCATTAGCAGTGGCAGATGGTTGTCCACCTACTCTGGGGGTTGGACCTATAATACATTGTTTTTTAAGTCTGGATTATACATCAAATTAGTTTGATGCAAAAAAGTAAGCAACCTTAGAGGAAAAATAAAATGTATATAAGTATTATACCTTTCAGCAGTAGTATAATAAAATAAAAAAACAATATAAATTACACATAAAACTATATAAAAAAAAGCAGGTAAAATGATGTTCTGAAATGAAAACAAAATAGAAAGTATACATAAAATATACCAAACATTCAACACAAGTTACACAACACAGTAGAGATGAGAAATGTGAGGCTTGGCTGGGTACAATTCTGAAACTTAAGCAACTTAGAGGATAAATAGAATTAATCATCATATAAACATTGCAAAGTACATTTATTCTGCATACAAAGTAATAGACATTACCATTTGTAGATCAACAAACTTTGTTTTTTAAACAAATGTCATCAGTTCAATACAATAGCAAGAAAATGACAATATATAAAATTGAACATAAAAAAATGTCAAGACATGGCATAACATTGAGATTTATAAATACATTACATTTTAACATATGTGAAAATATGAAAAAAAATGAGAGAATGACTAAAATAACATTGTAATATTATTTTACTAAAACAAAAAAGGCATCATGGTAGTTGTAGTCATTTCAATTAAAATGTAACAACACTTGCAAAATTGCACGTTAGACATACCTAGTAAAAATATGCAGCAAAAAATAAACAGACATTTACAATATAAAACATATATATAAATTATGTTATTAGGTGAAAAATCACTTACAAGCACCAGAACATCATGTGAAATGTTATGGAGATTGAAACCTGTAATCTTAAATTCAACAAAAAACATTCAAACAAACAAGACAAAAAAAAGGAGAAAACACACATATTGACAAAACATATTAACAATTAGTAAAACGAGAGAAACAACAATAAAGTTACTAATTTAAAAAACAACAAAATTATACATAGGTTTATATGTTTTAAAAAAAGTGCAAAACGCATTAGCAACAGCTAAATTAAAAGCAAAATTGACATTTAGGTTTAGAGACACATTCAAAAGGAACTTACCCGTCTCCACTCCACCAGGAATCCCTGTCAAGCCTTTCGATGTAGGATATGCTAGATCTTCTCTTCCCAGGGATATAGTTGTATTGGGGGGCTGGGAGAACCACTACCAATCCTTTGGGCCTCCAGGTGATGCTTAGGGGCAAGGTAACTCACTCTCTCCTACAGGTTGTTCCACCTCTTCATAATTTCCTCCTATGTGCGCAGGTTGCTTGCTGCAGCATTCACTCTGCCAACTATTCTGGCCCACATTTGCCTTTTCTGAGCTACAGTAGTATTTTGTACTGGGATTTTTCCTCCCTGCCATTATCAAATAAAAAGTTAAATAAATGTGATAAACCACAAGAAAAAACAATACAAATAGAAAAAATGAATACGAAACCTAGAAAGCAAAAAAAAAAAATTACTTCACTGAAAAAGTTCTCATCAAGAGTGTTCTGCTGCAGTGGAATGGCAAAAGATGCGTGTCTGAAATAAAATGTGCTTTACAGTGTGGTATGCAGGTGAAAACAATTTGCCAAAACGCATAAGGTGTGTGATGCTAGCAACCAACCAAAAGCCTTAGTAAGAGTACAATGTTGAAAGCGTCCCACAACGGAATCCTGCTGTCAGGAATCAGCCACTAGGACAACATTACCACAGTTGAGAAATCTAAATAGGCTCTGGGCAATCCTGCCACCCTAATGGCGACAGAGTAATGTTAGCCAACAGAGGAGTTTGCTGCCTCATCGGAGGTGAGTCGCTTACATGACGGAAAGCACCTTGGGCCTGATTATGACATTGGCAGTATGGGAGCGGGCCACCACGCCGCCGCCCCACTCCCAAACCATCAAAGTCTACTGCAAGCCGCCCGCCAGATTACAAGTTTTTTTGTTATCTGGTGGGTGGTCCTTTGGAAGCCCCACGGCAGTGCATTTGAAAAAGGCATGGAAATTGGAGAGCCCAAGCCGTTCTACAGTCCTTGCTGTGCAGGAAAGGGGGTGCATGCACACAGGAGGGCACAACATGTGCCCCCTTGCATGCATCCTCATGCCCTGAGGCACCACTGGGTCCTGTAGGGCCCCCTTAGTTCCCTCCCTGCCAGCCTTTTCATGGCGGGCTCATCGCCATGAAAAGACTGGCAGTGAGAAAGCTTGTTAAATGTTTGCTGGTGCTGCAACGGCACCACCAGCATATTACTGCCTCACTCTGCTGAAACACCGCTGGTGAACAGTGGTTCCCCAGTGGTTGCAGCGGGCCTGCGATTGGTCTGACTGCCAAACTTAAAATACGGTGGTCAGACCACCGGTACGGTGGTAGCTACCACGGGATTGGCGGTCCATCATAATCACACCCTCTATCATTGCGGGAGGATGAGCCAGCTCACATCTAAATAGAGCAGACGGGAATCCGTCAGTTTCATGGAGTACTTGTAAACACAGCCATGGAGGGACAAAGGGAGTCCCGCCAAGAACTTAATCAAGTTCTAAGTCATCAGGGACTCCTCTAGTGGCACATTTTGGTGGCACTGTCAGAACCAAAATGGTGAGACTCTATTCTAAAGAAGCAGTTTCTTGAAGCTCGAACTTTGGTATGAGAACCACAGAATACTCTTATTCATAGATGTCAGCACCATTCCGAAAAAAAAGAGATGTCACCTTAGGACAAAACATAGAGAATTACTACCTAAGGGAATCTTAGCAACTGTGTGTAACCTGGCCAAAGTGTCCTGGAAGAGGGGAGACTGTTTTCTGGCCCCAATGCGTCTCTATCCTTTCAGGAAGGAGGGCAGAAGGAATCTTCTGAAGAATGCTATAAAATTTCATGAAGTGTAAATATTGAGCGATTCCATTTATATTTATATTAATTGCTTGGAAAGGGACAGTCAGTTTGGCTTAAACTTTTCACTACTGAAGTGGTGTGTTCCCCTTGTTCTTTACCCAATCTCACTACTTGTTTTTCTTCCTCATTTCCTTCCTACTTCTCACTTTAACCACTGGTTCTAATCATTCAATCTATCTGGAGAAGTAGACATCTTTTTGTGCCACAATTTTGGGGGTAGAGGGATTTAATAACTATAAAAATATCCCACATGTGCCTAAAGAACGTGTTGATGCAGAGCTGCCAGAAGTGCAGCAAATGAGAGTTTAAATCCATATTTATCAGTTATCTTTATATGACAGGATCTTCAAGCAAAGTGAAATGGTGTGACACATATAGTAAAAGAATCAGTATAAATATTATGCAAGGTAAAGAAAATGTTATCCACATGATTACATTTCAGATATACATCCAACATGTTGAGCACAGGTGTAGCAAAGATCAAAACACAGGTGATCTAAAAAAATCACAATCCAAAATGCCATAAGGTGCAGTGGCCATATATACTTTGATTTGTAGACTATATTATGTAGACTTAATCTTCAGGATTTAACGTTATCAAATATTGTTTAAGTGGGGACTAAATGTTGACCAGAGGCCTAGAAGAGCATGGGAGGAGAGTGGTATCAGTTTCCAATAATTCATTGCAGAATATCAGATCTTTAAACCATTACTCTACCTCCGTGAGTGGGTACCTACCCAATGTATTGCAACTCGGCGCTTAGTCAGTAAGATAGTCATTGCAGATAACTGCTCCGAGAGGCCCAGAATACATTTCACTAATCCAAATAAAGCCAATAACATGGAGGGGTCAATATTACATTGTGTCATTTTCCCAAGCTCAGTAAAGAGATCACGCCAGAAAGCCTAAATCTCAGAGCCCCACCAAGCCAGAGGAATAAAACTAGTCCATTCACAGAAACATCTAGCACATATATGTCCCCAAAAGCCCAAAAGCCAGCAGTCTGTCGGGTGCGTATTAAACTCAGTGAACAAATCTACAGTGCAGCAGTCCGTGCTTACTTTCAATGATGCAAGTTATATTTGTGCGCAGCAGTAGGACCACAGGTTATGTATGGGCATTTAACCAAGATCTGTCTCCCAAGCACACATTGTGTCCTTCAGTATGGAGTAGATGCAACAAAGACTCCCTTATATATTCGGAAGAGAATAGCTTCCAAATGTTATGTGTTAATCACTAACATAAGTGCATGGAAAGAAATGGGTTCTTCGGGGTGCAGCAGAAGTGGAGATTTTAGGCAACTTTAAATCCTGTGTCCAGAGGTTTCAACGTACCCCATTCCCCACAAAGTGATCCACCTCTTTGAATATACCCTCCAAAAGCACATTTTCCAGGCAGAGAACCCTAAGGCTAGTCACCCACCAGGACTCTACCCCTTCTGAAGCCATGGAACACCATGGATTACCTACAATTAATACTCTAGGAGTATTAGGATACTTGAGTCCCTCTCTATGGACCAGTCAGCTCCAGCAGCATGGAGTACATTGAATTGAGTCCAAACCTCAACTGAGTCATCCAATCGGGAGCAGCATAACCATATTCAGAGGATATGGCAAAATCAGCTCCTGTTCGACAACAAGGTACAACTGTGATAATAAGCAAAAAGGCTTGCGCAATGTGAACATATAATTGAAAGTCAGAGACAACTAGTCTGGGATTCTAATCATAACAGACCTAAGTTAATCCAAGAAGCATTGGGACAGAGTGAAACACAGCAATGAAGGCAGAATAAAAAATGAGCTAGCATTCGCGCCATGAATTTTCAATTATATTAAGGACACGGAGGCGAGGATTATGCTTTCTCTTTCTATTTATTGCCACTCACAGCAGCCAATGAAATAACCTACATTTCCCATGATGCCTATTAGCACATCACATCCTGAAATCCTTCTCTTTCTTTGTTCGAACAGCAAAAGGCCAATAACAATAACGTAAGTCCGAATAACATCCTCCAACGTGGAAGAACCAAACAACTGGAAAGTGACGTCTTCTAAACCAGAAGTACTCTTATTCCATCTTCCTCTCAGAACCTGGAAGTAATGAAACCAGGGCTTAATTTGTGCCGGTGCTTTCCGGTGCTTAGCACCGGCACTTATTACTGAGGGCCGGGTCTACCCTCCACATGGGTCTTTCCGGTAAATGCGGTAAAAAAAATTAATTGGATGACTAATGAGGTGCATTCCGTCTCTCTGGAGACCTGCCCATGCTCCTGCCTAAGGCTGCTGAACATCGTTTTCCCCAGGTGTAATGTAGTTCCTTCCTCCTGCTTTAAAAGCTGCGTAGTCTCCAAGGCAGACTGAGCCTTCCAGAACAGGCACCTTCCCCCACTCTCTACCTTCCGCCCGCCTCTCCGCTTCCTGCCCCTGACGTCACTCTAATAGTATCAAAGTTGTAGAGGCACGTGGCGCCGAAATTAGCTGACGTCACTGCAGTGCCCACTGGTGAAGTTTGCCGCCTGCGCTTCTTGAAGTTCTACAAAGCTCCGACTCCTACTGACCTCGCTGCTCTCACAGCAGCAGGGAGGCAGGATCAGGTGATACTCGCTCTTGTGTATCTGCGCTTTCGTTTTTGAGGAGAGAGTACCTTCAAATCTAATCACTGCATCAACGCAGACCCGCGCTGCAGCCGGCTTTCTTATTTGATCCAGGGCTGGGACAGCATATAGAGGAGGCCTGCTGCTCCGCTGCTCCCAGACTCCTAGGGTCGAGACACCGGGGAGTTCGGGGCAGTGAATTTATTTAAACAGAGTGTCACTGAGAGCCAAGGAGACGCCGGTATAAACTGCAGTGCCAACCATGTGCTCACGTGAGATCAAACAGTGGTTTCTTTCACTTTTAACAAAAAGTCATTGGAGCCCTTATTACACGCAGGTATGTGTTATGGAGGACAGGAATAACTTCATTTATTTCAGGCTCTGCGGGAACACCCGATATTTATAAAGTGATGATTGTGCTAACAGCGTTGCTCATCAAACTCTTTCTGTGGCACATAATGCAGTCTTATTCCTTTAAGTGTGTATTGGCTCTCCAGTCCTTACCCATGCCGGAGTCTCGTCTATTTTGCTGAATATCCACAAATCCATCATGCGTTTTCATGACCTGGTAGAGCTGAGCTTCTGAAGGGGCAGTAGTTTGAAGTATATGTATTCATTTTTTGCCTAGCCCAAAACACTACTTCCAAGAATATGTGCTCCATAATTAAATCATCAAAATATGTTTCAAAACTGAAAGGAAACCCACCGTTCCGTTTTTTTTAAAGTATATGCATTCATGTTTTGCCTAGCCCTGAGCACTTACTTCCAAGATTTGTAAGATCATCTTAGAGTTTCTTGTTTCAAATGGGTGTAATTTCGTACAATTATAGGTTTCCCTCCTCTTCATTGCTGGATTTTGCTTGCGAGAAAGAGTCACTCGTCGTTGAAATGTCACTCATATTTACAGTGAAATTATGAAATTGTCACACATAGCAATCTGAAACCTTGGCAGCTTTGATAATGCAGTGGCTCCTGACCTGCTCCTCCCGAACCCTCTCTGCCACTTTCTCCTGAATCACAGACACACTTTTGGACTCAGAAACTCTGGTATAATCAACGACTTTGAGTGCTCTCCGTTTGGTAGAAACTAGCAGTGTCTCTTCTTGGCTCCAGGGGTCACCGGCCTGCGGGTAGCTATTCTCCTGTATTTTCTCTCTCCGCGCGCCAGTGTCAGCCTCAGCCCAGAAGGCGGTCTCAGGAGATTCCATGCTGCAGGTAGGAGACTGGCCTTCTTGGTTTCTTTCACTTTTAACAAAAAGTGAGTTGTATTTGTGGACTAGAGGCCTGTCGTGTTTGTTTCTGAGGTGCAGTGAGGGAAGGGAATGAGGTCTAGACGTTGGCATAGGGAATGTTCTCAAAGACGGGTGCAGGGGCAGTAATTGAAAGCGCGGCCAGAGAGCCGGTAAGTTTGTGCTTGAATTCAATCTGTTTATGCGTTAATGGTTCTAGGGAGTCCTTCTCTGTGGTTGTGTGTGTGAGTAAAAAGACAGGGGAGTGTGAAAAACTGGGACTTTTAATTCTAAAGGCGACAAGAATTCAAAGGGACATCCATTCACAATTGGGGAAGTCACTTTAAAGCAGATTGGCTGACGTGTAAATATTTGCTTGCATTTACATTTCTCTGAACACCGCGTACATGGTGTCACCTTGTTGTCTGGTGCTTCACAGCAGAGGATGTTTAAAGCATAATTACCTTGATAAACATCTCCTAGGTGAAGTGTAATGCTGCCATACTGTGCGGGTGGTGTTTGTGCTGGTTTTCACGTTGTAGTTGTGTTTCTTTACCATTCTATTCTGCCCTGCATTAACTGTGTGAGTCCTATGCTTTTGTTACCAGAGTAAAGCAAGTTTACTGTTGAGGTGCATTAGCAGAGGAGCTGCGTGTTGGTGTCATGTTTTGCTGCTGGACACGATTGAAGTGCATTGTGCTTAATTCTGGTCTTCTAAACTATTAAGCACAGGGGTCTCAAGGATTTCTAGGGCCTGTCGGCGCAGCCCAATGGCAAGGTTGCTTAATCTTCCTCATTCCTCTTTCTGCACCTCGCTCCACTTCTGTTCATATTTCTCGCTCTTGCAAGTGCTCTATTCTTCAGTCCTTTTTCCCAATCATCTCTCCCCCCTTATTTCTCCCTATTCTGCCCCTCTCTTTCAATTTCTGAGGCCAGCACTGCCCCTTACTCAGTGAAATAAATATTCCTTTACTTGAACTTAATTTCTAATTCTGGAAGGTTAAATACAAACTTGTTTACAGTCCCTGTATCGCCTTTTTACAAGTCTGTTCTGTCTTTCTCTGCATTACTAATCATTTATGGAGAGATGAGACAGGTCTAAAATAGATTTGAATTGTATTATTCCTGTATATATATATATATATATATATTTTTTTTTTTTTAAGTATTTTACAAAAGGGAAAACTCCGGTTTTGGATGATTGCCTCAGTTTTTTTTTCTTTCTCTCTATTTTTATTTACCTTAAAGTTAAAATCCCAACCATGTCAGCAAAATATTGCCCACAAGAGCATAACAACTGTGTTTAATAAGTCAGAATACATTTAAAAGGCCTTAATTGTATCACTTTTAGGAGTGAGATGGTATGTAGTTGTGTTGGAACTGTCATTGGCAGCGCTGGCATGAGCAATGTGTGGTGCAGGCTGTCGTGATCTCCCGAAAAGGGCCCTGGCACTCATTTTTACAAATTAAGCAGTGGGGTGGAGCAACTAAAGTAAGTGGGTGGAGCCATTGGTTAAAGTGGGTGGAGCCAAGGGAAGTGGGTTTGAGCACCTGCACTTCATATTTTACAAATTAAGCACTGAATGAAACACAGGAAAAACCTGTAACTTCTGCTTAGCCAGAAAATAAATACATACGGGTGGGTAAACATTACATATCTGTAATACGACCAGGTGTGATAATCCTTGCCTCTGTGTTCATAATAGAATTGAAAATTCTTGGCGCGAATGCTAGCTCATTTGTTATTCTATTACAGGACCGGAGGCTTGGGATTATGCTAGTTTAACACTTATCAAGTACAACTGAAGCTATATCACCCACGGGTTTATAGTAAAACTATTTAAAAGTTTATTCAGAAGACAATTTAGCAGAACACATGATATCTTGAACAATGGAACCCAACATAAATGTTTTGGAGGCCATAGCTCCACGCACAGAATGCGCTCTATACACTTGAGTATCAATACCGGCTTTCAGCATGACAGATTTGAACCATCTGGCTATAGTATCCGCAGATACTGGCTTATAAGGTTTTTGCAATGTAATTAGCAATTGGATCACACCATCAGGTCGTATGGGTCTAGTTCGTTCCTCGTAAGCCTTTAGGCATTGAACTACACAGCGCATTACATTAACAGGAAAAGCATGATACTCAACACTTCTTGACAAAGTTTTTGTTCTGGCTGTAATGTTAAAGGAAACTCCTTCCGGGGTAAATACTCTACCTGTAATATCCAGAACTTTCACATTGGCGGATAGGCATAAAAGCATAGCTAACTTACACAATAGCTGTTTCCGCGTCAACATGTCATTATGTGGGCAGTTGACAAATAAGGAAAGAACTAGAGAAACATCCTACAACGAGGAATACTTAGGTTTAGGAGGATTTGCCACCCTAATACCTTTTAATAATTTGCAAATTACCGGATGCATACCTATTGGTTTGCAGTCTACCTGGGAATGGCCTGCTGAAATAGCTGAGCGAAAGTTGTTAACTGAACTGTACGACAAACCCTCTGAGGTTTTTTCCGACAGAAAGTTTACAACCTGGGGTAACTCTGCCCTCAAGTGATCTACGTGTTGTTCCATGCACCAAAAAACCCAGCCTTTCCAGGCTGAAGACTATCATTTTCTGGTAGAAGGGGCCCAGGCTTGGTTGATGAAGGACGCAGCTGCGTCTGAAAGTCCCGGCATTTGCCATCTTTGCCTGAAAGTCTCCAGGCCGTCAGAGACAACTCACCCGCCAACATCATTGGGTACATTTCTTCATGAGGGCCCTGGAGCGTCGTTGAGAATGATGGGATCACCCTGGGGAAGTCGCAGCTCAACTCCAATAATATTGGGACCCAAGACTGTGACTTCTACATGGGTGTCACTAAAATCCCTTCTGCCAGGTGACGAGACACCCTGGGAATCAATATGAACGGGGAAAAGGCATAATTCAGGCCCTTGGTCCAGTCCTGTGTAAACGCATCAGTCGCCAGAGCTAACGGATCCGTTCTCCAGCTAAAGAATTTCTCCATCTGTTGATTCAGTCTGGACACAATTAGGTCGATTTTGCAACTGTCCCAGATCGCTTGCAACCATTGGACTATCTGGGGTTGGAGTTGCCAATCGCTGTAATCCCTGAGGTGCTGGGAATTACAGCCTGCTACAACATTCGGCTGTCCCAGAATTTACTCGCCAATCACCTATATCTGATGTTTCAGACAGTAGTGACAGAAATCCTTTGCTATTTTCACAAACAGGGAGGACCTTGGCCTCCCAGTTTGTTGATGTACAGTACCGCCGAGATGTTGTTCATTTGAAGTAGGATGCAACATGAGAGACGTCTGGGAGACAGAGTCCGGATCGCGAACGATCCCGCTAAGAGTTCGAGACAGTTGATGTGAAGATCAGGTTCCTGCAGGGACCATCGCCTGCCTGTGGAGATATCTCCGCAATGCGCGCCGCAGCCTCAACGGCAGGCATCGGATTCCATATCTACCTCCGGTTGAGAACAGAAAATGGCCCTGCCGTTCCACGTCTCTACGTGGCATAACCACCACTGTAGCTCTTCCCTTGCATCCTGAGATAGGGGAACAACATCCGTGTAAGAAAGACCCTTCTGAAGATGACATATTTTTAACCTTTGAAGGGCTTGATATTGAAGAGGGCCCGGAAATATTGCTTGTATGGATGAGGCCAGAAGACCCACAATTCTGGCAATTACTCTGAGAGAGACTGTCTGTTTGGATAGCAGCACAGTCAGCTCCTTCCTGATGATTTTCAGTTTGGAGCAAGGAAGACTTAACCGTGTCGATCGAGAATCTATGACGAACCCTAGAAAGTCCATAGTTTGCGAGGGAGCAAGAGCTAATTTAACTTCGTTGATCACGAAACCTAGATTTTGCAAAGTAGCTATGGTCAGTTTCAGATGCTGAACAGCTAGTGTGGGAGATTGCGCCATGGTAAGTATGTCGTCTAGATAAACTATCATGCAAATGCCCTGCTCTCGTAGGTGAGCTATCATCGGCTTCATCACCTTCGTGAAGCACCATGGTGCTGAAGAGAGCCCAAAAGAAAGGACTGGTTCCGCCATTGGAATTGAAGGAAGCGGCGGTGAGGAGGAAAGATAGGTATTGACAGACAGGCGTCCTTCAGGTCCAGCCGGACCATCCAGTCTCCTTCTTTGAGAAGATCTGCCAAAAGATGGATGCCCTCCATCTTGAAATGCTTGTAGGTCATAAAGTGATTGAACTTCAAATTCAAAACTAAACTGTGACCTCAGCCCTTCCTCTGCACCAAGAAAATACTGCTGCAAAAACCGTGAGGGCCCTCGTTGGAATATGCTATTGCGTGTTTCTGCTCAGGGAGAATACAGTGTGATAGATAACCATACATAAGAATAGAATGTATGTCTTTTGTCCAGCCGGACAAGAATTTATTTTCATAATATTTTTCAAAAGTAGTATCAAATAAAACATTCAGATGACAAGTGGGCACAGCCGTGACCCACAGAACACAAGACAGAACAACAAACACAGAATTGGCCAAAAGGCAAGCCAAAATGGGTCTGTACACTTGTACTCAGTATAGACAGACACAAATTAATCATTTAACACCGTTGCACAATGTGTTATAGCTTGAGTCTGGTGCATAGGGTGTTTGGGTGTCGTCGACGTTTCGATGCCAACATTAAATATAGGGCATCATCTTCAGGACAAACAAATAATGCATTGCTGTCTTGATAATAATGTATCACACCTTTTTTACAATTCTAAGGTGGCAGAGAATCAACGGTTCACTATAGGCGCGAGGGCGCTCAGCATCTGGACTTTGGGGGTTGCTGGCAGTCTCCATTGAAACTCCGAAGCAGATGCGGCGATACTGCCCACACTCACTGAAGTAATGCAATAGTGCATTTTCCTACAGCTGGCACACAGCACCCAACAGGACTTTCTGCCATTAAGCAAATAGAATTGATCCTGCTGGTGCCAGCGCCCGCATCTCACAAGGCAAGGGTTCCCCCACATAATGAGCCATACGAGGAGAATGAGTTACAAGAGGAGTGATGGTCCAATCCTTCGGAGAACTGGGAAACTGCTCCAGACACTGTCTGGTTTGAGAACTCTCAGGTATGGAAGGATATAACTTTAAAATCCATGGAGATCCTGGAAGCTCAGCCTGGAGGAGTGACGTCACCTGGAGCGAACCAATGAAGTCAAGCGGCTGGGGCGATAAAGGAGGAGAAGAACCCAGAAGACAGCGCGGCAGGGAGAACGAGAGGAGCGAGCCGAGACCAGAGAAGAGACGGGAAGAAGAACCCCGACCGCTGACTCGAGGCATCGAGGAAGCGACGACCGAACAAAAGCCCCGAGGCCAACGTCCCTGCGAACCGACCAGCCACGCTCCCTGAGGAGCGTGGCTCTCACAGGTACGAAGCCGGCTTTCAGGCTGGGTCGGGAGGAAGGAGAGGGAGCAGGAGTGAATGTGAAGTATCGGGCGAGTCATCTCCAACCTTAAACCTTTCCCTTACCTCACGAGCACTTCATTTCCTCGATCGACCGTTTCTTCACACCGATGACCCCGCATTTCCCCTACCCCATGGTAAAGCAAAGTACAAGCCGGCTGACATGTGGTCTTCTATTTATTTTCATTTGTTGTTTTGGGGAGCTGAGGATCGACCTGAGTGGACGTCAGCCTGTGACTGCAAGAAGCCGTCGACAGAAGTCTGTGCTACTCACAACTGTAAAGTTGGATAAGAAGTATTATTCCCGAAGGACTAATTCAGTTATTATTATGTGTTTCTCTTGTGTTTGAATCGTTACCTATTAAATGTTGTTGTTGTATAGGTAGTGTTCCTACTTTAGCCTTGTCTTTTAACTATGGGCCTCTGCCTGTGTATTGAAAGCAGTCTTTGAAAATAAGAAAGTAATTTTTAAATGTGTATATATGTGATTATCTTATCTTTTTGATACTAATAAAATGTGAGCCAATAAAATGTTGTGATGCTCTATAATCTATATGGTTTGGATGAAACACCTATAATATTATCACTTTTGGAGGAAGATTCTGTTGCTTAACCTAATTCAGCTATTGACACTGGCCTCCCTAAAACGCTGTGTATATAGAAAAATAAAGTCATGTTTGTCAAAAAGTGAGTGACCTCTACCCCTCCGACCCCCTCCCGTGACAGTTGGTGGAGAATGCGGGCAACTGCCCATTGGATATAATGGACACCCTTATCCAGCACATTGTAAAGGCCCAGGACAAATTAGGATGGGCGGTGGAGCGACAGATGACGTGCGCCCAGGCCGACCGTGATGTGTTTAAGGATACCATGGCGGCCCAGATGGAGGGCCTTCAGAAGATTGTCACAGAACAAACAGCAGTAACCCACACAGGTACGCGAAGTCCGAATCAGTGACCCACTGGAGTAGCGCTACAGAAATATATAAACGGCGAAAGACCCGGATGCGTATCTCCTCAATTTCAAACAAAGCCGCCAGGGCCTGTAACTGGCCGGTGGAGAAGTGGCCCTTTTTTCTGGCCCCCTTGTTAACAGGAGAGGCACAGGCCGCTTACCAAGTGGTCAGCCCTATGGGGAATACCCTGTATGGTGAAGTGAAACGCATTTTTCTACAGCACTTGGGGTTAGACAACGAGGCATATCGGGTCATTTCAGGAAAGATAAAGGACACCCGGGGGGAGAATCCAAAGACCCTCTTTTATCGCCTCAAGTTTGTCGCAGACAAGTGGCTAAAGCCCGAGAAAAACACAAATGAGGACATTATGGACAACATTTTCCTGGAACAATTTTTGAAAGCACTCCACTATAACACCCAGCGTTGGCTGCGGCAACATGCCAATCACACCACGAGGGAGGGAATGGACAGGGCCGCTACCTTTGCAAGGGCCCAGCCTCGCCTTACGGGAGGCGACACAGACCGTATATATCGCCCTTTACCAGGGAAATTTGTGAGACCCACACCAAAGGTCCCCTCCGAAGCCGTTAAGAACAGGTACAGACCCCCAGAGGTTCTGGCACCGAGAGGACCTCAGTGTTTTGAATGTGGGAACTGGGGCCACATCACAACGGCTTGCCCCAAACGAAGACCAAGCGAAGAACCAATGGATATTGGATGTCCCAAGGTCCGTCATATATACTGCAGAACTCGGACATGCCTTCTATGTGAGTGTAAGGGTAAACAAACTTATGATCAGGGCCCTGCTAGACTCAGGGTGTAAGCAGTCCGTAATACAGGGAGACCTAGGCAGATCACCCCAAATAATACAAGGAGTCATGGTGCACATTAGGTGCGTACACAGGGATGTGAAACCTTAACCCCTAGCAACACTACAATAGACCTAGCCTGCACAAATAGAGCTCATTGCATAAGAGATGGGGTCCTGCCCACTCTACCAGAAGACCTCATTATAGGAACAGAAAATCCTCATTTTCTAGAGTAATTTAGAGCCGTCTTACGGGAAAGAAAGAAGGAAGGATGTAACGGTCTGCAGTCTGACAAATCCTCACCCGCGCGGATCACGCCTGAGCCCTGGCTTATGGATAAAAGGTTACAGTTAGTCAAAAAAATTACCCATCCCTCCAGAATGCCTGGCAGTCATCCTTTAAGGGTGCGAAAGAATCCGTACACCAGTTTCCCTGCTTCCGCGTTAAGGA
This sequence comes from Lissotriton vulgaris, assembly GCF_964263255.1. NCBI lineage: Eukaryota > Metazoa > Chordata > Amphibia > Caudata > Salamandridae > Lissotriton > Lissotriton vulgaris. Next base: position 1,244,209,249 of record NC_141685.1, read on the forward strand.
CGGCCGATTGTACCGCATAGGAGCAAATGATGATAAACCCCAGCTCCTGGTCCCTACCTCTTTTAGGAACCAAAACCTTTTCTTTTCACACTCCCACCTCACTGCAGGGCACATAGGTAGGGAAAAACCAGCCCAAAACGTCTGACGACACTTCTATTGGCCACGGATATTCATCGATATAAGAAAATACTGTCAGGAATGTGAAACCTGCCAAAATCTGAGCTCCTATAAACCACCTCCAGTGCCTTTACAACCCCTCCCTGTGATAGGAACCCTCTTTTCTAGGATAGGAATGGACCTTATAGGTCCCCTTCACAAAACACGCTGAGGACATCAGTATGCCTTAGTAGTCGTTGACTACGCAACCAGATACCCAAAAGCCTTCCCTCTGAGAGCCCCCACTTCCCCAACCATTGCTGATTGGCTGATAGAGCTTTTTTATCAAAATGGGTTCCCTAATGAGATCCTGACGGATCAGGGGACCCCATTTGTTCCCGACGGATGAAAGGGGTGTGCAAGATCCCCAACTTACAACATATCAAAATATATTTGTACCATCCTCAGACCGATGGTTTGGTGGAAAAGTATAACGAGATTATCAGGAAGATGCTAAGGAAAATGTTAGTAGTCGAGGGAAGGGAATGGGATCAGCTCCTCCCGCTGGCTCTCTATGTGATCCGTAGTCAGGCCCAGAGCCGTCTGGGTTGGTCCTCCTTTGAGTTACTCTATGGAAGGCAGCCTAGGACTCTCCAGGATATGACCAAAGAAGCATGGGAGAAAGAGGAAGACGAAGACACCAGACATTTCCTAGACTACATCTAGAATCTTAAATCCAAGATAGGGAAACTCTGAGATCTCGCTTATTCCCAGTTGGAAAAGAAATAAGAGAGACAAAAGCACTTCTATGACAGAGGAAAGAAGTGGGGGAAACTGAATGTAGATGATTGGGTCTTGGTCTTACTACCCTCTTCCTCTAGTAAGTTGAGAGCCGAATGGCTTGGTCCATAAAAAGTTGTAGGTACCGTTGGCAGGACTAGGTATAAACTGCAGATGAAACCCGGTCGGACACAAACATACCACATTAACCTATTAAAAAATGGTTAGGTCCACTTCCCACCCCTGCCAGGCTCATTACACCTAGCCCCACTTCCGACTCTACCATTGAACAACTGGTGGTCAACCACGATCTAGAAGAACATGAAAGACGATCGCTAGATGCCATGTTGATGTCTTTCGGTTCTTTGTTCTCCGACCAACCGGGAAAAACCTCCCTGATAGAACTCACCATTGATAAGGTACCTGGTCAAATGGTTAAACAACGACCCTACTGTATACCGGCAGCCAGAAGAGAGGCCATACGGAAGGAGGTCCAGAGTTTGTTAAAAATGGGCGTTATCCGCCCTTCCCGGAGTGGTCTTTCCCTATCGTCATGGTACCTAAACCTGACGGCTTCATGCGGTTTTCTATGAACTTTAGAGCTCTGAATACTATTTCCAAATTTGACTCATACCGCATCCCAATAGTTGATAAAGGAATCGAGAGGCTAGGAGAAGCACAGTATATAACAACCCTCGACCTCACTAATTGTTACTGGCAGGTCCCCCTCCGTGAAGATGATAGGGAAAAAACTGCCTTTATCACCTCTGATGGACTCTATGAATTCACAGTCCTACCGTTTGGCCTCCACGGGGCACCTGCCACCTTCCAGCGTCTTATAAATACGATGCTCCGGGACCATCAAACGTTTTCATCGCCCTACTTGGACGATATTGTGGTGTGCAGCCCCACCTGGGAGAAACACCTCTCAGACCTCCAGAAAGTCCTGACCGCCCTATCCACAGCTGGACTTCACATTAATTCAAAAGAATCGAGAATAGGGTTTAAAAAAGTCAGATACCTAGGATATATGTTGGGCCACAGGCTAATCGAACCCCAAGAAGAGAAAGTGCAGGCCATCCGAGACACTCCTTTTCCTTCAACCAAATGAGAAGTACAGGCTTTTTGGGGACTTTTGGGGTATTACCGCAGATTCATACCTCAATACTCTGAGATAGACAACCCCCTGACGGAACTCCTAAAAAAAGGGGTTCAAGCACAAACCCTGCTACACCCCTCAGAGGAGGTAAAAGAAGCATTCAGGAATCTAAAAGACTCCATCACTACTTCTCTGGTCTTGTGCTCTCTTGATTTCTCAAGGCCATTTATATTCCAAAAGGATGCTTCAGAGCATGGCTTAGGGGCCGTACTCTCCCAGGTGGCTCCGAACGGTGTGGAACATCCCATCCTCTTCAAAAGGAGGCAGCTGTTACAGAGAGAGAGAAAATACCCTACCATTGTCTGGCCATAAAGAGGGCTCTAGGCAAACTGCAATATTACCTAGAAGGGGCACATTTCACACCATACCCCTCTTCATGGATGAGCCAGAACATGGGCCAGAATCCTCGTGTATTACGATGGTTCCTGACCCTACAGCCTTTCTCATTCCAAGTTAAACATCGTAGTGGGTCAGACAACGGGAACGCTGACTTTCTATCATGGGTTCTTCCTCTCCCCAATCGGGAGAATCCTAGGGGAGGAGTATGTTATGAGACAGGCGTTCCCCCACATAATGAGCCATAGGAGGAGAAAGAGTCACAAGAGGAGTGGTGGTCCATCCTTCTGAGAACCAACGTCTTCTTTCTTTCCAGCCAGAGAACTGTGAAACTGCTCCGGACACTGTCTGGTTTGCGAGCTCTCCAGGTATGGAAGGATATACCTTTAAAACCCACGGAGATCCTGGAAGCTCCGCCTGGAGGGGTGACGTCTCCTGGAGCAAACCAATGAAGTCAAGCGGCTGGGGCTGTGAAGGAGGAGAAGAACCAGGAAGACAGCGCGGCAGGTAGAGCGAGAAGAGCGAGCCGAGACCAGAGAAGAGACGGGAAGAAGAACCCCGACCGCTGACCCGAGGCATCGAGGAAGCGATGACCAAGCAAACGCCACGGAGGCCAACGTCCCTGCGAACCGCCCAGCCACGCCGGAGGAGCGTGGCACTCACAGGTACGGAGTCGGTTTCAGGCTGGAGTCGGGAGGAAGGAGAGGAAGCAGGAGTGAAAGTGAAGTATCGGGCGAGTAGTCTCCAAACTTAAACCTCCCGCTTAACTCACAAGCACTTCATTGCCTCGATCGACCGTTTTTTTACACCGGTGAGCCCGCACTTCCCCTACCCCGTGGTGAAGCAAAGTACAAGCCGGCTGACACGTGGTCTTCTTTTTCTTTTCGTTTATTGTTTTGGGGAGCTGCGGATCAACCCGAGTGGACGTCAGCCTGTGACTGCAAGAAGCCGTCGACAGAAGTCTGTGCTAGTCACAACTGCAAAGTCGGATAAGAAGTGTTATCCCCGAAGGACTAATTCAGCTATTGACACTGGCCTCCCTAAAACGCAGTGTATATAGAAAAATAAAGCTGAAAAAGAGAAGTGAAACTTATTTCTGACCTCTACCCCTCCGACCCCCTCCCACCGCACCGTGGTAGCGGGATAATGAGCTGCAGCGCGGTTGCGCGTATGCTAGTGGAAAGTCAAGGACTACCACACAAAGCGGCACAGTTAAATTAAGCGAATAATGCTTGAAACAGTTGCGCGCTACGCACATCCTAGCCAGTACAATGAAATGTGGTTGCGTGGTGCGCTATGATCACTAATGCACATAAATTATAACAAAGTAAGCGTAAGCACTAATTAACAGTTTTAAACACAGGAAATTCTGATGGAATTTAACTTTCTGCGTGAGCAGCAACGAAAGAGGAAGATTTCCGGTTATGGTGGATCTTATAGGGTTTTTCAGTACGTGATGTGCTAATCGGCATCATGGGAAATGTAGTTTATTTACATAATAAAACGCTTTCATTTGCTGCTGTGAGTGGCAATAAACAGAAAAAGAAAGCATAATCTGAAGCCTCCAGTTCTGTAATAGTCGTCCTGCCAGATGTTTGTTTGCTGCACTTGCTTGTTAAGTAACACCAGGATTTTTTTTACATATTAGTGAGCTGATGCCTCTGGCCAGCAACATTGTCTTTTATGTCGTGCCTGTGACGTAACAGGCACGCCACGTTGGGTCATGTGACCCCTATCATAATAAACGGCTGTGCGCGTACGTATCGCCAGTTGGGCATTACAAGCATCATACAGGCTCCTGTCGTTATTGCAAGTTTTAAGCCATACAAAGATCCCAAATTCACTCCAACAGGGGCATATAGCTGAGCGACTCTCTAGACATAACAATTGGCTGACGAGGGCGGGATTGCCCCGAGTACGGAACATGTGGCGGCCGCAAAGGTACTGTCATCAACCTTGCGGTGCTCGTGCCATAGTGCGCTGACGCCTGGAGGAGTGCCGAGTGGAAGATCGAAATCGGAGCTGCCCCGCTGCCGAGGTGCGCCGCAGCAGGATGCCGACCAAAGGACGTTGCATCAGGCCGGTGAGTGACCGCAGCGCTGGAATCGCCCTGCTGAGTGTGAGGCCTGTGATCGCGCGACCTCATCAGCTGGCGGGTGCGCGCGCTCCCTCTACAATTGCCTTGCCGTGTGTGAGGCCTGTAATTGCGCGACCTCACCTTGCAAGTGTGGGCGCCTGCTCTGGGCTTACACATGCGCTGCACGCTCACGGCTGTGATCGCCAGCCAGCCCAGCACCTCGTCTCCTCACAGCATTGTGCCTGTGTGCACATCACCACCCTGGGGGAGAGAAGAAAAAAGAAAATCATGGGGCGCAGCAAAGGGCTGGAAAAGGCCCCAAATGGTGCACAGAAAAGCATACTGGGAAAGGAAAAGTGCACAAAGAGGTGGACAGATCGTTTGGGAGAGTCAGCAGTACTGAAGGCACAAAAAAGGGAACACCACCAAGACCAGGTGTAAGGCGCACAGAACGTCAGCAGCAGAAGCAAAGCAGAATACTGTGAGGCTGTGAAAATGACCCGGCCAATCAGGTCATCATATCTACCATCCCTCCCATAGAACCATTCATAGTGGAGGGGTTCCCATCTGCCATTGCCCCAAAGTGGAAAGACTGGGTGGAACGCCTGCTCATTTTCTTCGAGGCTACCAAGGTTCACAAAGACAAAAAAAGAGCCATGCTGTTACACTTAGGGGGCAAAGACATCCATAATATCACCAAGATGCTTGCAGAAGCCACATCCAAGACTCAACATACCCTGATAAATGCTCTCAATGGATACTTTGAGCAGGTGGCGAACCAAGATTAAGAAAAGTTCTTATTCTGACAAGTGCGCCAACTCCCAGAAGAATCATTAGACACCTTCCATGCTCGGCTCAAGAACTTAGCGGTTACATGTGGATTCAGAGATGAAATGGAAGAAATCAGGGGACAGATAATTCAAGGGTGCACATCAGCCAAGCTCCCCGAAAAGATCCTTGAGGAGTCAAGAAAGCCACTGACGGAAATACTAACACTTGGCTGCACCAAGGAAGTATCCAAGGCTCGGGCGGCCCGTATGGAGGCGGCCTTTCAGTCTCCAGTGAAGATAGAACCGATAAATGCGGTGACGACCAGACCAGCAGCTAGGTGGAACAAAAAAGACACCGGGACTGCGTCCCCAGGGCCGGCGAAATCCTGTGGGTACTGCGGAGGCCCACCTCACAAAGCAGGGGACTGTCCGGCGAAGGGCAAGAGATGTTCAGGATGCGTGCTATTCAACCATTTTGAAAGAGTCTGCCGGTCAAAGAGATATCAGAAGCCCCGACAAGTGGTCAACATGGTACTGGAAGGAGAGAGAGAGCCCAGTGACATGGATGATGATGACGAAAAAGAGAGGGTGGTGCACAAGGTGCACATGATTGGAACGACTACCCGGAAGGCCCGGCGGTTGCCCCAGTGCAACATTCAAGTGGGTTCCCATGACATCATGGCAGTAGTGGACACGGGTGCCACAATCAACCTCATGGCCGCTGACCTGTATGAGACCCTGAATCCTGCGCCAACGCTGCACCCCACGGCGATCACAGTGTTTGTCTATGGCCAAGATACGCCACTGAGAATAAGAAGTAAATTTAAGACAGCAATATCACACAGCACAGATTTCATCACCACCAAGATATATGTGACAGAAGATGGACAGGGCATGCTATTAGGCTGCCGGGAGGCGGAAGAGTTGGGGGTAGTAATGTTTGCATTTGGCGTGCATCAGGAGTCTATTCAACACATTTTGGAGGAGTTTTTGAATGTATTTGAAGGGATCGGGAGATTTAAAGGCAAAGAAGTGCAGCTCCACATTGACCCCACTGTGCAAGTAGTAGCCCTGCGCCATCGGAGAGAGGTATTTCACCTGCGTCCCTTAGTGAAAGAAGAACTAAAAAGTTGGAAGCGGCTGGCATCATCGAGAAGGTGACGGGGCCCACCCCGTGGGTTTCCCCAATCGTCGACACACAGAAGAACAAGCAACTAGGGGCTGTCAGAATCTGTGTGGATATGAGGCTGCCGAATGCAGCCATTAAGAGGGAACGTCATACTACACCAACCTTAGATAACATAATTGGAGAAATGGCCAAAGCATGTTGGTTCTCCAAGTTAGATTTGAGATCGGGGTATCATCAGCTGGTATTGGATGAAGCGTCCTGCAATATTACCTCCTTCTCGACTCATGTTGGGCTGCGGCGATACACTCGCCTGAGTTTCGGAAACTCCAGTGCAGCGGAAGTGTTTCAAAACGTTCTACATGAACTGATCATGGACATACCAGGAGTCATCAATGTCAGCGATGATATCATGGTGAATGCCAAGACAATCCAGGAACACAGTTCTCACCTAACTATGGTGATTCGCCGAATACAGGAGGCTGGACTCACGCTCCATCGGGAGAAATGTGAATTCCTACAAAGGAAACTGGCGCTTTTTGGCCACACCTTTTCCGCTGGCGTAGTCAATACCGATCCCGAGAAGGTGCGTGACATCAATGATGCCGCTGCTCTCACCAATGTCACTGAAGTCTGCAGTTTCCTTGGGATGGTGAACTACTGTGGGCGTTTCATTTGAGACCTCACAACGCTCACTCAGCCTTTGAGGAAACTCACGGTGGACTCTATACCATGGAAGTGGGACAAGGAGAAAGCTGAAGCCTTCAGGGACATTAAGGACGCTCTCTCGGAAGCGACCACATTAGCATTCTTCGATCCAAGGAAAATTACACTGATTGCAGTGGATGCATGCCCCACTGGTCAGGACGGCAGCACCCCTGTGACAAGAGGGGTCGGACCCATAGCGGGACATATATACGTGATGACTGGGGTTATGAAACAAACCCCGTTTCTCCTTTCTTCTCTTGGCAACATGATGACTGGACTGACCTGAATATACCGCCCTTCACCGAAGACAAAGAAAAAGGACACTGCTTCTTTAACTGGGGAGAAGTCTCCCTAGGCCACGCCCCAAACGATGACGAGGAGGGGGCTTGGCCTCCAAATACAGGAAGTCAGCGGAATCGGTGTGTGTGAACACCGGAGAAGTAGGAGCAGTCAAGAGTGTGGAAAAAAGGCAGAAGCAGACGGAATTTGAAGGAAGAGTGGGGGAAGAGCAGTCACAGAAGCCAGGAGGCCAACGTCCCAGTGGTTCGCCCAGCCACGTTCCAGGAGGAGCGTGGCTCTTGCAGGTACACAAGCGTTTTACGGGCTGGGTGGGCAAAAGGAGAAGACCTCCTCAGTAGTTGTTGGGTCCCCGGTATCTCGGTATTCCCACCCAGAGCACCATCCTCACTTTACTAGACGTACTGCCCACTGTGTGACTCCTCACTTTCCCTTTCCTCACAACCCATTGATTTTGAGCACTACACTCATAAGGAGTCCTTTTATTTTCTTACACGCTCTACCAACGCGCATCCATAACACCTGCCGGCATTGCGCTGGAGTGGAAAAGGAGAGGGCGGACCTCGCCTAGGGACAGAGCATCACCAGAGATACCAACCGAGCCGCCTCTACCTTATTTTAGATTGTTCCCATATCGAAAACGTGTGTTACGGCCAATAAAGCCTTCTTTAACACCAGCCAGAGTCCCTGTATTTTCTCCCGAAGATTGGGCTCCCGTAGCATTTGCCAGTCGGCCCCTCACCGACATGGAGCAGAGATACTCTCAAATAGAGAAAGAGGCCATTGCTATACATTGGGGTACCAGCACTTTCATGTATATGGGAAGCTGTTTGTCATGGCCACCGACCACAAACCACTGGTGGCTCTGTTCTCAGGGAATTCCACCAAGCCGCCACCCCGGATCGATAAGTGGATGCTGCAGCTGTAAAACTATAACTGCAGAGTAGAATACCAGCCAGGATCGCAAAATCCGTCCGACTACCTGTTGTGTCACCCTCGAGAGGCCACTGAACAGGAAAAGGAAGATGCTGCTGATACTGAGGAATACGTCAGGTGTAAATGATAGATGGTTGCCGTGCACAGCTTTTTGGTAATCAATAGGTTAAAGACGTGGATCGTGCTCCTTCGTATACTCCCTGCTTAGGAGTATGAATACGTCAGGTGTGTCATGGCTCGCTCCTGTCCCATTCCTCTGTCCATGGACGATCTACGGGATGAAATGAGCAAGGATGAGTGTTTGCAACGTGAGAAGGTGGCAATGCGACAAGGAAATTGGCACAGAGCAAAGGCAGAGTGGAAGATTCTGACCGGAGAAGCTCAGCGCATCATGGACAGTCTGTACAATGTCAGGGAAGAACTCACCGAAGATGCTAGTGGGTGTCTACTAAGGGGACATCGCCTGGTCATCCCTACCGCCCTAACAGCCTGGGTCGTTCAACTGGCCCACATTGGACATCAGCTGATGGTCAAGACCAAGTCACAGCTCAGGACTAAAGTATAGTTTCCCCTCATGGATGAGCTAGTGGAAGCTACTGTCCATTCTTGCCAATCGTGCCAGGTAACTGGGGAGGTCCTCCATCTGCTCCCATAATTTTTGAACCAAGACCCCAAACACAGTGGTCGTGCGTTAGTTTGGACTTTGGCAGTCTGCTGGATGGCCTACACATGTTTGTAGCTATTGATGATCACTCTAAGTATCCCAAGGTCGAGATCATAGTATCACCCAGTGCCACTGAAGTGCTCCCAAAGTTGGAGAAGATTATGGGAACACACGGCCTTATTCAGGAGCTGCGACCGGACAATGGACCCCCTTTTCAAGGGCAAGAACTGGCTGCATACCTCACTGCGTTGGGCATTCGACAACAGCAAATCACATCAAGGTGGCCTCAGGCAAATGGGGCGGTGGAGAGGTTCATGCGGACTCTGAATAAGGTGATACGCATTGCTCATGACAAGGTCAGTCAGTGGAACTCGCCATTTTCACGAAGTTATCGCCAGACACCCCACACAACCACTGGGGTAGCCCCAGCCCATCTGCTGATGGGGAGAATTGTTGCTGACTCTATTCTACACCATGCCAGGTGGCGTCCTAAGGTGCTTGATGATGCTCAGGTGGATGCCCAACGGCTGAGGGCCTACAATCAAGTAAGTCACCGACGGCGGGCCAGTCCGTGAGACTTGAAGGGACAGAGAAGTGTTACGAAAGGTCCAGAAGAGCATCAACCTCACTTTCCCCTTAGGAAGTGACTCAACAAGCCGCATCCTACGACACCCTGACAAAATCTTCCCCCAAATCCTTGATCCAAGTAATTATGGGATTTAGATGTGAACACCCCCCTTTAAGAGTCCATAGACCTAGAGCCCAAGCCACAGACAACAGGATCAAAGAGGGCCCCCATCAACTGAATGCTCCTTAACTGAAGATCAGCCTCTAAACATGCAACTGAGCTAGCAAAAGCCATCCTCTCCCATGATATAGACATAGCTTTCATAACGGAGACCTGGCTCAATAATCTCTCTTTCCCTTACATGCAAATGCTGGTCCCTCCCGGATTGACAATGATCAACAAAGACAGACAAGTAAAGAGGAGGGGGCATAGCAATCATCCACAAGAACAACTTCTCCATCACGGAAACCTCCTCCTGCCTGGACGGCTCCTATAAATGTCTCTTAGTCATTATGAAAACACACGACACCCTAAACAACCTATTGCTAGAAAACAAACTGACCCAACATTGCTTAGAAGAAACTCATCGTAAGGAAAATCAAAGGGGGAAAAAAAAAAAAAAAAAAGTTATCACCCAAAAAAAAAAAAAAAGTATAATAAAGATACAATATATATACAATACAACAGCAACAGCAACAGCATACCGGGAGCAAAAGGAGGTGGACCACGGATGGGCTCTCTGGTGGCTGGCCATAACTTTCAGCAGATCTGTTCAGACTTACAATTGGGAAAAAATACAGGTCTAGACATTAAGATTCTTCGGAGAAAGAGAGTGTTTGCTGGATTCTCAAGCTTACTCAAACCAACTACAAGGTTTAGAGGCGGAGGATTCGGGGCTAGAGGTAACGCAGTACTGCTCGCAGTAAATATCACGGAAATTACCATACAGACTTTGAACACAATCATGGAGAAAGACATGGAGAAGATCAAAGAAAAAGATAAAAGCAAAAATAAGGATAAAACCAGTGACAAAACCAGTGAACTTGATACTCAAGATCAAACTCAAACTCAAAAACAGAATCAAACTGGGATAAAGAATGATAAAATAACCGATACAAAATCAAAAGCAAAGGCCCTGGCTCAAGGAGGAGAGGGAGAGGGTGATCAAGAAAAAGAAGAAATACAAGAAAGTCAAGAAAGGGAAGAGAACTCAGATGACAGAGGAAATACCAAAGAGAGTTATAATTTACAAGGATCTCAGAAGAAAAAAGAAACACAGAGACAACCCGAAACCAGGGGTTATAAAGCGATGGAAAATAACGACGAGGATAATGATGATGGCAAAACAAGAGCTATCAAGTCTGATGGAAAAGATAGAAACATCGAGAATGGACAGATTGAACAGAAACTGCATAAGGAAGCCGAGAAATCAAAAAAGAAAGCCAAGGAGAAACAGAGAGTAAAAGAAGCAGAAAAGGAAAAAGAATTGACAAGCAGAGAGAATCTTGACCTATTGGAGAAAAAGGCCAAAAGACTACAGACGATCAAAAATTTAAAAGCTACGGCGAACATAACTGGGCACTCAACAGGTTCCCAAACCTAGAATTTCAAACATATTCAGCCCAGCAATTAAAGATAGACATCAGAATTGCCCTCTCAATGAAACTGCACCATTCACAATTGTAATTGTTGTAATTGTAATTGTAACGGTATTTATAGAGCGCGATTGCTGCCCGTGGGCGTCCAAGCGCTGAGCTGACCAGAAAGTGACGGAAGAGGTGCTATGGTACAATGGGTTTGTCAAACAACCATGTTTTTAAATTTTTACGGAATGAAAGGAGATTTGAGTTGGACCGGAGAGAAAGGGGAAGGTCGTTCCAGAGTCTGGCGGTATTCAGCGAGAACATTCTTCCCCCTGCTCTGGCTCGCTTTACTCTCGGAATGACGGCAAGGAAGGCCTCCTTTGATCGTAGGTTCCTGTTAGGATGGTAGAGGGTGACAAGGTTTCTGTTGATCGCTGGGCTTGTGTTCCAGAAGGTGCGGTGCGCTAGGCACAGTGCCTTGAAAGCTATCCTCTGCCTCACTGGCAACCAGTGGAGAGTTTTTAGGGCAGGTTTAGCAGACTGAGTGCGCGGAATTTCTAGCAAGGCACGCGCTGCACAGTTTTGGACAACCTGTAGTTTTCGAAGTGTAAACTCAGGTGCCCCCATGTACAGGGCGTTGTTCGAATCAAGGCGAGACTGAATTAGCCCTTGGACCGCGACTTTTTTGGCTTCTAGCGGTAGCAGCGGAAGAACCTTCCTCAAGGTTCTTAAAAGGCCGAAGCATGTGGCAGATAGTTTTGTAGCCTGGATGGAAAAGGAGAGTTTGTTATCCAACCACACTCCTAGGCTCTTCACGCATTCCTTTGGGGTAGGGGGGGGACCCAGTGCATTGGGCCACAGAGAGGTGAATGGTACTGGAGAGGGTGGACCTAGGAGCATGAGCTCCGTTTTGTCTCCATTTAATTTAAGGGAGGAGTTGGTCATCCATCCCTTTATGTCCTCTAGGCAGTGTAGCAAATCGGCTGGGGAGCACTTGCTGTTCTCGGTGGCCAGCGAGACCACCAGCTGAGTGTCGTCGGCGTATGACACGATTTTAATGCCATACGGTTCGACGACACTTGCCAGCGGCCTCATGTAGACGTTAAACAGCACAGGGCTCAGGGAGGAGCCCTGTGGAACTCCGCAGCTCAGGGGTTTGCTGTAGGATGCTGTTGCACCGTCGAAGATCTGGAACGACCTCCCAGACAGGAAGGATCCAAGCCACCTTAAAGCGTCACCTGAAACTCCGATGTTATGGAGACGGTCTAGCAAGGTGGAGTAGCTGACCGTATCGAATGCGGCACTTAGATCAAGGAGGATCACTGCCACTGATCCTCCTTGGTCCAGAATCTTTCTCGTGTCTTCGGTGACTGCTAATAAGGCGGTTTCAGTCCCATGTTGTGGTCTAAAACCAGTCTGGGATGTGTGCAACAGCGAGTGATCCTCCAGGAATTGTACCAGCTGTGCATTTATGTGCTTCTCTAGCACCTTGCTCGTCCAGGGAAGGAGTGAGATGGGACGGTAACTTGACAGGTCGTTTGAGTCTAGGCTAGGTTTCTTTAGCAGTGCCCGTACCATGGCCTGCTTCCAAGCTGTGGGGACAGAGCATGCAGAGATGGACGAGTTCAAGAGGTCCAGGATTACAGGCAAGGTGGCTTCGCTTGCCTGCATCAGGATGTCTGGAGGGGCGGGGTCACGGGGAGATCCTGATTTGACCGTACGGGCCACTTTGCTTAAGGTGTCGAGGTCGAGAGGGAGAAAGTGCTCGAGCGACGGTTGGCCTGGACAGGGAGGTAGTCTGAGGAGAGACGGTTTGCACGCTTCCGGGGAAGTGGCTACAGATGGGAAGGTGGAATAGATTTTTAAAACTTTGTTATAGAAAAAATCTGCAAGCTCATTGCATTGCTCCTGGGATTTGATAGGGGGGGGGGCCGTGGTGGCGCTGGAGCATTGTTTTATGATTTGGAAGATTTCCTTGGGTTTTGACTTCGCTTCCATTATTTTCTCAGAGAAATATGTAGCCTGGGCTGCTCTAATCCCTTCTTTATATATCTTAATGGCCTTTTTGTAAGAGGTCTTCTTTTCTGGGAGGAAATCTAGGCGCCAGGCTCTCTCTCTTTGTCTGCAAGTGCGTTTAAGTTGTTTTAGAGAGTCAGAAAACCAGGGGGCAGATCCGTGAAGTCTCTTGGAGGAGGATTTACGCATCGGTAGAGTGGAGTCTAGTGAGCAGGTGATCCAGTCTCTGTAAATGTCATTTCCTACATTAGGATCCGGGCAGGGTGTGGGGCGGGTGGAATCTAGTTGGGACAGCCAGGATGCCAGCGGGAGTTTTGACCAGTTCCTCCTGATGGTCACTTGGGGGGGTGCTTGGGGATTTTTATGAATGGCCCATGAGAAGGGGATCAGAAAGTGGTCTGACCACGGAAGGGGAGAAGGTTGATCAACAGTTAGGTCCAGGCAATTACTAAAAATGGGGTCTAGCAGATTGCCTTTTTCATGGGTCGGAGCCGCCACTAGCTGGATGAGTTGGAGGGCCTCCAGATCTTCTAGTAGGTCCTGAGCGATGTGATCAGCGGAGGAATTAAAATGAAGATTGAGGTCCCCCAAAATCGTGTGGTTGGCTGATGTGAGGATTCTTTGTGCAATGATTTCTGGTAGGGACCTGTGGAACAGTTTTGTAGGTTCCGGGGGGCGATAGATCAGGGTACCTGAAAAGGAGTTGTTTGCATCAAACTCTAAGCAGAAAGCTGCGCTTTCACAGTCAGGGATGTTGTCTGCTGTGAAACGGCATTGGTACTGGTTTTTCAGGATTATCGCCAGACCTCCGCCTCTGCCGACCGGTCTATCCACTCTAAGAATGTGATAGCCTGCAGGAAGTGCTCGCACCACGTCTGGGTCGGAGTGGGCAGTGAGCCATGTTTCTGTCAGGAAGATTGCGTCAGGTTTTTTCTCCTCGAGCAATATGGCTATCTCCGTGTGGTGTTTCGGTAACGAACGGCAGTTTAGTGCAAGCATATGGAATGCTTGTGCCTTTGCCGACGGAGTATTGCGGAAGGGGTGCTTGCAACCCTGACATGAGCCGGGTAGTTCGGTGGGGGCATATATATGAGGGCAATGGGGAGTACAATTCCTACCTATTTTGTGTAGGGCCGCCGAGCTGTAAGTCCTGCTCTGAGTAAGGAAGGGGCCAGGGGTTATGGCCCTGGGTCCCGGCTGGTCCCCAATGGACCAACAAGGATTACAAAATAAGACTATCACTGCGGCATCTGAGGTTTTAGTCTCAGTAGTCCCAGTAGAACATCTAGAACATGAAAATATGAGGGAAGAAAGCGGATCTGGCCCTAACATAGACTTAGACTCAAATATTAATCTATTGGTGAAAGGCAGCACTTCAGAAGAAGTCTCGAATATAAACCGTGTGACGGAGGGGTACGCTTCAGCAGAAGTCTCCGATGGCTCTGAATCAGAGATCTATGAGACAGGAATATCAATCTCCAGTGAATCCAGCAAATCCAGTGAAGAGACTGATCTTGGCGACAATCACAGACAGGAGGAACTGGACAAAAAAGTACCTTCACCGACAGATATTGGATTTAAGAATGCCCTATTATACGAATATACACCAACAAAGAAAATGGGGAAAAAAAGAAGTAAACATAAAAGGCACCCAAATATAATTCACGATGAAACGACAGATCCTGGGAGTAATCCAGAACAAACAACAGTGAGAACCAAACTCTCACGCAAAAGCCCTCATCGTAAAACAAATGCTGAATCTGTGAAAAAAATAAGAATATCTTCGACAACCCGGATGATGATGAACAGCTGAAGCATAGAGAACCTACACTTAGCGAAGTCTTTGAATCAATCAAAAATTTTCATCAAGATGTAAAGGAAGATAGCCAAAGAAATCATGTCGCTATTCAAAAATTGGAAGGAGCTATCAATAAAGTTGGCAATACATGCCAGGAAATCTCTGATAGAATGTGCTCGGTAGAAGTTCGTGCAGAAAACCTGGAATCAGACGTCGCTAGATTACAACTCCAAGCAAAGGAGCACGAGGGAATAATTAAGGACTTGATGATGAAGGCTGAAGACCAAGAAAATAGAACAAGGAGGAATAATCTTCGATTTCTTGGGATTCCCGAGGGCTCGGAAGGGAGTGATCCAAGAAACTTCATGATCAATCTACTAAAATCTTCTTTCTCGGAACTCAACTCCTGGGAAATGGATAAAGAAGTATGCCGAGCACATCGCTTTCCACTAACACTACCAAAACGGTCAGAGAAATCTCCAAAATATCCTAGAGCTTTTTTAGTCAACTTTGGAAACTTTCTGGTACGTGACACTATATATGACTTGGCCAGACCAACGGCTCAAAGAGAATATAGGGGCTTTAAGTTTTTTGCGAGACCAGATTTTGCACACGCAACAGTAGAAAGACGATGGCGAATGCGACAGCTTTTTTCCCCTTTCGAAAAGCTAGGAGCAGCGGTCTATCTGCAAAATCCGGCGCGGTTAAAAATAATATACAAAGGCTCAACTAGGAGCTTCACAAGTGAAATCCAGGCAGAGGCCTATCTCAAGGAGGTTGAAGCAAGAATGAAACAAGATAATGGTAACTGAATAGAATAAGGCATCTAGTGCCGACGAACTATTGACTATTGCTATTTGATATAAGGTTGACACTCACTAGGATCAAATAGTATCAGGCCAGGTGGTAGGTCCAGGCGCGCGGAACACACGGCCACCAACAGCTGGGTGAGTCTAAACCCAGGTTGCCTCAAAGGGTGGCAGGAGGGGGGGGGGCAAGAGGGTGTGGAAGGGAGGGGGGGAAAGTGGGCTGGGTGGCGGATGTGGGGGGAGAAAATAAAAAACTGAAGAGAGTTCGTACTGTTAAAGTGATTTCGAATGAAAGAGTAAAATTGAAACAAAGGACATGCTCTTATTATGTATATTGTGTATGCATCAGCTATCTGGACAGGTTGATGTTATGGAAATATTTAAAAATTAGGTATGCCTAAACTAAGGATTGGATCTCTCAACATAGGAGGATTAAATGATTGGAAAAAGAGGGGGAAGCTTGAACAATATCTAAATATGATAAACTTAGATTTAATATGTCTACAAGAGACCCACTTACCCTGGAGCAAAAAACATTGGTTGAATTTTAAAAACTATGAATTGCTGTCATGTACATCCCAGACTTCTATGATAAGAGGTGTGGCCATAATTGGTAAAGTGGGGTTAGGGGGGGGCCAAAAGGTGTAAGGCGGATTCATTAGGAAGATGGGCAATTTGCAAAATGAATTTAGGTTTCACTATTTGCACAGTATATGGATCCAACACAGACGAGCCAGAAATCTTTAGTCATATTGAAAATGAATTAATTGATTGGCATACTATTATGTGGCGATTTTAACATCTCTGCAAATTTTACGGATGGTAGCGCATACATAGGTAGGAAGCCAAGGGTGTTTAGAGCAATCACGTCAATGATGCAGTCACATGGCTTAGACGATGTTTGGGGAAATTTACTGACTGGAGACCCAGGGTTTACCTATTTTTCACATCCTTTTAATAAGGTATACACCCGTTACAACGCATCTTTTACTCCGCACTACCATTACAACGCGACTTTTACTCCGCATACCATTACAACGCATTGCGCTGGGGGGCGCTCTAGGATAGGGAATAAGTATAATTTACTATCCAACACCTTCCCTAGGGTCCACGGGGACTGGAGTTAGAATAGTAAATTATACTTACCACTATCCAGCACCTCAAAGCGCTATGCGTTGTAATGGTATGCGTTGTAAAAGTCGCGTTGTAACGGTATGCGGAGTAAAAGTATGCGGAGTAACGTCATACATCCTTTTAATAAATACTCGAAATTGGACTATTTCATGATCTCGACTACCCTACTTAAGAGTGTTCAAATAAATAAGCTTCCCAAAATCATGTCTGATCATAATCCCCTAGTCTTAAATATGGTCATCAATAAACCATACAAGGTTCCTAGACCCTGGTCATTTGATAAAAAATTATTAGCGGATGTCGACTACATCACTCATATGAAAATATGGTCCCAGTCCTTTTTTGACGCTAATAGGTATAGTGCATCAAGGGGAGTCGTGTGGGATAGCTTCAAGGCAGGAATAAGAGGAGAGACTATAAGCTATACCACCAACATATGGAAAAAGGTTAATAGGGAAAGGGAAGCATTGATGGGAAAACTGAGTGAGGCAGAGACACAACATAGACAAGATATAATTACAGGTGCTCAATCTGTCGAGAGCCTACATAGAGTAAACTCCTTAAAAGCTGGGATCCAGAAACAACTAGCAAGAAAGGCTGCAGCAAATTATCAGGCACAGAGATCACGTCTTTACGAAACTGGTGAGCAAGCAGGTAGAGCTCTTGCCCTGCGAATTAGGCAGGTGGCAAGTAAGAACATTGTGACACAAATTGAATATCAGGGCCAAATATACGACAAACCTGGTGAAATTTTGGAGGGGTTTAGGAAATTTTATCAAGAATTATATCAGGAGGAAGCAGCTGCAGAGGCCCCAAATATATGCTGGTTAGACATGGGTAGTAAGTTAAAACCAGGCCAGATCGAATCACTGGAACAAGATATTACAATGTCAGAGGTATTGGAAGCTCTGCAAGATCTTGCAAGCGGAAAGGCGGCGGGCCCAGATGCTATACCAGTAGAGCTTTATAAAAGTCTAAGGGAGGAAACAACACCAATGCTCTTAGATCTATTCAATGGTGTTATGAATACCGGAATAATACCCGAGTCCTGGCAAGAAACTAATATAGTAATCTTTCACAAAAAAGGGAAACCTAAGACCAACCCGGGCTCCTACAGACCAATATCATCGATTAACGGTGATAACAAGCTATATGCCAAAATCATGGCCACTCGCATGGGAGGGATCATTGCGTCCTTGGTTTCCCCCTGGCAGCATGGGTTTATCCCAGGAAGAGGAACCACAAACCATATTAGGAGAGCTATTACATTATTTGACATCGGTGCTGCCAGGGGGGAGGAGGTTGCAATGATCCTCCTCGATGCGGAGAAGGCATTTGATCGCGTCAGATGGAGTTTCCTATGGAAGGTTATGGAGGCAAGGGGATTTGGCCCTAGATTTTGTCAAGCCATTCAGGCTATGTATTCATCACCTACGGCAAGAATTCAATCAATGGGGGAAAGATCAGATAGGATCAACATAACAAGGGGTACGAGACAGGGCTGCCCATGCTCTCCAATCTTGTTCGCGCTCTACATAGACCCTTTAATTACACAATTAATCAACAGTGCGCTTATTAAACCAGTAATATCAAATGGGTTTCACACTAAACTTCTCGCTTATGCGGATGATTTAGCAGTCATTACAAAAGATCCAGAGCTAGCTATGAGGGAGGTAGTTAATATAACCAGTCAGTTTGGAGATGTGTCGGGCTACCGACTAAATGGGGATAAAACACAGGTACTATGTTCTAAAAAAATATCCAAGGTGGATGGAAGATATGTAGAATCTGTAGTTTACCTGGGTATAACAATAAATGCAGAACCAGGTAAAATAATTGACGATAATTACACCCTTCTTATCAAATCTATGGAAACAGATCTAAAAAGAATGGACTCATTAAAGTTGTCACTGATTGGGAGGGCTAACGTCATAAAAATGACAATGTTTCCTAAGGTGCTTTACAAATTAAGGTCAATCCCATTTAAAATTGACGAGAAAATTATTAAGAAGATTGAGTCCATTTTCATGAAATTTTTATGGCAATATGGTAAAATAAGGCGGTCAAATAGATATATGTCATTACCACAAGATAGAGGTGGGTTGGGATTGCCAGATATTAAGAGCTATCATTTTGCATGTCTCCTTGCAGACATGGCTATCCTACTCCATCCGGGGGGCCCAACCCTCAGGCAGGCGGTGATACCATCAATTTTTCAGCTATTGGTGGGAAGTGAAGCCGTAGGGCTTTTATTAAGGAGAACCCAGAGGAGTTATTACAAGGAAATTGGATACAAGACGTTGGAAGGTATATGGTATATATGGAAAACTGTTAAAAAAGTTCTAGATATACCCACTATCCATTACCGCACACCACTTTGGAATTCAACACTCTTTCCAAATCTTAGTAGGGATGGAACGTGGCGTCATTGGGAGAGTCATGGTATTGTGGAGTTGGGGCAAATAATGATCAGTGATCATTGCAGAACGCTTGAAGAACTCACACACCACTATTCACTACAAGGCTATCAAGAGTTCAAATACCTACAGATTGTAAATAGAATTAAAGCAATTAGGCCACGTATCACTCTGCTTGGGAAATTTGAACTAATTGAGTATTTGAAGTCAGGGGGCCATAGAATTAGAGATATATATAAAATATTTAACGACGCATCAATCGACGATATTGGAAAAATTGAAACCACATGGTCCAAAAAATTGGGAGATCCCGAAGTAGACCTTGATAAAGCGTTAGCTATGGATAAGAGGTTTCTGCGTTCCTTGAATCTCAGGGCCCAACATTTCAAAACTCTATTTAATTTATACTATACGCCCGAAAAATTATTCTCTTGGGGGAAAGCGACAGATAGCAACTGCCCCAGATGTGGAAATGGTACAGCAGATCTTATACACATGTTCTATGGCTGTGAAAAATTAAAAACTATTAAAATTGAAATAATACGGTTTTTAGAGGGGCTACTCGACGTCAAAATTAACCTATCCCCAACTTTGATAATAATTGGTTGTGATGTGAAATTAAATATGAGTACTGAGGCCGAAGCTTTAGTTTTTATTTCCGTAGCAGTCCTTAGGATTTTAATTAGCGCAGCCTGGAAGGATACAGAAGCCCCAACTTTTCAAATGTGGTTGTGCAGAATGTTGGGTATACATAATATTGAGGAAGCATTATATGATTTAAAGGGAGCGAAGCTAAGGGATATGGGCAAGCGACTTTGGGCCCCAGGGGCTACTTGGAGGACAGCAAAACTACAAATGAATGATTTACTGGCTGTGTAGATATTTAACATGTCAATTGACTCTGTATTGTTTAGTATTCTTTCTGCTTTTTCGCTTGGCGGTATAATGCTATGCTTCTATCTATGTATTTATGTATGCATCTATGAATATGTATTTACCGGTATGAACTCTCAATGAAAATAATTTTTTAAAAAAAAGAAGAAACTCATCATTGAGGAGCAATCCTAGACATAATTGTAGCTGAAAGCAATGCAATCTCCATCGATCATATCCTACCCATTGACTGGTCCGATCACCACATGGTTCTTTTTCACATCAACCATGCGATCCTGTCCAATCTAATCCCCAGGTTAGACCCCCTCAAATGGGTCAGGAACACAGCCCAGATCCATCGAGCTGACCTAGAAGAAAGAATTCCTCCCCAACACCACTGATCATCTCTCAACTACCGAACTCACCTCTCTTTACCACTCTAAAGTGACACGCACCCTGGATCACCTTGCCCCCTTGAAACAAAAAAAAATCCAGGATCATTCTCTCCAGATCATGGTTCTCCTCTGACATCAATGAGGAAAGAAGGTAACTAAGAGCCGCAGAAAGAATCTGGAGGAACAATCCCTCTACCCTACATCGTGATCAACTCCTAGTAGGCCGTAGGATGTACAAAAAGTACATCAAGACCACAAATACCGCTTTCTTCTGCTCTGCGCTAGATACTGCAAAAAATCGCCCCAAAGAGCTTTTCAATATCATCAGGAATCAAACCTGCAAACCTATACACTCCTCAACGCAGGCATCCAAAGAACGCTGCAACAACTTTGCCATCTTTTTCAATGACAAAATCTCCAAGATAGATCTCTCACTTGGCTCAAATCCTATCCCCTCCACCGAGATCGAACTGATCGAAACTCTTATTAGCACCGCCCTGAACCCCCCAAAACATTGGTCCGTCTTCATTCCCATCCAATAAGCAGAGATAGTTACACTAATCTCCAACGCCAAACCATCATCACACGCCCTGGATCAGCTTCCCCCTCGCCTGGCCAAAGACCTGAAGCACGTCCTAGCCCCGCTATGGTGCAGGATCATCAACAGCTCATTGAGCTCTGGAACCGTTCCTGAATGCCTCAAAGTAGGCCAAGTCACGCCACTGCTGAAAAAAACAGGCCTAGACACTGAGGATCTAAATAACTTCAGACCTGTATCGAATCTACCTCTTCTGTCTAAGATCCTAGAAAGATGTGTACTCCCTCAGTTAACCCAACACCTGGATAACATCAATCTCCTAGACTGCCATCAATCGGGCTTCAGAAAAGGCTGCAGTACTGAATCCGCAATCCTCAATTTCATTGACGATCTACTCAAGTCACTTGACTCGGATCAATGCTGCCTTCTCATCCTCCTAGATTTATCTGCTGCATTCGATACAGTTGACCACAAAATTACTCATCAAGGTTTTACAAGAAAGGGCCAGTCTTCAGGAGACGGTCCTCCAGTGGTTCTCTTCCTTTCTCCACAACCGTTCCCAAAGAATAAACATTTTAAACTTTGAGTCCGACCTACACCCTGTCACCAGGGATGTTCCACAAGGGTCAGTACTCTCCCCTCAGCTTTTCAACATCTACATCGAACCCCTCACCTCTCTACTCAGGAAATCCAACATTCCTTTTCACCTATATGCTGACGACACTTAGCTCTATCTGGAAACCACATCAATGAACGACATCCAGACACTTAACACCACGCTTAAGGAGGTTCAACACTGCATCACAAGTAATCACCTGAAATTTAAAGAAGAGAAAATGGAAATACTCCTCATCTCCAACAAAGATTAAAAAAAACAAATTGAAGAATGGCTCAAAGCCATAGATGCCCTCAATGGCAACCTTACCTTAGCGGAGTTGGTAAAATCTCTAGGGATTCCCCTCGACCTGAAACTGGACATGAAGAAACATATTACAAGATACTCCCAAAATGCCTTTCTCAATCTGAAACTACTTTATAAAATAAAACCCTTCCTCCCACCCAGGGACCTTCAACAAGCCACCGAAGCACTGGTACTCTCCAGAATAGACTATGGGATTGCTGCCCTGACAGGGACAGTAAAATCTCACCTCGCCCCCTGAAGACAACCTTCAATGCAGTTGCCTGAATGGTTACGGGAACTAAGAAATTCGAACACATCTCTCCTGCTCAGAGAACTCAAATGGCTCCCAGTCGAGTTACAAGCCAGCTTTAGAACAGCCTGCCACACTCACAAAGACCTGCACACAGGCAAACCGGAAAACCTGGCCGCCAAACTCGAAAGGGCCAGCCAGTCCAAAAACCTCAGGAGCTGCAACTCTCTTCTACTCATCCCGCTAAAAACTCGCAAACAGAAAACCGCAACCAAATCATTTGCTGGAAACGCACTAAAAATCTGGAACTCCACCCCCCCCACATCAGATCAACCCCCTTGTTTCATAAATTCCAGGCATTACTCAAAGCGATCTTCCTCAACCGCTGTTGAACGAACTGAAAGAGCCCAGGAAGTTCCTAGCCAACGCCCCTTCTGACCTTTATTTGGGACTAACTACACAGAATCAGATTAAGAAAACTTTTTGTGTACAAACTAATTGAACAATGACTACGCTCTGATGATCGTCTGGTTGGTCTTACTCCCTACTCCCCTGTGCCCCTTCGCTCAGGTATATGTTCCCCTCCAGACGTGATCCCTCATGCTCTTCCAACTTCCTGTACCGTATATTTGAAGTTAACTGTTTATGCTATAAAGCGCTCTGATACCCCTGAGTCCAGCCAGCGGTATATAAAACTCCTAAAATAAATCAAATAAAAACTTGCAAAAGAGGACCTGGTGTAACTCAAGAACAGATCACCAGGGGGAAGTTCAGTTTGCCCTATGAAAGAAGCCCGTGGACCATTGTGGATGTAAAGGGTACCCGCATCATAGCGACAATGGGAAGAGAGACAGTAACCAGAAATGTGTTGTACTTTAAGAGATTTCATCCAGTTTCATCCTCTACAGGACCTAACCAGTTGGACATCTCTCTGGGGATCAGGGCTTCAGCGGAGGTAAACGGGGCCCGAGGCCAGCTACCTCACAAGCAGGGGCTCCCTGTGGAACTCCCGGACGGTGATCCAGGTTTGGAAAACGGGCCTGCTATGGATGTGTCTGGGGGGGGCCTGAAGGTCTCCTGGATGATCGAGTTGGTGTGCCATCTGGTATTGAGGTAAGCAAGACATCTGGGCGCAGATGTTCCATATCCTGCCTTCGAGAGAATCTGGAGCCGACTCGCAGGTTGCGATATTACTTCACTTAAGACTGTTCCTATTTCTATTGTTGAGTGCTGTTAAGAGTATCCCTGTGGAGCCGGCGTGGACTGTTGGAGCCGCTGTGCGCTATGTCTATGAATATGATTATGTTCTTGATGTTTGTTGGGGGAAGAATGTTATGTTGTGCCTGTGACGTAACAGGCATGCCACGTTGGGTCATGTGACCACTATCGCAATAAACGGCTGTTCGCGTACGTATCGCCAGTTGGGCGTCCGACGGCAACAGCATTACAAGTATCATCCAGGCTCCTGTCGTTATTGCAAGTTTTAGGCCATACACAGATCCCAAATTTACCACAACAGGGCAGCGTACTTGTGTTTGGTACCCTTTTGTAACATGCACACACCACTTGGCCCTCGTAACACACGGTTTGCTACCTCTCACATGTTTTTGCCTTTGATACTTGCACAAGTACCACCTTTACCTACGTAACGCTTGTTCTTGTGCCTGAGTGTCTAGCACATATTGCAGTATTATACCTCAAATTATACCTTGTTTTCTCTTATATCCTGCACATTTGTCACTTTTTCCTCTTGTGCACTTTTTACTACCTCATGTATTTTTGGTTTCTCACAATTTTTACTACCTCATGTGTTTTGTTTGCTCACAATTGTCACTTTTACCTTACGTAATCGGTTCCTGTGTAATGTTCTCATCATGTATCATTTGTGTTCCTATTGTGAAGCGCTCTGACGCCTTCGGGTAAAGTCTGCGCTATATAAAAATGCATAAATAAAACAAATAAATAAAATAAACATAACACCGGTTAGAAAAATTGGTTCAGTATCACTGTTTGGGTGCATCAGCACCACTATTTCCTGGGTGTCCTAGGCACCCTTATGGCAGGCGGGCAACTAGAGGTAAATTTTGGGGGGGAGGTCTAGGGGGCTGGAAAATATTTCGGGGGGGGGGTGTAATTCTTCCAACCACGGACACAGTGGCTGTAAGAGGGGGTGAACACACAACAATAGCGTCATTTACAAGTAAATGGTCTTTTAAAGACCTTTTAAGTACTCGGGTGCGGCTGCAATTTGATGCTCGCCAGCCCGGGTTGACACACACTAGGGAGGGGGGGGGGTCTGACGCCCAATGAGCCCAATTCACTAAACTGTTACGGTTATTACTAAATATAATAAAGACGCTCAGGCTATCTGTAGTACGCCCACTGCAGCTAAATACAGCTGTCACAATTGTGTCTAGTCAGAGGGAGGAGCTTCAGATTACAGGCTGTTCAAGCTGCAGCCAATGGAAATCAGAAAAATTTGACCAATCAGAGCCTGCGCTGTCCCAGAGGCATAAACTAAGGCAAACGCGGGAAAAAACTCACGTGTGTAAACCCCGCTCATCCAACTGGGCCTACCCACCGACTGTAAAAGAGAAAGTCTCGGACAAAAGATACTTGCCGAGTCGACAGCCAATCAGCACTTCGAAATTCGGTATTGCGCGCTAGCATTGGTTGGGGTGCCTCCAATCCTAGATCATTTTATGCTTAAGCAGTACCGCCCACTTCCAGGCGCCTCCCAGAACCTCTCCATTCGTGGGATTGAGTCGGTGTTATATGACCCGGAAGTGCTAAAAAATGATGGCCGAATGACATCGGTGAAAAAGAGCAGTAAAAGGCCACTGACATGAGGCTGAATTCACGGATGTTCCGTGTAAGTAGCGGACAGGTTGTATCCGCAGATGACGCCCATGGAGGCCTTACATCTGCTCACTTCGGGGCCTCAGCCTCTCTTCCTGCCGCCTTCGAAGCCTTTGGTAGAGTCTGGGGGGTTGACGCGCGTTTGGGCGCAGGATCTTCAGCCACGGTTTTCCGGGTCAGCACAGGCCCTGGTGGACCGGCTACCGCCGTGAAAGAATTCAAGTCAGACCAGGAGAACGGGGAGTACGGGTATCGCAAAGAAACGTCGACGCTGGAAGACTTGCAGGGCCACAAGAACATCGGTATGTGCTACTCGTCTATCACTTATTGAGTGGTGTAATGTTGGAAAAATTGGAGTGCTCCAAGTGTAACTGTTAGTTGTTGAGAAGTGCCGTTGCTAATCCGTTAAAGCGTTACAGCTCCTCTGAGTAGAGCAGGTACTGAATACCTGAAAGTTCCTGTCAATTTAAAGCACTGCTGTGGTGTAATAGTGGGCTCTCTAGGCAAGAGACCAGTAGACTAACCACGTATCAGTTTTCATAACTGGATGTTAAGCACACTATTTGATGTGGAGTAACGTGGAAAGAAACAGTAACGCCGTTGAAATGTTAGTTGTGTGTCCATCATCATGGGGTCAATCCCGTGCAACTCCAACTGACGTATCTATTTAACTTCACTTCATTCCAGTCAACTCCTTATCTCAGTCTTTATTTTCACAGCTCACTCCGAGCTACTACTGTAACGAGGGGCACTGCCTCTCTGCACATGTATACTTTCCAGTTTAAACCGTATTGTATTGCCGCACTTTCCAATCCAAAAGTTCTTTATTTCGGCCATAAAAGATAACAATAAAAACAGTAAAATCCTCAAGCGATAAAAATACAGGCTAAAAAGAAACATCAACACACAATTTTACAGCAATTGCAAGGAAACGGAAGCTAACTTAATTCAATATTTGTCAGGAACCAGGGAAGTCAAAATACTATGCAGTGCAGTTCTTCTCACAGTTAGGGATTAGCTTTCAACAGGTTTTTCCTTTTCAACCACATAGCCATTAAATACTTAGATAGTGCCAATACAATACAGTGTAAAGTGCTTGACTTTAAAATTCTAAACAAATGTAAACAATGTCTAAAGCCTAGATTCCTGCACAAGGGTACTAGCCAGTGCTTTCTTGGTCTGCCATAGGCAGGGCAAAAAAACAGCACATGCAGTTCGTCCTCCACAATCGCGCTACACCCAGGGCAAGTTTTGTCGTCCAATGTAGACCATTTGCTTGTAAAGTCTTTAATGGGCAATGTACCAAACCTCCATTGAATGAAAAGTTTCCTTGCAGTAGTAGGAAAATGATGTCCATGAATTCCTCGAACTTGAATAAACTTTTGTAAGCCAAAAATTGTTCAGTGCGTGACCAATTTTTGGGGCACACAGGAGCGTAGTTAGACTTTTGTCCTTTAAAATCTTAGTGAGCGATTTACGAGAGACCTGAAGACAGCCTCTTTCGGGATCATCCCACAGATCAGCCAAGCTTACTCGCAGAAATTCTCGTTTTACATGGGCCAACCATGGGATTCTGTCAGAACAGCTATGACTCAGGACATGCTTCAAATCTTGCCTGTAGTGGTACAGTTCAGTAGTGGACCATAGCCTGTGCCAAAACCTCAGTGGTTTTAGGGTTAACTTGTCCCCTATAGAAGGGAGGCCCAGATCTAGTCTCAATGGTAAGAGGTGTGCCTTGTGGTAGGGACAGTAACCGTCTAAGGAAGTTAGTCTCTACCTTGATAAGTTCTGTTCCAGCATTATAGCCCCACAGTTCACCACCATATAATGAGGCTGCTCTGGCTTGAGTTTTTTACATCTCCAGTGCTGGACTAACTGGATTGAAGGTTGAAGAATTTGAAACCTTCAGAATGGCCCCCACCATTTGCGATAGCTTTAGGCAAGATCTTGCTATCTGTGGACCCCAAGATAGGTTTTCGTGCAGAATTACCCCCAGGTACTGGAACGTTGTGACACTTTCCAGCCTACCCGATCCCAAGGTTGGATTTGGCCTAGTTGTTGCTGAGGGATTGAATACCATAAACTTGGTTTTGTCTGCATTGATCTCCTGGCCGTGGGCTCTGCTAAAATCCCCAAACCCGTCCAGTATCGGGGGATTTGGAGAGTATCATCGGCAAACATAATTACCGGAACCCTCCTGCCTGCCAGCCTAGGGGTGTCATTGTTGTTGACGTTTTCAAGGTGAGGTATTACGCCGTTGACGTAGAGGCAGAACAGGGTTGGTGGACACAACCCTGTCTCACCCCCCTGTCAACTGGGAACCTGGATGACAATGCCCCATCCCTCCCACACCTAACCTGGGCAAAATTCCCTTTGTGCAGCCTAATTATTGCGTGGAGGAGCTGTGGTGGAACACCTAACTCCTTAAGGACCGCCCATGATTTCTCGCATGGCACTAGGTCAAATGCGGACCTCAGGTCCACAAACACCATGTACAGAATCCCCCGTACCCCCCCCCCCCCTCGATCCTCACCATTTTCCAGAAAAGAACAAGGCGAAAAATCTGATCCATGGTGGATGTGCTCTTCCTGAATCCTGCATGGAGAGGGCTAAGGATCACATTATCCTCCATCCAATCCAAGAGCTGGTCCAGCAGAAGATGAGCGAAAAGTTTTTGGGGTACATCTATAAGGCTGTTCGGCCTGTAGTTGGCTGGGAGCAGAGGAGACCCCTTTTTGAAAATCAGTACTATCTCTGCGCCCAGCCAAGTACTGGGGATCTCCATTCCCCTCAGAACTGAATTAAAAATAATGAGAAGATAGAGACCCCAGATCTCTGGTTGGTGCCTGAATAAATCTCCAGGCAGTTTGTCTAGGCCTGGAGCCTTCCCCCCCCCCATGCAAGTCTCCCTATTGCGTTTAGTACCTCACCCAAGGTAAACTCTAGTTGCTCTTTATGATCAGAAGGAGTGACAGAGACTGCCTCTGTAGGCATAGTAGGACCATCCTGATACAGTTTACTAAAGTGGGATTCCCATACCGAAGCAGCGATGTTCGGCTCTACAGCAGCTTTTGGTTCCCCTGATCCTGTATGTACTAATGACCAAGATATTCCTGGAATCCCTGGTTCCCAGGGCCATTGTTAGATTGTGCCATCTATCCCAATCCCATTCAGACTTTGCCTAGGCAATCGCCTCCTTATATTTCCGTCTGAGCTCATGTATGTTGTGTTTGTTGGTGCCAGACTTGACCATTGAGATCAGCGCAGTCTTGATCTTTTTACATGTGGAATTATTCAAGCTGGGGTTGGTGTCCTCTTCTTCCTTCTAGCGGGCACAGGGTAGAAGACCTCTCCTAGCCTGTCAACTAGGTCTACGTGGATTTGCCCTAATTTCTCATTGAAGTCTATATCTGTGGGTTGATTAATCAGGTCGTCCATTTAGACTAATATTGGGAGCGCCAGGTCATAGATTTTCGTAATACATTCAGTAGAGTTAACTAATTTCCCCCATTTTACCCTACGTCTATTGTTGGATAATACTAAGGCCCCTGTACCTTAATCGATAGCATTTAATAATGTACTTTCTTTAGGCCCTGGATAAACCATTTCCAGACAGAGCATTATGGTCGCTGTCAGCTCTCACTGTCACCCTGAAATCCAGTACCTTAGACCACATGCTAGTATCCACAAAAATATAGTCTAGGCGCGATTCATGGCCCTTCTTGTTAAAGGTACACACTGAGGGGCTGTCAGATGGAGTGCGCCTGTTACAAGCCCTCAGGGCGCAGTTCAGGGTAAGGGACATAGCCTGTAACCCCAAAGGAGACCATGATTTCGGACTTGGCGATCGGCAGGGGGGAATCCCCCAATAGTCGTCGTCAGCCATCAGGGCACCCTCCTTTAATCCATGTAAGGGTTCAAAGGGGCAGTTGACGTCCCCTCTCAACAGAATCTTAGTCAGTGGGTAATAGCCCTAGAAAGAGAGATAATTCATCTATAGTGGGTGATTCCATGGACACACTCACTGGACGTGAGTAAACATTCACAATTGCTAGTTTGTAGGCTGGTGGCCATTTAAGAAGAACGTATTGTACGTCTTCCGAATGAGTTGGTATGTTTTCCGCTGTGCAACCCAAATGGGTCGCTAACCATATTGCAAGTCCACCAGACGGCCTCCCTTTGCCTCCCCACCTGGCAGGGACATAGAAGGTTGCATAACCCACCCTGGGGTGATCTTCCCTAGCCCAAGTCTCCTGAAAGAAACTAATGTCATTACTGTCCACTAGGGAGCCCCAGTCACTGCAATCAATTTTATTGGCAATGCCTGCAAGGTTCCATGAGAGAACCTTCATCCTGTTTTTGCCCAAACTGGGCGCTCTCCCCACCTCGCACTCACCGTCCTGATCTAGGTTGGTAGATAACACCCCCACCAAGGATACCTGCCCTTCCAAAACCCCCGTATCTAAGGCATGTTGAGATGATGTATTCTGAGGAAGGATTTTTAATGCCTGCCGACCGGAGGATGTGCTGGGAGGTTGTATAGGGGGTTCTAAAGTACTAATAGTATATATATAGGAATAAATGGGCACAGGCAAAATTGCCAGTATCAAAGATATCTACTGCTGTCCCCGGCTGAGCTGTGTGGGGGGCCACCCCTTTTCTTCCCCCAGTGCATTCATCCCACTGAAGTCAATCTACCTGATCAAGGCAACTATATCTGTTAGCATGTAAATAGTTGCTCGGTGTTGGTATATCGTGACACATGGGCCTATACCTTGTGCCATCAATGGCGAATCCCACCCTTGTCCAGTCTTCATTCGTACCAGGATACAAGTTGTAATATCTTGGATAGAAAAAGGTCAGCGGTAGCAGTTGGATGGTTGTTTCCCACGATCCCCAACCAGTTACAAATATGGGAAACAATCTGTGAATCCCTGAAATTTACCAAAATGCAATCACCCTTTATTTTCTTTATTGTATGTCCCACCCAGGAGACCCTCCTGACCATCAATATTTCACCTCTCATATTTGGTGGGAGGGGCCTATGAATGTTCAGCCAACTAATCACTTTGTTTTTTAAAGAATCAAAGGTTTCTGGTGCAGAGTTGGAAAGCTCAGGGACCCCGGTCAAGATTACAGTATGGGCTGCCGCCTCTGGAGGTTGATTAACTATATTTGACCGATTTAAGTTGTTAACATTCTGATGGGGGCGGTCATCCGTCCTAGTGGGGGTCTTTTCTTGCCTCGTTATGGTCGTTGGTGCAGGCAGCTTTGATTTCCGCACTAAGGGCACAGGAGGAGGTTGCCTTGGAAGAGATGGAGGGATAGGATTTGGTAGGGTAACTGTGGGTACACTTGCTGTAGAGGGAGGGTTGGTCTTCTTTGTAGTTGGGATACTGGATGGGTTAGAGGGAGGGAGGGTCCCCACGTTCATCATAGTTACACCTTGGATGCCACCCAAAGTTCTTAACTGATCCTCCATACCCACAGTCACTGTGTCTATTGTTGTAGCCTGGTGTCAATACAATCAAGCCTAGCCAACAGGGGGTCTAAAAGTTTCTTCAGGACATTGGTAATAAGATGAATAGACTGTTCCCTCCCACCACGAGACCCCTCACCAGAAGTAAACGGGCCAGACTGCACTGGCACCTGCAATTGGGAGGGCTGTGTTGGACTCTCAGTTTGTACATTTCTTTTTTTCTGATGTTTACTGTTTAAAATATTTAATAAGCGGGAGCAACACCAGCTTTTGGTGACTTTGCTAATTTTTCTACCTTTAGGGAGATTAACATACTGGCCAAGCTGGCAAAGAAAACGTCCAGGTAGCAACCTTAGATGTTGGTGTTCTTTGCTGGGGTTCTCTGCAGCCTTGAAGATCAACACCGGCCAAGGCTTTCAGAGAAGGAACTGGATTAGACTTTGAAGGGGATGGTGCTGGACTGGAATTTTAAAAAAAGCTTTTCAGGACTGGCAGTGAGTGAAATGAAAATATAAAAGTGTAGGTATGCACTACCCCAGAGTAACTGTTCTATACTGAGCAGTGCTTTTACTTTTCCATTCAAATTTAAGAAGTCCTGCTAGTCCCCATCTGATAGTCTAACGGTACAGGCTGGCTATGACTCCATAGAAGACACCTCTGGTTGGAGTTTGATTGGAGCTTTTTTTATGGGAGAACTGGGTGAGTTTGGAGCTTTTTTTATGGGAGAACTCTGTGAGTTTGTGAACATGGGCACAAAATGGTGGTTTGTAGAGTGATAGCTAAATGGTGCTCTGTATAATTTGGCCTGGGTATGGCTTTGCAGATGGTGTCTGGGTGGTGCTTTGCTGAAGGAGTGTGCGTAGGGCTTTTTAGGTTTAGCTTGAATGGGAATTTGCACAAAGCTTAGGTGGCAACTTTTGTACAGAAAGGCCAAGAGGGTCTAAAATTTGGCTTTGAGTATTTGAAAGTGACTTTTGCCCCGTGGAATTTTATTCCATCTGCAACGTTTCAAAGTTTGTGGGGGGCCTGAAATTAAAACAATGTGCTTGAAAGGGGAGTGGGGGCTCAGTTGAAGACCACTGGGTTAGGAACTTGTGTAGATGTTGTTCTTGTAAGAGATGTTGTTTTATCTGCCATGCCTTGGTCCTTTCTTTGTTTTCCTACCTCCATGGAATGCAGAGGCAAGGTTCTAGGCATGTTCCTACTTGGGCGTTCGAGTTCTGCTCAGATGAGGGGGTGTCCTTTACGCTGTTGGCTTCTAATAAAGTGGTTTAACTTACTTTGAAGAAGTTTCTGCAGCACTTGTCTTCACTACATATTTTGGCGACTATCTCGTGAGCTGACCAGACGAGTTGTAGCACCAAGCAGAGTCCAGCAGCTGACGCCCCGGACCATCCTCTTCATTGTGGTCCCGACACCGATTCACTCTGTGATTCTCCGGACAAGGTGGCCGGCATCCCTGTAACTACTACATTTGGAAGCAAGAAGTGCCAAAAAGGTAGCGTCTCTGCATCTACCACTCAAGCCCTGGATTCTTGTGATGTCATCGTGCTTAGCAGCCTGGCCCAGCAGCACGTTGTTGCGCTAGTACGTACAGTGGCCATTTTTTCCAACTAATCTTCTCATTCCAAGTAACTGCAGTCAACATTGCAGTTTGCCTGACACGTTATCATGCCAGCACGCTCGGAGGCCATTTTCTACACCGAATATTTTCAAATTCAGTCTACATTGCAGCCTTTTTGTGGTCATCGCGCTGTGCTCGCAGATTGGCGAGGTACAATTCAGTTTCATTTGTCTCTTTTCTCGGTGACATGCACACCTTTTGGCAGTAGCGTGTCTCATGTTTATTGTTTAGAAAACAACTTTGCTTATAAAATCAGTGCGTGTTACTACGGTGACATGTGCACACCAGAGGTACTTGTTCAGGTACAATTCAATTTCACATTCTCTTCTTGTGACACGCACACCTTTGGCGTTAGCTTGTTTCATATTTGTTGTTCGGAAAAACTACTTCGCCTATCAAACCAGTGCATGTTACTACAGTGACGCGCATACCAGAGGTACTTGCTCAAGTAATTTCCAATATGTTTAAGTGTGCTTACGGTGACGCACTCATCTCAATTGTTTAAAACCATGCTTATTGTGATGTGCACACCTATGCCTATATACTATGTTTTTTAGTGGGTTTTTAAAAATGTGGTAGTGCATCTTGGGGTATTATTCTCACCTCGTTGTTTTGCCTTCTGCATACCTGACATGCATATTTACCTGCTCCTGTATAGATTATTATCCATTAGTTACCTCCATGTCTACTCGTATATCTGTTGTGACACCTCCAATTTCTGGTCGAACCTGACACACCTCCCATGCCCTTGGAAGACTGGATAGTCATGTTTTGATAATTATTTAGTTGCCTTGGATGGTCATGAGTTTAGTGCAACAAGGAAAAAAGCACTCCTGCTCAGTACCCTGGGCATGGAGGGCCAACGTGTCTTCAAATACTTACCACAAGCATTGCAAGCCAATCGGGCGTCTGTACTAGATGAGTATAAAGAAGCAGTTTGTAGACTTGAAGTAAAATATGCCAAAGAAGAAAACTTAGTAATCGTTATACATTTTTATACTTGCCGTCAAAGGAGCTAGGCATCCATTGATGAATTTGTTGCCAGATTGAGGGAACTTTCTTTAAAATGTAACTTTGGTGTCATGGCCAATGAGTTAATAACGGACCAGTTATTTGTTCAATGCAAATTCAGGAGAGGTTGTGGGCAGCCAAAAATCTTACCCTGAAGTTAGCAATTGATTTATCCAAAGTCATAGAGCAGTCAGAGGGTTGCATGAAAGAGTTGCAAAAGCAGAACACCAACCCTGATGTTTGAGGTTTCTGATAAATGTACACATGAAAGAAGTGACCATGGAGCTGAAGATTCCAATTGCGTAGCACTGATCGGGGGCAAGAACAAGTTCACAAGCAAGAAAAGTTCTTTCACCAAGCTACCGGTTCCAATGGACATGCCTCTGATTCCAACTTTTGTTTTGCTATGAATAAAGAATGCCTCAAATGTGGTTGTTCAGGTCATTTTTGCCAAGCTATGCAAATCCAGATTACAGCCTAGTCTAGCTGTTAATGATGGTGAGGACAAAACACAACAAGGATAAAATCCTTAGTGTTGGTGAGTGATGATCCTCAAGATGATGACAGAAGATCCTCAAGATGATGACAGAAGAATGAACAAACCCAAAGCTTTGTTTGTGGTTGATGGCAACAAGTCTCTTTAATGGTAGACACTGAGTCCAGGTACACCATAATCCCCAAGAAAATGTTTGATCAAGAGTAGTCAGGTAGACTTTTGCAACCAAGCGATATCTCCCATGGGTTATCAAGAGGAGTATTTAGACCTGTTAGGTTTTTTCGAAGCACAAATTGCATTCTTCAATAGGTCCTCAAAAGGTGTACGTGGCAGTGTAAGGACCTCCCCTTTCTAGGTTGGATTCACCAATATGATCTTCATATTGTCGTGAACCCCAGAGCAACCTCACAAATCGTGGTGGAAGGATAGTTTTAATGATATTCTTGAGGAGTCAAGTAGTGTCTTTAGAAGTGAGTTGGGAGTACTCAAAGGGTATGTTCACAAAATAGTATTTAAAAGAGACACTATACCAGTCCAACATAAGTTGAGAAGAGTGCCCTTGGTGGTAAGAGATGAAGTGAAAGCTCTTAGTAAAGATATGTGAGATGGTGGAGTAATTGAACTAGTTGAGGCCTCTAGTTGGATATCTCCAGTAGTTATTACTAAAAAGGCTGACGCAAGCTCAGGTTCTGTGTGGACTTGAGGTCCCTTAACAGGTGTGTGTGGTTGCAGATACCTTTCCCTTATCCAACATAGGCGAGTTGGTCTCAACCTTAAAAGATGCTAAGTTTTTTTCAAAACTCGACTGTAACATTGCATGCCATCAGATAAAGTGCATGAGTGTTCCAAACATCTAACAGTATTTATCCCCGCGGAAGGGACATTTCAGATCGCACGCTTGCCTTTTGGGCTATCCTCAGCGGCTAGTGTTTTCCAGCCGATGGTCACTGACATTTTTACGGGCATTGACCAAGCTGTGTTTTTTCAGGACAATATCCTCATATTTGGGAAATCTCATTGAACACAACCAAATTCTAAAGTCCGTGTTGCACAGGATTGCTGAGGTGAGACTCTCACTTCGTAAAGAGAAATGTTCTGTATTGGTGGAGCACATTGAATATCTGGGCTATGAGAGTTCAGTGCTGGGTATAAAACTAGAGAAGAATTTACTTGCCGCTATTTAACTGGCTCCATCTCCAACAGACCAGGCTCAATTAAGGTTTTTTATGGGCTTCATAGAGTATTATTCCAAATTTGTGCACAACCTTTCTGATAAGATTTTGTTTTTGAGACAATTGCTTAAAAAAGGTGCCAAATTTGATTGGGGTGAACAACAATCTGTTTGTCTCATTAACATAAAAAAAGAGATCTGTGAAGCTAAGATTTTGGCACCATTCGACATAAAATTTAAGTCTACCCTGATGGTTGATGTCAGTGCCACTGGTTTAGGGGTCGTTCTCTTGCAAAAACATCCAGAAGGAGATAAAATAGTATCTTTTGCGTCCAGGACACTCGCGTCTTCTGAGCAAATTACTCGGTGATTGAAAGGGAAGCAGAGGCAGCGGCCTGGGGTGTTGAATATTTCCACACGTACCTCTGGGGCACACGATTTTTACATAAGACTCACCATAAGCCTTTGATGAAGATCTGGTCTCCTGGAGGTGCGGGTAAAGTATTAGTAAGGTTGGTCAGACTTGCAGCCAGACTTCAGGAATACCAATATGAGGTTACTCACATTCAAAGGGTGGAGAAATCTCCAAGCTGATTGCCTTTCTAAATTGTCTCTTAAGTGGTAAACTGTTGATGGTTCATCCGTTTCCTTGACCAGTGATGATGGTGCTGTCGCTTCTATACATAATGTAGTGGCAATCTGTGAAGAAACCTTTACTTATGAGGAGTGGTGAAGGGAAATGGAGGTGGATCATGTCCTCAAAGCCGTTATGGATCTTAAATAAAGTTAGGGGCTAGACGTGAGAGCTGTGTGCTTGTTCCTGTGCATACTTTAATCCGTTTTAGAGGAACTTTCAGTGTGTGGTACTAATGTTCTCATGAGGGGCGACCGATTCATTCCACCTCTTGGTCTGAAATCCAAACTCCTAGTTCTCGCTCATCCGGGACATTTAGGTACTATATTAACCCAACTCTCTTTAGACTTAACTTTTGGTGGCCTGGCAAGGATGAACAGGTGACCTCATGGGTAGAGAAGTGTTTTGTGTGTGTGTGTAAGGAGGGAGAGAAGAGACTTGCGGTCGGTTCTAAATCTGAGATGGGTCATATCCAGGACCCAGGCCAAGCTTGGCACAGCATCTGTTTGGACTTCATTGGCCCATGGATGAGTTACCTACCAGTCAGAGATTTGTTATTGTATTCTTTGTTTTTTCCAAATGGTTAAGTGTAACATTTGTGAGGGACATCACCACAGAGCGCACAATTGTTTTCTTGAAGTGTTTGTTTCTTGTAGAACGTGGTTTTTCCTCCATTATCATCATCGATAATGGTACTCTACTTTGTGTCATGCAAACCTTTCTTACTGATTGTGGAATGGTGCATCGTTGAACTTCCTTGTACAGTCCACAGAGTAATGGTTTCTGTGAGTGATTTAACAGTGTAGTTAAGGGTATCATCCAGATGGTGTGTGTCAATGGTGGCGTTACTAAAAACCATGTTGGAAGAGATGGTGTGGGCTTATCGCACCACCAAACTCAATCAGTGCGAAAAGTCTCCCTTCAAACTTATGCGTGGGAGGTCTCCAGGTACCAAGTTGGTCCCTGCTTGGATTAAGGAGTGGGTATCAAGCGGGGGTGGGGGGTGATGGGTGCAATGCCTGTAAGTGATTCCAGTGGTAGGAAATTTCTCATTTCTGAAGGATACAAAGTCAAGTCAGGTAGACTAGGCAAAGGTCTGACTAAGTTCAGGGGACCCTTTAAAGTGAAACGGGCTGTCCTGCACTTTGTCATTTTGGAGAATGGTGAAAAGTGGAACCTTCGTCGTGTGACTTTATACCAAAAAGCTACACGTCTGTCGGAGTTGGCCACTACTGTTCCACTACGTGACCACATATGTAGGTGTGGTGGTTACATGTTGGCAGAAGATTTCGGTCTTTCTGCAGGCCTTTCTCATGGTTGTGGAAGAGATGTGGGTGGTGCTGATGCCGTCGCCTATGGAGAAGGTAACTCTCAGAGCTCGCTTGAGGTCAGGAGGGTAAGTAGGCGCAGACCACCTGCTTACGTAAATGACTTTGTTTGTTAAACTTATGTTTTCATGCTCATGGAGAAGAAACCTCTTAAAGGTTCCTGGGATGTAAGAAAGTGTAGACCTACGTCATGTGTGTGTTTTTTATTTGCTTAACTTTTGTTTTATTTTCTTTTGTATAAAGGAAGAAGATGTGTTCTACATGTAAGAGATGTTGTTTTATCTATTTGCCATGCTTTAGTCCTTTCTTTGT
Source organism: Lissotriton vulgaris (assembly GCF_964263255.1). Lineage (NCBI taxonomy): Eukaryota > Metazoa > Chordata > Amphibia > Caudata > Salamandridae > Lissotriton > Lissotriton vulgaris. The sequence goes on from NC_141685.1 coordinate 1,244,246,394, forward strand.
TCCTTGTTCTCCTACCTCCATGGAATGCTGAGGCAAGGTTCTAGGCTAGTTCCTACTTGTAAATGTAAAAAAAATTTGTAAATTGATACTTGTATAGCGCACTACTCACCCGCAAGGGTCTCAAGGCGCTTGTACGAATACCGCTGTGGAACCCTTCCTGGCTTTCCCTGTGAGGCATCCACTCCTGGGCACCCCCAAGGTGGAGGCCAGGCATCCTTAGCGTTGTGGGGGCTGTTGTGAAGATTAAGCAAGCTATTGCCCAGAATTGCAGAGTGGGACTCTGATTGGAATAGGCACCGAGGCGAGAATTATCAGGTCTGTGGAATTTTGAGCCCAAGACACGCCGAGGCGGGGAATTGAACCCTGGTCCCGAGCTAGACCTCTGCATCAGGGTCTGCCGCTCTAATCATTGAGCAACACTTCTCCAACTTCTGGGCGTTCGAGTTCTGGTCAGTTGCTCGACTGGTCAGCTGAGTAGGGTGTCTGTTACGCTGTTGGCTCCTAATAAAGTGGTTTAACTTACTTTGGAGAAGTGTCTGCAGCACTTGTATTCACTACAGGAGACAAATTATGACAAATGACCCTTTTGGCGATATGAGTAGCTGCAGAATTTGTACCTGGCTTCCATCCAGGGAAACTTGCCAAACGCAGAGATTTCTGAAAACTAACAACCAGGAGAGTCCAGGATGGTATGACCTACATGGATCCCATTATCTGTTCTTACTCCCAATGCCCTGCAACCCCGCAACTTTGTTACCATCGTGGTTTTCCCCACATCTCTGGGATAGATAGTATTGGAACCTGTGTTAACCAATGTCTTAGTGGTCTCACACTTCTCCTGATTAAAAACGATACTGTATATGTGTGACTGGGCCTTGCGTTCAGCCCAGCCATACAAGAAAACATACTCTACACAAACGAGACAACCAGAGCTAGTGGCCAGTGGGAACGTAACTTCAGCTTTGCTTGTTGACATAAGAACATTCTGCTTATTCGATAGCCCTGGAACACTAAACGAAAGTATTACTACACTAATTCAAACTACTTCTTGGAGGTCTGTGATCCTGTAGTTCAGTCATGAAGGTTGTGTTTCTGGGAATGTGGCACGTAGCCTCTACTTATAGTGCAGGTAAGAGTGAGTTTTGCTAACCTAGAATCTCCTAGACAAATTGTGATAAGTTCAAATGGGAGTGTTTCGGCCAATAATAGAACCTGTTGGAACAACTGTCGTTTTCTGGAGCGAAGAATATTGTGACAGACTGGTCCTTCACTTTCTTACAAGTTTTGAGCAACTGGACATGGAAGTATTCTACACCCTGGATTTGACCTGGGATCAACTCTTAGTTCTCCACTTTGCATCCTATGCAAGCCATAAGATCAGCAAATACTTCAGCTGGAGGCTGGGTCCAGACAAAGTGATGACTGCTGCTTTCCTACATTATTGGAGCGAAGAAAGTAAGTGTTACCAACATTTGCTATGATTAATAGTGTCTATTCACGAATTACAAGAGATGCTGAAAAATCCAAGGCCTATCCGAGCAAGCTGATTAGCTCCTCCAAAAGGCATTGGGGGAGAACAGTCCAACAATAAAGATTGGTTTGGAAAAGATAGGTTATTTGGTATGTGCAATAACAACTGGACACCATAACTGATCTAGCTATGCAGGGATTCATTTACAGTGCAGTCTACACATTTCTTTCACCTATATCAACAGGGTGTGTATCAACAGATGGTTCTCAGGTGGGTTAACACCCTGTCATACAAAATAAGTTGATGGATATTGGAAGTTTTTGCCACCGGAACCAAGGTATTCAAATTGTGGCACATAACTACATTCCTGAAAGTATTCTGCATGTTCTAAAACTCTGGTCAGCCTAGTTTGAAATAGGTTAGCATTGTTCTTCTTAGGAAGGGACATGACTCTTAGCCTAAAAGATGAACAATCCATTCTGTTGGTTTCACTCAAAGCCGGTAGAAGGAACAGGCTCTCTACTGGCCAAACACAATATCAATCGACCTATAATTTTTCTACTTCTTCTTCTCCACCCTGTCAGAGTGTAGACACCATAATCTAATTTGGGAAGTTAAAATGAACAATTAGGAAGGACTTCGCATAATTATTCACAAAAGGTGAATAGCTAACTTGAATCTCAGACAAATTAACTGCGGCCTTAGAAAAATGAACTTTCACCTTCCTTACCCACATGGATTCCATTGGACTTTTTGACTATGATAGTTACTTTAATATAAATTATACTTAATCAGCGAGCTCCCAAAGATCTGTTTGTACTTTTAAACAAAGAGAACTGCAAAGGAAAGAATTGTACGAGGAACGTATGACTGAGCACAGCATATAGCATAAGTACACAATGTGTGTGTGTATTTATAGAGGATTACCTTTTAATTACACTATGATATAGCCACACTATACACATCCATCAAACACAAGTATGGACTAAGAGCTGTGCAATATTATCTGTCCAGCAGTGGGGCCAATTTGTGCTGAACACACCAGAATGTTAGTGAACATGGTTGAAATGTGTCTAATGAATAACCTTTTTGTTTCAGAATGCTCTGTACCAGCAATCACGAGGAGTAGCCATGGGAGCCAGCTTCTCCCCAGCTATGCATGTTTACACATGGGCTGGTGGAAGGAGCTGGTTCTCATGGACAATTACCCTGTAACCATATCGGACCATGTCAAATGCTGGTGGAGATTCATTGATGATTTGTTTCTGATATTGCAAGGCACGGAGGATGAAGCAGTAAGGTTCATTGACTCAATCAATACCAATGAATTACATTTTAAGTTTTACTGCTAATATTAGTAAAACCAGTATATATTTTTGGATGTTTAGGTGTACATCAAGCATGACAAACTAAAATCCAATTTGCACAGAAAGCCCACGGCAGGAAATGCTATTCTACATGCGAGCTGCTCACACCCAAATCATCTAGTGCAAAGTATCCCCTATGGAAAGCTACTGCACCTAAAACATATATTAAGTAATAGCAAAGACTGAGAAGAAGCACAGAAAGGTTGTCCAGCAAGATTTAAAGAACGAGGCTATAGCAACAAATGCCTAGCAGCAGCACTAACTGAGAGAAATCTTAAACAAAGGGAAAGTTTATTGAAACCGAAGCCAAATAAATCTACTACTGATGAAACACAAGGTAATTTCAGTTTTATCCTGGAATTTAACCAGCAGGAGTCAGCAGTACGGAACCTCATTAATAAAAACTGGTATCTGATCAAACAGGATCCAGTAATTGGCAAGTTAGTCCCCAAACGGCCCTCCATAACATATAGAAGGAATGTTTCAATGAAAGACACCTTGGTAGACCGTGATCCTTGTGGTCCTCCAGTTAATGTATCTTGGTTAAACCAAAGATTGGGATTTCACAAATGTAAACTATGTAAAGCCTGCCAACATGGGATGTCAACTACCAGCTACTCGACCCCCTTTGGTGGACCAGACAGACAAATCAAAATGGCCTTAAACTGTAAAACAGATCACGTGGTGTATGTGCTGGAGTGCCCGTGCAAATTAAGATACATTGGTAGTACAACCCTCCAAGGACGCAAGCGAGTACTCCAGCACATACGGGCCATTAAAAACAATGATCTGGCTTATCGAGTGGCACGCCACTTCCATGAGCCGCATGAGAACAATCCAAAGTATCTTAAATACTTTCTTATAGATTCGGTCCTGAGAAACAAAAGAGAAGGTGATAGGGAAAAGACCCTCCGGCTTTTAGAGATGCACTATATTTTAAACCGTGATACCAAGCATCCTAATGGATTAAATAGCTCTGAGGAACTTCATGCCAGCCTACACCAATTAGGGCCTCCAGTTTTACATAAGAAACCCCTTGAGTGAAGTCCATAACCATTATTTGACCTGTTAAATTAAGTTCAATCGATTGAATTGGGAGGTCTAACTATGTCCTAGTCCTCTCAAACCTAGCCAGTAAAGCCACATTGAGTAACTTTACTGGATATGCTATAAAATCTCCACTTTGTTTTAAATCACAATTTTCTTATTTATTAGGCACATTCACTTTACTTCTAAGCACAATTTATGCACATTGTTATTCAACAACCAGTAATTTTTTCAGTGTGAGTACAAAAGACAAAGTTTTGACCTAAAAGGCAACACAATCTGGACCTAGTACCAAGAACGATAATTATAATCTACATATGCAATGTAACTGCCATTGACGAATAAACGATCGGGTATTTAGGCAATGAGTAGTCAAGATGAATTTCATAGAAACAAAAAATGTACTTGTATCATCAGTACTGTAGAAATAATGGTTACAGATTTATCCAATTGTTCCTTCTTGATTTTAATTATATATATATATATATATATATATATATATATATATATATATATATATATAATATAGTTTTATACAGTTAAATAATGAAATTTTGATTGACCTTCACTGATGGTTTTTATCATGGCAGTGATTTGAATGTCTACATATCTTTTGTTTATATGAATATTTATGTATTTATAGGCTTATTTGCACATTGAGTAATTCTTTTAACACTGATCAATAAGCAAAGAACGTTCTACTGTTGGTCTATAGGCCACATGAATCTATCTCTGTCTCTGCACTATATTGATGGTTGTTATATTCGGCACTTGGCACTTTAAAACTTTATCATGTGTGTTCGATTTGGGATCTCTAGTTGGCACAGGTAGATACTTGTGACAAATAGGGACCCTCTCCTCTAGTCAGGATAAGGGGATTACACTCCCAAAATAAGCCCTGCTCATCCCCTTGGTAGCTTGGCGCGAGCAGAAGGGCTTTACTTCAGAGGCGTAAGTTAAGCTGTTGTGACCACATACAGTAACCGAGTGCAACACTACAAATGGACACCACACATGTTTTATATAAAAAATAAGTAGACTTTATATAGAGTTACCACAAGACCATAAACGACAAAAATGCACTCTATGATAACTTTAAGATGGTATATTTAAAGCTTAGTTCAGTTCTTAGATGCGACACTCTGCGTCAATGTACCTTAATTACATTGCGCATCCACGACCAGCAATGTCGCAGCGATGGGAAATGTGGCCAAGTTCAGATACAAAGAAATAAAGACTTGAAGATCTTCCAGATGCGGCGCGCTTCTCGGGGATGCGAGAAGTCCTCTGGTCGATGCGTGGACTGCAGCGGCGACAACCTTGCGATGCGACGGCAACAGCTCCAGCGGCGACGCTCTTCTCCCACGGTGCATGAAGCTTTCACTCGATGTGACAACTACAGCGGCGACATCCAAGATGCGGCGGCAGCAGCTCCGGCGGCGCGCTTCGCTGGGATGCGGGGTGCTCTTGGTCGATGTGGTGCAATGCAACAGTTCCAGCGGTGACACCCTCCTTCGGAGTTGCGGCAGCAGCAGCGACGACGACGTGCTTTTTCTTTGTTGCGGCACGCTTCTCTCTGATGCAGTGCAGTGCGACAGTTCAAGTGTCAACACCCTCCTTCGGAGTTGCGACGGCAGGCCCATCGACATGCTTCTTCTCGTTGAGTCGCAGTCCCTCAGAAGGCCCAAAACAGCAGCAGGCACTTCCAAATAACTCTGGGGAGCTGGGGGGTGCAGTCTGTTCTCCCTGAGACTTCAGCAGGAGGCAGGCTCTTTTCCAAGCCCTTGGAGATCCTTCACAAATTGAAAACAAAATATACAAAGTTCCTTTCTCCTTCCTTTGGCAGTAAGGCAACCACTGCAGGCCAATCCCCCAAGCAGCACTTCAGCTTGGGAATAGGCTCTCCTCAGTTTCTTCAGGTTCTTCTCCTCCGTAAGGGTTTCTTCTTGTAGTCCAAAGTGATCTAATTTCATGGGATCAGCGTCCCAATATTTATACCCCAAAATCCTTAGTTCTCTGAGGGGAGCGTGGCCTTTGCCCAGTCCAAACCAGTTCTGAAGCACTCTGTTTACCAGACTTCTCCTTTCCTTTCCTTTCACATTGCAGGGCGGGCACATCAGACGCCCCACAGGAGGTGGAGCCAACATTGTGGAAGGCATGTACAGTCCTGGAGCACTCAGTTTACAGGACTCCTTCTCTTCTTTCAGTGTGCAGGGCAGAGACCTCAGCCGCTCCCCAGTGGGTGGAGCCAGCATTGTGAAAGGCAGGCACATCCCTATTCAAGGTTCAGGTGCAACTCCTCCCTCCCATCTAGATGCAGATCTCTCTATTCACCACCGGGTGACTCAGCCTGTCTCCTGGAATTCCCCAGGCCTGTCACTCACAAAACCAGACATAGGAATACACAACCTAGCAGAGGCAGGTTTGAATGGTTAGACAAGCAAATACCAACTTTTTAGAATCAAACATTTTATTATGCGGCCAGTTAGCATCATACACAGCCCAGCTGCCTACATCGACTCGCCGGCAGGGCGTAAGCAAGCAGTGATTAAACACAGCATTCGGACCTCCAACCCGGAGGGCGGTCCTGCGTAGTAAAAACCATAGGCACTCCCCACCGGCATAGCAGGGTCCGCAATTTTCATAGAAGAGAAAACCAGCCAGAACAAAGAAGGAAAATAGAGAACACACCCCCCTTCCCCCCCTAGTCGATCCCACCCTCCCTCCCCACTCCGCATCAACCATCAGCCCAGGCACGCGCATCACACCCACAACTCTGATCCAAGCAGACCCGTCCCCAGAAGCTAGGGCCCTGGCACAGTGCCCATCGGATCCAGGGGAATAAGCTGTAGGACTTGTAGGTACTTTGGACATGTAACTTCTCTAAACTCCCTAGACAGAAGTCGCAAAAACTGAGCCCACAGGGTAGCATATTCGGACGCTCTGCCATCCATATTCAAGGAGAGTCGTTCCATCGCCAAGGCATGCCACAAGCGCATCAACCAGTCACGCACATCCGGGACGTCCCGGGATCCCCAGCGCGCCAGCAGGACCTGTTGTGCAGTCAGCAGACCTAGTGCAATTTGTCGCCCTAGCGGCGTGCGCAGAGGGAAACAAGCAGGGTGTGGGAGACGTAGCAGTGTATGCTCGGGGAGCCTAGGCAATGTGATCTGGAACGCAGCGTTTAGTTCATCAAGAACAGTTTTCCAATATCGTTCTAGCTTAGGGCAGTGCCATAACAAATGCAGGAGATTGCCCGACATACCGCACCCTCTCCAGCGAAGACTGGATTTTAAAATGTCCCAGGATGCAACACGCGGTGGTGTATAGTACCAGTACGTCGCAAGCTTGTAGGCCGACTCCGTGCCCGCTGTATTAGCTGTTGTGTGATGCGCGCGATAGAATACCTGCTCCCACTCTCTCTGCGAGAGTGGACGCCCCAGCTCCACCTCCCAACGCACTTGCGCCTTTGTACGTCAATACCAACTTTTTAACCCCTTAACTGCTGGGCCTTTCCCCCCCCCAGTGCTGAGCCCTTTTTTGGCTATTTGTAGTAGTTCGCGATTAAGCCTCTGTAACTTTTTGACCACATAAGGGATCCATGTCATTTTTGCGTCCTTTTCTTCCAACATCATGGGGATTCTAAAGGTACCCAGAGTTTGTGGATCCCCTTTGAGGGGTCCCAGAAATTAAGCAAAATACAGTGAATTTTTAGGTTTTTTTGAAAAATTTGAAAAACGGGCTGCAAAGGAAGGCCTCTGGGTTTTTCCCTGCAAATGGTATCAAAAAAGGGTTTGTGGGGCTGAAATCACCATTTCCCCAGTTGTTAGGGAATGGCAGTCTTTTGTCATAGAACAAACATTTTTCACACAGTTTTGGCATTTTTCTGGGACATAGCCTTTTTTTGCTATTTTTAGTGCTTCCAACCTCCTTCTAGTTAATGGTAAAAATTAGTATGAAAGCAATAATGGATCCTGGAATACTATACATTTAATTAAAGTAGACAAAATTCTGAATTCAGAATGGGGTTATTTGTCTAAATCCATGAAGGTTTCTTTATAGAAACATGCATTTACTTTTTGGAAAAAATGAAAATTAGTTGAAAAAAACAGCCTTTTGTGTCAACGTTTTCACCTGTAACTTCTTATATTTATGACTGCTCTCTGCAAGCAATATACCGTTACATTTGCTGGACCTTCCTGGTTGTGGGGATATATAGGACTTGTAGGTTTACCAAGAACCCGACGAATCCAGAGCCAAAAACTGAGCAGCAACTTGCAATGGAATTTTATTATCTACTGGCTTTAGAGCAATTATTCTTTGAAAATGTATACTTGGAATAATCGTTATGAAATACACCAATGTATTTCTGAAACGGGTACAAATTATAGATTTTAGAAATAGTTCATATTTACACATTTTCAAAATTGGGAATACTCATACTAGCATGAGAAATATTGGTCATTTTTCAAAATGACTTATTTTTTACACAATGTCTTTCATTTGGAAGGCAGAAAAGCATCAAAACTCAACAGGCAATAACAGTTACTTTACAAATCTGAATTACCCTAAGTCTCTCGATAAAAACGGTACCTCACTTGTGTGGGTTGGCCTTGTGCCTGCGACAGGAAACGGCGTAAAACGCGACGTGGACACTCCTCAATTTTCGCAGTGAAAAATGACCCATTTTGACAGAATGCCTAGCTGTAGTTTTTGTACCCTAGCTCGGCCGGCACATAGGGAAACCTAGCAAACCTATACATTTTTGAAAACTAGACACCCAGGGGATTTCATGATGGGGTGACTCAACTGCCTCCCACCAGGTTTTGTTACCCAGAATCCACTGGAAATCTAAAAAAATTTGAAAAAAAACACTTTTTCCTGACATTTCTGTGGTGGAAAGTTCTGGAATCTGTGTGGATCAACAAATTTCTACCCACCCAGCGTTCCCCCAGGTCTCCCGAAAAAAATGGTACCTCACTTGCGTGGGTAGGCATAGTGGCTGCGACATGAAACAGCGCAAAACGCAACATGGTCGCACCTCAATTTCCCAATGAAATTTTGGCCTTTTTGGACAAAAAGACTACCTTTTGTTTTTGCGCCCTAGCTCTGCCAGCACCTAGGCAAACCTAGCAAACCTATACATTTTTGAAAACTAGACACCCAGGGGAATTCAGGATGGGGTGACTCCTTGGCCTACCCTCAGGTTTTGTTACCCAGAATCCCTTGCAAAGCTAAGATTTTGACAAAAAAAACACATTTTCCTGACATTTCTGTGGTGGAAAGTTCTGGAATCTGCGTGGATCAACAAATTTCCACCCACCCAGCATTCCCCCAGGTCTCCCGAAAAAAATGGTACCTCACTTGCGTGGGTAGGCATAGTGGCTGCAACAGGAAACGGTTCAAATCGAACGGTGGTGAATTTACAACACCCAATTGCAAAACGACCTTGATTTTTGGGGAGGGGGCACCTGAGTTTTTGGCCCAGGGCTCAGTGGTATTCTTTGGAAAGTACCAAACCCAATCAGTTCTGAAAATTAGACACCCGGGGGACTCCAGGGAGGTATGGCATGCGTAGGTCCCCCAATGTTTTCCTACCCAGAACTCCTTGCAAACCTTAAAATTAGTTAAAAATATCACTTTTCCAAACTTTTTTGCGTGGGATCTCCGTGCCGGCAAAAATGTCCTACCACCCAGCGTTCCCCTTGATCTCCTGAGTAAAAGGATACCTCACTTGTGTGGGTGCCCCAAAGCAGAACAGTCCGAAAATGAATTTTGAAAAAGTAGTATTTACGTTTTACAAGTTAAGCCCCCCTGCCTTAGTCACAGGCCTTGGGCCCACCCACACAAGTGAGGTATCATTTTACTCGGGAGAACAAGGAGAACGCTGGGTGGAAGGACATTTGTGCCGACACGGAGATCCCACCCAAAAATTTACGGGAAACTGTTTTTTTTTAACCTAAATTTATGGTTTGCAGGGATTTCTGGGTAGGAAAACATTGGGGGACCCACGCATGCCATACCTCCCTGGACTCCCTAGGGTGTCTAGTTTTCAGAACTGTTTGGGTTTGGTAGTTTCCAAAGATGCCCGCCGAGCCCCGGGCTGTAAACTCAGCCCCCCCCCCCCCCCCCAAAAAAAGAAGGTAATGTTGCTATTGGTTATTGTAATTTCTCCACCGTACGATTTGGACCTTTTCCTGTTGCAGCCACTATGCCTACCCACGCAAGTGAGGTACCATTTTTATCGGGAGACCTGGGAGAACGCTGGGTGGGAGGAAATTTGTGTGAGCCCAGTGATGCCACGCTTTCCCACACAAAAAAAATGTGAAAAAATTTATTTTTTCAGCAAAAATTGATGTTTGCAAGGGATTCTGGGTAAAGGAACGTTAGAGGATCCACGCAAGCCATACCTCCTTGGAAGCCCCCGGGTGTCTACTTTTCAGAAATGTGTGGGTTTGGTAGATTTCCCTAGATGGCCGTCTAGCACGGGGCCAAAAACCCAGGTAACCCCTCTTGCAAAAACTGGTGTTATTGACATTCAATACAACCAGCTTTTGGGGGGTGCTCGAGTATTCCGCAAGGCCATATCTCGAGCTGAGCAAGCATATCTACCTTTGAAACTAAGACAAACATGCTGGAATTTTCAAAAACTTGCAAAAAAGAAAATAATAAACTACGATGAACGGTGGAATGGGAAACGCGGATACTCCATGACAACGTGGCATATGTTCTGTCCACCAGTATGAGCAGCTTGGGGACTATAATGCACTTGTCAATTGGCGAACAGAACAACTACCAAGTTTTGAAAACAGATAAAGGTGTGGCCCACAGTAGGTATCCATGCACACCAACTGAACGGTTAACCTATTGTCAGCTCCACCTCAGTCAATTTCCCAGTATTTTGCTTTAGTGTGATACAACAGAAAGCAAGTAGGAAAACATAAGCCGGGCGTACTTGGGCACTGAGGACAGTAAACACGACTCTCCTGCCTTTTTCCCTGCATTGAGCACACTTTACAACGACGACATGGTCGCTCCTTTTTGCCTGTTGCAGGAAGTTTATCTGCAAAGTGTCGCTCCTGCAGCCTTGCCACGTCCTCCAGAACACCTGAAGTAGAGGCCGCTGCTTCTGTTGCAGTAAGACTTTCAATCACGGACAACTGAAAGTCAAGGAAAGACATGTGAATTCCTGTGGTGGTCTGACGATAAACATACGCATTGTATGTTGACATCTGCATCAGGTGCGTAAACAGTTTCTTATACCAAGTGCGAGTTTTACGACTCGCATTGTATGGCTGAAGAACCTGGTCGTTCTTGTCCACACCGCCCATGTACTTGTTGTAATCAAGTATACATGTAGGCTTGTGGACTTCGGCCATTTGACCCCAAACCGTGACAGGGGAAGTGCTCTCATCATGAATTGTAGTGAGCAGATACACGTCACGCCTATCTGAGAACTTGACTGCGAGCAGTTCTTTGGAACGCAACGCAAGGCTCTGGCATTTCTGGAGCTTCTTGCAAACAAGCTCCTGCGGAAATCCTTTGCGGCGACAACGAACTGTACCGCAAGCCACGGTGCCAGCTTTGTAGAGCTCACTGAACAGCTCTACTCCTGTATAGAAATTGTCCACATAAAGGTTATAACCTTTGTGAAGAAGTGGCTGGACAAGCTCCCATACGATCTTTCCTGTGACTCCTAGCATAGGAGGGCAACCTACAGGGTTAAGAGTTGTGTCCTTCCCTGTATACACTCTCAAGCTATACACATAGCCAGTCGTGCTCTCACACAGCATGTACAGCTTGATGCCATAGCGAGCACGTTTGCTCGGAATGTACTGCCTAAACAGCAGCCGCCCTTTATACAAGATCAAGGACTCATCGATGGCTATATTCTTTCCAGGAGTACAAACCTCTGGAAACCTGGCAGACAAATGATCCACAACAGGCCGAATTTTGAACAACCTGTCATGGTCTGGATGGTTCCGGGGCAATGCAGCAGAATTGTCATTGAAATGCAGCATGCGCTGCAAAAGCAAAAAACGATCTCTGCTCATGTATGGTGCAAAGATGGGGGTTAACCAAACCGCGCGAGTAGACCAATAGGATAGCAAGGTTGGTTTATGCACTATCCCCATTTTAAGCGTGAGGCCTAAAAATATCTTCAACTCCCCTACAGAAGTGGGAGTCCACTTGCGCACCCGAGAATGAGGCCCTAGAGTGCCTCCTTGCTCCCTCAGAAATTGTTCGGCACGCAAATTTGTTTGCTCCAATTTTTTTCTAGGAAGTCACACCCAAAAAAGAGATGGAAGTAGTCAATTGGCAAAAAATTTGCAGTATCGACTTTACATCCAGCATCGCCAGTGAAAGGCGGAATTTGGGGCTGAACTAAATTGGGAGGCTGCCAAGACAGCACACCGTCTGTGTGTGCAGCCGCACGTGCCTGCACTCTGGGTTGAGGTAACCGGTTACGGGTGTCCTGCTGCACAGACTGTGCTGGCAAAGGGACAGCACAACTGACATCGTCTCCTTCAGAATCGCTGGACGATGAGTCATCGGATTGAACTGCGCCGACTGAAAATTCACTCCCAGATTCGGCTCCGTTGTCCTCTCCCTCAGATGCTGTTTCAGTATCTGCTGTTTCAGTCTCTGATCCTGCCTCAGAGCTGGACTCCAGAACCAGATTTAGGGCCTGGGTGGCATTCATCCATTGATGGGCCATCTCTTTTAGTGCCTAAACTATCCTTTTAAAACACTAACCTATGTAGAAGGCAGATAGATTGTTGGTTTTAACGTGTAAGTGGGTGTGTGCAAGAGTAAAGTGTTTCAATCAATAATGACGAAGTCACCTTACCTTTGAAAAATCAGTACGCTCTCCAAAAAAGACTAAGAAAGAAACAAAAACGCAGTATTACTTTACCTTGCCACATACCCATCATCACAGCCTTTTAGCGCTGGTGGGAGCCAGTGCGACCATCATTTTGGCACCAAGATGCCTACGGAGGAACGTATGATTTACAATTGCACATTATGACCATCTTTGATGCGCCCACTACCAAGCTTGCAAACGTGCCCCTCATCTCTCCATAGCCCCTCTCTCACATACACTTAATCTGTTACAAAGTGTTTCTACTGTGTGGCTTTACTTATCCACCTACCTGACTACATAATGCAGATCTTCAGCACTAAGAAATATCTCTGCAAATATATATGTATATAAATATAACAATTCAAAATGTCAGCGTGCTCAATACCTGGTGCAGGCAGCAACGGGTAGAAACCTTACCCAAGATTGAAATTCGAAAACACAAAGGATGCCGCACTACAGGTTTCATAGTTGCTTTATTTTCACCACCACCTGTTGTGGTGAAAATAAAACAACGCAGAAACCAATCTCTGGAGTACAGCATCCTTTGTGTTTCTGAATTTATATATACCTATTTATATATACCTATTTATATATACCTATTTATATATACCTATTTATATATACATATATATATATATATATATATATATATATATATATATATATCCACATAAATCATTACAAGAAAAGGCGCCCTTCCAGGTGGACCAGTGTTTTGTTGCAATATCACCGCTTTACTATTCCAAATAAAAATCAAGCTATACTATAACTCAAAGGAAGCCCACCAATGACCACCTCTGCCATGGATTCCCTCACAAGCTCCATAGTGCCCCTCAAATTTCAATAACAACTGTGTCTCAGATTCTTTCACTTTTATAATAACACTCACACCAGTGTACCGTGTCAGAGCACTTTACAACACACACACATTGCACAGAGACATTTGCACATCACTTTATAGGAAATGCTACATCATACAGGACATGATGTAGTCTAGCAGTAACATGCCATCTATACTGGTAGGCAATATAGTTTGAGTCCTTATACTGGGAAAGCACGAAAAACAAAAGGGCACAAAAGCAGTAACCCACTAACCTCTTCACATATGCACTTTGCTATGTGCATGCCTATGCCTCTCCTGTAAGCCAATGGTGCACCCAACAGAAATTCCAATATTTTCCGATATATATAGATTTTCAACATTGCCCCCACAGGGGGTCGGCCACTGAGCAGAAGGACCAACCCCCTGCCAATATCGCTACCATTTTCCATTACATTTGTCTTTCAATATTTGAAGGGCGATCTCGCCCCCAGTTAAATCCAGGCACATAAATGATCAAGTATGCCCCCATACTTGATTGCATGTCCCCCACAGGGGGTCAGCCACTGATCAGAAGGCCCAACCCCCTGTCCATATCAGTACCATTTTTCATTTACTTTAAAAAAAAATTGAGAATCAGGAAGTCACTTCCGCATCAGCTCCAGACCACCACCTCCTCCCAGGCACTCAAATCTGACCTCAAAATTCTCCTCCTTCAAAGACACTTCCAAATTCAATTCACGCCCTCTCTTTTATCTGAAGGAATCCCTTGCATTATAGAAAATTCTATTCTCCATGACTATGTAAGTGCCTCCTGTGTATTCTTGTGGTTTGAGTGTCTGCCATTTATTGCAGCATTATCCTTCTACTTGTCTTTGGTACTCTTTTGTAACATGCACACGTCATTTTTCTGTTGTTACAGTTTTCTACTCTTACATTTTGTTTGCTTTAGATACTTGCACAAGTGCAACCATGGCCTACGTAACGTTTGATCTTGTGTTTGAAAATCTGCCATTTATTGCAGTATTATACCTCTACTTGTACTTTGTATGCTTCTGTAACCTGCACACATATCACCTTTTCCATCCTGTAATAAACTGTTTACAACCTCTTGCATGTGTTTGCTCACAATTGTCACTTACGCCTCATGTACCCTAATGTTTGCTTTTGTAAATTGATCAGTTACAAATTTCACATCATGTATCAGTACTGATGCTATTGTGAAGCTCTCTGACTTTTGTAACATGCACACGTCACTTTTTGGAAATCTTACATTTTGATTGCTTTTGATACTTGCACAAGTGCCACCATTGCCTACGTAACGTTTGATCTTGAGTTAGAGGTATAATACTGCAATGGCAGATACTCAACTTGTACTTTGTATGCTTCTGTAACCTGCACACATATCACCTTTTCCATCCTGTAATAAACTGTTTGCAACCTCTTGCATGTGTTTGCTCACAATTGTCACTTATGCCTCATGTACCATAATGTTTGCTTTTGTAAATTGATCAGTTACAAATTTCACATCATGTATCAGTACTGATGCTAGAGCCCCCTCGCGGCCATCGCCCACCAACACAACCTCAACATCATCTCTTACACGGATGACACTCAACTGATCCTATCTCTCACCAATGACCCCAGCACCGCCAAAACTAACCTACACGAAGGAATGAAAGAAGTTGCCGAATGGATGAAACACAGCCGTCTGAAACTGAACTCAGATAAAACAGAAGTCCTCATCTTAGGTACATCCCCCTCTGCATGGGACGACTCTTGGTGGCCGGAAGCCCTTGGAAAAGCACCCATCCCGAAAGACCACGCACGGAACCTAGGCGTTATCCTGGATTCTTCACTCTCAATGAACAAACAAGTCAGCGCCGTATCCTCATCCTGCTTCAACATTCTTCGCATGCTCAAAAAAACAATTCGCTGGATCCCCACCGAAACCAGAAAAACAGTCACCCATGCTCAGGTCACGAGCCGACTGGACTACGGAAACACCCTCTACGCAGGTACTTCCACTAAACTCCAACGAATCCAAAACGCCTCAGCCAGGATCATATTAGACATCCCGCGTAACGAACACATTTCTGGTCACCTGAAAGACCTCCACTGGCTACCCGTCAATAAGAGGATCACTTTCCGACTGCTAACCCACGCACACAAATCACTCTACGACATCGGACCAGAATGCCTCAACTCACGACTGTCCTTCTACACCCCCTCCCGCCAACTACGTTCTTCCAGCCAAGCCCTCGCCACTGTACCTCGCATCAACAAGACAACCATGGGAGGCAGATCCTTCTCATACCTGGCTGCTAAAACATGGAACTCACTCCCCACTTACCTTCGCCTTACCCAGAACCACCTAGCATTCAGAAAGCAACTTAAAACGTGGATATTTGACAAGTAATCCTCTTCCCCTCCCTAAGCGCCTTGAGACCCTATGACTTGACATTGTGAAGCTCTCTGACTTTTGTAACATGCACACGTCACTTTTTTCAAATCTTACATTTTGATTGCTTTTGATACTTGCACAAGGGCCACCATTGCCTACGTAACGTTTGATCTTGAGTTAGAGGTATAATACTGCAATGGCAGATACTCAACTTGTACTTTGTATGCTTCTGTAACCTGCACACATATCACCTTTTCCATCCTGTAATAAACTGTTTGCTACCTCTTGCATGTGTTTGCTCACAATTGTCACTTACGCCTCATGTACCCTAATGTTTGCTTTTGTAAATTGATCAGTTACAAATTTCACATCATGTATCAGTACTGATGCTATTGTGAAGCTCTCTGACTTTTGTAACATGCACACGTCACTTTTTTCAAATCTTACATTTTGATTGCTTTTGATACTTGCACAAGTGCCACCATTGCATATGTAACGTTTGATCTTGAGTTAGAGGTATAATACTGCAATGGCAGATACTCAACATGTACTTTGTATGCTTCTGTAACCTGCACACATCACCTTTTCCATCCTGTAATAAACTGTTTGCAACCTCTTGCATGTGTTTGCTCACAATTGGCACGTTTGCCTCATGTAACGTAATGTCAGGCGCACAGAGACCTTTGGGTAAAGTCTGGGCCTTAGAAATATACATACAAAAGAAAAATTTCCCCCAGAGGGGGTCGGCCACTGATCAAAAGGACCGACCCTCTGTAAATATCGCCGCCATTTTTTTTTTTTTATTTACTGCGTATTGTCGATATTTTTGGGGGGTCGATCGCACCCCCCCAGGGAAAGCAGAGACAAATAATAAAAAAATGTGCCCCCAGGGGGGGGGACGACCCGTCACCACAAAGGCCGACCCCCCCCCAAAGACATCCCTGGTGTCTAGTGGGGTTTCCTGGCCGTGGATCGCAGCGCTGCTGCGATCCACGGCCAGGAAACCCTCTCAGGAAGGCCTCGTTTGAAAGGGGAGATTCTCCCCTTTCAAACGAGGCCTCCCTGAAAGCTGGGGAGGCTGTTTCCAGCGAGATTTCCCCCTCGGAGTCGAGCGCGGCCTTACCTGCTGCTGTCCTCGGCTCCGGTGGGGAACTCAGTGACGTCAGAGCGCCTCGTGGCGCGCTGACGTCACAGATGGGCGGAAGGGGGGGCGGGAGATGATGCCTGAAGCCTTCCACGTCTCCCCCACAGCAAACCTTTAAAAAAAAAAAACACAGGTGCGATGCAGCAAATAATTAAATACAACCCTCCCTGGTGACGTCCAATGGACGTGCGCAGCACCAGGGAGGTAGTGCTTCTGACGACCATTGGCCGTCAGAAGCACTAAAGGGGTTAAAAGTGGTATTTGCAAACACAGAATATTAAAACCAACTTCACTAAAAGATGTATTTTATTATTCTGAGTTCAGACATACTGAACTCCAATTTCTACAGTGTTCTCTGAGACAGTTAGAATTATAAAATGTAATAACTCCAACAGCCCTTTCTGGCCTACGGAGAACAAGTAGCCTTGCAATAGTAAAAAACGAAAATGGCTGTAATTCACTATTAGGGCATGCCACACACACCACGGCTTGTCCTACCTTATTCTTACAATGCACCCTGCCCTTGGGCCTACCATAGGGGTGACTGATATGAAGGAAAGGGAAGGTTTAGGGACTGGCAAGTGGGTGCACTTGCCCAGTCAGCTTAACAGTACCAGACTGCACGCAGGCTCTGTAATGGCAGACGGTAGACACATTTTACAAGGCTGCTTCTGTGGGTGGCACAACCAGTGCTGCAGGCCCACCAGCATAATTTGGATTTACATGCCCTGTGCACACTCAGTGCACTATACTAGGGTCTGACCAGTAAACCTAATAGCTAAACATGGAACCACTGATTAATACAATCAATTTACAATAGGGAGCACTTGCACTGTGGCACTGGATAGCAGTAGCATAGTGCCCAAACATATAACACCAGCAAAAATACATGAGTCAACAGCAAAAATGGAAGCGAGACCCACGCCAATGGTGCAAGGTCTTAACAACGTGGTTCACATTTTAAAAAAAAAAGACAGAAACCGAGTGTAAACCTTTAAAATTAGATGCCAATGGTTGATGCGCGTCATGTGATCAAGTCCCCTGGGAGGGAAGAAACGCGTAATGGCTGCCGTTTGTTTGTGAGAAGAATACAAATAAACTAAACGGTATTTTATGAATCTTGTGGTCCGAGCTCTTTCCACCTGACTGCCAGCGAAAAGGTGCAGCTGTGAAGGAGTACTTTGCGGTTATATATTGTATCTCCTTAACCCCTTTGGTGCTCAGGACGACCCCCGACTGTCACGGTGGGTGTGTGCTAACAATGGCCGGGGTCTGTCCGAACTCCTCCCACTCTCTATTTCGCCCGCACAGCACAAAAATTTGGCCAGCGCACAAGGGGTGGAAAACATGGGCTTTTTTGTGTGTGGCTAAGCACATGTCGCATGGTGTTGGACTGTTGGTGACCAATATAATCTTCTGTGGCGGCAGGCAGCACAAGTGGTTTCTAAAATCAATGAAAAGTGCTTCACCTCCTAACTGAATTGTAGCTGTGCTTATCGATTTTATGCACCCGTCCAAATCTGGAAAAATTAAGCCCATAATTAGACCTGCCCTACTGATGAGGTGTTCCATAGGACCGTGCTTCTGTCTGTAAATTACTTAGTGAGTACTGTTGAGATAGGGCAGGATCTAGAAATGCCCTACTTATGCCCTGACAGCCAATGGCTTACCTCTTATGCTGCAAATGCAATACAGCAAAGGAGTCCAGGTGCTTTAGAAGTCTGGGCACCATTCTTGTGCAATAAACTTTGCACCAGTGTTGCTGTCACCATCCGAGGAAAAGGTACATACATGTGTGACCTCACAGTGGAAAATAAATAAGCTGCACACAAAGCATTATAGCGGAATTTGTGCCTGGACTATAGAAAAGTTAAGAGATTTCACTTGTATATGCCGAATTAAGAAATGGGTGATAAGTTTTTGTTTTTCAAAGCCAATGTATATCCTATATATTTTTTTGTTCTGACCCAGTTTTCTAAATTTAGTGTTTTAATCTTGATCTGCTTTTCCCATTTTCATTTATTCGGTCCCCTTTAAGTTCAAGTTTAACTTTGCTCATTTTTCTTACTTAATCTTCATATTGCCATTTAGTGTTCATGAATACTCTTGCAAACTTATGTACACACCTGCCCAAGCACCTGGATACCATCTCAGGTGATTAGTGCACTACACAAGTCAACCTAACCCAACATCTTCCACCCCATTCCCCAACCTAAATATTTGGTCTTTACTCTTGTTGTTTTGTTGCTCCTATCAATGTGTAAGTGGTTGCGGGTTGCATGGGTTGGCTGTGCATAGAAGGGGGAGGGCCATGTTGCTGGCACCAAATTTAACACCAATTCTTATTAATCTAGTACGTTTGAATCCAAAAGCAGCTATGATGTATACAATATGTCATCACTTTAATGAGTGTCTAATACATAAGAAACATTATGTTCTCTCTTTAGTTGCACTGTATGGAGTGTTCACCAACCACCTCTCTCTGAATGGGCCTACGCGTTGCCTTCTACTGGAACTGCTGGACATCAGTGTGTCGGAGCTGCTGTTGTATACAAGCCACCAGGGCTGCTCCATGTGGACCATCCAGCATTGTGCACGAGATGTCTTGGACGCCCTGTCCTTCATTCATCGAGAGGGTTACGTCCATGCTGACCTCAAACCACGCAACGTTCTGTGGAGTGGGGAAGAGGAATGCTTTAAGTTGATTGATTTTGGATTAAGTTTCAAAGATGGAAACCAGGTTTGAAACCATGTTAATATTGACCTTTTTGTATAGATTGGAAAATAACCAAAAGCATAATGCCACCTTTACTGCGAGTCGCTTGCTGTGATTCGTATGGATTGAAGTAGAAACGTTTATTTATTTATTTTAATATATGTTGTTGCCTGGGCAGCTTGCCATTTGTTTTAAGTTCACTACAAACACTGTTACTTTCAACTACCCTCTAAATATTGGCATACAGTTGGAAATACTTTGTTAATAATCTCCCTAGTAAGTCTTGTATACACCAGGTTTTCATAACTTAGTTTTGGTCCTCCTAATTGCACTCCCTAATTGAACAGTGCTAGTCTCGTGTTCAGGTTCTGATTATTTTATTTCCAAGAAATACATTCTTCTAAAAAATATTGCACATTACCGAGTTCATTGACACAATTCAGTTACACATCATAAAATCGCCAGTTAATAGCACTTCATGAAATCAGTGCAGCCAGTACATAGCATTAACCTAAAACGTGTTTAAAATAGTACATAAAGTGAAATATCATCTATTAAAACTCATTGGGCAGTCTTAAGTCCACTTGTCCCACATGTGTCAAAATATGTCGGGGTGCTTCAGATTAACAAACCGCATGCAGGACTTATTTCATCCATCTGGGCAACCAGAGAGCATTCTACAGGCCTTCATAGTGTACAAATGAGTTTGTCAATCCATATTAAAATCTCATTTGTCAGGACAATTAGCCCTGCTGGAGCATATACATCAATTCTCAGCAATAAGAAATAAAGTGCATTGTGGAGAGTCATCATAAAAGCAGTTCTCAAGATCTAAGTCAGTCTGGCTCGTTTAAAGACCCAGTTATCCAAGTTTGAAGAATCTTCTTCCTTTCCTCTAGGAAGATCACACACTCCATTAGTAGGTGGCTCACTGGGTACTTGTTACTCTGCTAACATGGACAGTGACCCTGGTTCTCGACTATTTCTGCTTTCTGCCCTGGCATCCGCCATCGCAGTTCTAATCCTACCCTCAAGGGTAGGATTTCATTTTGCAGCATCCTTTCTGGGATTCTGTATAGATATGGATAACAGTATATATATCCCTGAGAAATTAAGAAGGGCAAACGGATCTCGTGTTCCCTGTAAATTCTCGCTCTTTCTGATTTTTCTCAGCCCACTGCCTAAGAGGGCTCTTTAATTGACTGATTTGTTTTACTTCGCCCTCTTCAAAGCGCTTATAAGGAATTTCTAGGTGCTCCGATATAACCGAATCTGGGTTCTTCAAACCAGGGAAAATATGTTACCTCAGGGAGAACTAATACTGATGATTTATCACAGTGGACTCCTTTTTAGTCAAATAAAATCGCATGGTTCTTGTGTCCGCCAGAGCTCTCCAAGCTGTCAACTCACACATAGCTTGAACCATTACAGTTTTTGGTATGCCAAGGAGTGATTTCAAAATGCTATTTTCTAACCCTTCCCATCTGACCATTCTATGCATCGCCAACACCTCCACTTCATATAGGGCCTGGGGGATTAGTTTGACCTGTATGATTTTACTTAATGGCTCAAAGGAGTAACTGTCGAATTTGCAGACTACCCGTTTCAAGCCATTCACTTCAGTTTCAGTGCAAGTCTCCTTGTTGCCAGATGTTTGTCCCATCGTAAATCAACAGAGAAAATCATACCAAAGTACTTGTACCATTGAACCTGCTCCAGAAGTGCATTTCCTAAAAAAAATAACAAGTAAATCTCCGTTTAATTTTTGCAAAGAACAGGGTTTTTGTCTTTTCAGTGTTGATCGTTAGTTTGTTTTCAAGGCAATAAGAGATGAGCACGCTTAATTTGTGTTGGAGCCCAATAGGCGTAAGATCCATCACCACCAGGTAATCCGCATACATAAGGAAGTTAATGTCTACCCCCAATCTTAGGAGAAAACGGTGACTGGCGCTTAATTTCTGGGGAGATCTGCTATAAATCAACTAAAGAGCAGAAGGGTAAGACACCGCCCCCCCCCCCCCCCCCCCCCTGGCATATGCCATTCTCTACTAGGATTTTCCTTGACCGGCTGCTTGTCCTATCAAGATTGACCTGTACTCTGTTTTCGCTATGTAGCTTGGTCAGGAGATCTAATGGCCTCCGATATATTCCACTGTAGAAGCTTTCACCAAAGCAGCCTCTATCCACCTTGTTGAATGCCTTCCGGAAGTCAATGAAGCGGCTGCGAAGGTCACCTACCAGCTCAATGGAGCTCTTTGCAACATTCCACATCGTGAAAGAGTGGTCCATTGTTGATTATTTTGGCCTTAAACCCCCTGCTCCTCAGGTAACAGTCCAGTATGAAAAGCCCCGGTGGCATGGTGCTTTAATAGGGTTTGGGCAATTAACTTAGAATTTATATCAGGCAAACTAATCTGAGGATAGTTGGCAGGTTGGTCTGTTTTGCCTATTTTATGAAATGATTCAGAAAAGGGGGTGGTGATGAACAGAGTGTCTGAATTAAGCAGACCACTCTTACCCAGTCCAAAGATCAGGGAGAGAAGTGTCCCTCATGATGCATAACTGAGAACAGCCGTCTTTCACCCTTGGACTGGGCAGCTAACGGCTGCTGTAGCTTCTCTGGGTATGATTGGCGCATATGAGGCCCAAGGCTTTCCTATAATGATTGATCTGGGCACGATGTGCAGTAGGAATTTGATGGTGCGAGGTGGAGGGGTGCCACTGACGTCTACTGTTTGCCTATGGTCGGAATCATAAACCGTGAGATGGCGGGGCTGTAGGGGTCCCCCCGTGTAAATTGTGTCCTGCTCTATTGACCGGTAGAGGCAATTTGGTTCCCTTACCTCATTGCAGCATGCGATTGGCAGTCATGGGTCGTGGTGACCCTAAACAAAGGCAGCTCACCTTCGAGGCCCCCAAGGAAGGATGTGGAGAAGAAGTTTCGCACGATGACCCACCTGGCCTTGCCGATCCTCCAGGTGCTGGTGGCGGAGGGAGCCGCCGCCATTATGGCTGATCTGCGTTCTGGATTTAAGGCCATAGATACGCGCTTCGACAAATTGGGCACGCGGATGGAGAACATGCACGGCTGTCTGGAGCAACATGAAGCCCACATAGAGGCTGCTGAGCAGCGCATCTCTGATGCAGATGATCTGCAGGCCACAATGTCTTATTCAAGCGCCTGCTGAAAACAGCTGCAAAAGTGGAGGACCTTGAAGCGTGATAGCGCCGCAACAACCTATGCATCGCAGGGATCGCTGAATCGACCAACACCGGCCCCATGGAGGCATATGTGGAGTGGGTGCTATCAGATCTATTTGGCAGAGACCGTTTCTCAACTACATTTGCGGTGGAGCAGGCTCACTGGTCCCTGGCCCCCAGATCTGCTCCTGGTGCGCCCCCTCAACTTGTCATCGCGCGATTGCTGAACTACCATGACAGAGATGTTACATTGAGAAAGGCCCGGGAAATGGAAAATCTGCAATACCAGGGAATGACCTTGTCGTTCTACCCAGACTTTACGCCTATGGTGAAGGAGGCCCAGCGCAAGATATATAATGTACTTTGAGAAATGAGAATGTCCGATATGCAGTGCTGTACCTGGCGTGCCTTTGCGTTCATCTCAGCTGTAAAACTGTCATTTTTGACACTCCTGCAGAGGCAGCCCACAGCTGGAAGCGCTATAAATCGGGCAGGGCGGACTCCCAGGAAAGTAAGGCCGGCATGGGCTGAGAATATGGAATTAATGACGTGGTGCTCTCTAACTCCTCAGACACGCTAGCTTTGGCTCAAACTCTGGAATATTTAAGATATCGGATGATTGGATGCAATCCTCTTTCTCTCTCTACCACTAATGACACGCTCATTATTTCATTTTTTTACATATGCAGCTATGTACTAATGTAACCATGTTATCATAGATCATGATAAGCTTGGGCGTTGCTGCCCCCTTAGGAGAACTCCTACTACCTGCACTCGGTGTGGGGCTATTTCTTTGTTTTTCTTTCTTCTAATTAATTAAATATCCTGGGATTCACCAGATATAGGTTGGGTGGAGATCCAATGTGGGTGGAGTTTGGGAGTTCCTGTTGAAAATGTTTGTTTTGATTTTTCGTTTACAGGCCATGGGAACTTATGTCCGATGGCTACCCAAGCATGACTATAACACCTCCGTATACTGCAAAATGTCTCGCCAGCTGTAGCGGGAGTGACCCGGAGGGCTTGCGCTGCATGTCCTGGAAAGATAGAGGACTGTCAAACCCACACAAGGGACAGCAGGTGCTTGCATATCTAACTAGGCACAAGATACAAGTAACAATGCTACAGGAGACACACCACACCCCAAAATCAGACAACAGATTTTCCTTTAGCTTGGGTGACAACCATTTTTTCGCTGGGTATAGTACTTATTCCCGGGAAGGCTGTATACTAATTCGCAAATTGCTTACTTTCATGACAGACTGTGATCAGGGACCCGAAGGGCCGCTATCTGCTGGTGGCGGGAGCTATTGGTACGCAGTGCTTGTTAATCATGGATGTATATGCCTTTAATGTAGACGCCCAAGGTTTTTTTGGTAACATTTCAACTCTCATTACAGGCATTCCAATAGATTCTATAATATTTTGGGGGGACTTCAACCTTACACTGCAACCCGTGTCGGACACCACTGGTGCTGGGCACAACACTAAACCATGTTCAGCTAGGGAGCTTTAGACACTAATACACAGACATCTTCTGGCAGATGCCTGGCGTCCCTGGTTCCAGCTGTGCAGGGATATTCATGTTAATCTGCGCCGCATGGTAGTTGGTCCCGAATAGACCGATGGTATGTTACCCCTGATTTGCTCCTCAACATACAGGAGGTGGACCACCTGCCACGCACGCTATCTAATCACTCACCAGTGCTGTTGGTTCTAGCCCTGCCCGCTGTTGTTTGCCCCTCCACGTCTTGGCGTTTTCCTGCTGAGGCGCTTCTGGGCGCTGTTTCAGGAGTGAAGTACAGGATGCGATAGTTGAATATTTTCAGATAAACACTGGCCTCAGTGCCTCACTATGCCACTCTGTGGGAGGAATTTAAAGTATATATCAGGGGCTAAACAGACAGGCAGGGGTGCTCCATACGATTCGTTGACGTGGCCGGTGTAGACCCTTCTCCACTATACAGAGCTAAACTACTGGGAGAATTCCAGGAGCTGGTGCAGCAGGAAACAGCTTACCTTAGGAAGTATGTTTGCACCCGTGTATACTGGAGGGGGAAGAAGCCAGGACACTCCTTGGCACGTCCTTGGCTACATACATTACGCAGCTCCAGGATGCAAACTGGACACATTTCACGGATGGTGCGGACATTCAATCGAACTTTTTGTCCTATTACACTTGCCTTTATGCAACGTGCTTGGCAGCCGCTGGTGAAGCGCTGGCAGATTAACTAAATGAAATAGCAATGGTGTGGCTAGAAAGGGGGCAGCAAGAGTTCCTCGCCTATCTGTGCAGACGAGATCATTGAGGCCAGAGATAGCCTGGACAGTCCGCGGGCCCCTGGCACAAATGGTCTAGCTGGCAAGTTTTATAAAACATACAAGGAGCAGCTTGTACCGCAATTATTGGAGGTTAATGCAGAAGCGCTAGAATCTGGTGAACTATGCCGCTGCCGCCCTTGAAATCTGACAACCCGGCTGATCATTGCAACTATCCCTCCTAAACCAGGTTTATAAAATATTAGCTAAATTCTTGGCCACTCGTATTTCGCTTATAATTGGGCAGATCATATCCCCCTTTCAATCGGGGTTTATGCCAAACAGGTCCACCTCGGTAAATTTACGTACGCTGTTTGCAGTCATCCATCAGATAAACCCAGCGCTCCATGCCGCAGCAATATTATTAGATGCTGAAAAAGCATTTGATTCCCTAGAATGGGATTTTTTTGCATGCAGCGCTAACCAAACAAGGCTTTCCCCAAAATTTTCGGTCACTGGTCTGCATACTCTCTACTACACCAGTCGCACAGCTACATATCAATGGGGTATTATCTGATAAATTTACTTTGTCAAGGGGCACCCGTCAAGGATGCCCGCTCTCGCCCCTACTCTTTATCATCGCTATTGACCCCCTGGTGCGACATTTGCAGGAGCGGCATCTGCAGCGATGCATAGGATTCCACCAAGTTCCTTTACTTGCGTCATTATATGCGGACGACATCCTTCTTGTTTGTCCATGAGCCTGCTTTAAACCTTCCCCCTATTATGAGAGAGGTGGTGCATTTTGGTGTCTTTTCTGGCCTGGTCATTAATTGGAAAAAATCTGAAATATTCCCTCTGACAGACGCCACTATGCCTTTCACACTGGAGATCCCGTTGTGCTGGTGCGACAGTTGAACCCCCCCTCCTCCAGGTATCTCAGAGTAATTATTAACCACACTGCCTCGGAGGTAGTGCGGCTAAATTATGGGCCGGCCATTGATCGACTATCTGGACAAATAGATTGCTGGATGACACTGCCCTTGTCGATGGCAGGACTCATTGCGATCATTAAAATGGTTGTGCTGCCCAGGTTTCTATACCGGTTTTTGATTATACCTTTCCCGCATAGTCTCCTAATTTATTTATTTTTTAACCCTTAGAGGGATGCTGACCCAACTGATTTGGGTGGGTGGGCAGGTGCAGATTGGTTGGAAAACTTTTATCCAACCCTTCGGGGGGTGGGGGAAGGGGGGTACCCGACTTCTGCCTGTATTATTTCGTTGCGCAGGCCCACTGTGCCTACTTTTGGTACCATCCGGACGCATGCTTACAGTTCCTGAGCACAAGCAGGCCCGCCCTTACCCTCTTTCCACTATCCTTCCAAACGTGCTGAGAACGCCAACTGAGATACATACCTTACAAACCAGAGCTCGCCCACTGTCAAATACACAACATGAGACTGCCAGTTAGGTACACTGGCAGACTTGATAACAGACCGGGACACCTTGTACCACAGAACGAGAGTGGCATTGGTCACTGTGCTACGCCCTGAGACAGAGGAGCCTACAGATTCCACTAACAACGATTATCACCACTCCTGATGGTGCACATTTAGTTTCCCTGCTGTATTGACAGGCGCAGGCACTCCGACCAATGATGGGTGGTGGAGAACGCACGGCATGGGAGAGAGCTCTAGTGCAGCCTATTACTAAGAAGATGTGGGCCTACTGTTATGAACAGACACGCTTAATGTCCAATAATTATAAACGTAAACTCTTGAACTTCAAATACCTACACAAAATCTGTCACCCCTGTGTTGCTTGAAAAGGACTGTACGAAGACCGGCTGCTGTCAGATATGTGCGATGGCACATGTTGACTTCATTCATTTAGTGTGGGACTGCCCTGCAGTGCTGGCCTACTGGGAGGTGGTGTTTGGGCATCTTCAACAAATGGTTGAGGTTGAACTCCACACACACCATTGCTGCTCCTGCTGGGGTATGTACTTCCGCTGAGCAAGGGGATAAGACGCTTAACCGCTATTGCACTAGTGCTGGCTAAAAGGCAGGTTGCCCTGTCCTGAGGTGGAACAGCGAGGCCGCAATCTGGGGCATGGCTCGGAGATATATTGTACTTTGATACAACTAAAGATGTATATGCGTCCCTACTCCCGCTGGCCTCCCGTCCTAAAAAATATTTGGCAGCCGCTCCGTTCCTAGCTATTAGCCCATCCGGAACTCACTGACTGATATGTATCAGATGATGCTATGAATCCTGTGTTGGCTGACCGGTCACATGGATCGGGAGGCCTAAAATATTTCTGTTACATGAGCCAGTACTGTTGTTTTGTTGTCCAAAATGGCTTATTAACATTGTTTGTCAATGAGTGGTTCGAGTGAGCCACACAGTGGTAACTGTCATTTGCTTTTTTTTTCTTCTTTGTATAATTTCTTGAAAAATACAATAAAAACAAGTAAAAAAAATGCAGAGTATTAAAATCACTAATTTCATTATCAGGACCTTTATTAACCAATCCCTGCTACCGAAAGAAATGTTCCAATCCCATTTGCCACTCACTAGACCTTTGAGGTTGTTTATCTCCTCTATGTGAATGGTGATATTCCTTTCTTTGTTAACCACGTCCAATAAGCATTGATCCTTAACGATCGCACACATTCCCCTATCGTGGACCTGGAGAAATCTATAGCATACCTGTTATGTTCAGAGTAAGCATACATGCTTTCTAATCCTAGAGTACAGCTCTTTAAACCGGCAATGGTAGAGTTTGACAGAATCTGGGGTTTGCACCCAAAAAATATTGTTCCGTTCACCCTTGCTCCTGCCACACCCCCAATAGGGAATATGGATGCCATTATATAGCCAGCCGTCTTCCCATTTCTATAATTAATTTCAAGATCTGTCTCTCCATTGCAAAATTTGTTGGTGTTCTCTTATATCATCTGATCGGGTGGTGAATATCAGTGCAGGGCACACCCAAGAGGTTGGGCTAGTCCCAAAGCTACATCTTTGATACAATTATAGACATACGAATATGTTCCATTGGAAAGGAAAATAATCCTGGGTCCTCATACAGAGGCTGGTTGGTAGTGGTCTTTATCAGAAAATGGCTACTACGTCCAGTAGTCTGTGGATCATTGTTATACATTGGCACTATTAGTTTATACTTCAATTTCCCTGAACAATTTAACCTCAATTGAGAATCCTTCATAGCAACTATGTCACAACATGCAGTATAATAGCTAGGTTCTTTGGTCACTGTTACTTGCCCCTGGGGAAAACCCCGTAAGAGTCACATTTTCTTAATCAAAATGTAAAGAATCGCAATGGGTAGTATATCACGCCCAGGATACTCGTTACCTTCATACATCCAATTGCACAAACAGGGACCAGGGTAAAATTTCAAATTGGCCATGTATTTCTTTAACCTGTTCGCTGCGGTGGCTATTCAGCTGCAGTGCTAAGGGGAAGGCGGGGCCGCGTGGCGGTCCCGTGCTCGTGACTGAACCGCCCGCTCTTCAGAACGTCAGCTCAGGTGTGGAATTCGCGCCGCGCAGGCGCGTCGAGCGGACCGTGACGGAATGGTTCTGTCACCAGCACAGCCCACCCGAGGCTTGTGACGGAACGGTTCCGTCGCGAGCATGGGAGGGGTTAAAGTGTGGTTGCTTTTCGTGAGTATAATTAACTATAGGGGTGCAGTACCCAGTCTATAATGCAGAAGTTCAGTGGATGGGATAGCATGATATTCCCTTTCCAAAGAATCTCATGTGCTAAGACAAAAACATTAGCTTGAACACATGTTGCAAAGATAACCTTATACACAATGTAATAGGCAAAATGACTATTGGTGACTCCCGCTTAATAATCTTTCGTACTGAATTATAGTTCTCCTCCAAGTTCTTCAAAGGTAGTATTAGGACTGTACTTGTAAATTTTCACCACCACAAGGCTAAGAGGTTGCCAGCACATCAAAGCTCAGAGTCCGATAGATAAACTAGTGTTGTTTGGACCCAGAAGGTGGTCTTGGTCTCAGATTGTAGCGAGGTTTACAATATGCAATGGCTGTGAACGTCTGCAGTCTGTGATGGCCGACATTGACCCGTGGACACGGCTGGAGGCGCTATTTTTACGTGGCTAGCATTGATCCAGTTTCTTTGCCCCTGGCTGCAGTGCTGGTAGTTAACAGGATCTTTGTCGGGCCCTTTCAAATCTGCTGAAGAACGTTATTGCGTTGAAAGTTCTTGGTAAAAACCCAGTCTCCCGGCTAGAGACTGTGTCCTTCAGTTGTAGGTGGGGCAGGCAAAGCGTCTTTTACATAGTTGTGCAGAAGATTGTCTTTTAGTCAAGGCAATGCAGTAATCCTTCAGCGTTGCATTGCCAATATGCACCACAGCACTCCTTGAGGAGCCCCCACTCTGCCAGTCACAATCTCATGAGGGCTCAATTTTGTATTGGCATCAAGTGTACTGCGCATGCTCAGCAATGCTATGTGCAAAGCATATACCCATGTCAACTCGGTCTCAGCACATATGTTAGCTATTTTCGCTTTCAAAATGCAATTTAACTTTTCAGCTGCATACGCTGCTTGAGGGTGGTACACAGGTAATACACACAGTGAAACTTTGTTTTATTGCCAAAGCCTTGCATATCCATTCCATTACTTTATTCATCCTTTATCTGAATAAATTCCGTTTGGAACTCCGAATCTGGGAATCAGTTACTTTAGCAAACATTTAGCCACTGTCTGTGAGTCTTTCTTTTTAGTTGGTTAAGCCTTCACTGAACAAGCAGACCACCCCTAATTCATACCGACACCTGTGCGTAGGTGGAAAGTCAACTTGCAAATGTTCAGTGCACTTCAGGAAATGGGAAGTGTTCTTTACCACTATTTAACAGTTCACATGTAGCAGTTTCTCTGCGGTTTTGTGCACGTTTTTTTTATACCAGAATTGTGAAAAATACATGCACATAGCATCACATCCCAAATGTTAAGGACCATAAATAACAAGAGCCAAATTGCACACCATAGCATCAGACAACCTTGGCTTTCCATTTGGTCCCACCCAAGCCCCATCAACCTCCGTACCCTCCTTCTGCAATTTCATTTGGCCTTCTCATCCTCTGTTGCATGTTTACGTTGCAGTGCAATTGAAAGTTTTGTTCAGAAGGAGCCACATTCATAGTACTTGTTTCAGACCGCAAAATCGACTTCTTTAACTGATCAGCAAAATCATTTCCCCAGCTCATATCAGTCACTGTCTAATAGGCAGCACACTTTATTATCGCTAGGGTGTTTTGGCAAAGCCAGTGTATTGAGGAGGTGTACAATCAAGGTACCATGTTTTATCTTTGTTTCGCTGGAATCGGGAATCCCTTTCTCCCTCCAATCCACCAACATCGCGCACAAACCCAAATTAATACTGGCTCTCAGTATAAATGTTTACTGACAAATCTGCACTCCGTTCACAGACTTGAGTAAGATCTATTATTTCTGCTATTCACAGACTCGTGTTAGAGCTATTATGTCTGCTATTTGAGCTGGTTATGTCGCCTAGTTTCCACTACTGTTTCCAAGGTAGTAACGGCATACCCAGCTGTGGTCTCTCCATTTGGCATCTTAAAACATGATCCATCAACCCATAAGTCTGCCTCTCTTTCACTAAGAGCTTTATCAGACCTATCAATCCTGCTTTTGGTCGGTTGCTCTATCACCAAAATGCAATCATGTAACTGTTTGATCTTGCATGGGTTAAGGCAAAGGCGTGGCTGGGTTCAGAGACGTACAGTGGTGCAAAGTAATATCAGCAGATAGTAAAATCAACTCCTATTTACTTAGTCTAGCATTAGTTAAATGTTGGGTACAGGTTTTATTCCGCAATATGTCAAAAGAGTTGTGAATATAAACATTCAATGTGTTTCCTAAAACCAAACATTCTCTTTGTTCCACTGATGCTGCAGCTCTCAACAATGTAGGAAGTGCTCTGGCTACGGGTGTCTCCCCTTTGCCTGATAGGGGGCAGTACTTGGAGGTAGCTCGGCACTTCCTTTGATTGTCTGGTGAGTTCCTGTTAGTCAATTCAATTCATGAAGCTTTATTCGGCACATATAAAATGACCATAAAAACACAAACAGAAAAAAGTCATACGTGATATAAAAAATACACATCAAATTTCAGGGCAGAGAACAAGCCAGAGAATACAGACATAATTTGTTTAAAAACGCATACTTTTTAGTACACTGAATTAAAAACGCTGCAGTATAAAAACAAATATCGACAGATTTTGAGTTGAAAAGTAGATTTATTGCCTGATTAACTGTACGTACACCGTATTTAACAAACTTAGGTTTCAAATAGGCAGTACGCAGATTCATGTACAGTTTGCAAAACAGTAGAAAGTGCAAAGTGCTCTGTTTAGATACGCCATCGCACATACATAGCCCTAGTGGATGCCTCTTAATGTTCGGCTATTCCAAACCTCAGTCTGGTCAGCACAAACTTGTGAGATGGCCTTGTCACCCCAACCAAATAATTGGGAAATCTTCCAGCAGTAATATACCTATTATAAAACAACAGTTGATCGAGTGCCATAGGCTAAGGCACGTTTTCTTGCATTAAATGCCAAGAATTTCGCTTTAAACTCTATTTTGGGTATCTGAGAAGCTGCATTAGGGTCAGTCAGGACATTTATATGAAATATCTCTGAAAAACAAACAATGACATATTTTAGCCAGGGTATATTTAGATGTTTGTCCAGCGAGATACAATCCTCAATAATAAATCTGTTAAATATTTTTTTCTTTCTGGAGCCAAATTGACCGCCAAATCATAAGTGGTCTCAGGGATAACAGATCCGTTATATAATTGATATCCAGTTCCCGATGGATTAACTCAGTAGGGGCAGAGGTTGGTAAAGACAGGAGCTTTTTTAGAAAGGAATTTTCCTCCTGCTGCAAAGGTTGGTCTCTTCTGTGACCCCAAACACTTAACCCATACAGAGCAAAAGAAATACATCTTGCTTGATTTATCTTAAGCATGTCCCTGGTACGTCGTTCTCCCACCGTAGCAGCAAATCTGAAGACTCCATGGGCACTTTTAGCCATTTTAATACGAATGTTGCTAAATTCATTGGACCATTTTCTATCTTTGGAGAAGGTTATACCAAGGTAGCAAAATGTATCTACTTGTTGTACCTTATCCTGATCTATAAAAAAGATATTTTGAAATTTGCTTCTAGCCCCAAACTTCATTGTATGTGTTTTCCCCTTGTTAATGATCAATTTTCTGTCCTTAATTAAGACAGAAAATCTATCAAGTAGGCGCTGTAAAGCCAGAGGGGTTCTAGAGAGCAGGACAGCGTCGTCTGCATATAATAACACAGGGACAGATACGCCTTTGATCTGGGGGGCATCAGCTTTGACATTTTTTAAAATTACGTCGATACCGTTAATAAATAAGATAAAAAGCAGGGGGGCCAAAACACAGCCCTGTCTAATCCCTCTTCTTACGTTAAATTTTGGAGTGCATTCACCTTTAACACTGTAACACACAGGTGTTTGTAATTTTCCGTACAGCCTTGCGAGGAAAAAGATGATACCCTCTGGTGCTCCTATCTGTAGCAGGGTTGGCCACAGAATAGTGGTCAACCATGTCAAAAGCACTACTTAGGTCTGCAAAGCAGAGGTACAGCGATTCTTGTTTTGCTTCAGTGTATTTCCCGATCAACAGATCAAGGTTTATACACTGGTCGAGTGTTCCCTGGCCCTTTGTAAATCCATACTGGGTGTCGGCAAGAAAACCCTCTTGCTCGACCCATTCCTCTAACCTAACCAGCATGACTCTACTCGTGATCTTAACTGAGGAGTCAAGAAGGGAAATGGGGCGGTAATTTTTCACATCAGACCTGCTGCCCTTTTTATGTATTGGGATGATGATGGATTCCCCCCATGATTTGGGTGCCTCGGTACATATTGCGGCGTTAAAGGTAATAGCCAAGACAGGACTCCACATCTCAGGGGCTGCTTTAAAGACATCCACAGTGTTAGACCTGTCTGTTTCTGGGAAGACTCTAACCACCATGATTTATTTTTGTCCCCCTTAGCCTCCCAGACTTTCTATTTTTATTTTACATGTGTCCATCAGGAGGTTTTTTTTTTTATGCTGTCAGGGGGCTAGGTGTTCCTTGGCGATGACGCCATTTTTCCCTCATCACTTGTGAGGCCTAGTCACCCCCCTTGAAACCTAAGGGATCTCCAGAGACCTAAAATGGTGTCCACCAACTGCCATAACGGACACTACTGGAGAACAGGTCCATAGGATAGCATTAAGGAACTTTCTGGAACCTA
Source organism: Lissotriton vulgaris (assembly GCF_964263255.1). Lineage (NCBI taxonomy): Eukaryota > Metazoa > Chordata > Amphibia > Caudata > Salamandridae > Lissotriton > Lissotriton vulgaris. The sequence goes on from NC_141685.1 coordinate 1,244,280,049, forward strand.
CTAGAGACTTCTGCAGGTCTCAGGCCAACCTATATAAGGCCAGTGACCAGCAGCCATTTTGTGCTGACCCCAGAGTAGAGGAGTGAGGCAGTGGTGAGAGGAGGTGGACACACTGAGAGCAGCTAGTTTGTCACTGAGGCTGACAGTTACTTCAGAGGATTGTTCCCCCTTCAGCCTTTGACCGATCCCTCTCTCAAAATATCAACTATTGGTAAAGAAATCGAGCTACTTGAGGAAGCAGCCACTCACAACTTGGAATCCCAATAAATCCACTCAGGAAACCCCTGACTGAAGATATTCCTGACTACCCCTAATCAGCGCTAAGCTTACCGGGGACGTGGAGTAGCTGTAGTGAGCGCGGGGGTCTGTGGCACCCTGGTGACCTGTGGAGCGAGGGCGCTGTGTGTGGACATCCTTCCTGTGAAGCCCGAGTGAGTGGTGACTGGAGGGAAGCAGCGACGCTGCTTTGATCGGCATCGGGACCCCGGGGGCACCGGCCGCGTCAAAAGCGAAGAAATCGGCGCTTCCGCGCATGACCAACCATCAGACGCTTCTCGTGTGGCAGGAGGGGCCTATGATCGGGCAGGCCCAGGAGATCAGCGTCGACGTGAGGAGCAGCGTCTTCCCTGGGAGCCAGCGCGCAGAAACGGAAGGAGAGTGAGCGCGATCGCGCATGCCCAGCTGAGGAGTGTCGTTTTAGGAGACCCGATCGCGTCGGAGCACCGGTAGCCGTTTTCCCCGTCCAAAGGAGGCAGAAGCGCCACAGCGGACGCCACTGCGAGGTGCCTGGGGGCCAGGGAAGCCTTCCTCGTCCTTCCTCGACCGCCGTCTGCTGCCAGGTTTCAGCGCGAGGGGAGAGAGCCCTCGAATCACCCCCAGAAGCCTACAAGTAAGCTGGGTAGTGTGGGGACGGGAGGCAGCAGCACCAGGGAAAAGATACAAGACAGAGGGGGCTACAACTGAGACTTGAACTGAACTGCACCAGGAAGCCTAAGTGAAGGAAACGGGCTTGTGTTCAGCTTAATAATAACTTCAGAGTCCCAAAAGTAACTGGAGTAAAGAGGAGAAACCCTTGTAGTTTCTTAATAAATTGGAGGGAAAGATCTCCTATTAGCCAATGGAGCCTTTAAATTAGAGTGAGAGGAATCTAGCTAAAATTGTTGTGTCTCTCCCTTTAGCCACATTGCGGATTGGGTATGCAGAGAGGAACTATACCCAGGTCATTCTGTGAGTTGAGCAGAGCTTAGGAGCTGTGGGGTAATGTACCTGCTAATGAATCTTTAAATATATATTGCACTGTCAGGCTGCATTTTCCTTTCTGTAAAGTTCTAGCGAAGTATATTGTGCCCTGAATAACCCTAAACCTTAAATGTACCATTGATTCTTAAATTCTGAACAGGAAAAATATTGAAGTGTGATTTGTATTTCATGTAAAAGGTGTAATGTGATGGATTTCATCCCTGACTAAAAAGCATAACAAGAAGAGCATATTATTTTTATAAAAAGGTAACGGTATTTTTCCAAACAGAGGTGTTGTGTCTTTATTTTGGTGGTTCATCACTGTGTTACTGTGGGTAAGATTTGTAAGTACTTAGCCAACGCTTGGAGTTAGCTGTAGACCACTACTGTGCCAAGCTACCATATGTAGGCTTGGGTAACCTAGGTCCAACATAATTGGTGTTTCAGCGGTGGGATAGCGGATCTGTACTTACACTTGCTTATTAGTAACACAGTGCCAACCACGAGACCCCACCTGGAGTTTTCTCCCTGCGGCCCTCCTAATTTACATTTTTGGTTTTTCTAAATTGACTTCTGGCGGTGGGTGGAGGTTGACCTCAGGTCACTCTGTGGATTTCTCCTGTATAGCATTTATTACTTCAAATAAGAATGGAGATAAATGTGGAAGAGCTAGACAATTATACTGTGAACCAATTGAAAGAATGGTGTCAGCAGCAGGGGGTGTTCTTCAAGAAAGGCGCCAGAAAAGTTGAGCTGCTGACCAGTATTCGAGCATGGGTCGAGGCTCATTCCGGGGAGGAGGTAGATCCTGAAGAGAGTGACAAGGACACTGTCCTGGAGACCGCAACACTGTACCAGGCGGGAGGGGAGAACCTTGTAACAGGTCCTAGAACACCTTCTAGAGTGGGCAGTAGTGTGTCAGAGAGGGGCCTGACCGACGCCGAATTAGAAGACAGGAGGGAGGAGAGGAGGATGAGAATAGAACTAGCCAGGATGGACATGGTGAGGGAGGAAAAGAGGTTGGAGCATGAGCGGACCATCAAGGAGATGGATTTGCAAGCCCTAAACTTACGTACCCCCAAAGCAGAGAATGGTGGCAGCGATAACCAAACCAACACCCGAGAACCTAGACCGTACCTACCAAAAGACATTATGGCTTGTTATGTACCCAGCGACGACATTGCTAAATGGTTAGCCGCCTACGGGGTCTCGCTGAGGGCCCATGGGATTCTGGAAGTCCACTGGGGAGGTGGGTTATACAAATACATGCCCCCCACTGGCAGGGATACTTTGTTGGCCCTTGACACGAGTGAACAGACCTATTATCCGGCTATGAAATCAGCACTGCTTAAGAAGTTTGGGTTGACCCCTGAAAAATACAGACAAAAGTTCCGGGGCAGCTACAAGCTGGGCACACAAAACTGGGTAGATTTCTTGGACTACTCCAGGAAGGCCCTGGAGGGTTGGGTAAGAGGCAGCGATGTAGGGGACTATGAGGGACTATATGACCTCATACTCAAGGAACACCTACTCGAGAAGTGTCTTCCTGAGCTTAGACAGCATCTGGTGGACAGCAAGCTGACCAGCCCCAGGAAGCTTGCTGAGGAGGCGGACATCTGGGTTAGTACCCGGGTGTCGACTAAGGGGACTGGAGGGAATTCCCAGAAGCAAGGACAGGGCGCCCCCCAGAAGAAAGAGGGAGGGGAAACTAAGAGGGAGTTCTCTAAAGGGCCACAAAATACTTCGCAAGGAAGGGGCAGAGGATTCATCCCCAAGAGTAACCCCCCTCGCAACCCTCCCCCTGGCCAAAGCCAGCAGCCAAGGGTTGTTCACTGTTTTGAGTGTGGTGGTGTGGGACACTATAAAGGAGATGTGAGATGCCCAAAGAGACCACCCCCTCCCACTGGAGGAAAAGTCCCGGGAATCACTAGTGTAGTGCTCGGGGAGGAGATGCCTTTGGTTAATGGAGGGGAGCGGGCGGGTGTCACTTTAGTGTCCCTGGGAGATAAGGAGATGGTTCCCAAGACCCAGCTGCCCTCTAATACTATTAAGTATGAGCAGTGGGTCACCATCAATGGCCGTAGAGGGGAGGCTCTGCGAGACACAGGAGCCAGCATGACTATGGTAAGGAGTCAGCTGGTGTCTCCAGAGCAGGTCATCCCAGATGTACTCCATCCCGCCGTAATGGCTGACGGCAGATTGGGCCACTACCCTGTGGCTGAGGTTCCCTTTGAGTGGGGAGGGGTTGCAGGTCCACTTCGAGTTGCCGTAAGCCCTGCCGTGCCTGTTGACTGCCTGTTAGGGAATGATATGGAGCACAATGCTTGGAGGAGGGTGGAGTACCAGACTCACTCTGCGATGCTGGGACCCCCTGACTGGACTTGTGTCAGCACAAGGTCAGCAACTGCCCGAAGGGAAAAGTTGCTTACGCTGGAGCCTGGAACAATGGCCCAGCCGGCTGCCAGAGAGGAGAAGGACAAGAGGCCGGAGGACCCTGCCTCGACATCTCCACCTCGTGAGACAGCTGGACCACCTGCGGAGGTGGATCTGGAGTCCACAGGGGAGAATGTTGCTTCCTTGGAGAACCTACCCATCCCTACAGAATGGCATGTGGAGGGAGGTCCTTCCAGGGAAGAATTCTGTGCAGCTCAGAAAGAGTGTCCTACTCTCGAGGGGCTGCGGCAACAGGCCAACGCCCAGGCAGCAGGGAACATTGAAGGGAGCTACCGGATTTACTGGGAGGATGGACTCCTCTACAGTGAGCCCAAGGCACCTGGCCACGGTTCAGCCAGAGCCTTGGTGGTCCCTCAATGCTTTAGAGCCTTTCTACTGGAATTGGCTCATGAGATACCATTGGCAGGACATCTAGGACAGGACAAGACCTTTGCCCGGCTTGTCCCCCACTTCTATTGGCCTCGAATGAAAGTGGCGTCTGACACATACTGTCGGACGTGTGTGTCCTGCCAAGCTAGTGGGAAAACAGGAGTGAAGCTTAAAGCTCCCCTGGAACCACTACCTGTCGTTAGCACCCCCTTCGAGAGGGTGGGCATCGACATTGTTGGGCCATTGGATCCACCAACTTCAGCTGGCCACCGGTTCATACTGGTTTTGGTGGATCATGCCACACGGTACCCAGAGGCCATACCTCTGAGGACCATCACTGCACCTGTGGTGGCAAGGGCCCTGATGGGGATCTTTACCCGAGTGGGTTTCCCCAAGGAGGTTGTGTCCGACAGGGGGACTAACTTCCTTTCAGCGTACATGCGGGCTATGTGGAAGGAGTGTGGGGTTACCTATCGGTTTACCACTCCTTATCACCCACAAACCAATGGTCTTGTGGAAAGGTTTAACAAAACCTTGAAAGGTATGATCAGGAGTCTACCTGAGAGCCTGCGGAGGAAATGGGACATCCTCCTACCCTGTCTCTTGTTTTCTTACAGGGAAGTGCCACAAAAGGGAGTGGGCTTCAGCCCCTTCGAACTTTTGTACGGGCACCCTGTACGGGGACCTCTCAGCCTGGTGAAGGACGGATGGGAACGGACTCCCAGAAAACTTCCCCAGGACGTGGTGAGCTACATGCTGGCCTTCCGGAGCCAAATGGCTAAGTTGTGGAAGCAAGCTTCAGACAACTTGGAGGCCAGCCAAGCAGTGATGAAAGAGTGGTATGACCACAACGCTCACCCAGTGGAACTGGAGCCTGGACAGAAGGTGTGGGTGATGGAACCTGGAGAGCTAAATGCCCTCCAGGACCGTTGGACAGGCCCCTTTGAGGTGTTGGAGAAGAAGGGGAAGTCCACCTACTTGGTGGATCTTAAGGCCCCGAGGCAGCCCCACAGGGTGCTGCATGCCAATCGCCTCAAGCCACATCATGAGAGGCCCGCGGTTGTCTTAATGATGGTAACCGATGGAGCAGAGGAAGAAGAAAGCGAACCTCTCCCTGATCTTCTCTCGTCCCAAGAAAAGGATGGGTCGGTGGAGGGAGTAATTCTCTCGCCATCCCTAACTCCTGAACAGCAGAGTGATTGCCGCCAGGTCCTGGAGCAATTTTCTTCTCTGTTCTCCCTTGTCCCGGGTAGGACCCACCTGTGTACCCATGACGTGGACACAGGAGACAGCCCACCTGTGAAGTCTAAGATCTACCGGCTGTCGGACAAGGTGAAGGCTAGCATCAAGAGTGAAGTCGCCAAGATGCTGGAGCTGGGAGTGATTGAACCTTCTGGAAGCCCTTGGTCTAGCCCGGTGGTATTGGTACCAAAGGCTGCCCCACCAGGCACCACACCGGAATTGAGATTCTGTGTGGATTACCGAGGCTTGAACTCAGTAACCAAAACTGATGCCCATCCTATCCCGCGGGCGGATGAGCTGATTGACCGGCTGGGAGCTGCTCAATACTTAAGTACCTTTGACCTAACTTCAGGGTACTGGCAGATTTCCCTTACAGAGGAGGCGAAGGAAAGGTCAGCCTTCTCTACACCTGAGGGACACTACCAATTTCGCGTGATGCCCTTTGGGCTCAAGAATGCCCCTGCCACTTTTCAGCGGCTGGTGAACAGGGTCCTTTCTGGAATGGAAGCTTTTTCTGCTGCATACCTGGACGACATTGCTGTCTTCAGTAGCAGCTGGGAGGACCATTTGCAGCATCTGCAAGCTGTTCTGCATGCCCTGCAACAGGCTGGATTGACAATCAAGGCCAGCAAGTGTCAGATCGGCCAGGGGTCGGTGGTGTACCTAGGTCACTTGGTGGGCAGAGGGACGGTGCAGCCCCTCCAGGCAAAGATTGAGGCTATCATCGCCTGGGAGCCCCCCAAGACTCAAACAGAGGTCCGAGCCTTCCTGGGCCTCACTGGATATTACCGTCGCTTCGTGAAGGGGTATGGCACTATCGTGGCCCCTCTCACTGAGCTTACTTCCAAGAAGCAACCCCGACGGGTAGTCTGGACGGAGGCTTGCCAGCGAGCCTTCATGACCTTGAAACAAGCATTGTGTTCCGCTCCCATTCTCAAGGCCCCTGATTTTGCTAGAGAATTCATTGTCCAAACAGATGCGTCAGAACATGGCATTGGGGCAGTGTTATCGCAGCTAAATGATGAGGGCTTGGATCAACCCGTGGTCTTCCTGTCCAGGAGACTACTCCCCAGGGAAAGGAGGTGGAGTACAATTGAGAGAGAAGCCTTTGCGGTGGTTTGGGCTCTGAAGAAGCTGCGACCATACCTGTTTGGTTCGCACTTCCTAGTTCAGACTGACCATCGCCCCCTTCGTTGGCTGATGCAAATGAAGGGGGAGAATCCCAAGTTGCTAAGGTGGTCCATCTCCCTACAGGGAATGGACTTTAGGGTGGAACACCGACCTGGGGCAGACCATGCCAATGCAGACGGTCTATCCAGGTATTTCCGCCTTAGTGATGAGGACTCCCAAGGGGTTGGGTAGTTCTCCCCACTTTCAGCTGGGGGGGACGCGTGTTAGACCTGTCTGTTTCTGGGAAGACTCTAACCACCATGATTTATTTTTGTCCCCCTTAGCCTCCCAGACTTTCTATTTTTATTTTACATGTGTCCATCAGGAGGTTTTTTTTTTTATGCTGTCAGGGGGCTAGGTGTTCCTTGGCGATGACGCCATTTTTCCCTCATCACTTGTGAGGCCTAGTCACCCCCCTTGAAACCTAAGGGATCTCCAGAGACCTAAAATGGTGTCCACCAACTGCCATAACGGACACTACTGGAGAACAGGTCCATAGGATAGCATTAAGGAACTTTCTGGAACCTACTAGAGACTTCTGCAGGTCTCAGGCCAACCTATATAAGGCCAGTGACCAGCAGCCATTTTGTGCTGACCCCAGAGTAGAGGAGTGAGGCAGTGGTGAGAGGAGGTGGACACACTGAGAGCAGCTAGTTTGTCACTGAGGCTGACAGTTACTTCAGAGGATTGTTCCCCCTTCAGCCTTTGACCGATCCCTCTCTCAAAATATCAACTATTGGTAAAGAAATCGAGCTACTTGAGGAAGCAGCCACTCACAACTTGGAATCCCAATAAATCCACTCAGGAAACCCCTGACTGAAGATATTCCTGACTACCCCTAATCAGCGCTAAGCTTACCGGGGACGTGGAGTAGCTGTAGTGAGCGCGGGGGTCTGTGGCACCCTGGTGACCTGTGGAGCGAGGGCGCTGTGTGTGGACATCCTTCCTGTGAAGCCCGAGTGAGTGGTGACTGGAGGGAAGCAGCGACGCTGCTTTGATCGGCATCGGGACCCCGGGGGCACCGGCCGCGTCAAAAGCGAAGAAATCGGCGCTTCCGCGCATGACCAACCATCAGACGCTTCTCGTGTGGCAGGAGGGGCCTATGATCGGGCAGGCCCAGGAGATCAGCGTCGACGTGAGGAGCAGCGTCTTCCCTGGGAGCCAGCGCGCAGAAACGGAAGGAGAGTGAGCGCGATCGCGCATGCCCAGCTGAGGAGTGTCGTTTTAGGAGACCCGATCGCGTCGGAGCACCGGTAGCCGTTTTCCCCGTCCAAAGGAGGCAGAAGCGCCACAGCGGACGCCACTGCGAGGTGCCTGGGGGCCAGGGAAGCCTTCCTCGTCCTTCCTCGACCGCCGTCTGCTGCCAGGTTTCAGCGCGAGGGGAGAGAGCCCTCGAATCACCCCCAGAAGCCTACAAGTAAGCTGGGTAGTGTGGGGACGGGAGGCAGCAGCACCAGGGAAAAGATACAAGACAGAGGGGGCTACAACTGAGACTTGAACTGAACTGCACCAGGAAGCCTAAGTGAAGGAAACGGGCTTGTGTTCAGCTTAATAATAACTTCAGAGTCCCAAAAGTAACTGGAGTAAAGAGGAGAAACCCTTGTAGTTTCTTAATAAATTGGAGGGAAAGATCTCCTATTAGCCAATGGAGCCTTTAAATTAGAGTGAGAGGAATCTAGCTAAAATTGTTGTGTCTCTCCCTTTAGCCACATTGCGGATTGGGTATGCAGAGAGGAACTATACCCAGGTCATTCTGTGAGTTGAGCAGAGCTTAGGAGCTGTGGGGTAATGTACCTGCTAATGAATCTTTAAATATATATTGCACTGTCAGGCTGCATTTTCCTTTCTGTAAAGTTCTAGCGAAGTATATTGTGCCCTGAATAACCCTAAACCTTAAATGTACCATTGATTCTTAAATTCTGAACAGGAAAAATATTGAAGTGTGATTTGTATTTCATGTAAAAGGTGTAATGTGATGGATTTCATCCCTGACTAAAAAGCATAACAAGAAGAGCATATTATTTTTATAAAAAGGTAACGGTATTTTTCCAAACAGAGGTGTTGTGTCTTTATTTTGGTGGTTCATCACTGTGTTACTGTGGGTAAGATTTGTAAGTACTTAGCCAACGCTTGGAGTTAGCTGTAGACCACTACTGTGCCAAGCTACCATATGTAGGCTTGGGTAACCTAGGTCCAACACACAGGAACCCCGTTGGGGCCCTGGGCTTTCCCCCCCCTTACTAGCACGTATGGCAAGTTCAACCTCTGCGGCCAAAAAATCCAAAGGCAAAATAGCCCACCTTCCAAGGTTGGGGTCCACACAATTATTTGAATCAAAAATGGTTGAAAAATGGGCAACCCAGCCATCACTCGAAATATTCGAGGTTAGCTCTGGCATATTTACTTCTTTCAGGAAAGGAGAGTTAACAGTAGCCCAAAACAGTGTACTGTTAGATAATTCAGCAGCTTGGTTAAGAGAATCCCAGGCCAGCTGCTGTAACTCACTCTTCCTCCGTTTCAGAGCACGCTTATATTCTGTTCTTAAATTACTTATAAAATTGGTGTCCCTCGGCCTTTTAGCGAGTGCATGTTTTAATTCAGTTAGTAAACTGGTACATGTGATCAAACCAGCCTGGGCCATTTTTAGTCTGGGCACTACTGGGTCTAGTGAACCTGGCATCAATTAATTTGTTGATATTGTTAAAAGAAGATAAGACCTGGATGTGATCGGAACCATTATCCAGGATAAAGGTGATATCTGACATACAATCCCTGACAATGGAGCTGATTAATTCATTGGCTTTTTCCCCTGTCCATCTTATTCTGACCCCATTGGGTCTGTGTGGTTCCACGTCATTAACTGTAATACCCGTTTTGACACAACTTCCACCCCAAAATGTTGTTTCCAGGATAATACGATTATGATCACTAATCATAGTATCTTCAATCCTTGGAACAGCACAACTAGAATTGATGTTAGCAGAGATAATAACATGATCAATAACCGAGCTAGTGTGCCGTTTCCTAAAGGTAGGAATAGTTTCACCTTCTTCGCCTTTAGCAAAGCCCAAGATTTCCAGGTCATAGCAGCCCATAAATGAATTTAAAACCTTCCCATAGCTGTTATGCCCAACATGCAAATCATCAAATCCTGCATTATTTGTGCACCCACAGACTTTCTGAGTAGAAAATTCACATAAAGGAGTTTTGAAATCACCGACCCATATAAAGTCAAAAAAGACGTTTACTTCTAAAATTAACTTTTCAATAGCACTTGCCAGATCAGATATTACTGTAACCCTTGAGCTATCAAAAATGTTGTTATAATAGTTTAGCAGTAAAATGTTATGTCCTTTAACCTCAGATAACCAAAGAACCTGCACATGTGCTCCCACAGTTATATACCTCCTAACTACAATCGGGCGATTAATAGACACGAGTGTCAGTAGGCTGCCTTTAGCTCTTCCTGGTCCAGTGCCCTGCGCCGGAAGATTATAAGGGGCAAACCCGTCAAAATTAACATCATCCCGGCACCAAGTTTCTTGGAGGCATAGTATATCATAGGTGTTAATCAGGTCCAACCACCCTAGGACATTCCCCTTTGATTTCAAACCCGCAATATTCCAACTAGCAATTGTTATCCCTTTGCCACTTATCCCAGTACTATCAGGTATTACAATTACTTTACTACCGTCTTCCTCCTTGTGATTTCCGTTAGGAAGAACCCCAGGGTCTTTGGTAAGATCTGGGTTGACCACCTGTGTCAACTTAACTACCATAAGGTTATCATCAGCCTCGTTCACCAATGCATCTGAAATCTCACATAGGGGGGCTCAGGAACCTGGATCGGCTCGGCTACCATAGGGTTATCACTAGCCTCGCTCACCAATGCATCTGAAATTTCACTCGGGGGGGGGGGGGGGGTCTCAGAAACCTGGGGAAGTCAGTCATTGGTGTCTAAACTGCTTAATAATAACAGTCACCCCTGCTACTCTTTGTAGAGTTGCTGATCAAGGTCACCCTTCTAGTTGTTGAAATTTGGTCAGAATATTCGACTGGAAACCCACAATGCCTATGCAACCAGGAGACTGTTTTGTATTTTAAGGAGTCATGTGATTCTTGTTGGGACTGGGTCATACATGTTTCAACAGGGGGCACATTCGTTAGGACAACCACGTAAGGGGCACAATCTGGGGGGAGATTGATAAAACTCCTTCTCTTCACTTCTGTCCACCCCTCTTCGTTCTCAGCCACGGGGGTGGCCTTATATACCTGGCAAATGCTAGGTGAGCTATCTAGTATGACTGTCTCTTTAACACTGTTCCTCCCCTCTACTGGGATTTTAACCTCTCTGCTCACTCTTGTGCCCTTCTCAATGTTCTTAGGCTTTCCAACCAGGGCAATATGAGAATCCAAAAGGCCTCCTAATCTGGTTACTTCAGCAGAAATCAGGTCTAGTTTGGCCACTAAGGGTTTAATAATACTTTCTAGCTTAGCATTAATAATGCTAACCAATAGATCTAATTGCTCATTATTTAGTTTAACAGTATCTTCATTTTCCGTGCAACCTCCTCACTCACAATACTTTTAGGGGGGGGTTCCAACTTTTTATTTTATTTTTTTTATTCAGATTTCCCCCACGTCTAGTTGGCACTTTCCTGCAGGCTCTAACTACTCTGCGTGGCGGGAAGGCATGTACTGATGTATTAAAGGAATCAGGGGAATGATCCAGCACAACCTGGCTTCGAGCTACTAACACCAGGGCCTCGTTGTCAGTAACATTCACATTTTCCACCTCACAGCTATCATCTAATGCAGATGCGCCTAAGGAAGTAGACCGAGTCGGTGGACTACCACGTCCTAGTGATGATCTTCGATCGTTATTAATTTTCTTAACTAGTTTGACTAAATAGTTATCCAATGTGGCGGGCACTGGGGTGTTTTTCACTATTTTTTGTTTAGACATAATTAAAAACCGCCGACAAGGCACACAATGCTATATTAAAAAACCGAAAGCTATCATGAAAAAATGCGATAGTTATCTAACACAAATATAACGTATCAAAGTCTTTAAAATAATATATTTAAATGTCTCACGAGTTGGGCAGAGAAGGCTCTGGATGTATGGCCAGGGTTTGTGGCCCAGCCTCGACCTGCCACAGACTGTCTCGCCCTTGTCCCGGCACCGCCCGTGCGTGTCCCGCGGGCGGTAGATTATAGTTAGTTAAACTCCTGGTGAAAAGGGGAGGGGCTGCCTTGCTCCGCTGAGCCCCACTGGTAACTGGGGCGTGTAGTCTGCTGATTCAGCCCCCTGCAGCCTCTGGTGAAGCGTCTCCCCTGTTAGTCACTGGATTTCTTGCCATGAGTGACAAGACTTCTTCACCTGTGCCTGCAAAGGCGATTTGAAAGCAGCATAATGTTCAGGATCTTCAGGAGGATGACTTCTTGCAGATTTCTAGGGCGGATTTACAGGACTTGATTAATTCTGCAGTCCAGTTGCGCTGCTGGAGCCTGCTGCTAAGCGGGCTAAGGATGATGAGGAAGACATGGACAACGTTTTTTCTGACATGCTGGACCATATTCGAAAGGTGTTTGGGTTTGACACTAAATCCGTGGCTGAGGAGGGATTTTACGCTCACTATAGTTCCTCTTTGGTGGATGACCTCCCCTTCCTTGATGGCCTGAAGGATAACCTCACAAAGGAGTGGCTTGAGGTGGATAAGCAGGGTATTCCGCGATTCCTTGGGAAGCAGTATCGCCTGGCGGACTTTGATTCCCAGTTCCTGCGATTCCAAAGGTTAATTTTCTTTTGTCCTCTATGGCTTCCGCCTCTTCTTCCTCTTTGTCTTCGGAGGAGGCTTCCCTGTCTGATCCGGTGGAGCCTGCTCTCGATCGTTCTTACGCTGCTTCTCACTTTGGGGAGCGTGCTAGCACCTATGCGCCCTATGCTTTGCAGGTCCTGCTTAAGGATTTCGAGAAACTGTTTGACTGTCTTCAAGATCATGGGGACGCTACTCCTGTGTTGGCTCAAATGGAGGTCTTGGCACAATTCCTCTCGGATGTCACTTTTGATTCCTTGTGGGCTTTTTCCTCGGCTGCTGGGGTGGCGGTGGCTGGAAGGCGGTCTCTGTGGACAAAACCTTGGCGTCTTGAGGCTGCACAGAAGGCCTTGGTCCATAAACTGCCTTTTGAGGGTCCCTGTCTTTTTGGGGATGCTTTGAATACGATGGTGCAGCACTCTGCGGAGGAAAACAAGTTGTTAAAGCCTTTTCAGCCTGCTCCTAAGAAAAGGTCTTTCTTCCAGAAGCAGGGGTTTCAAGGGGTTTTGTCATCTCAGCCCTTTCGTGGCCGGGGGGCCGCGTTCCAATCTAAATCCTGACTTCCGCAACAGCAGCAGCAGCAACAGTTTCCTTCTGGTGCAGGACAGAAGTGACTATGCCGCTGTGGGGGCTCATCTGTTTGTTTCTGGACCGTTGGTCCGCTCTGATTTCCGACCAGTGGGTCTTGTCTGTCATCAGGTGGGGTTACCAGATTCCCATCCGGGGCCCTCCCCCTCTGGATTGTTTTCTGGTTAGCCCATTGTTAAGAGACCCTGTGCGGCGATCTGCCATGTTGTCCGGCGTCGCCATGTTGTTACGGAAAGGGGCTGTGGTGCCGTTTCCAGGGGAGGAAGTGGGCCTGGGGTTCTATTCCCATCTGTTTCTGGTTCCAAATCCCAACGGTTCCTTCCGCCCCATATTGAATCTCCGTTCCCTGAACAAATTGGTGTGGTTAGATCATTTTCGGATCGTCACGTTACAGTCCGTCAATCCCCTCATCCAGGAGGGCAAATTTTTTTATTTTTTTATTTTTTTTTTAAATGTATTTTTTATTTTTTTATTTTTTGTGTGTGTTCCCTCTGACTTAGAGGACACTCATTTTCACGTTCCGGTCCATACTGCTGGCCAGCGGTTCCTGAGGTTTGCTGTCCAGGGGAGGCATTTCCAGTTTCAGGTTCTGCCGTTCGGCCTCTCCACTGCTCCCAGGACTTTTACCAAGGTATTGGCTCCTGCTGTTGGAGTTTTGCAACATCAGGGTTTCTCTGTGTTTCCCTATATTGATGATTGTTTGTTTGGTCTCTGCTTCCTCTTTTCCTCAGGCTCTTCTGGCGGTGGATGCTACGTTGTCCCTGTTCCAGGAGCTGGGGTTCAATGTGAATCTGGCCAAGTCTCATCTAGATCCTGTTCAGAGACTTCAGTTTATCGGGGGTCTGTTCGACACCTCTTTGGGGACGGTGTTTCTCCCTCGTGTTCGGATCCTTTCCCTGCAGACTCTGCTGCAGTATCTGTTGAGTCGTCCCTCTGCACCGACTCGTGTTTGGTTGCAGGTCCAGGATTTGATGGCTGCGACTACTGCTGTCGTTCCTTGGGCTCGCCTCCAACTCAAGCCCTTGGTGACTCATCTATTGGCTCGGTGGGACCCTTCCCGGGCGGATTACGAGGCTCTGGTTCCTCTCTCTCCTGTTATGGATCGGGACTTGGACTGGTGGCTTTGCACTTCCAATCTGGAGAAGGGGGTGCCGTTTTGTCTTCCTCCTCCCCTTTTGTTATAGACTGATGCCAGTCTTTGGGGTTAGGGGGCCGCTTTGGGGTACTTGGAAGCCAAGGGTCCATGGTCTGGGGGGCGGGGGGGGGGGGGGGGGGCGACTGTGCCCGTTCCTCAAACTGGCGGGAGTTGCCGGCCATCTGGGAGGGGCGGTGCAGTTCTTTCAGTTTCATCTCCCCGGGACGAATCTGTTGGTTCGTACCAACACCTGGTGGCTTGTTGTTACCTGAGCCATCAGGGGGGGGCCAGGTGCGCACCTCTGAACATGTTGGCCTCCATGATTTGTGCTTGGGCGGAATTTCATCTGTTGGCCTTGAGGGCGGTGTACATTCCGGGACAGTTGAATTTTCATGCGGATGCTCTGACCCGCAACCTTCCATCTTCTGTTCTGTACCATCTCTCCTCCTCTGTTCCAGTCCCTTTGCCTTCAGTTCGGGATTCCATGGATTGATCTTTTTGCGCCTCCTCTCAACTCTCTCCTTCCTCGGTTTTGTTCAGAGGTACTGTGTCCTCAGGCTTGGGCGGTGGATGCTCTTTCGATTCCCTGGCCTTCGCGTCTTCTGTATGCATTCCCTCCCATTCCCCTCTTCCCGAGGGTGCTGCAGAAGATTTGAGGGGAAAAGGTTTCGGTCCTGTTGATTGCTCCTTTCTGTCCTCCCCGCCTTTGGTTTCCTCTTCTGTTGCGGCTCGTGGAGGGTAGTTTGTCTGGCTTCCTTTGTGTCTGTCTCGTCTTCAGTTTCCGCTCCTGTCTCTGCCTTGTTTTCGTCGTTTGCAACTGATGGTTTGGCTCTTGAGCAGTTGACATTGGAGTCTTTAGGCTGTTCGTCTGTGGTGGCTCATGACATCCAGTTGTCTCGCCGCCCTTCAACCCTTAAGTGATATGATCGTCATTGGGGTTGTTTTGTTTCTTGGTGTTCTCATGGGGTGGATCCTGTACTGGGGGTCCCTACTTCTGTGTTGGACTTTCTCCGATATGGTTTTTTGAAAGGCCTGTCTATTCAATGTCTGTTCAGGCAAAGGACAGTCGTTCACTCTAGTTGTTTTCGTGCAGATATCTATACTCGTGGTGCACTTGGAAAGTTCCCTGGCTGGCTTAGACATATCTTATTTATTACATAACTAATACTAAATATTATTAAACCGTATATTGGCCAAATTAGACTTACTTAAAGACGCAGTGGCACCAGGCAACCTGACTCCAGACAAAGGTTCCTAAGATGTATGGGAAGGACACCCTGACTCAAATTGTAGAACTGCCTTGGCAGAAGTGTTCTACAAATACTAAGAAACATATATTTCAGACACTTTATTATTATACATAAACCATTCCATTGATTTACACCAAGCCAGCCATTTACAATATCTTGGTATTAGCTATAGCTTCACGATAAGTGTAGTATTCATCTATCGGTCTCTGTGCATTGTTAGTGATCGAAACTTCCCTAAGACGTTGGATGTAAACAGCAACTTTTCTGAATTTCTATTCATTGTACAACCCCCTCCGACCAATCTGCTTTAGCTCTAATTTGTTAGTTATGTAACCCTGCCTACCCTCCCAAAGCAAATTACTACCTATAGTTGCTTCTCACTTCATGCACAACTTCATTACATCCCAAATTATATCTCCCACCCCAGATTCATTGTAGTATTCCATGCTGTGTGCCTAATTTTTCGTGTATAAAGTGCTCGAAAGGCATGCCAGAAACTGTGTGGTTATGCCTTGATGTGCAAAAGGAGCAGAGTATTTATGCTCATTAAACAAGACCATGTTAGAGCTCACTTGAGTGTTCTTCTACTGTGAGCCCTTCACCTTCTATTTGGGCTTGAATTTGTGTGTTACCATACTAGATGTCTTATTGTGTGGTCTGGCAGAACCGTTAGTGCAAAAAAATCCCAGTAAACAAAATAAATAGCCTTGTTATTAATTTTGATCATCTTCTCTCAGGATGTTAAGTACATTCAGACAGAAGGGTATCGCGCACCCGAGGCCGAGCTTCAGAACCTTCTTGCCCAGGCTGGACTACACAGTGACTTGGAGTGCACATCTGCTGTGGACCTATGGAGTCTGGGAATTATTTTACTCGAAATGTACTCTGGAACCAAATTGAAACATGCTGTTCGCTCTCCACAATGGAAGGCAAGTGGTTATGGTTGTTAGTTTCCCATTTCAAATAATAATGATAACTTATATAATTTTCATTTTGTACTGTACTTATCTTGGCATTTTGAGGCACTTTCTTGAAAGAAGTATTTGTTTATTTTGTAAATTGTGGAGCAGTCCTGTTTCTATTTTGGTATATTTTGTCCATGTGGTTGAGGATACAGTTGTGATTTTGGACATAATTTGCCCGTTCCACTAAATGCCATGTGTCTAAAAAGCAGAAGTTTCAACAGATTACATCTATGAACAATCTCATTCATTCCCCTTCTTGAACTACTAGACTCATATATCTTTACTTAAAATTATGCACAGTGAGTGTGATCTTGTGGTCAGTTCCCATATGCTGCCTTTGATGGACGAAGAACCCAGTAAATATACCTTAATAGCTTTGTTCCCTTCCTGTGGCTGGACCTTCCCGGAAGCCGGCGATTGCAGAAACTTACTTAAGTTGCGTGTTGAAGTTTCAGTTTTCTACCTGTGGTCTGACCACGCGCTGAACGGATAACCTTTTGTCGTTGTTCTTAGCAGTCTGTTATCTGGGTATCTAACATTCGATCATGTGACCATTTTCAAATCCTATCTAGGTGTCCTGTTGGTGGCCAGGAAACCATTAACTTTCCTGTTACAAAAACAAATTGTTTGTGCCAGAATGAATGTTTTATTTCAGTTTTAATGTGAATCTGTTCAGAACTACTTTAGCTGTTTATCAAAAATGGACCAGACTTTAAATGGTTAATCATTTGCTCAACTATCCCATTTATGTTGGAAAACCAGCTGGTAAACTTTGATTTGTGGACTTTCTTTTTTAATTGATTGACTGAGAATACTTTTGTGCCTACTGCCATCGTGTGGTTTGAGAACCAAATCTCAAAAGCATGGTATGTGCTCTCAATCTTCAAGAAAAGCAATCAAAAAATGTTGTCTGTGTGGCTTTTAAAAAAAAAAAAAAAAAAAAAGTTTAGTCTGGTTCTTAGTTCTAGAACCGTAGCTGGTAATGTCTTAGGAAGTCCAAAATATTTCACGAATTGTGGCTAGAAGGCAACACTGATCTCATTCAGATACAGGTCTGCAACTGTTACAGTGATCATGATCACTTGCGGTTCATGGCCCTAGATAAGTTACCCAACCAGAGCCTTCCCTTTCACTACCCAGAGTCCCATTAAATGGATCATTTGCTGTTAACCAGCTACTGGACACAGATGGAACTTCTTAAAGAAACACCTCTATACAGATTTAGAAAAATCTCAAACTTACATTCAAAGGGAACTTATGCTTGACTATTAATTGTAATTTCTAATTTCAGTGGTTTTAAGTTATCTGCATCAACTGCAATCATAACCCACCCATGGGCAAACTGAAGCAGAAAGCGGCCTGTATTTGAGGATTTGAGTTATTTTAGGGTGGTGGTTTCTCTAACCATAGATGGCCAATTTTGGTGATTTTCAGGTTTATATCTAAACTTGTGTCTTCTTTGGCACACAGTTTAAAAAAAAAAGATTTATATAGATCATTTTAGGTCCAGCCTAGGCAGCGCATGCACTCTCGATATGCTGTATTCAATTTGTGGACTTATAGCCCGCCACCTGCTTCTATCAGTGTCCTTTAACCCCTTCGATGCCCATGACGAGCTCAGCTCGTCATGAGGTACACCTCTCGTGTGCTCATGACGAGCTGAGCTCGTCAGGGATTCAGTAAATATCAGCACAGGAAGGGGATCAGCTTAGTACCCAAGGTGTTAAAAAAATGTTACTTAGAATTGGATGATGGTTCCTGCTTGTCTCACCTTTTTTCTGAATTGTTGACTCCCATTTGTTGCTATTGTATGTTCTGTCTTTGGAACTTTTTTTATTCACACTGAACACTTCCGACTTGGCGCAACACCTGGGTCACGGCCACTGCGCTTCAGTGTACTCAAGCCCTGCACTCAAGTGTTTGTTGTGGCACATGCACACTTCGCGTTATGTTTTTAATTTACACATGCTTATGCTTATGCTTTTTGGAGCAATTCCGACTTAGCGCGGCACCCAAGTTATGGCCACTGCGCTTGTGTGGTGGCATTCGTTGAGGTTCGGCGCCTGTTCCTGCTCCACGCACCTGTCCCTCCGCTACTTGTCTCCTACATCAGTAGCAATGTAGTAAAAATATCTCTTTTGTTTCCTTGTTTAACATTATAGGCTCCTCAATAGCTGGAGGACGGGGGAAGATGGAAAAGATAGTAGATACCGTGGGAGTAAAGCATAACCCTGATATGACGACTTATCAGAAACCTATGGAGAGGTTATTTTGCTTTTTTATTTATTTTAAACATTTTATTGCATACTGTACTCTTACCCACCACTTTGTGCCTTCAACCCTGGGGCCGGCAGCGTTTTTTCATGGTTACGTTACACAGCTGTTAAGCCAACAACCCATGGGGCAGGCTGCGGTCAATAATCAAGGAATAAAAGACTTCAGATATGCAGAAAGAAATTCAAATGAAAACTACACACAGTAACAAAACCCATGCAGCCTACGTCTCCCCGCAGTGTCCTTTGCACTTAAAAGCATTGAATTGTTGCCTATGTATCAAGAAGTACCATAAGAAACTGCGTTTGTTGATTCTAATATTTTTCGCTAGACCCACATTCCCTGACTTCACATGATATTGAATAAAGAGAAGAAACTACCAATAACTATCACAGCACTGCCCTCCAATAGGTCTCCCTCTGATGTACGTTGCCTAGGGTGGTTTAACGAGTGTCCGCCTGCGCAGCTTCTTCTGCGCGAGTGTGTGTCGCTGTACCAGTGTCCGAGGTTTTGGAGACCAAAAACGCTGTGGAGAGTCCCCAAAAGTTCTTGGGTCTACTCCTGGGAGGGAGCAATTCGCTGAAATTTCAGTTTGCGTGCTACAATATAGCATGTCCTGCGACCACTGTTATGGTGGGTAAGGGACCCTTCAACCAGCACATTGCAACCTGCCGCTTCGCTATCAAAAGACCCATATCCACTAACCTGTGCACTGATTTTGGGCAATGGTTTGGTATATCCCAGAAGGGCCAGGCTCGCGTCTGGGGTCAATTCCATGTCTACAATTTTCCCCAACTCCGGAAAAATAGATTTCCAATATGTATACACCCCCGGGCACTGCCACACCAAATGGATAAAGTCTGCAGGTTGTGCTCTGCATCTGTCACAGGCCGACGTCTCTTGTAACCCATACCTATGTTATCGCTCTAGTGTGTAGTACGCTCTATTGATCTACTTAAAGTGGATCAGCCTGTGTCTACTGTGCAAGGTCGGTGTTAATGCAACAATAAGTCCACATGTCATCATCTATGTGTCGCTGCAGATCTCGTTGCCAGGCTAGTCGAGCTTTAGTCTACTGGTTAAATCTATGTGACATACCCAATTTATATAGGCTAGTGACAATTTTACGGGGCGACTTGGCCTTTATTATGCAAGTGAGTTCCGGCATTTCAGGGGGTTCTAGTAGGTCATCTCATAAGGTATCTCGCAAAATTCTCTGCACTCTATAAAATTGGAACCGAGCCAACCAGCGTGCCCACTCAAGTGGCATGTCCGGCGAATAAAGTAGAGCCCCAGCCTGCATTTGCAGTATAGTGTGCCAAGCGTGCCTGGTGGAATCAGGCAAGTCCAAAATCCCCGTTGTACGATCGACCGGCTTGAATATTATGGCTGGTAGGGGGAGAGGCTCAGCAAAAAGTGTTTCCATACGTAAAAACCGAATCTCAGGCGCTCCATGTATCCAGTGATAAGCTCGGGCAGCCTGCGCTGCTCTATAATACAAGTTTAAGTCTGGCGCACCCAGAACCCCCAAGTGATATGGCAAGGTAAGCGTCCGCCAATGCACCCTCGCCTGTTTGCCCGCCCAGGCCAATTTGATTAGCAACGGGTTAACTCTCTGAAAAAAGGATAGGAGCAAAACAATTGGTATGCTCATGAAGAGGAACAGAAAACGAGGTAGGATCACTATCTACATGATTAAGATTCTACCAAGTAAGGACAGTGGCAGTCTAATCCAAGTTTCTACATCATCCTCCAGTCTACTGACCGCTGTGCCATAGTTTTCTCTGAACACAATCTCCGAATCAGTGTGCAGACGGATACCAAGATATCGTATTGCGTCAGTAGTCCACTGTAGTGGGTAATCCGGTTCAAAGGGCCGTGTGGCTGGGGTGATTGAAAAGATAATGGATTTGGGCCAGTTAACACTTAGGCCAGACAGAGCACCAAAGTGCACCACCTCCCGGAGAACTGAGGAAAGATTGTCTTCCGGCTCTCGCACATATAGTGTGTCACCAGCATACGTAGACACAATTATCTTCTAGTTGGGAAAGCAGACACTCTTATGACCATGATATTCTCTCAACGTGCAGGCCAGCGGTTCTGCCACTAGAGCATATAAAATAGGGGACAGCGGGTATCCCTGCCTTGTACCCCTGGACACCTTGAAAGGATCAGTCACTAACTCCCCTACTTTGATTTGCGCTGTGGGAGAATTATAAAGTACCCCAATCAATTGTAATAAGACTGTGCCCAGTCCCATCCTAGTTAGGACCTGTCGCATGAAGGGCCATTCGACAGAGTCAAATGCCTTCTCCATATCCAGGAACACGGCAACAACCTTCAAGTCTGTATCGGTATGTTGGAAAGTGCCGAACACCGGTCGTAGGTTGTACGTGAGATTCCTATCCGGGATAAACCCTGCCTGCTCTGGGGCCACCAAGACTGATGCCAGTGGCGCAAGCCGGTTAGCTAGTAACTTAGCAAACAACTTGGTGTCCACGTTGAGCAGGGAGAGCGGGCGATAGGACCCGCACTTATCAAGGGGCTTGCCTGGTTTTGGAATGGCAACAATGACCGCCTCCCTCATTGACGGCGGCAGCGAGCCCGATACCTGTCGTCAAAAATCTCAAATAGGTACAGAAGCAGCAGATCGGGTAAACTTTTATAAAAACCCACTGTGGGGCTGTCTGCCCCCCGTAGCGCTTTTGGCTTTCATACCAGACAGTGCCAGCACTATTTCATCTTTTTCTATGGGTCGCATAAGAAGCTCCCTGTGTGTGTTAGTAAGAAAGGATAAGTCAATATATTCTAAAAGTATTTCTTCCTCTGAGCCAGTCGACTGCGACGAGTACAATTCCGCATAGAATTGTTTGAACCTACCTGCTAGTCTACCTCATCAGTAAGTGTTTCACCCTCTGCAGCCTTAATTTTGGTGACCAGTATTTTACCACGCTTCTCCTTCAGTATCTGAGCTTAGACCGAGCCTGGCCTATCCCCTTCCCCATATACACGCGCTATGGCGTATTTGCCAAGATGTTTGACTTTGCTGCCTCTCGATAGTCCTCCAGTAAGGTTTTTTAGGTTTATTGCCTCATCGGCGGTTGCCTGCAGTCGTTGTTCTAGGGCGCCTAGTTGCTGCTCAAGATGATCTAATCTTTGCCGAAAAAAGCACAAAACACCTGAGTGCTTAGCCATAGCCATCTCCCTCCCTACCCCGGAAGTGTACCTTAAATCCCTCCCAGACGACCTGGAAGCTGTCCACAGAACCCATGTTGGTGTCAAAGAAAGTTTCTAAAGCTTCTGCCAAGTCTTCCTTGAAGGCTGGGTCCAGCAGTGAGTAAGGCTCAAACCACCAAGTGAACGGCGGAACTGACTTCCTTGGAACATCAAGTACGAGTAATATAGGCGAATGATCTGACAATGTGCGAGGAAGCACCAAGCAATCCCAAATATGCCCCATGAGTGACGTAGAGATCAACCAGTAATCAATAAGAGTGTGCAAATTATGGTATGCAGAGTAGTGCATGCACCCTCCTTTATCCGGACATCTAACCCGCCACACATCAGAGATCCCCCCCCCCCCCCGATCTATCCAGTTCCAGGTTCCCGACCAGATTAAAATCTCCTCCACAAAGGAAGCAGGACTCCGAATACTTAGAAGTAGTGCAAGCAAGGGAGTCCTCAAATTCCGGGCTATCATAGATAGGTCCATAGACATAAACTACTATGATATCCATTCCTTTCCCCCGGCCCCTGGAGATCACAAATCGACCTTTCCTGTCTGTTTCTAATTGTACCGTTGTGATGGCCGGCTTGAGGTTAACCCATGTTAGCACCCCCCTACATGTGTGGTGAATCATGAAACTGCAACGTTATTCAGCAGCCCTCTGCTGCGCAAAAATGCACTATTCAATGGTAAATGCGTCTCCTGTATCAGAGCTATGTCTATATTCTGTCTATTGAGGTAGTTCAACACCTTACGTAGCTTACGGTAATCATTAAGTCCCTGCACATTCCATGAAATTTTACATAAGGAACATGGGGTCCCTAGCGAATGTGTTGCACCGCCATCCACCGCCATGTGTATTTTAGCTCATTATCCTTTCAGACCTAAGCAACAAAGTGACATTGTACACTATGAAAACGCATGGACATAAGGCTGTAAACAACTGCAACATCCAAACTGTCCCCCATACTAACCACACCCACCCACAACAGACCACCCCCAACTCGGCCGTGACTCATCCCCCACTGCCCAAACATGACCCAACCCTCACCACCCCCAAAAAATACAAATCTCTTCCCACTTATGTGATGCACTTGTGGGCGGATGTTGCTTGTCTTACTATGAAGAACAAGCAGGGCTCAAATTCCACTCGACCACTCTCATAGTCGAGCTAAATTTAACAAGGTCGAGCTGTTTTTAGGTCCTACTCGCCCTTCTTTTGTCCTCTGTCTGTGAAAACGGAGCAAATGTGACAAGATAAGAAGATTTAAAGGCATTTGTATTGCTCACAAAGTTAATGAGCAATAAAGATGCCTTTAAATCTTATCTTGTCACATTTGCTCCGCTTTCACAGACGGAGGTCTAGTAGGTTGCAGTTAGGTCGAGGATATTTTTTAAGGTACTAGTCCTGCAGGACGAGTACAATTTTTTTTTTTTTTTTTTTTTTTTAAATTTTTTTCTTAGATTCTTCGAGCCCTGACAAGGATAACGCAGCATCATGCAGCCCGCCCCCGTGCACCGGCAGACTAGGTGTACATTCCCACATACTCAACTTTATGTTATAACTCTTACGTTACCTAATTTAAGAAAATGTCCCTGAATGCCCAGTGCAAGCCATTCCCAGGAGCTAAAGTAACCCTTGCGGCAGCTCTTCCATAAATGTAAAAAACCCTGCTCCAGCCGCCTCTGCCAGTCCGCCACTTCCGAGAGTGATAGCCCCTTCAATGGCACCCGGTGACCTAGATCCCCCCCGCCCCCCTTCCCCCACATGCCCATGCATTCTGCTAAGGCCAGATATCCACAGCCCATATTCTGAATCTTACTGTTCGGACACAACACCTCCCCCGTCTCTTTCACTGCTGCAAGATAACCATACTTATCGTCCAGCAGCCATTGTTCTCAGTCAGTCTTGCTCCTCTAGTGAGCCCCCAGCTGCTTCATCAAGCAGCTGCAAATCTGGGGTATGACATCGCTCTTTATACCATTCTTTCATTGTCTTCTGCAAAGCCTTGGGTTCAGTAAAGATATGAGATTTGCCTCTGTTGACTCTGAGCCTCGCCAGATATAAAATGGCATAATCAATGCCCATGTCTCGCAACTGTTTTTTCTTAGGGACAAACTGGCGCATCCAATAACAAGGGGAGCTCAGAGGGAAAAACGGGTACCACAGGGAAAGTCCTCCACTCAATGCAATTCAAACACAAAATCCCTGTACCCGGGACTTTAGTTAGCAATCATCTAACAGGCATGGGAACATCCCATACTGGAATCCTCTATCGTAAAATTAAGGATTTACCCCCTCTCACTTCTATGGTTGGGTGTATATTCTCGAATGCACTACTGTCCATGCCAAACCACTGTTTGTGACTACTAATAGGAAGTTCCAGTGTGTATTCAACTCGACACAACCTATGATGTCTGCCCTACTGGGACAATACATCCATCCACACAAAGACAGTCAAAAAAAACGAAAAAATGTGTGGTGGAGAGGAAGGCACCTCACGGGCGAACACCCTCGGGGAAATTGGCAGATGTTACCAATGCTTTACCCCTTTCTCATCATTGGTTGCCATTCCTTTTCCAGAAGGCAATGGTGTCACAACACAAAACAGTGTGAAACAAAAAATGTGAGACAAAAGGTGCTGAACACGGAGCTCAGAGCATAGCTCCCTAACGTGACAAACAATACAGAGTGAAAGTAAAATCAGCAGTCACACCAACCATACCATTTTATTACTGAATAAGGTATGCACTGCTGAGTTAAAAAGGCTGGTTGCTTATTGTCGCATACCACTACCTGTAACCAACATGTTTCACTGCCCAATCAATTTTATGGCAGATTCATCAGGGTTAACACTCTGTCACTGCACCAGCGTAGGACAGCTTTAAGTCAGGAAACCTCAACCAGCCATGCCCACTCCTACCAGCCGGTCAGGCAATTCTCCACTCTACTGTCGATTGCGGTATTAATCGCACAAATGTCGTAACGGGACCTTAAATCATCCCAGGAACGCCCACAAACTGGCGCATGCCTCATGTAATCGAAGTGTAAAGTCAGGCAACAACGATATATCTCCGAGCATTCATAGTTCAGTGACCCCCTTTTCCCTGGACAGCCTCAGGGCAGTGTCTCTGTCCCGATAATTAAGTAGTTTCGCAATGATCGGACGTGGTGGTGCCCTCGGGGGCGGACGCGGCCCGCGGAGCAATGGGCTCTCTCCACCACGAACATGGCCGATAAGACTCCCTCTCCGAGAAATCTGCTTAACAATTTCTCTATGGAAGGAGCCTAGCGACGAACGAAGATGGTCGCATAAGCTCTCGGCTCCGTCGACCTCCTCCTGCTGCTTGAATATCCTGCTACGAATCCTGCTTTTTCGCCTCGCCCCCGTGTGGGTGACCCGTTGCTGATACTGGTGGTGTGATCCTGGGAAACTTACGACCCGGATTGCCGGAGTTACATCGAGTGGAAGTTCTTGGCCTAACGCTGACCGAGTGCCGGGACCTCGAGTACTGACCCTGCCGGGTTGCAGTGCAACAACGGCGGCCGGGGGACCCAGACACGGTCCGGTCGATAGAAGTGGAGAGCAACCTGCCCCTGAACTGGCTGCGAGCCTGCGGTTCTAACCGCATTGAGGAGGTGTAATGATCCTGTGAGTGGCTAGGTGGCCGGGGGTCCCTTTCTCGGCGTTCCCTTCCCGCCGGGGTGGGGCCCCCGTCCGAGTGGCCCTATCGCTGCTGCACTGTGTGCCTCCTGCCCCCGCCTGCCCTCATCGCACCTCGGTCCCTGGGAGATTCGGGTGACCCGAATGGCGCACTGATGTCTGGAGTCGATCAGTTTGCGGCGGTGCGGGGTGAAGAAGAGCCATCATTGCGAACCGTGATGGCCGCCATTCAGGGTCTGTGCTCCTACATGGTTGCTCTTTCGCATAAGTCGATCGCGGATGCCACCGAAACTGCCCGATCGCATAATGACTCTGATCAGCCCCTAAGCGAGCCGTTTCCCCGACTTTGATCCCGGAATCTACGACTCGAGGCCCATCTAGTGTCTAAGCATGGATAGCAATGTCTGTACCGCAGTGTGCGGCTGAATCCGCCGCCATGGTGTATCGCCTGCCCACGATGAATAGTCCGCCTGTGGTCGTGTTCACAAGCTCGTCCCCCAATTACTTTATTCAAACTGTGACCCGACGGAAACAGCGAACTTCTATCGATCGTGTGAGCTGTGCAGTGTGGTGGAGTATGGGACGGTCGGGATCTGGTCTTACCGTGGCGGGTGTCATGGCGGCTGAGGATTGTGGTGGACTGTGGATATCCGTTGGACTCGCCGCACAGATTCGTGGACTGGCTGGACTTTTGTTTTATCCTGCGAGTAGGCGGATGCTGTGTGCGGAACTCATGGTGAACACTCGTAGAGGTCAAGGGTGAGACTGGTGTTCGACTCGGATGCTATGGGTTTGTGAGGGACCCGGGATCCGCCATTTTCTTGTATTGGGGGCGGGGCGGTGTAAGATGTCTTTCCTGGGTTCTACCGAATCTACTTTGCTTTGTTGCTTATTGTTTAATGACCAGGACTGTACGTCGCAGGAGGGGGGGCAGTGTGACCGGGATTGTGTGATTCTCCTCCTCCCTTAACTTTTCTTTTCTTTCTTTTTCTGTGTTTCCTTCCTTTATAAATCTCTTTACTACTATATTTCGGGTTTTTGGTCGCTGGGCGATAGGCACGCTGCTAGGGGGGTAGGCCGTAGCCACCTGCGGGGTGCAGGGTGGGGGGTAGGGGTGGGGTATTTTTGTTTTTCCGTTCTCTGTTTCTATGGCCTTTTTCTCTTTTTTAGTTTGACTGGACTTTCCTTTTTCTTTTCTCCCTGGGTGGGGGGGTCAGTGTGTCTGGTTACTGTTTGGACTTTTTAGGCGGTGCTGGGACTGTGGCTGCTCAGCCTCTCCTGTCATTGGATTCATCGGGTGGGGCGTTAGTCGGGAGTCTTCAGAAATGTATGCTTGCTTATATTGTTCGCCTCAAAATGTGGGTGTCTCTGCAGTTGGACGTGCTTTCCTGCCCACCCGGTGATTGTATCTGCTTTAGATCCCGTAGCCGGCCCCCTCCTGTTTTCTTTTCTCTCTTCTTTTCGTTAACATATGGAACTGTATTACGTATTTACGGTGTATATCCTGTTTTAATTTAAAAATTGACCTCTCTTATCCTGAGCAGCTCTCCTGGGTGTGCCGAAACAGTTTGATGCTCTAATTTTGCTGCCATGCCTCCGGGATGTTTGGCTGAATAGCTGTGTGCACCCTTTTCTAAATAAAGGTCTTCCAAAAATTAAAAAAAAAAACCACACAATTTCTCTATGAATTGCTCCATGTTGCCGGTCGGGGTGGACTCTGGCAGACAGGTAATTCTGAGGTTACACCGACGCGAGTCAGCTTCCAAATCCTCTGTTTTATCTTGAAGCAGCCGCAGGACCTTCCGCAATTGCTTGTGTTCCGAGTCCAATGTGGTATGCACCTCTTCGACCTCTGTTAATCTTGGTTCCGACATATCTAGACGCTCAGCATGTTTGTCTAACCGCTCCACCATTCTGTCCATACGGTAGGAGAGGGCGTCCATCTTGGTACCCAGTGATGCGATGCCGCTTTGTAGGCTTTTTTCCATGGCAACTAGCATCCCCTGAATGCCCGAACTAGGCTTATCAGACATGGGGGCAGTCTGGGGTCTATCAACCCCATCCGAGGCAGCGTCATGAGCTTTCACACGCTTCTGTCTAAATGAGAGCTTGGGCTGGGCCCTGTCAACTCTGCCCATGTTGTGGTTAGCGTGTCACACCACACAGGTCTCACCAGAACTCCATCCTAGGAATGAAGTACTCCAGATATCAACCAGGACTCAATGGCGCCCCAATAGTACCAGGGCTCAATGTTGTCACCACCATACATGGGGTGTTGTCCTGTTTCACTGTGTACACTACTGCTATTGGGCCCTTACTATGGAGCACAGGATGGCCCCCCCCCCCAAGCAAAGGTAATCAGTAATAGGCAGCTAGATCAGGCCACCGACTGTGTCCAGTAGTGTTCCTCTCCCCTCGAAGACTACTTCACCGCAGTTCAGTGCCCCATACGGCTTCCGGCGTATCAACAAGACGCCACTTCCAGAAAACGTGTGCAGTAGCAGTAAAATAGCAGAGCCACAGTATTCCCCAATGAAGGTCACACTTCCTCTGCTGAGATGCTACTAAAACTATTACTTAGGCATTTCCTGTCCTATCTGAAACTTCTCTACACGGATTTAACTGCCACGGTTAGGGTGGCGGGGGCCATGTCCTCTGCATTTTCTGTTGGTCGTGGTACGAGACAGGGCTGCCCCTTCTCGCCGTACCTGTTTGCCCTTGCCATGGAGCTGCTGGCGGCGTGGGTGCGCATAGATGCGCAACTGCGTGGCTTCGAATGGGAGACCGGGCTGTCTGATAGACTGGCGCTATACGCGGACGATGTCCTGTTCTTCCTTACGAGTCTAAATAGATCTGAACCGCGTCTCTTTGAGATTATGCAGGTCTTTGGCGAGGTCTCCGGGCTCTACATGAACCTGCGAAAATCAACCTTTTGGGTGCTGGGAGAGCGATCCGGGGTCGGGGGCTGGGCATCCGCGCTGCGGGTGGCGGTGGGGGGGATTCCAGTATTTGGGTGTGTTCATAACAGACGTCCCTATGGTCTCTTGGGAACGGAACCTAGTGCCAGTCTGGGACCGGGTTCAGACAGAGATGAGGACGTGGTCCCGTATGCCTCTCACTATTTACGGTCAATCGGCCATCTTTAAGATGGTGGCCCTTCCGAGACTATTATACCAACTACAGAACCACCCTTTTCCGATTCCGCCTCACAGGTCAACTCGGCGTTGGGGCAATTCCTATGGGCGGGAGGGGTGGTGCGAGTGGCGCTGCGCACATGTTTTCTGTCCACAAACTGTGGTGGCCTGGCGACCTCCAACATCCAATCCTATTATCAAGCCTCCCATCTCTTAGTCTTGAATGAATAGTGGTATGGGGACAGGGGGTTCAGGCATATGCCGTGGAGAGATGTCTTATGGGGTCCAATACTCTACACACAGTCTTCTATTCGGCGCAACTGCGGAGGAAGCTACCGCCGGTCACCCAGGTGGTGTTCCAACTCTGGATTCAAGCCCTACGTCGTATGGGATGGTGGGGCAAGCTAACTGAAGAGACTCCCCTATGGCACAATGGATGCCCTTCAGGGTTTTTCGAGGCTGGGACAATATAGGAATCTCCAGGCTGGGAGATGTAATGTCAGGGACGGCCCTCAGGTCCTTCCAGGAGATACGCGAGGAGTATGGTATGCCCCAGTTCCAGTTCTTTAGGTACTTGTAGTTCCGGCATGCCATTGCCCCGAGCCTGGAGGGTCTTGATTTCTTGCCTGAATTTAGCCCGCTAGAGGCCAAGGTCTTTATGGGTGACCTAGGAGAGAAAAAGATATCTCGAATATATCGGACCTTAGTTACACACTGCTCCACATCATTACAGAAACTTAGGGAGACCTGGGAGGGGGATGTGGGGACGCTGGAGGAAGAAGACTGGCGGGAGGCACTTGAGGCCCCTAGAGGGGCAGCTATAGCAATGCGCTTGAGACTCAATTCAAATACTTACATAGAGTCTACTTTACAAGGGAGAGACTGTGGAGGGCGGGCCTGATTACGTCCCCAGACTGTCTCCGCTGTGGACGGGAAGTAGGGACGTTGACTCGCACAGTGTGGAGCTGTGGTTCCCTAATTAGATTCTGGAAGGGGGTCTGGGACTGTATGTCTGTCTTGGGATGGGAGCTCCCCCGTATGCCACGACTAGGTCATCTGCATGTGATGGAAGGGGTGGGGGGGCAACGCATATAAAAGGCATCTACTGCTGCTAGGCTTAACCATTGCCAAAAGAGACATAGCTAAAGCATGGAAGGACCCCCGGGCTCCCTCTGTGCTGGTGTGGAAGAAAGGGCTGGACTTCTGTATGGGGTTGGAGCGGCCAGTCTTTGAGACCCGAGACTGCCCAAGGAAACATTACAAGATATGGCGGCGATGAGCGGAATATCGGGGCCTGTGGTTGGAACCACCGGTGGAACAGGAAGAGTGCTCGGTAATGGCGTAATGGGACCAGGAGGGAAGGTGTTTGTACACTGTCAGTTTAGAGCATGGCTTACAAAATATGAGATGCTATTGTGCGGCTGGGGAGGGTGGGATCCGGGTGGAGGGAGTTGGGGGACAAGGCGGGATAGGGGTGGGGGGGGATGTAGAATTGGTAGGCTTTGCTGTTATTCGTTGAATCAAAATGATGTTTAAGATTGCAATTAATCTGATGCTGTGTAACTGATCTGCAGTCCTTCCCCGGGATGCTGGATGCTGTGCCATATGTGCAATCGATCAATAAAATCTGTTTTAAAAAAAAAAAGCAAACTATTACTTAGGCAATGTGCTCACTGCTGAACCACAGGGATCGGCTCCCTGATATATTAACTTAGTAGGTGCCCTTTACGTGTGGCCCCCAATCTGTGCGCACCCTGGGCCAGCTCCCACCGACCCAGGCATCCACACAGCTCAAGACTCCAAGCTCGATATATCTGGCGCCTCAAAATGGCGGTCTCAGAGAGGGGAAGGGGGAATGCCTCCAGGCAGTATCGCTACAAAGTCTCTTAATTACAGTGCCCCCAGTCGATGCTCGCACAGCACACCGGCTCAGTTTTCCTCCAGCGGTAAAACCGGGGCAGCTGAGACTGCCCCGCCCGCGCTCTCCGCGCACAATGCATGCAGCACAGAATCAGCCGGGCAGTCTCGGGGGCCCGGACTTCCTCTCCTTACTGCACAGCTGTTATCACGGCGTTCCGATACGTCCCAAGGGGCGCCGATCCTTAGCCCCAGCCGGTCGCAAGGCAGCATCCTCCACCGCACGTGATACAGCAGGCCGCTACCCTGCCATACAGCGGCCCGCAATGTAAAAGCTTCCGCCAGTATGCCCACTTCAGCTCGGGGATCTAAGCCCAGCAAGGCAGAAAGTTTCCGGACGATGCGGCAGCTCTTCTCCAGGCCCTTGAAGAACCAGAGCACAACCTCCTAGCTCCTGAGATGTTCCCGCACACTGGCCACAGTTTTGCAGGTTAGAAGCACTGTGGGAATGTCGGATAATATGTCGGATTGTGTGACTGCACAGAGCTATGGGCTCAAGCGGCCATCTAGGTCGCAAGCAAGCTCCGCCCCCGCTTTTTTGCTTTTTAATATATTTTCAAATAGAATTTATTTGAAATGGCAAAAAGCTCAAATCAAACAATATTGCTACAGTTTTTGATTTGGCTGTTTATTGTCAATTTAGTGCTTAAGTTACCTGTTGGTTTCATGTTGCACCTTTTTGTTCTACTATAGGCTTTAGTGCGAACTCTCCTGTTTGCAAATATCGTCCTTGGTGGAGACGTTTTTTTAATTGTTTACATAGTGCAACAGTTAGCCACGCTTTGTACCTAGCCCATCCCCTGCTGCCTGCTAGTGAACCTTTTTTAGGTCGATCCCAGGCAGCGCATGCGCACACTCTCGAGACCTGCTATTTTCTCTCTGTGGGCTTACAGTCTGCCCCCTGCATCTGATTGGCTTTTGTCAGTATCAAAAAAAAACTTTGCATCTAATTGAATAATACTTGCTTCTGTTCCACCCTTTTCTCAATTAGCTCCCATGCAGTATTGCCACAGGAGTTCTCGGCTTCCGCTTTTTTCTTCTCAGGAACCTATTATTTAATTCGGACCGCTCTCCACAAATCGCGGTGCCCTAGTCACAGCCACCATGGTTTCTCTGCTCTTTGCTAGCGCTGCTCGCTCTGCTTCCCTGCTGTTGCCAGCTCCCCTGGTTAGGTCGAGCCTAGTTTAACTTGGCAGCAAGCAACCAGCAGAGCAAACATCTTCCATGTGTGATTCCCACAGCTCCCATGTGTGATTTCCACAGCTCCCGGAGCCTAAGACGAACTGCAAATATTTTTCATGGATTTCGGAAACAGCCGTCTTTGGACGACTCACCTTCGCCAAAGTATTTGATCACATTCTGCAGAAGAATTAAACTTTTCTCTCAGTCTCCAAAGCAATTCAGCTGGGATTCGTGTTGACATGGTATTCCTACAGACTCTGGGGACCATATTACTGCTGTTTTGTGCACATTGGCTAGCAGGCACAGTGAAACTGCTACCTTTATGTAACTATTTTGAGAAAGGATAATAAAGTTGTAATAACGAGAAGCAGGTGTGCAGGCAGATATGAAAAAAGTCCCAGGACAAACTGCTTTATTCTGGTTCTACACTACAAAGGCTGCATGCCTGGGCTCTGTAACAGGAGGACGTATTCTTGTTCAAAGTATTGCTGTCAGGGCCCACCTTGCAGGATCCTGCTGATGAGTAATTGGCTCCACCTCCAGCTGCTACCAACACCCCGAATGTAATTCACAGGGTGTCCGAACCAGCAGGTGAGGGAGAAATGAGAACAAGAAAGACCGGGGACGGGAAGGGGTCAGCAGGGACAAGGGTTCCGAAATGACAAAACACAGGAAAGGGATAAATACTAGGCAGTATACAATACTACACTCAGTAATTCTCGCTAGGACACCTTATACCTTATCAAGCTGTAATTGGTCTTCCAGCCCTAAAGTAACTCCCAGTTCATACTCCTACAAAGAAAACCACACGTTAATATAATTCACGGCAGCATCACACAACATATATATATCTTTTACGTGTATTCACACACCATGTTATGAGGAGATGAATTTCTAAATGACCCCTTTTGACTGATAATCCTGATATGAGTTCTGTGTCAGTCTTTGTCCCCAGTATAGAAAAACCTCATGAGTTGGAGATGAATCTCTCGTAGCACTCTAAAAGCTAACACCAATACTTTACTGCAGATGAAAAAATAGTTCCCCTTAAATGTGTAAAGGCAGCATGAGGTTGCGTCCACCCCTATGCTCCTCTAGATAGCTATCCAAACGAGAAACGTAAGAAAACGGCAGCATGGAGTTAAGACCACCCCTATGCTCCGCATAACCGTAGATCCTAAAACAACCACATACAACTATCCGGCAGCGGGAAGTTGCGACCACCTCACCGCCCCAGACCTGTTATCAAACAACACACGGCAACGTGTGGAACACCACCACGCTCCGCTGTTAGTCCTTTCTGTATCCGTGAGACTCCTATGCAGGAGATTTCAATGCAGCGCGCAGCACCGGCCACAGCGCTCCGAAGCAGAGCAAACAACCAGACCGATCCTACCTCGCATCAGCCGATACGAGTGCACAACAGTACAAGAATTAAGGCTCAGGGGAATAACGCGAGCTACGGCTCCCAGCAGTTAAAACCCCAATCAGTACCTTCCAATCTCCATGGCTCCGCAACCGCTAACTCCGTGGCAGAAGCAGCCGCTCCTGCAGACAACGAAAACTGGAACTAACCGCCAAAACAAACAACGGACTCAGAATTATGCGCACCGACGTCCGGGCGCTTCCCCTCAAATACTTCCTACAGCAAAGGCTCATGGAAGTTGTAGTTTAGGCAGGCACTGTGACGAAAACCTCACAATCTCTGGTGAATTAGTAAATACTTCTTCCCTGTGTTTGTTGCTAATGAACTTGGTGAGAAAAGGATCTCTTTAAAGTCCAACTTTAATAAAGATGAATATTCTGCTTTAGTCTGCTTGGCCAACAACACTTGACAGTTATAAAACCAGCAGATAAAGGCGGGGGGTTGTTGTATGGGATAGTGATGCCTATGATTCCGAAGTATTGTGACAATTGAGTAACCCCACTCATTACCGTAAAATCCAAGACAGTCCTGCTACCACATTAAGAGCTAAGATACTGCACCTGACGACGGAAGCTCTTAATGGTGGATTTTTGGGCAAAAAAGAATATGAATTCCTGAACACCTCTCCAGAAAATCCCTTCATTTTATGTACTACCCAAAGTACATAAAGATGCTACTAATCCCCCAGGACGCCCGATCATTGCGGCATGTAGGTCTATGCTTGAGCCTTTGGCCAAATACATAGATACCTTTCTTAAGCCATTTGTTAGTACTACAAAGGTTTATATTCGGGACACGATGGATTTTATCCATAAAATAGAGAACTCTGTGTTTGATGGAGACCAGCAGCTGCTGGTCTCCTTCGACATCGAGAGTCTCTATACTAACATACCCCAAGACGAAGCTTTGGTGGTGATGGAACTGGTATTGGAGCAAAAGAAGCAGGCCGCATCAGGTACCCACTAAATTCATCATTGAGTTAGCCAAAATCTGCTTAAAGAACAGTTTTTTTTCTTTCAAAGGGGACCTTTTTTGCAACTCAAGGGGGTAGCTATGGGGTGCTGTTTTGCCCCCGAGATAGCTAACCTCGTGATGGACCAATTTGAGGGGAGATATGTCTTCGGTGAGGCGAACTCATTTCGGCAGTGCCTGTCGAGGTGGGTTCGCTTTATTGACGACATATTCCTCATATGGATGGGAAGTAGGGAAGAACTTGACCGGTTCCATAAGTGGCTCAACGAGTGTTCCCCAGATCTTAAATTCACTATCAATTGTAGTAATGTGAAAATCAACTTTTTAGATTTGTGGATTTTTGATAATAATGGTCGCCTAGAAATGGATTTATTCATTAAGCCAACCGATCGTAATACTCTTTTGGCGTTTACCAGCGGCCACCAGAGGAGTTTGAAAGAAAACTTGCCCTATGGGCAGTTTTTGCGCATTCGACGCAATTGTTAAAACAAACAAGACTATTTTAAAAATGCAGAGAATTTGATGGACAAATTATGTGCCCGAGGATACCCGAGAAAATTGGTGAAAGCTGCGCTTAAAAGAGCATTTTTCACACCACTGGAGACTCTACTGACCCCCAAAGAAAAGAAAGAAAAAAATCTGATGACCTGTATGTTGACCTTTTAACCCGAAAGCCAACAAGGTTAAACAATCATCCTAAAAAAATGTAGATTGATTGAACATCTCAACATACCAAAGCCACTTTTTGCATTTCGCAAAGGGAAAAACCTAAGACAACACCTGGTTAGAGCCAGTCGAGAACCCCCATCAGAAAAGACACCAGGAGTCTGTTAGGTTTCCCAGCTCTGACTGGCCACTATCGGTGTATGAATTGCACTGTTTGCCCCAACTCGAAAGATTTGAAAAGCATAGTGATTAATGGTCAGACACATACTATGCGCTCCTTGTCGAATTGCAACACTAAAAATGTTGTTTATGTGGTAGTATGCCCCTGTAATTTAGCCTATATAAGCCAGACGACACAGGCAGTGAAAATGCGGATTGGACAGCATAAGTCTCGCATTCGATGCAAAACCAGTGGGGTTCCACTGGTACAACACTACACTGAGGCGGGGCATAATGAAGAAGAGATGATGTGGGCAGTTTTAGTGGTCATCACTGCTAAAAGTAGAGTAGAACTCGAAATAAAACTGAACAGAGTAAAGGCCAGACTCATTGATAGATACCACACCACTTCAAATGGATTGAACGATCACGATGAGTTGTGGACGTTGATTTAATACAGCTTGGGCATTATGGATTTCATTCTGGAGATCAGACTAGTTACAGGTCCCCTGTTTCTGCTCTTGTTGATATTATCTTGATGACTACTCTTTGGACTAAAATAGACCTCACTATACTGTGCTCCCTTTCTGATGACATTTGTACTGTAATTTATTTGTTTGTTATTAGGTATATATTCCCTTCTGGATTTGTATTAAAAAAATTCTCTGATTTGTAAATTGCTGGTCATAACCGTGTCAGACTTCTTAGTTCTTCTGTGGGTTTAGAGTGTGAATCCTCCTGTGATTATGCAGCGCCTCTAGTGTAATAGTAGGGGTCGGGGGATTGGTACCTCCTGTTTGTTTTTTCTTTTTATCATTGGTTCAGGTGGCGGGTGTATTTTATTTTCCTCTGCACTGGGATTAATATGGGCTTGGTTTATTTATTATTTTTTACTTTTGGTTTATTTATTATTTTTTTCTTTTGTTTATCGATGCACGGAAAGAAAGTTATGTGGTACCTTGGACCACTTGTTTGAGGTTTGGGACGATTGATTTGAGAGACGTGGCGATTTATGATGTGTTTTAGCCCTTTTTCGAGGGCTATGGGGGCTTGATTAATGCCCTTACCTCTATGTGAAGCAGTTGCTTTTCCTTTTCTATCTGTAGGAAAGTAGTGATGAGAGTGTGGTTACGACACCCGGTGGTCCGTTTTTTTATGTTGTTGGCAAGGGACGCCCCACGTGTGACATCAACACGCTTCTTATGAGCCGTGGAGCTACGCGAGAGAGCTAGACTAACTTTGTGAGTCGGTTGCCGGTGGACTTTGGATTCCGGTGTTTTGAGCAAGTGTGACTCCATTATAAGTTATGTAGGTCCCTGGTCCTTTGCCCTTCGTTAACTATGAATTTGAGAGATCCTTTTGGGGCTTTAGTTTTAGTTGTAATTTTTTTCCCAGCGACTCAGTGGTACTGACACAGTGTTGTTGATGTTGTATCTCCCCAGGAGCTGTAGGACTGTAATTTCACCGCCCTGCTTTCTTTTGCCTCGCAACGATTTCCACGTATTTGTCCCTCCATTTGTTTGGAATATTGGACACTGCATGCTTGTGACTGCCCTGAAGGTATGTGAATACGAGCGTGAGATTGATGGGTAAATTGTGGGAAGTTGATCTCTGTTCTGATTTGGCCCGCCGCTACTTTATGAATACAGATGTGGTTATTTCCCTTGCAGAGCCCCGGGCATTAGTTTGAGAGGATTTCTTCCTTTTTGCCCTCCCCCTGTGGGAGTGGCGTATTTATCGATAGTTGGCCTGCAAGGTAAGTTCCCCTCTCACTGGATGGTAATATTGAGAGTATGTTTGAACTTATGCTTGCTGGCATGTGTGAACACACACTTCAGTTGTTTTGTGTTTTTTGGTGGAGCCTCTTCATTTTGACCTATCTGCACCATTTTTTGATTGATTTCACTCACTATGGGTATATGCTTTTTTTTCATTTCATTAACTTTTATTCGATTATCAGTTGAATAATCATAAAAGTACATGATAAAATTTTTAAACACATGAATAAGAAACACAATATAAAAGACATTTTTAAGTA
This sequence comes from Lissotriton vulgaris, assembly GCF_964263255.1. NCBI lineage: Eukaryota > Metazoa > Chordata > Amphibia > Caudata > Salamandridae > Lissotriton > Lissotriton vulgaris. The sequence goes on from NC_141685.1 coordinate 1,244,316,939, forward strand.
GAGAAGTAAGTTTTGAAATACTGTTCAGTTCTAATTTAACTAGAAATGCTGCGACGTGTTAAGACTGCTTTGAGAAAGGTAGCTATGAATTTGGCTTCATGCATTGATTTTAAAGATTGCAAATAAAGATATGCTGCATATGTTTGTCTGTGACCACTGATTCGGAGAATCGGAATAATCCACTTTTTCCTTGATGTTTTATAATATTTACAAAAAAGGACTACGTGGATCGTAGATTGTGGTGAGATTCCGTCACAGGGGCAGTTCAGCAAATTGGGCGACCAATTTTTCGTTTCAGGGAATGTAACTAAACGGGAAAAAATATTAAAGCGAAGTCTTGTTAGTAAAAACCTTTCATAGTTGGATAAAAAATACGTCAAATAAGGCTGTATGCATTTTCCAGTTTGTTGGGCGCCGATTTTTTCATTTGATGATCTCTGTCTGGTTCCGTAAATCCCTTAGATGGTCCAGACACATTAACTTTAACTGCTTCCTGGAGATGTCTTCCACTGAGGGTGGTTCTTCAAAGTAGGATTCACGATCCAGGTCTTTAAAGAAGTTAGATACGTAGGTTAACCATGGGATTTTCCGCCTATTTGCCAGGGCTAAACAGTCAGCAATGAGGGAGCGAGTTAGATGACATTCGGGGTTGCACCATATTCGATGCCACAAAAGAATGGGCTGGCATCGGATGGTGTCAATGATATATTCCATACCAAGCTCCCGATGTGAGGCTAATGTCGGAACTTTGAGGGAGGGCTAGAATGTACTTTACAAAGGCGTTTTCAGTGACCTGTAATTGGTCGATACGTCCATGACCCCAGATTCCAGCACCATAGGTGGCCACACTATGGCATTTTGCATAATATATAGTCAAGAGTTCAGATGGGGCTGGTTTCCCCAGTTTCCTCGAGAAAGATGTTAATGCTGAAGTTGCACGACGGAAATGGAGATTCCTGGCCTCAATTGCCTTTCGCCAATTCAATGCATCGTCCACTAGGATACCCAGGTATGGATAGACCGGGGTTTTTTCCAATTTGGTGTTATCAACCATTATTGGTTTAGTGGTTTTGGATCCTAGGGCCGAGGTGCATTATGAAGGTTTTCTTGATGTTTATTTTGAGACCAAGTGAGTCCATAAATGCTGTGTACTTGTTGGTTTGGATCCGAAGTTGGTTTAGGGTCCGTGCTAAAATCACTGAGTCATCAGCATACAACAGCGTGGGTATCGGGCGATGATTTATCTTGGGGAGATCCTGGCTCCCTTCCAGCATAGCCTGTTCAAGTCCATTAGTATAAAGATTAAACAGGAAGGGAGCCAGGACACAGCCCTGTCTTACTCCCTTCGTTATCTGGAATGGACGTGACAACTCACCACTGGTACCATAACGAACTCGGCCTTCAGCATTTGCATAAAGTTCTCGTAGGAATGTTATCGGGGGATCCACACCCAGGTCACTTAGTATTTGCCAGAGTTTCGCGTGCTGGACGCAGTCAAATGCGTGTTTTTTAAACACTGTGGATCAGTCTGAGCTTGTGGAGTTTCACTCTTGCATGCGCCTCTTTAGGAGTTCGGTATGGATTTAGGTTCCTTTAGAATGACGGATGCTGCATTAAAACAGAAGGGTGAGATGGTTTTTGCACATGTACATAGTTTGTAATATAATTAGTGTTTTTATAACATTGTTTTAGTACCCATGTCCTGATGAAGCCTTAAAGAGACCACTGGCGGAAACGCGACCGCGACTGCGTCGACACTTCTGTGTTGAAGGAGTCCCTCTATCTTTATTTTTATTTGTTTCATCTTCTTGCGCCCTACATTAAGTTAGTTTTGTGAGAATTTTTCTTCTCAGGCGCCAATAGGATTCCCTTTCTGATCTATATCACTCATAAGTGGGAGTGTATATATTTTGAGAAAGGTTTCAATTGCCTTTCTTAGGGTACGCTGTTGTTTGTATATTGTATATGTTGTATATAGATGTTGTATATATGTATAATTTGTGATGTGCTCTCCTTTAGATTAATTTTTTGTGCCATTTTTTCTTGTGATACGTTTGTATGTCCATATAAATTATGTTTAATTGTATGTGTTTACATTAAGTTGTAAAGAACAAGATAATTTAATTTTTCTTGGTTCCAAATATTAAATGTGAAATTTATCCCTCAATACCGTTTTTTCTACTTTCCTCATCTTTTTGATGACCCCTGCTCCGGTATGGGAGGGTGATGTGGGCAGAACCCCTTTAGTATTTCCCAGTGTTGCTAATGAATGAGCACATGGAATTAATGTTTTGGTGTACCGCTCCCTACAGATTGCGTTCGCCTCTAGGACCTGCTATATGTTTGAGACAGAGGGCAGGGGACAAACGAGACATGCCCAGGATAACAGGTCGAGTGGGGCAAGCCGAGATTTGGCTCAAGTTTCCACTTCAATATAAGCCACTAGACCACATCTCACATGTGTATCCCAAAATAGTTTTAAAGTGCACTTCGTGGTGCAGTCTGTACCCCTTCGGTATCGATTGCAGCACTTTGCAGAATGTGTGCCAATCAAAATACATAAGATGAGTATTTCAGGACCGAGGCAGTCAAGAATGTCCTGCACACTGTAAATCTTGCATTACTTCAGAGGCATTCTATTTAAAAAGGCTCATTGGAGATGGTTGAAGATATTTACTCTAAAATGTTCTGTGGTTTACCCTTCCAGGGAGATGTTGAATTTCACAGGATTTTGGCAGTGTTTATAAAGTAGCTCTGCTTTAATTGTTCATAGAGCCATCCACTAACAGTTTGTTTTATTCATCCGAATCTTCAGCTTGGAGTCCTGGTCTCTCTAATAAAATAACTTAGAAAAGCACGGCAAAAGCACAAATATCTAAAGGTATTTGTCTCAATGTATGTACTTTGTGTAGAGTGCCCCCAGGTGAATCAAGTGCATGTAGGCGCTATCGACTTTTTGGCAGATAAGACCACGTGAAGTATAGTAGTTTCCCAAGATAGTTTGGTTAGAAGTCAAGCTGGAATTCAAAGGTGGACTTTGAGGTATGGGTCAAACAATAGTTAATGGACGAACCACTAACGTTCAATTCCTCAGTAGCATTCTACTAGTCGTAAAGCGCTTCAAAGCCACTTATGGGTTAGTAAGTACCATATAAATGCATTTGCAGTACTATACAATGGGTTCCTCCACGTAGCCTCTGGACTACAGCTCCGGTCCATAAAAAATGCATTTGGTGCTTATTGTGTTTGTACGTCTTTGTGGCGTACTATTTGTTAATAACCTAGCAAATCTGTCAGCAACCCAAAGAGCCCACATCCTGTCCTTTTCCTGTGCCACTGAGCTGTGCATGATCTAATAAAGGTTGGTGTAGCATATCCGGGCGTAGCATAAAATAGAGCATCCTAACATAACACTATATTCTGGGGGCAGAGGGGTAGGGCTGGAAATACCGACCATTGAAATAGAAGCACAGAGACTGTAGACAATAGGGAGTCTTTTGCCACTAAAGGTCTAGGCATGGGGCGGCAGAGACAACCACCTTGTTTCTTGTACTATATTTGCCTGTCTCCCAAATCACTCGGAGCTGCACAAGTGAGGGCTTTGCAGGGTCAATGCAGCTGATTTTGAATTCAAATGTCCATTAAAAGAACAAACTCGCTCACAATATAATCACAGTATACATGATTGAAATGTACAGATTGTAGTCCTCCGTTGCACAGGCTAGGCTACTTCAAAGCACTTCATTTGTTAAATATGAGATTGAGAATGGAAGGTGGTTTTCCTACACTGTTATGAAGGGTGAATTAAAAAAAATGTAAGGCTTTCTATTTTGACAGTTGACGACTTAACGAGCGCACACACACTGCTTTAGCTATACCTGGCCAACCTAAAGATAAGTGCCCTGGAATTGTTGGGTAAATAACGGCTATTTTTAACACCAGATCTGTCCACAGGCCCAGGCTGTTGAGAAATGTGTTTCCTTTTAGAACTGTTACAGTTAAATACATTGAGTCTACCGCAAATACGTTTGTAGAGCTGTACACCCCCACCCAAATAAAACAAAGTTAAAATAATCCTTTGTAGCCCAAGACTTCATAATTAACTACTTATTTGATAAGCATGCTGGTGAAATCGTTGAAACTGCTTTATTTCTTCGAAGCTCCAGTCCCCCCGCTTCACTCACAGGCACAGCTAAACTATCAAGTTGGTCTCATTGTAACTAGCCTTCCAGTAGGAAGATTTACATGATGTCAAGAAAAGGAATGTACACACCTATACCCCGTGCTAGCTAGATGGATTGCAAGAACTACCATTTACACAGTGCACACACCTTTTCTAACAACAACAAAATGACAACCTGGATTAGCCTGAGAACCTTCATCTACTGACACTAAAACTGCTGTTTAACCAGCCTTCGAGCATCTTTTGCCCTTACTGTACCACACAAACACCAACCGGTTAAATATCGTCTGTGGTTGTTGACCGGTTTTTTCCTTTCTGCAGACAGCTTAGATTTTAACTTTGCTGCCTCTTCCCGTTCTGTTATTTGCAGCCAACTGGAATACGCATCCGAAGGATGTGGTCCAGGTGGAGAGCTATAGCTAGCTGACTCGGGGGAATGAAGGACAAGAAAGTGCCATGCGCTTCTCTCTGTCTGGATTTCACTGCGTGCACGCGCTTTTTTTCCTTCAGTTTCCTTCAGCATGTTTCTTTGTCTGTGTGAGCGTGCTTTCGGTTTCGTTTCTTCGAGCGTGATCGCTTTCGTTCATTGCTTTCGCTTTTTAGGCTTTTTATATAGCACAGACTTTGCACAAATGCGTCATTAGGCATTTTTATATAGCACGGACAGCCCACCCGCGAGGCAAGATTGGCCCTGTGGCCGAAGGTGAGCCGCTGCTCAAAGTGCCCCGCAACGCCAAACATTAGTGAATTGAAGCGGAGCCCACCCGCAGTGACGTACCACCGTTGTGGCCCATGGCCGATATGAAGCGACACCCCCTATGACTGTGAATAGAGCAGGACCAGCGGAGCCTACCCGCGGCCTGCCCGAAGAGTCCCTGTCCCCGCCGCGTGTGTGAATGGAGGCGGCGGGCTGATTAGTCTCCGGAGAAGCGCCCGCAGCGTGTGAAGAGCTGCGGGCACCGAGAAATGTACAAGCGGAGCCCACCCGCAATCAGCACACTCCTGCCCCCCCCCCTCTCCGCGCAGCACAGGGTAGGGAACCTGCCGCAGGTAGGGGGCAACGCGGAAAAGCAGCGAGGGACCCTGGGACAGATGCCAGCACCTCCCCCCTGCGTGGCTGGCGACGCGAGAAGACAGTGGCATCAGTGAAGCACCCCAGTCGGTTGGTGCACAAGCGTGATGAATCAGTGTCCGGCATGCAGCCGGTGAAAGCAGCATCAGCCCCTCCCCGCCTACAGGGAAAAGAGACATTGAGCAGGGAGCCTGCTACGAGAGTTAGAGTGCACCGAGCGACAGTGTGCGCCCAGCGCTGCCCTATTAAAAGTGAAAGGACTTACCTAGCGGAGGCGCTGCGGCATCAAGGGAAGCGCATTCGCGGCAGGATTGCCCCCAGCGAGGAGGCCGAGACAAGCATGGTGAGAGGGTTCACCTCGGAGCGATGGTGGCAGGGCCCCTGAAAGCTGGAGGGCAAGGCATGAGATGCCTGTGGCAGTCTATGCCCCCAACCGGCAGAGACCCGGGAGCACGGCACGATCCGATCGGCCAGTGCACATTAACTGCACACGAAGCCCGCAGCATGAAGTGAGCTGCCGGGCCGTTCTAAAAGCTTCAGGTACTGCACCCGCCAACCGGGGAAAGTGAAAATAAAAGGTGACAACGCACAGCAGCTCGGTGGTAGCTGCTGCACGTGGAAGTTGAGAGAAAGATAAGTGGAGGCACTGCAGTGTCCCCGACCCTGGACATTAAGGCAACTAAAGGACAGGCACAGCAAACGGGGAAAGAGCCCGAGGAGACACGTACTGAAAGAGGACACGCTGGCCGCCGGCAGCCACGGAAACAACTAGCCCCAGAGTCCACAACAAACACACAAAAACGAAAGACACCTGCAGATAAAGCATGAGCACACAAGGACCCGAATCCACCAGAGCAAGGAGTTTATAAGTGTGTAGCAGGTGCATAAGAACAGGAGAGACAACAAGCACACCTGAAGGGTTAGCCCCTGATGCACAGCAAGCAGGGGACGGCGCCCCCCGCAGGCTCACACGCCCCCCTTCGGCAGTAGCAGGGTTTCACCAGGCATTTACGCGTCAGCAGTGATCGGCAGGCACACGCCGAGCTCGCCCCAGACAGCAGCCGGGGGGCCGCGCCGACCCGACCCGCCGGAGCATGGCGAAGAGAAGCTCCCTCACCATCCGGATCGTGGAGGGGAAGAACCTGCCCGCCAAGGACATGTGAGTACGAGGCCGAGGGGGCCCAGGTCATGACTTGTACCTGCGATGGGTGTGTGAGTGCAAGATGGCAAGAATACACCCAGCGGGCATGTGAGTAAAGCCAGTGGTGCCTGCGAGTACAAGGGGCGGGCATGTGAGTAAAGCCAGTGGTGCCTGTGAGTACAAGGGGCGTGTCAGTGCAGCTAGACAGGCATAGGAATTCAGCCAGAAGGCCGTATGGGTACAACCAAAGGGGCGTGTGAGTATAAGGGGCATGTGAGTACAGCCGGAGAGGTGTGTGAGTATCCCAGGTGCGTGTGAGTACAAGATGCGTGTCAGGGCAACTAGACCGGATATGAATACAGCCAGAAGGGCGTGTGGGTACCATCAAAGGGGCGTGTGAGTACCACCAAAGGGGCGTATGAGTATAAGGGACTTGTGAGTACAGCCAGAGGGGCATGTAAGTACACTGGGGATACGGGCGTGTGAGTATAAGGGGCATGTGTGTACAGCCGGAGAGGTGTGTGAGTATCCCAGGGGTGCATGTGAGTACAACCGGCATAGGTGTGTGTGAGTACATGGCTGAAATGACTACAGCCGGAGGGGCGTGCGAGTAAAAGGGGCATGCCATGCCAGTACAGCTAGGAAGCTTGTGAGTACACCCAGAACTGCATGTGAGTACAGCCAGAGGTACATGTGAGTGTACACGCAGGGTGCCTGTGAGTACAAGGGGGCATATGAGTACAGCCAGAGGGGTGTGTGAGTACAAAGGGGCATTTCAATACAGCTAGAGGGAGGGGCGTGTAAGTACGTGGGGGGGGTACCCCTATTTTTCTTATTAAAGGGAAACGTGCGTCACTCACTGCTGTCTGTACTGTAGTACTGCGCCCCGCGTGTGAGGAGGCTTGCAAAGCAGCTGTGCTGTAGATGTTGTGTATGGAGGACACATACACCCTTGTGTATGACTTGCATTGTGATTCCATTCACATAGCGCTACTTGCCCATGACAATGCCTTTTATTTATGTTTTAAAAGCAAAAACATAAATAAAAGGCATTGCCATTTACAATGCCAATAGCTCTAACTTTAATAATGCGAGACCTATTGCATTGCAAATGCTTGTTTCTTATAAGATTGGCCCTACTGGTCCCAGAATGATATGTGGTGTTGGAGTGTGTGGACATGCAAGTGTGGGATAATATTCTGCACGGCTATACACTTATAAGGTTCCAAAGGCAAAACCTATTGGCTATGCCAATTCTTGTGTTTTTTTTGCACGAACTCAAACTGAAGGTATTGGAGCTCTTTACATGAGCACCAGTTACTTTACCCAAGGACACCGACATATTCAGTATTCACGGGGAGATAAAGTGATTTGCCCAGAACCACAGGATGTTGAGCCGACGCCAAGACTCGTCCTGCCTCTGGCTCACTTTCTCCTCTGAATGCAAAGAAGCCTCAAGAGTTGCACTGCAAGCCTGTCAGGCTTCCTAGCAGGTGAGTGCTGGAAATTGTTTAGGGTGCGGGGTGGGTCCGTGCTTTCATCGGTGTGCATGAGGCCTCTGTAAAGCGTGGGGACGGGTGCAGTGTTGCGAACTTCTCATAATGTCATAAATTGGTGGTTAAGATTTGCTGGGCAAGCGTGAACTAGCACTTCCACTGCTATAAAATACAAATAGATTTCTCATGTTACTGTTGCTGTTGCGTGCAACTAGGTGTTACTTTGTAGGAGCCACTTGGAGTTATTATACACGAAATTAATAACGCTGAGAATTGAACCAACTTCCCCAGTTTCAAAGTCTTCACCTCATGTTATTATTTACACCATCTCTCACAATTTGCTTTTTAGTGAGTTGTTGTGTCAGTTTCCCCCTCACTTAGTTACCTTCCCTCACTTAGTTACCCTCCCGCCATGTGTCCATCCTTAACCCTTTCCTCCCATTTGTTTCCCTGAGCGCCCCAACACTGCACTCAAAACGCAGCACAGGTGAAAGCAAAAAACCTGGGAAATGCATTTGTTCGCTCCAGGAAGTGACGGAGGGGAATTTGTTCCACATGCAATTTTTGAGGGATTGTTTTTGGGAAATAGAATAAAAAAAATATTTACTTAAGTCCAGCCTCCCCTTTCTCCTCCAATTCCGCATAACGAAATTAAAGTCTGGAGACGGGGGGTGGTCTTATGCGGACTACAGGATTCCCCAGCTGAGCATCCATACAGCCCAAAAAATGCCTTTTTCCGCATGTTTTTTCTGGGGCAGCTCTCCGAACACTTCGAGGCTGCCTGCCCCTGGTGCTCTCTGCTGCTCCAGCCTGGCGCAACCTGAAGTTAAATGTGGCACTGGCTGCTGCCTTTGTTCTCTTTCAGGTGCCGTCTGAGACCAATTCTTTAGGAAACAAGGGACCCCTATAGAAACAGCTAGCTATAACATAGGGAATTGAACTAGTATAGGAAAATTATAGCTAGAGAAAATTTCAACAAGGCCTATTAATAAGAATACCTCTATGTATGTGGGATATTTAAATGTAATCAAGGAACACCCTAATTGAAACAATGTGTACATATAGAGAACATTAGCATGATAGATTTATTGACTTATTTTCTGTATAGTTCATGATTCATTTAATATTACAAAAATTCAATTGTGCATATAGGTTCAAAATGGTCATTCCAAAGAATTAATTTCAACAGCCAACATGAATGTATACAAATCCATATGATAGACGAACGTTGATTCAGGCAGTGCGGCAGAGGTCTACAACGCGCGTTTCGGCATACACACCTTCATCAGGTAGCCGTCTATTGCACTATAAAATATACTATATAAATATCAATAATACAGTAAGGGTGCTTATATATTACATAACATGATTGCAGCTAGAGGTATTCAATAACAAATTTTTTAATGTATATCTTCTTGCACTCCAAGTTACCTAAGGAATTGTAGGGTCGTCAAATCTTATAACCATATGTACAGCAATATATATCTTCACACAGTGAATAAGAAAAACCAAAAATTGAAACAGATATATATACACATAATAGAAAAATATATTCTTATATACATTTATTTACATAGATTTATAAAATGTCCTATTTCTAATACAGTGTTCAATATATACATATTTAAGCAGATTTGAGAATCCAGACTTAGCAGTGAGACATAATAGCAAATGTTGAACCTAAAGACAGCTCAGATGTTAATGTTATAAAACATGGATACTCTTACCATATAACTTATTCTGGATATCGACGATGATATACTGTGGATTCAACAGTGTCTCTACTTTAAATGAAGGTTCTACAAGACTGGGTACAGTCTGGAGTGTAGCCACGCTGGGGGTAATAAAGTCTCTTATTAGTCTCATGTATAGATAGACCTATGATAAGGATAAGAAAGTTTTACACAATAGCAGTTCAAAGTTTATATAATAAAAAATGTATTATGCGCTAGTGTGTCTCAGTCAGATATAACGTGTATATCTGAGTTAGTTCATATAGGTCGACAAACTATCGGTCGCTGCCCAAATTGTACGAACCACCTACTTGTAAAAATCAATGATGGAATAAAAAGGAGCTTCCTGTCTACCTATGTCCAGGATAGAATGATATAATATACATAATGGCTCTATAGAAATACACCGCAGTTGTAATTGATTCAGAACAGCTATAAGGAGATGGTTCCGAAAGCTGCAGAGGGGCTCAGCTCATGCTAGGGCACCCTTTCACATAAAACCAGGCACTCTGCCTCCAGGACTGTCGAGGCCTAACATAGGAGTGACTTATAGGTGCATATGTGTCTATATATATATATATATATATATATATATATATATATAATGGGTAGATATAGGTATACTATATCTAAGTAAGGGGTGATAACACCACCTTACACAAGTTGAGTGATCAGCCTGTGGTGTCAGTTTGGATGGCCAGCCAGGGGTGGCATAATACATGCTGCAGCCCCTGGTAGGCCTTGGATGCACCTATGCCCTGGGTACCTATGGTACACTATACAGGGGCTCACAAAGGTGACCAAATACCCAATCAAGTATGTACATGAAATCCCATTTTAGGCTGCATGCCATGGTGCAGAGAAAAACGAAGACCAAACATGGCACACCCCCTGTGTGCCATGCCTGCAGACACTGCATGCAGTATAGTAAGACACCCCTACAGCAGGCCTTACAGCCCTAATGCAGGGTGCACTATACTACATGTGTGGAAAGTTGACCTGCGGCGTGCCCCAAGGTTCGGCTCTGTCACCACTGCTTTTTAATATTTATCTTCAGCCGCTTATCGCGGCACTGAACAGGATGGACTGCAGAGTCTACAATTATGCTGACGACACACAGATTCTGATTCAGATTGACGACACTGCTCAGGCTCATTTGAGAATGCAAAACATACTCAAATTCACAATCAGCTGGATGTCTGATAACTCTCTAAAAATAAATCCAGACAAAACTGAAGTCCTGGCAATTACTACAGCCGCTAATCCTTGGTGTGATCAGTTTTGGCCGGCTGAATGAGGGCCACTTCCAGAACCAGCGCCAGCAGTAAAAAGCCTTGGCATCAAAATTGATGCCCTACTATCTATGACTCAGCAGGTATCATCTGTGGTGGGCATTTGGGTGAGTTTGATACGCCAGCTGCGGAAACTCTCCTCATTGTTGTCCTTCTCCACTATGTGGTTGGCGGTCTCCGCCTTGATTCTGGCACGGCTGGACTATGGTAACTCCTTATACCATGGCCTCCCAAACTATCTTCTGGCCCGACTTCCGGTCGTAATGAACGATGCGGCCAGGCTTATCTTTAACAAACCTAGGCACACTCTAGCTACGCCCCTACTTTGCAGTTTACATTGGCTGCCTATTGCTCAAAAAATAAAATTTAAAAGCCTCTGCATTGCGCACAAAGCAATCTACGGCTCAGCCCCTAAATACATCAAGGATCGGCTCTTCAGGTACCTACCAGGTCCCTCCGGTCGGCTGAGGCATGTAACCTGCTTTGCCCTCGGTATAACCTCACATCCAAGGGTGGCAGAGCCTTTTCTAGTATTGTCCCCCTGGCATGGAACCACCTGCCCGCGGAACTCAGGAAGGAAACTAACCTGCTGTTTAGGAAAAAGCTGAAGACAGTGCTTTTTGGGGAGGTGTGGGGGCCTCTGTGATTTGGCACCTGTACCCACTGATGTTGTGTGTCCGCTGATAGCGCTTAGATACCCCTGGGTGATGTAGCGCTCTACAAGCTTATAATAACAGAACATAACATAACGTATGCGCAGATATGCCCCTGGGATGTCTAAGTTGATTCTTAGATATTACAAGTGGACAGGAAAGCCATTTTAACTACATGTGCAGGACACTGGTAAATACGAGTTACCCAGATACATGATGGCTTCACTGAAACCTGAGATGCTGGTATCAAACATCTCATATTTATGAACCCACAGGGATTCCAGGGATGGATTTATTAATGCATACACAGAGGGCACCTTAGAGGTGCACCCTGAAAACCTACCAACTACTAGTGTGCTGGCTGACAGGTGTATACGAGCCTATGACCACAGAACGATTTTTGACCCCCCTCTGTAGGTGAGAACCTGCGCTCTGGACAGAATCAATACTTGCTGCAGCCGGAGTTGCAGTCACCGCCTCTAAACAGGAGGGCTAAGTGATGAGCATATCAAGGTTGGAGGCTTCAAAGGCCTTTGCTGTCTTTGATCTGCAGCCAAGTCTTCCCGGGACATGTGAAATGCCGCCCCCTGCCCCGGACCCATTTGGCACCAGGTGAGGACAGAAAATTAGCGAGTCGGGTGTCTCCCCGCCGCACCCCCCCCCCCCCCCCCCACCTCTCATGCTAGTACCGCTCTTAAGGTGGGCTACCTAAAGTGGACAGGACTGTTCTATGATATAGCCATACCATATACTCTTAAGTGCATTATAATCCTCGCGGTTAATGCAAACTTTGGTTTGGCTTTATCAAAACATGTCGTGTAAGGTGTCAACTAGATCCTTCGTGGGACAGCTCTAATCCAGCTCCTGGTCGTTGTCGACACATCCTGGTCCACGTGGCTGCAGAGACAAGCTTCACCTCTTCACCTGAAATCAACTAGACATCGCCTGGTTCCTTCCTGGTCACTGGTTAGTGACCCAGACTCTGTCCCCTCTGCTTTCAGGTTCTTCACATATCCGATCCACCCGGACACTTTTCCTCTGGTCGCCTGCAGCACTTCTTTGCAGATCTCCATAGAAAACATAGACGAAACCTGACACAAAAAAACACCTATGCACCCGGCTTCCCTGGGTGAGGTAGCTCGAGTACTCCGGTGCTCCCATGGGTCTTGACTCTCGAAGTGTCTTAATTTAAAGGGATTTTACCGTAGTAACTCTTACGTTCTCCATTATGTCAATGGTACCTCGCGACTGTGTTTAGACACTGCACGCGTCTCCCGTGGGTCTCCTACTTCCTAACCTTTGGTTGTTTAGTTTAGCCCCAGCGATTCCCTAGGCCCATTCACTATTTCTGAAGTGGTCCTTATTCCACTTACTTAGTATATGGTTTGTGAGGCCCCTAGGGCGTAATTGTATTTGTGAAACTTATAGTATGCTAATTGAGTTACTTGTGATGTATTTCGATCTCTGACCTCATAAAGAGTGCAGAGGGGTTGTGTTAGAAATAAATACATATATATTTGATATATACCTTGTGTGGTGTCCTTTCATTTGGTACTCAAGGGATTATAATTGGTAAAACAGCTTGCTTTACATGCTCTCTGAAGTTTTAGCCTAAGACTGCTGGTCATGCTACCACTAGGATAGCTTGTCTATAAGGTTGACTTTACAACCACCATCAATAAGGGTCATTTAGACTGGTGCAAGGTGCCCACTAGAATAGTGGACATCATATGCCAGGCTAACTTCTCAGAGCCGCAAACTGCAGAACGGTGTGTGTCTGCTCTCGGCCAAATGACAATGGGCCGGCGGGAACCGCGCTTGTATATACACACCACAATCTCACCAAAACTGGATTGACCAGCAGGCATCACTAGTGATTGCCGCTTGTAAGTATCATCCGGTTTTTGGTGTCCATAAGAAAGATAGAAGAAATATTGAGCATAGAAAGAGGGAAAGGAAGAGAATAGAAGATGGATAACGTCTAATGTGGCATGTTTATGGCTGGCAAAACGTGGATACTGAAGGGAATGTGTCATCCTGGGTTTTAGTGGTTAGTCGAGGTAGGTGTCCATCTAGTCCTCCATCCAGAACACAGTTGAAGCCACCCCCCCCCCAAAGGACCAGTCCCTCCAATGCGGGGGTGAGAACCTCCTGAATCTCATGAAAGAATTGTGCATCATCTGTGTTGGAAGCATAGGTGTTCATGATGGCTAGATCAGCCCCATCTAGTTCCCCCGAAGGAGTAAGAAACGTCCTTCCACATTGGCCTCTCTGTAAGTAAAGTCAAAAGGAACTGCTTGCCCTATCCATATAAGGATGCCCTTCCCACTCCCCGCCTCCCCCCTCCCCAGCGAATGTAGAATAATTAGCGAAGTATAGTTGCCCCCTCCATCGCTTTCCCAATTTTGCATCGGAAGGATGGTGTTCTTGTAGGCATTCAATCTGGACTGCATTGCGCCGCTGAAAGGACAGGAGTCTGTATCTTATAGTGTAAGTGCCCAGACCCCTGACATTCTAGGAAATTGTAGGTGCCCCGGCTAACCATAATAAAGGTAAATATTAGCGTGCATCACCTTTCTCCCCCTCGCCCACCCCCCCACCCCGGGGTAAAATATTGGCATTAACTTTAAAAAAAAAACTAGCCCCCGCAGCAACTACAAGCCCTTGGGTCCTAGGTTGCTCAATGGCAGACAGCAGCCGGACCATGACGTCCTGGGCAACAACCGCCTCCGGGACTTCACTATCAGCAGTCTAATCGGGCAGCAGGGCCACGACCCCTTGCAGGCCCCACTATCCCTCTGGGAACCCCTACCACCAGTCACTCGAAGGAGAAAAGGGCCTACCCCACTGTTCCCATAATGGTGCCCCCCGGATTACGCTTCCTCACATTAGAGGCAGGGGGTACCACACCAGGGAAGCTCTCTGTGGAACGCTCTATACCCTAGAGCTGTCACCTGAGCTGCCCTTGTAATTGAATTTTAATTATGTACCGAAGTGCATCACTTAATCTGGTAAAATCGAATGAAAAATTAGTATGTAGTAAACCAATGCATTTATGAAATGTGCCCATTATGCTGAGTGAATTACATATGTTTTTGTGCAACTCTGAATTTGGATTACCTAGAATATGTGATTCAGAGGGCAATTTGCATAGTGTTTTTTCTTCACAATAGTTTACATTTGGAACCCAGAAATGGAGGGAGATTCAATAGAAAACAACAAATGTTCTGTCCTCCGGTCCCAAAGTTCTGAGAAACACGGTACCCCAGTTGTTTAGCTGGGCCTGTTGCCTGTCACAGGAAAGGAACCAAAATGTAAGGAGGACAGATCGGGATTTTACTTTACAAATTAATCCATTCATGCGACATAGGTAGTTACGGTATTTGTGCCTGACCGGTACCTAGGGGATACCTACCATACCTGGGCATTTCTTGAAAAGTAGACACCCAGGAGAATCTAGGGTGGTGAGACTAGCATCTACCATGTTTTCTCCCCCCTTAATGCCCTGCAAACGTTAAACTTAGACATTTTTCCCCGAAAATGCCCCTCTTGCTGCAAGGGGATTCCTGCTCGGGATCATGTGTCTGTAGTTTGACCCAACCTGCAGTTTAAGGGGAGAGCCAGGTCTTGCTGCAGCTATAGTGATTGCCTGAGGTGCAGAGGCAAGGAGTTCCAGGTCTTTGCAGCAAGGTAGGAGATGGATCTTCCTCTGGCTGTGGTCTTGCAGATCTGTAGGATGATGACCAGGGCCAATTGGGCGAAGCAGAGATATCTGGTGAGTATAGCAGGCGTGGCAGTGGTTGAGGTATGCAGGCCGGCGTTGTGGAGGGCTTTGTAGGTGTGTGTGAGAAGCTTGAGGGGAATTCTTTTGCTAAGTAGCCAGTAAAGGTCCCAGATGGCCGGTGAGGTGGCTGCGGCGCGCAATGTTCAGGATGAGTCTGGCTGAGGCGTTCTGGGTGTTCTGCAGTTTCTTTAGGAGTTTCTGGGTGGTGCTGATGTAGAGTGTTGCCATTGTAAAGTCTGCTGCTGACAAGTGCATGGGTGACCATTTTCCTGGACTGGGAGGGGATCCATTTGTTGAATCTACAAGCGGTGTGAAAGCAGGAGGAAGAGACAGCGTTGATTTGGTGGATCATTTCGAGCATGGAGTTCAGGATGATGCTGAGGTTTCTTAGGTATGTGGGTGGGGTTCCGAGCACTGCGGGCCATCGGAGGTGTACCAGATGGAGAGGGTGGAGCCCAAAATGAAGACTTCAGTCTTGTCTGAGTTGAGCTTGAGGCGGCTGTCCTTCATCCAGGTGGCAACTGCCTTCATCCTGCTGTGGACGTTCCTCTTGGTGGCTGTGAGTTCGTCTGTGAGAGAGAATACGCTGGGTGTCTTCGGCGTAAAAAAACAAAATTAATCTTCTGAAGAATGCGGCCTCTCAACAGCTGGATAAGATTCCTCTTTATATGGGGAACAAGGGATCCTGCAGTTTCACTGTATTAAGTGGCAGATTCTGGGGGCGTGGTTTGAGCGCAGGGCAAGATGGCCGCTCATTAGAGAGGCTCTCCCCGGCTGAGCCATCAATCCGCCTAATATCCGCCTTTCATGCGTCCATGCAGAGCTGTGAACTGAGCCCTCCTTACCTCTGAAGTTCCCTGACTGGGCTGGCGTGGTTATCGCTGTTTTACCTTGCTGCTTTGCTTGCTGGCGAGGTGCTATCGGAGGCCTCAGTCTAAAATGACGGCTTCGGGGCGGCCCTGAGACCGGAGCGCCGTGGCTGTTCTGTTACCTCCGACGCCTGCGGAGAACGTTGCTGCTGCCTGTGGGGACTGGACCTGACTGCCAAACTCTTTTGGGTGCTTGCTGGCGGCTTGCATCGGACTGCCGCCCGGAGTGGTGTGCTATGCCCATATCACCGGCGGTGCTGGTGGAGCTGAGCCCTGCTGCTTCGGGGCAACCGGATCCTGCCTGGACTGCCCGGAACTGTGCAGCGGAGGGGAGCGTAATCTTGCGGGCTTCGCACTGGTTGTGGTGAGTGGAGGCGGCCTGCCGGTGGCTTTAAAGGCTGTGTCGGTGGGGTTTGGTCTGCGAGCTGTGGCTTGGCGTGGAAGTGCGCGGGAGAGAGGAGGCTGCTCTGGGAGGCGGCTCAACAACAGGCTGATTGTGATCCTGCAGGGAACTCGCTGTGAAATGCTCTGGCACTGCTGCTGAAGCTTGTGGTGCAGTGCCGCGGGTATTCCACTGAGGCCCATCAACTGATCACTGACTTTCTGCATCTCCGTTGGGAGGCCTCCACCCTCCGCTTTCTGTCTGCAACCACGACCCAGACCTGGTGCGCTGCACTCCTCTAAGCTCCCTGCCCTGTTGTGACAGTGCAGAACTGGCACCTACTGGCTGGGGTACTATATCTCCTAGGGGGATCTTTGGAATTTGGCGCCTTTGTACTCCAGTGGGGCTGAGGCCCCCCCCGGAGGAGGGTGGCGCTTTACAGATGTGTCCATGAGGGGCTTATTTGTGGTGGAAGACGTCTCCCTGTGCCATTTGTTTGCAAGATCTGTTGTAGGGGTGTCAATTGGGCCAGGGCCTTGTGCTGCTTTTTGCCATGGGACGGAAGGATAAAACACAACCTCGCCTCACTTTCGAGACCCACAAGTTCTCTAAGACCTCGCAGAGGGCGGCCTTGGACTCGTAGGCTGATGCCATGACTGCTGGGCCTCCCACCCTCGAGACAACACTGCAAGAACAGCACAGTTTACAGTCCATAGAGGGGACGATGGCCGCAGTGAACTATCAACTGGATCATATGTCGTTGCAACTCGAAAAACATAATGCTCGTATGGGATAAGTGGAACAACAGGTGTCTGTGACAGAGGATGGACTGAGTGAGGTCACAGGGAAGTCGCTGAAGATGGAGAAGGTCTTATCTCTAATCCAGGGTAAGAATGACGATTTAAAGGCCCGTTCCTGACGTAATAACATTCGTATAATGGGTCTTCCAGAATCTACGACTATTGGCAGGATGGAACTGTTTGTCGAGAGCTTGATTAAGGAGGTCTCTGGTAACGAACAGTTGTCCCATGTGTTTATAGTTGAACGGCCTCCTAGATCCCTGGCGGCGCGGCCTGTCCCGGGAGATCCATCCCGACGCATTATAGCACGCTTGTTGAACTACAGGTATCGCAATGTGATTTTACGAATGGCCCGAGACAAGGAGAATATTGTGCCTCAGGGAAATTCTTATTTCTTTTTCCTGGTTTTACTGTCGCAGTACAGGCCACAAGGAGGGAGTTTGGTGCTGTGAAAAGTTCTTGCACTCCGAAGGGGTACCTTACTCTGTTATACCCTGCTCGCCTGCATATTGGTCATGAGGGAGACTCCAAAATATTCACAAATCCTAAGGCTGCCCTTGAATATGCTAAGGCCTTAAAGGGGGTAAGGCGAGAGTCTCAGGCGCCCTCAGACACTGAGGAACAGTAGGGATATGACAGCTCGACCTTTATGCTGTAGCCTTGTTGATTGTAACTGTACACTGCGGCTTTCTTGATGCTGGTTATTCTTTTTCCTTTTCAGGTTGTTATAGTCGGTACTTAATGCATAAACATGCTTCTCTTCGTCTGGTAGATGATCCTGGTCAAGAAGGGAGTCCCATTTACGGTTCTCAGCGCAGAGATAGATGATCAAGGCAGGCTGGTTATTGTACATGAAACTCTTGGGAGTACGAGTGTACTTTTGGTGAATGTCTATGGTCCGTATGTGGATGACCACCCCTTCTTTGCGGATGTGTGGCGTCGCATCTCTGCCTTTTCCCGCTGCTGAGATTCTTTGGGGCGGGATTTTAATACATGTCTGGATTCTAGCGCTTATGGGACAGGAACTGGGACAGCTAGACATAGGCTTTCCACTGATGCACTTCTGGGAATTCTAGATGCTGGGAACTAGCACTCTATTTGGCGAGTGCGGCACCCTGGAGTTAGAGAGAGTACGTTTATTTCTACGGTACATGGAACGTGGTCCCGGTTGGACTATTAGTTACTTTTGGAGATTGCTTTGGGTTATGCTCGCTCCGGAGACGCTGTCTGGCATAACTGAACTAGTGACTGAACATAACAAGACGGTGGACCAGGAAATGGCACACAGGTCCCGACGTACTGCTCATTATTATGGGGAGGGGGGACGCCCTACTCGCTCGTTGGCACAGAAGTTGGCTGCCCGCGCAGCCAGGCCTACATCACGAAACTGTTGGACAGGGAGGGAGTGGTGCATTTCGCCACCTCTGAGATTAGTAAAGTAGTGCTGGACTTTTATTCGGAGTTATATGGGGACCGGGAACTGCGGTTGCAGAGGATAATAATGCCTACTTGGATGATGTGGCGCTGGGTTAGTTGCCACCAAACTATTGAGAATACCTCACGCAACCGTTTGGCGATGAGGATGTCAAGCAGGCCATAATGTCTCTTCCCCCACCTGTAAAGCAGCAGGGCTAGATGGGCTCCCTAGTGAGTTTTGCAAGGCTTATGTGCTTATACGCCTTCTAGAAGTGTTTGCGGAGGCGTTTGATTCGGGTACTCTACCTCCCTCCCTCCCTTAAAGAGGCCCTCTTAGTAATGCTTCTGAAACCGGGTAAGGAGGCAAATGTTTGTGACTCCTACAGGCCCCTTTCTATTATAAACTTTACAGACCAGAGGATGTTCCCCCACTGGCTTTCCATCCACGTGAGGATGACCCGCTGAGATAGCAGATCTAAAATTGTTCACCGTCCTATAAGCTAACCCTGTACTTGCGATCTCTGACAGGAAGTTAACAATCAAATGGATTCTGGATCCCATGGGATCCCCTTGCCGTTCAGTACACCAACTAACCCACTTACGCCAAGCTGATTCATATCGCTTGTGCATAGCTGGGGCCCATGATTGGGATAACAAAAACAGTGTGTTCTCAAACTCCCGGGCCTTGCCAACGCCTCCGGAAAGTTTCCACGCCATGAGCGACAACTGGTCTTGAAGAACCAGAGGATGCGCTTGACTCGGAGGGTCCGCCAAGATTTTCGGAAACTATCGCAGATGTATTGGAGACAAACAATAAAGAGCAAATGTCGCTGGGAACCACACTTGTGCTCTCCAACACGTGGATATCAACATCACCTCCGCTGTCTGTCTGCAGATCTGCACTAACACTCTGAATCATGGCGAACTGAGGAAATGCATACAGCATGCCTGTCGTCCATGACCGAAGGAATATGTCAGAGTTGCTCGCCAGAGGCAGTTGTGTATTGAGCCTGGACGCGAAGAGGTCTATCACACAAGGACCCCACTTGTTGTTGAGTTGTTTGAAAATCCTGGGATGAAGATGTCAGTCGCTGGAATCTCAAAAGAATAAGAATTCCAATCCGCCATCACATTGGAGCTGCCCGGAATGTACTCCTCTGTAACTGAAATGTGGTGGAGGAGACCGTAATGCCAAAAATCTTTGACTATTTCCACTAGTAGTCATGACCTGGTGCCCCCCAGTCGATTGATATACCGTACTGCCGAGACTTTGTCCATTCTCAAGAGAATGCAACAGCTCGCTTTCTGCGTGGACAGAGTCCTGATCGCAAAAGAGCCTGCCAATAACTCCAGACAATTTATGTGGAGATGCAGCTCCAAGGGCACCATCTGCCCCATCTCCACTGAACCACACCGGGCTCCCCAGCCCCATCTGCTGGCATCAGATTCTATCACCACCTCTGGGATCTACGCAAAAGTGGCCTTGCCATTCCACGCATCGATGTGCTCCAACCACCAAGAAATGTCCGTCCTGGTCTCGTGACTCAACCTAATCTGTTCTGTGTAACTCTGGCCCTTGTTCGCCGTAGGAACCATGATCTAGGACCGAAGACGCCACTTGCGCAAGGCTCCCTGCAGAGGAGTGTTGAGATGTGGTGCCTAAAGCCGCCTGCATCTGGCGCTTCCCATAATTCTTCAGGGGTTCAGCATATGGCTGTCCGCCTCCTCTGCGTAATACGCCATCGTGTAACAGGAGGAGTGGAGGAGCTTAAGGGAGGGGGGGGGGGGAGAACCCAAGGGTGATCACTGGCAGGAAGATAGAGAATACACTTGCAAGCCAAAACCCTGACTCTACACTGTCCCTGAAAGTGAAAGTACCACACACTGGCCTGAAGTCTAAATAAAAGTATCAAAAACTGTTTCAAAGTCCTTTAAATCTTCGAGGAGGGAGCCACCCTTTACTTTCCCTGTGGCAGAGCCTTTAAAAGGGTTGTGCGCCCTATCGGGCGTTCAGGTGGCTGAGGGCTGAGCAGCTGCGCTTGCTGATGCGTGAGAAGCCAATCTGGACTGAAATCTGCGATACGGCGTCTCGCGCGAGCGTCGTGGCAATAAAAAGAGGACTGGCTGCCGCTCAAGCGCACATCGCACGTCTGCCTCGCTCCCGCTCCACCTCACATGCAAAATGCCACACTGAGCACCGATGCGCTCAGATTACCGTAGCTCAGCACAAAGCATGAACCCCGCGCGCGGACTAGGTACAAAGCACAATTAACCTGTCAAACGCGTGTGCATACAACCATCATAAATAAAACATGCAAAATACTTAACTCGCTGCTGCAGCAGCAAAGGAAGAGGAAGTGGTTTTTGCATGACTAACTATATATATGATATGGATTGACAATGATTGGTGCATACTATGGAGTGGTGCATACTATGGCGTGGGTTGTCCCTCCGCGGTATGCTCAGTTCAAAGTTATTCATTGACTGCTGTTTGCCAGTAAAGTAAAGAGAAGCATAATCTGAGCCTTTGTTGGCTGACCTAGAATTCCATCTTGAGCTGCTTGTTGACATTGGATGCCTGGAAGTTCTGCTGTGCCTTGACAGGGCGTGTGACGGCGAACTGTAACCTCTGCATCATCCATTTTAAATACTTGCACCAGCTTTATTACATGCTGGTTCAATTATGTAGGTTTGGCTTGCATGAAAGTGCGTGCTGCGTAAGATGTGGCCAGGCTGACGCAGATTTTGTTCACTAAGCTTGGTCTTGCGTTGGTATTTCCAAATTTTGGCTACGTGTCACGCAAGTGTTAACTGATATTACTATGGAAACTGTTAGGTGTGTGCCTGAGGTGTTTCTGTTGGGCTGGGTGCATAAACTAAAGCCCTACAATAGGCGTCTGGTAGCCATATCTACCTTATTTGTTAAGAGGCTGTAGCACATGTTGGGGTGCAAAGACTGTGCCAACAATTAAGAGATGGATCCATGACCTGCTCTATTGCAGGGACTAATTGGCAATATACCCGGAGGAGTTGCCGGAAGCATCCCAAACTAAAGATGTTTGGGCTCACCTTTCTGAGTATCTCCTTACGAATCCAGATTTGGCATAATCTCCTGTACAGGCCTTCGCTGTTTAAGGGCTGGGAGGGCTGGGACCGCTCTGTAATGTTGTTTGCAAATCAAACTGTATTACTGCCAGATGGCACGGTTATATATATTAGTGCCTAGCTGAGGGAGGAGGTTCAGGAGTTAGGGTTTGTTTTGTAATGGGTACTTCCTTTCTTGAACTGTAAAAGGGTTTGTTCAAATTATTTTGGCACAATGATTTTGCTTAGACCCTTCTGTGAGGGCGACGTATGTTTGTTGTCGTACAAGCTGCTCAATAAAGATATTTAAAAATAAAAATATAAAAAAGTGGCAGACTTTACCTAAATTCCTGTTAGGAGTGCTTCTGGTATCATACAGGGCTAAAGCTTTCTGCTTAATAGCTCCGATGCCTCTACATGGCCGAATTACCAAATCAACATGGTGAAACTTATTGCAATCGACTTAGCACCAAAACCTTTCCCCCACATTATTCAACATCATTCATCATGCAGGTAGAATAACACGGACTATGCATTGTTAGCCAGGTGGCCCCAAATACTGTGTCCTATCAAATGAAGCACAAATGCTCTAACATCAGTGCATCACAAGTTCTTTCAGAATGCCAAGGCAGGTGATCTCCACAGTCCTCTTGTAGAAGAGCACAAGCGGATACTCTGTCTAGTCCAGCCAAACAACTTTGTGGCCTGAAGATTCCTTAATCCGTTTCATGTCTACCCCAAATTATTTTTTTTTTAAATGCATACAGTAAAATAACTTGATCAACACCGACAAGTTTAGCAGAAATATGCCATTTGTTAACTGGCTGAGTGAAGAGATTACTCGAAAGGATGCCAAGTTCGTTTTTTTAAAAGAAAAACGAAATCAAGAAATGGGAACCAGAACTATGGCTAGTTATGTAAGATCGATCACTCTATACATCGATAAACCTAAATATCATTTAAGAGCAGTCAAATATTAAATACTTAGCCAGCTACTAAGAGCATTCACAGATGACAGTTCAGATCTGTTTTTTGACACCCAGCTACTTAGTATTGCATGGAAATTTCAATTTAATTTAATAGAAGCAGCAATAGGCTCTTAGTTTGCAGTGTTATATGCAGATTTAGCCCTGAGATGGTGTGGAAAAAGTTGCTTGGCAAACCACAGAGGAAGGCGTCTTGAAACATGTAGTCTTTTAGCTGTAGACATTTGTCACCTGAAAAGATGAAGATATGTTAAGATAATTAAAGCATCAGAATGATAGTTGTTTTAATAAGGTGATTGTGAGACTATCAAATGTAGTGTTCAAGGGTGCTAATTTGGTGATACTAAATTTGAGAATTGTAATATTACACAGAATACTTTTAACTAGATTTTTACATTCCAAGTTCTGCAACTTTGCTCCATTGAAAAAATAATATTCCTTATGAGGGGTATTGAAGGGCAAAAAGTACTGTAATTTGACGGAGATGTTTGTGAAGGATAGTGATCAGATGACCATACCATTTCTGAAAACCTGCATTACTTCCATCTGGACATTCTCTGCGATTCTAATAGTTATTCCATTAGAACATCCTATGCCTTCAAATGGATTGTGTAGTAGTTGTCTGCAGAAGAAGGTTGTCCCATTAACCTGCCCTGAAGACAAAAGGCTTTATGGTCTTTATTTGGCAAAAAACGGTTTTTAGTTCTCTTTTCGTAAAGTACCTGTAGATGTAATCGCTGCAAACAGAAGTGGTGATCTTGGCGTTGGTTCTTCACCGTCACTTTAAGCAAATATTTAATGAAAGCATTGAGAAATTGAGAAATATCCCTCCAATAATCAGAAGTCTTTCACCACCTAGAGACTTAAGTGTTATCCTAGCCAAAGTAATTGCTTTACTTGTCACTTTCCAGGATTAATGCTAATATTAGGATATTTTCATGGACTTGAAATTTCCTTGATAAAGATTACCTCAGCCCAAAGGGTTAACTAGCTATAAGCTTTTTGTAACACCTCCTTACCCTAGGTCATGTAGATTTGCATGTGGGACGATTTCCCTTCTATCATTCTTTATAGTTTCTGCTTCATTGGCAGACAGGGCTCCTAGAAGATGCTTGGAGGGTGCTGAGATGAGATAAAGGATTTCGCAATCTGCACAACTGTTACCACGAAAACTAAGCTATTTTAATCCAGAGAGAAATAAGATTCTTTTGCTCTGTGCTCCCTTTTCCTATGCACTATTGTAGGGATTCTGAATCCAGGACTATGCCCTGGAGGGTTAAGCCTCCCTTTGCAGCGTATTTACATAAGGTTAATGCTTCTGTTCTATGTTTAGCTTGCCGCTCTGTCCTGCTATTTTTGAAAAACTGAAACAAAGCGTATGATGAAGTAAGTAACTTACCTGTAAATCTAGGTCTTTGATTCCAGATTCCATTAAAATCCTTCTCTTCAGGACCAAAAACCTAGTGGGGCACTTTGGTAGTTTCAGATCTTGTTGTGTTAACTTCTAGAGCAGCCTACCTAATTTACCCTGCACAGCATGATGGGTATGTTGAAGCCAAGTGGAGAAGTGTGGCTCAATGATTAGAGCGGCAGACCCTGATGCAGAGGTCAAGCCCGGGACCAGGGTTCAATTCCCTGCCTCGGCAGGTCTTGGGCTCAAAATTCCACGGACCTGATAATTCTCGCCTCGGTGCCTATTCCAATCATGGAGTCCCACTCTGCAACTCTGGGCAATAGCTTGCTTAATCTCCACAACGGCCCCCACAACGCTAAGGATGCCTGGCCTCCACCTTGGGGGTGCCCAGGAGTGGACGCCTCACAGGGAAAGCCAGGATGGGTTCCACAGCAGTATTTGTACAAGCGCCTTGAGATCCTTGCGGGTGAGTAGTGCGCTATACAAGTTACAATTTTTTACATCTACAAGGTATTTTTTTAAAGGTGCTGTTGGACTTGTGCACTTTGTGCACAGTTTACGTTAAGGGCACTAAGTATTTTCCCTTTTTGTTTTTCAGTACTACAAAACATGACTAAATGTGACTAATTTGGCTACGTTGGCTTAAATACTTTAACATTTAAAAAAGTGTTGATTCATTTTAGTACCATTTTTTTCTTCTTTTTTAATGCTGTTTAATGGGAAAAATATAGTTGAAAGTATTCTGGAGATCAAATTCAGAGAATAGTCAAACAAAACAATTAATATTAAAGATAACATTTCCTTACTGTAGTCCTTATAAAACAAATTGTTATGGGCAGTGTAAGGGGAATTACGATTGTGCACCTCATATGGAAAGGTAAAGGCTTCTGGTTTGTGATGATATACCCATAACTTTCCTACATATGAGGTTTTTTTCAGAATAGTTTAAAGCTTTTGTTTTGTAGTAACGAATCCCTCTGGTTAATTAGAAAATTCCTTATACTTCAGATTTTGGAAATTAATTATGTGAGTTATGTAAAGGCATGCTCTGTCCTGTCTTACTACTGTTAGTTCCAGCTGGCTGCAGCCTTTGGATATGCTCTGTGCTCAAACCCTGTTCCTCCATACACCAAAAGGTAAAGTCCTAGCTTTGGCTGGAGGATATGAACTTTGCCATGCCTGGTTCAAATATCACTGCTCTCTGAGCCCACGGAGACTCCTAGTCCCTGTTCATTAACCCTATGGTGATCATACAAAAGGTAATGAGGGCAAACATTATTTTTCTAAAAATCAAGGGAGTAACCAGTAGTACTGAGCACAGTACGTTTACATCAGTATATTTTTCTTATAAGCCGAACTGCTGCAACAACGTCTCTCTTTATCTGCGATGGCGTTTAGATGCTGATGTAGGCTTTGGTATCCATGCACTATAGGAGGATATTTTGTAAGTGCAATCAAGGCTTTTTGTTGTTGCAAATAATGGAAGGTGGCTAAGCTGCTCGCTCGTAATGTCACTTTTAATGCTTTATGAGATCTTAAGAACTGGGTTGTAGGGGGTCTTATGAGTCTTAATTTTACGATGACTGCTGAATTTGTTTTTAGGTTTAGGATTGCAACCGTAGCATTACTTCAAATGGAGTTTCTTATTGAAATGTCTTCATATTTTTGGGTAAACGCACTTAGAAGACACTAACTTCCCTTTACAAAAGTATTTTTATTGTTTTTCATTTTGAAGAATGGTTTCGAATATACTTTTAGAAGCTGCAGAGAATGTGCCTGAAACCCAGCCCATGATACCTGCTAGTCCAGGCTTACTACAGAGAATAACATTCACTGTGTATGGGGTGGTGTCTGGCCACGCTTTACTAGTACTCCTATGGTATCACTGGGCATGACTGACCACATCCTGTATGCTTTCCCCAGTACCCACTTGTTATTTCCAGTGACAGCCCACCATTCATTAGGCATTGCTTCTGGCCACACGCTATCTGTAGCTAACTTCCTTTTGAGGTAGGCCTTCATCCATGCCCAGCATGCAGTGTAGTTTGATTACATCCTTTTAAAATTCCTCTGCCCCAGCCCCCCTCCCCCCAGAGATGTATGTATCGGTCATTGGTGCCAGGGAAAGAGGACCAGTGTGGCAGGTACCACAAGGATAACCACTGAAAGAGGTGAATATGATAATCAGGATGGATAGGAGAGGAAGCTGTCAAAAATACAATGGAAGTGGGATGAGTGGTGAGAGCATGCAGAAAGTAAGGTAGATTGGCAAGGGTACAGAGAAATACATGGTCAGAAAAGAGATTAGTGGAAATATATAAAGTAACTTAGAAAGATAGTAGGAGGCTAGATATGAGGTGGTAGCCATTTGTATGCCTGATGCAAGCTGGCATTTATTACCACCAAGGCTAGTAGAAATCTTGGTACTCTGAATGTCAAGTGTGTTGGCTGATCCTCAAAAGAGATGGCAGAACATTTTAATTTAATTTGCTCCACTACAGAAAATTTGCAAAAGAAAAGTTCCCCAAAATGAGTTAACCATTTCATGCATGTTGCTTAGATTTCTTAATGTATTATCTGCACATAGTGTTGGTGTACATTTTTTAATATTGCAAGTGCTACGTCGAACAGTGAAAAATGTCTCAACTTTGATCAGAAGTACAACATTTTTCAGAATGTTTTGTGAAGATTAACCACCGGTTTATGTAGATCAGATTGTAAAAATGTATATATTTTTTTAAGTCACAATAACCACTCGCAAGCAAGTATGATACATGGTGTAGTGCTCCTGTACAGTTTTCATTAACCTGTAATGAGTTACCATACTTTAATTCATTTCCGGTTCTATAACCCTTTCGCTCTGTTGAAGAATAGGTTGAGTATGTGAAGAACCTGTGTGTGGAAACTAATACTGCTCCTCTTTTTCCTTCACGAGGCCGCATGGTGTGCTTTGGTCAAGTTGCTGCCTTAATAGTTGGCCAATGCATTAAAAAATCACTTTTAAACAGTAATGGGGTCAGTGGCACTCTGTCTAAATAAGAATTCGATATTGTGAATTAAAATACTTATGGATCTGCAGTCTGTTTGGCAGACATAGCTATGACTTTTGCTTTCAAAGTTTGTAATATTGCGATTTCATTACGGTTGGTTTTTCTTTTCTTTTTTTTTTCTTTTTGTTTGTTTTCTAAATTACAGGGACACTGTTCTTCCATGATTGATCACATTTTTGCCAGTAAAGGTGTGGTGAATGCAGCCATTCCAGCCTATCACCTCAGAGACCTTATCAAAAGGTATTTGTATTGGGTTAGCTTGGGGGTGGGGGGAGTAATTGCCATTCTTAATGCTATGCCATAAAAATATAGTACAGATGGCTTTTAGGTGGCTAGTAGTTGTATTGTAATCACATGAATCTTTCTTTATAATTTCTAAGTCATGTGTTCATTTGGATTATTTTGACATAACCAATACTTATCCTCAATTTGACTACAGCTGGAGCTTGTGAGAGAGCTGACTGTGTATTGTGTCTGTTATCCTGTAGATTTGTGTATTTAGTCGCAGAGGAATTCAAACGTAATTCTGGCTGTGACTGGAGTAGTTACTCTTTGTCCAAAGTGATGTCTTACCGCTGGTGGCGTGCTTAAAGGAAGAATTTGTAAATTGGAAAATGCCCTGCTGTCTGCAGACATGAGTGGCTTGCCCAGGGTGCCACTAAGAAGGATTTGTATTGAATTGATAACATCACAAAACTGCCGACTTTAAGGAGGAAGCTTGATGATAACAGAAGAGCATCTGCACCAGAGAGGTTCACATGTACATTGATTATGCTCTGGGACCTAGTATTATAGCTGAAACACGGAGGGCAGAAGAATAATTATCTTGGAGGGCAATACAGTCTTTCTACTTTAGCCTCATTCTCAGTACCTTACAACTCCTGGCCTCTTTGTGTAGTCTTCATATAGGAGCAATGGGTCCTAGATTTCTGCCTCCGACTGACGAGAATGGGCTAATCTAGCAAGGCAACATTAATGTATTATTTTTCGGAAAGTAGTACTGCACTATAATCTCTTGAATCCATTCTGTTGTCCAACAAAACTTCCATTCTCTTGTGCAACACAATTTCAAGTATCTTTGAAGAGTTACTTCCTGATGAATGGACATGGATAGGTTTGCTACAAACCGAGCTGACCAATCAAATTCGTCACAATCCACTGTGCTGCCATTGGCAAAATGCATGATTTTGCAATCAGAATCTTTTTAACCCCTTCGCTGCGGCGGCAATTCCGCCGCAGCGCGTGGGGGTGGCGAGTGGCGGCCGCATGCTCGTGACGGAGCCGCTCCGTCACGAGCCGCGGTTGAGTTGTGCTCGTGACGGAGCGGTTCCGTCATGGCCCCGCCCGCTTAATAGAATGCGCCGCGCAGGTGCGAAATCGGCGCCGCGCAGGTGCGGCGGCAGGGCCATGACGGAACCGCTCCGTCATGAGCACAGCTCAGCCGATGCTCATGACTGAGCGGCTCCGTCATGAGCATAGGAGGGGTTAAACTAAGCAGAAGTGTCCTCTTTACCAGAATTAGTGCAGCGTTTGCTAGAACTTGTACCCAAAGCCTGGGTTTGTCCCGGTTAGCATCAACTGATGTTGATCCATTCAACTACATCGGATCATTACGGAACACTCCCAGGCGTCTTTTGATTCAGATACATTGGAACCATCTACGACGAAGACTTAGGACAGAACCGAACTATCTCCAGTTCAGAAAAACCCTAAAGACCCTCCTTTTCCCTCAAACATAATTTCATCAGACGGCAGAAACCCTTGGAGAAGCAGGTCAGCGCTGGGATGCTCTTTGAGTTACTACGCGCTTTACAAAACCATTAAATAAATAAATAATAAATAAGATACAGTGTGCTTCAAGGTGCCCATTTAATCATGGATCCTTTAATGCTTACGTTTAATAGTTTGTAGGTGCTCCCGCCTTTTCCAAATATGAAAACGGGCAGAACGAATTTTATGAATGCAGGTAGAACTGACTTGTTTAATCTTTTGCCAGTCACCCAAAGCACGCATTGCCAGAGAAGGTGATTATGTCTGAGGGAAACCACATCTCCCTGATCCAGCTGACCGAACGGCAGACCTGATGATGTCAAGTTAAGGAGATGAGTGGGGGTGCCGATTCACTTCAACATGCTAGGGAGAATCTAGTGGTGTTGATGCACAGAATTTAGGGGTTGGACCGAATCCTATTTATTGCTTTGCATAAGTTTAGCAACAGGCGCCCACCGCTTAGGACAGCTCCCGGAGAATGTGGGAGCGGACATGCATGCCCATAATTACATGTATTAAATGGCATTATCACTTCAGATTCCTTATTAGCGGTAGTAGTTGATCACTTATTTCATGCATTTCATTGCTAAAAAATATATCCATCTTGGGTGATGTAGGCAGTGCAGGAAACCATAAACCCAATTTCTTTTGAATGTCTTTCCTTTTAGGATACTTGTGTGTCTGATACAAACATTTTTTATTCTTTTTATTAAAACAAAAAACTCATTGTGCCAGACAGGGAGAATCACAACAGCGTTTATAATATGAAATGCTATAGACTTATTATCTCATTCAAGAAATTCCCATCAGGTTTGGTACAGCATTTGCATTGCTTTGGCCAAAAATAGTATGGTCCACAATTTGGGTAGCATGCATAACTTAGTACAATCGCATGTCTTCAGTATTTTCTCCAAACAGGAGTCCACTCCAACTCCCCTATAGTCCCTCTAGTCCCCCTTTATCTTTTCCGATTTTTTGGGGCAAACAGAACTCTTATATGGCACCTCTTCTGCCCTCTGGAACCAGTCCCGATCTGACTCGCAGCTTAGGGGAGTTGTTGCTCCCCATTTCCTTGCTATGTTGCTTTTAGCCACCCGGCTGCTATTGCCAGCTATATTTGCTGGTGTCTGGTCCAGTATTTCTCCCTGTCTAGCATTAGCAGCAACCATTTAGCATCTAGGGGCACTTGCAACGATGTGACCCGAGGTCATCATCCCAACCACACCCCACCAAAACCCCATAACCTCCGGGCAATCCCATAAGATATGAGAGAAAATGTCCTTCTGGGTTTAGTCTCCAGAGCATAGATTTGTAACCTGGGAGAAATAATTAGCAGTTAGAGATCTACTCCTTTGTCCAACACTGGCTTAATTTGACAGGCGTACAGCTGCCCTTAATCGGTCTGTAGATGCATTTTACACCTTTCCTGCTGTATGTTCAATAACTGATCTAGTTGGTGACACGTGTAAGCACATTCTTAGAGAGCAAATGACAAAACCACTGGCTTGTCCAGTATTTATTTTACATCATGTTTGAATTTTCTTAATCTGAATTTCTCCAAATATGGGATGATGCAACATTCCAACAAAACTAGCCTTCTGCTTGTTGAGCATACCATGTGTCCTCTTTTGTTGTATAATTAATAAGGCGATAATCATTTAATTTCCCAAATGTAACATGTCTGCAGTTCTTATTACTATGGATGCCGCATTTCTGTTCTGTAATTTCTGAATAAGATCTGAAATGAGGCAAGAGAATAAAGGGGATTTTTCCAGGTGACACACTGTGATGAAGAAAATTTCACAGGAATTAAAGTTTGATTTGTTCCTCCTTGTAGGTTGTGGCCAGGTAGGCCTTTGGTACTGTTTGTGAGTCCAGCCATGCTACCTTAAAATCATACTTAGCCAGTTGTGTATATTGGCCATTTTAAAAAGCTTAACTCAGCTATAACAACTGACAGGGGCATTCTCACTTATGGGATGTTTTTATTTGGCTGTCCTCGATGGGTCTTTCCCATTTCTTCTAAGCAAGTGAAAGTTCATTTTATAATTCCATTCCATCTGGAACCCCATCTGTTATGTTATATTGGTATTTGTAGCGCGCACAACTACTCTGAGTATCCTGGCGCGGAGCAATACTACATAGACGGCGAGAGAGAAGCATTTTAGTAGGCCTGACTGAATAGGTGGGTTTTGAGGAGTTTTTTTAAAGCTTCTTAGGTCCGAGTGTGGCGGAGTGTTAGTGGGAGGGAGTTCCAGAGAGTGGCTGCTTTCACCAAAAACGATTGGCCGCCCAGCCTGGTTCGTTGGAAGTGGGGGATTACCACCAGCTGCTGGGAGGCCGCCCTAAGTGATCGGCTGGGGAGGTAAAAGGCCACACTTTTCTTTACGTAGGCGGGGCCAGTCTCATGCAGGGCTCTGAGTTAAAACCAGGGCCTCAGACTGGACTTTTTGGGCCACCGGCAGCCAGTGGAGTGTGGCCAATTGAGATCTTATGCTGGTGCGTTTAGGGATGCCCAACAGAAGTCTTGCAGCCGCGTTCTGGATAAGTTGCAACTTATTCACCAGAAATGAGGGGGAGCCCAAATAGAGAGCATTTGCATAGTCCAGGCGGGACAGCATGAGGGCTCGGGCGACCGTCTCTTTAGCTGGTTGGGGAAGCATAGGAAAAAATCTGCCTAGTGATTTGAGGGTCCCAAAGCCGTAAGTCTTTTTATATGCCCTGAGAACCTTAAATCGACATCAAACCAGATGCCAAGATTTTTGGCTGGGCCGCCCTCCGAAAGGGGACGTGGGAAATCAGTTGGCCATATTGATTTATTGAACAGGGCAGGAAATTGCCCATATGGTATTATTTCGGATTTTCCTTCATTGCATTTTAATCTGCAGTTAGTGGCAAGTGCTTTGTTACAGTATCAACTAATTTCTTTAATTGCATGTACTTTCCAGCACCAGATAAAGTTCTCGCTTGCTTTCAATTTGTTTAGCCATCTTTTGTGAGACTTGTTTAGATCAGCAACGTGTAATAATACAAAGACTGAGTCTTCTTATATAGTCAGTAAATGTTTGTTTGTTTGGCTTGCTCACAGTACCACATCTAACCTTACAGAGTAGTAGATGTTGTCTGTAACCTCGAGCATGACTTTAAATTCCCAAGGAATTCGTAGAAACCGATCTAACCCTTGTGTTTGTCACTTTTGCATGCCCAATGTGTCACAAAGAAAAGATACGATAATGCATTTTCAAATGTTTATTGAAAAGCTCTAATCTTTGTATATAAAACATGAACTGAGATTATTTGAAAGCTAAGACACATCATTGTTATAAGCATTATTAGAGTGGTGAAAAACGAAAACCATTCAATGATGTTACTTGTTCATAATATTATTACGGTGGCTCCTATCCATCACTAATTTATCTATGCGAAAGATAGCATGTTGAGATTACCCATCTGCCAGGCCTATTGGAGTGACCTAACCCCATACCTTGTTACTGTATGTCAGGAAGCTGGCTCCAGTACATTAACAAATGCACCCCCGCCTTAGTGTTCAGGCCTGCACGGTCCTCTCATGCTGCTATCTTCCTTCTCAGAATGAAGGAAGTGGACAGCATCTCCGTTGCAGCTCAGTGATGGCTTCCATGATCACTCCAACCGGAAGTGAACCTCTCACCAACTTTAGCATGGACACTGTTTAAAAAATAAAACTGCAAGCTTCTCGCTCTATGTCAGAGGTGAAGAACAAAGTCTTTAAATTAGTTTGGGGGAAAATAGTCCACTCCGACGAATAAAAATAAAACAATGCATCGTGTTCGACATTGTGCCACCCTGGAATTAAATGCGCAGACTACAAAGTGACAATGGCTGTCAGAAATAAATGTGTGCATGGCGGATTCTCGTATTGGGGAAAACCTGTACAAACCACAATTAGAAAAAGATGCGAAGTTAAAAAGGAAAGCTAAAATGGAAACTAAATGTAAGCTCCTCAACAGTTGTCTCAGAAAGACTGTGTCTGTAGAGTTCTCCCATTTCTCCCTTACTCTTTTCAATATTGGAGTGTAGTGGCTGAACACTACTTCCTCCAATAGTCCAGATTTATGTAAGTAATGCCTTGAATATATAATATGTACTGTTGAATAAAGGACAATGACCCTTTCCAGATTCAGAGATTTGGTGAAAGGAGCTGTTGCGAAAGTACTTTACCTTTACTCTGGCCTTACTCTGTGATAGAAGCGCCAGTCCAAATCGAAAATGTAGTTCTCCACCCAGAAATGAACATGCAAGTCAAGCGGAACACTTTCCAAATTGCCCATACTTTTAAATACACTCACTTTGGCAAACCAGGCCCAACAAGTCAACTGCCCCAACCTGTAGATCCAGTGCATTGTGATTACTACAATATAATCTACACCACTTTCTCAATATAATTCACACCACTTTCTCAAAAACGAAGTTTCAGGTTTTCTTCTCTCTCATTTTTAAAGGGGGATTCTTACCCTTTAACATCTGCACTCTTTAATACTCTTGTTTTTTT
Source organism: Lissotriton vulgaris (assembly GCF_964263255.1). Taxonomy (NCBI): domain Eukaryota; kingdom Metazoa; phylum Chordata; class Amphibia; order Caudata; family Salamandridae; genus Lissotriton; species Lissotriton vulgaris. Next base: position 1,244,350,595 of record NC_141685.1, read on the forward strand.
CTGGGGGGGGTTCCCCAATTTAAACCCTCTGTCTGCCTTTGCCAAACATTCCCTCTTTCTCCATGTGCCCCGAAACATTGGTTGTGATGCATATTTTTTGTCTTCTCTGGGGGCCTGTAATACCCCCTTTTCCCTACTATCCTTCCCTTTCTTATCTTGTTCCCTGTGGTATGACCGTGTGCTCCTTTCCTATTGGGATTGGTGTAAGAGTGCTGCCACTTCTTTTGTATTGTCTAGCTTAAATGTTTCCATTTTTGGAATCAGCCGGAGTCTCCATTTGCAGTTGCTATGTGTGTGTGCGCGCATGATGTCCTATGTAGGAATAATTTGTCTTGTGTCCTGTCCTCTGAATCTTGGACATTCACTCTATGCTTAGGTGTGTCTGTAGCATGTAGTGCTGTTGATTTTCCATGCTTTGCACATTCCTGCCATTTAGAGTTGGTCTCAGAACATTACAACTTGTGTTTCTTCAAATAAGTTCTTTTGGTCTCGAGGTGACTCATGATATCTCCCCTGAAATATTTGGTTTACCCCTAGGGATAAGTTTAAAATTAAATGTGCGAAGCAGTACAATGTCAGTGAGCTGTAGTAATGTACAAATGTAATAAAATTCTATAATGTTGCACGTGTTGCGCAAACTCATCTGAGGAGGTGGGTAGTGTGGATGGGATTGACTCTACAGGACTAAGGCTTTAAAGTGATTGTCACAGGTAAATATATTTTTACGTTTGCACCATGTCTAGCTGTAGATCACATGCTTTGCATATATTCACGTGCAGTACCTGTTCCCCCTTAGAGCAGTGTTTTGCAAGCAGAATCAGACGACGTGTGGAAATAATGTTTTATGGACTGTTAGTCCACTTGAGCTTCTTGGCATGCTCACTCTTTTCACTCAACATGGCTGCAGAATCTCCTTTACTATCAGGGTTGACACTCCGGTGCCAGAGCCCCGGCTCATTGGCGGCCCGCCCACTGACGCCGGTTGACCACGGGTATACATAAACTCTGAGCCATGAGCTTGGTACCTTCCGGCCCCGGGAGCGAGTGGGTAGGTCTACCGACATTGTTGCAGTTCAGCAAACGTGAGTACTGGTTCTCTTAATGTACACGGCTTTCCCCGTGTTCTGCCTGTTTTTAAGCCTGCATACTCAGCTCTCACGTTTGCGAGGCGGCCCACGATGCCCTGCTTTGCAGTGTATGTCCTTCTTCCCTATGACATGGTTGAATTGACCCTTTTTTTTTGGGTCGTAGTCTTATCTTCCACTTTAGAGGCACTATTACCCTCCCTGTCGCTGTAGCCATAACTGTTTCTATTGCCTCCATTTAGAACACTGGGATTTCTATGTGTCTTATCTGCTGGGAGTCTATAGTGTGAGTCACCGACTCTAATTGGGTGAGTTTGATTGTTTCAGCTTCCATGATGTTGGGGTTTCGACTACCCCGTTTTTTAACAAATAGTTAGTATATCATGAATGAGTCTGCAAATGGAATGTTACCTAGGAAAACCTTATTGGCCCCAATTTAATGTCAAATGTGCCCTCAGTACAGATTGCAATATGTTTGGTCATCACTGCATATCTGGATGCACTTTGCAATCAATCTGGCTATCCCTGACTTGAAGATTGGGTTTACATCTAAAGTGTGCAGAGCCCTTTCTGATGCTACCTGTGACTCCGGAAAGAATGAAGGCAATTCGACATGAAAGGAAGAGATTACTTTAAGGAAAAATATTCAGATGGTTCTTCCAGTGACATTCTTTGTAGTTCACTGACACCACAAGAGAAAGAGATGACCACAAGAAAAGCAATTTTCCATGGTATTTATTGTAGTGAACACAAGGAACACAGGAAAGCCACATGAAGTTAGTAACTACAATGTTAAGGAACAGTTGAATGACCTCTTATTAATCCTTTCAGAAATGCTTTAATGACTGTTATTTCAAAATAGTTTGACAAAGCCTTTTTGTATGTATTCTACCTTTGCTGCTATTGAACTCTGCTTAAAGAGTAGGATAAGTCTGACTTTTGCAGGTGTAGCAAGTAACACTGTTTTGTACAGTAGCTTTTATTTTATTAATGCTCAAACCTTTAGTATTGTATTAATCTCTTCTTTTTGGCAGCATAATATGCTGGTGGTGCAGTCTTTGTCTTCCCTTAAGATTTTCATGCACTCATCTGGGAGGTGCAAGAATCCAAATTGTAAGATCTCAACTGCCAAAGTGTAAGATATAGCAATTTGGATGCAGCAGCGGCCCTCTTTGTTTCATGAGCAGGGCTTTATGCAGCTCCAGGTTGATGGACTTATTTAATTCCGAAAGCACCATGCCTGTCTCATCCAGGTTAGAGCAATAAGCACTATTTGTGAGAACATGTAGGCAGATGTCTCTGCACAGGCAGAGCATGTAAGTACCTCAGTGTAAAGTGTTGCAATTCTTGTAAGTTGGAGACGGGTAGACTGTTGGCGTGCCCCACAACTGTAAGAATTAATTTAACATCTTTGGATTGATCTTGCATTTATGTTTGCTGATTACTCCTGCTGAGGTCTGCAACGTCCCTTGTCCATACCTGGGAGATGTTCCACCAGTAAGTGCACTTGATGGCTTATAAACCTGTGCCAAATCTTTTTTTAAATTTAATCTGGGACTGCTACTGTGAGGAGAAACGTCCTTTATAACGCAGGCTGAGCCACGCATGCAGTTTCCCCTCAAGCGGAACCACGCTGGTGCCTTAAATACTCATATGCGTGGTTAAGGCCGTGTGCTGTCTAGATGTGCGCTTGGTTGTGGAGATGAACAGAAAGGATCGGAAGAGGAAGCTCTGTCCGAGATGCTGTCTGTCAAGTGGGGCTGGGGCCCGTTTATTGGGGAGGCGGGTGTATTAATTTGGTACTTGGGACGGCTTTTGGGTAAGGGCTAGTTTTTGGGGCTGTGGCCGGTTTTAGGGCTTGAGGGAGGCGGGTAGTTTTTAGGGCTGTGGCGGTTTTAGGGCTCTGGTAGTTTTTCGGGCTGTAGCGGTTTTAGGGCTCGGGTAGTTTTTAGGGCTGGGTGTCTGGTGTCAGGGCTAGAGTGGGGTGGGGTAAATTTCAGGGGCGGGGTCAGTTTTTAGGGCCAGGGGGTGGGGGCTGACATTTAGGGCTCAGGGTGGGGTAGTTTTTAGGACTGGGGGGGGGGGGCAAGATTTAGGGCTCGGGCAGTTTTCAGGGCTGAGGCAGTATTAGGTCTTGGGGGTGGGGTCTGGATAGTTTTTTGGGTGATTTTTGCCACTCATACCCCTTTACCAATCAAGCCTTTACAACCAAATTGCGTGATAAAGGCATGCATGCTTAAGACTCATTCGTTGTTGGGACCACGATGTTGAGGCACACATGGTTTAGCCATGTTATACAACCCCTGTGAGTGCTTGTCCCCCTGTTTTTGTATTTATCGCATATCTACCGATTTGTCTGTTCAAATAGAAACCACTTAGTAGTGAATGTGAGGGAAAAAAAGGTCGAATTTCTATCTGGATTCCCATAGGTTCCAACAGATTTTGGTGAAAGATGTTCTGGCATGGAAATCTGACATTGCATGGTGAGGCGACTCATACAAGCACTACAACCTATTAGGAAAGTGTCTGTTTTGATGGTCACTAGTTGCTGTAGGTCTCGAAACAACCTGCCCAGAAATAAGTTATTTGGCCCCAAGAAGTGTAGTTTATGCAGGACATTATATCCTCTCAACCAGGGTTTTAATCAAATAAATCTTACTCCTTTTCCACGTGTATCTAGATGTGCCACTTCTCTTGCAATAATCTAATGAAAATGAGATGGCATCATCTGTAGGTGAGGCTTTTACAGGGTAAGACTCTAGAGATGTATCATTCTGAGATTCCACCCTGTAGTCAAGCCAAGTGTTGTCCTGATGATAGTTATGAATTGGCTTGTGATCAGAAAATGTATGGTGAAGGCAGGACTTGGGTCCTTGTTTGTTTTATTTGGAATAGCGTATTCCTTTATTTCCTTCAAAATAGTCTATGCAAATGTAAGTTTCCTATTTTTGTGTAGAACCTGGCTTCAGGAAGTGGCATGTGCGTGGATTTCTCCACAGTTGGAGGTCAGTGTGGATAATACACTGTTTTCTATTTGGTTGTTCGCCATCTTCTTGAAGCAGTTGGTGTACTGCATGCCAAAGGCTTGCCTGACTTTAGTACCAGGTTCGGCATCAAAGAGGTGCCTTCAACCTCCAAGAATTTCCAGCATCAAAATTGCCTTTCAGCACCAAATAGTCTAGACATTAGTGGGCTGTGCAGACTGTTTTTCGATGGCAGTTCCTCATCTAGGTTTGGTGGTTTGGGGCCGTTCCATGGTGTTGGGAGAAGGCTTTGTTTGAAGTTGAACCCTGGAGGAGACTCCTCAGTGTGCAAAGGTACAATATTTGCGTGAAGCCATAGGGGATGAGCAAGTCTGAGTCTGTACTAGAAACCCAAGGTGTGCTCTTGGTCTTGGCTATGGGTGTATTGGAGGCACCTGGATATCCTTTTCTTGAGTTGGGACGAGTCATTCTGTGTATTGTGCCTCAGTGTGGCTTCGACTAAAGGATGGGCCTCCTTTGTCATTGGAGTCTGCTCCCTTGTCTTTCTCTGCTACCACAGTGGATGAATACTCAGTAGCATCTAAGCACTGTATCGTATAATAATGCAACCATCTCCGGTTGAGTCTCTGGCTTGTAATCCCTTTTGGTCAAAGAAATCTATTCAACAAACTTGCTATTTTGTTGTGTTTGCTTTGTGGATGAAATTTACATATCCAATCCTGGTCTGAGCATAGGAATATGCCCTTGCTTGAGAATTAAAAATGCATATGCTTCATTTTGAAATCCTGCCCCCACACCCACCCCACCCCCTTTAATTGAGACCTTCTCATACAACCTGGCTCATGACTGTTGGACCGATTTGGTCCTGAAACTATCATCTGCAGCTGAGTCTTCGTCCTCTGGAGGTCAATTATAGACTTTGGTGCACATGGAACAGAGAATCTGAAAAAAACTATCTAAGGTCTTTTATCCTGGTGCATTATGGTTTTCAGGAGAGGTATCACAAGTCTCCTCCAAACCCGAAAGAACTTTGAATATAAATAAGTTGTAAAATGTTTAGCCCAGCACTAGGTGGCAGGAATGTACATTATATGTGATCTGCAGCTATACATGCTTTAAACTAGCACATTACAACATAGACTGCATCTATCCTAGTTGTTGAAAGAAGGGCTGACAGTGTTAAGAGATTTGAATTGAATGCCTTTTAATACTCCCAATCAGTGAAGGGTGGCAAATCCTAGATTGTAGTGGTCAGATCTCCCCTGATGGACAAGCCTTTGGACTGCTGCATTCTGAGCTCTTAGACTATGTGAACAAGAATTTGTGGAAGTCCTAGTCTGTCTAGATAAAATGAGAATTCATCAGACTTTGCTGAAACAGATGTATTGAATCGGCTGGAAGTGCTCATGCTGGCGCCATATCAAATAGAATAAATCTGTATTTATCATGCGAGTTCTCACATTTTACAGCCATCGCGAACTACATCTCTCTCTGCCTTACCCAAGTAAGGTTACCTCTTGTTTTCTGGTTTCCACTATGAAACTGTAGAAATGATTTATTTGTTGACCTTTTCCATACAGCATGCTTCTTGAAGACCCAAGAGACCGAATCACAGCTGCGAATGCTTTGTGCAGCCCGTTCTTTAGCATTCCTTTTGGTAAGTTATTATTCCTTTTTTTGTACTCCTTTTTATTTTTTGAATGCTTCGAAACGTACATCACCAACCCTTCGAATGAGATTGATTTTATAATGGCAGTAATTGCTCAGTGTCCTATAAAAGAATCGTATTTTAGTTGCTGTAATATTGTATCCTTATTTGGATATTGGTTTGACAAGTGTTGGTACCCTCTGCTCATGGCATGCACAATTTATAATGTGGGTCCTTCACAAGAAGCAGGAGGTGTACATTAACACATTCAAAGTTATGGTGGTCGGTTCGAATTTCCTAAAGATTATGGGGATTGTACGATATGGTGAGAGTAAAATAGCTGAGGAATATGGAATGCACTGTAACTTTAGCAATACTTTAATAGGTGCACAATTCAAAGGATACACTGCCACAAATAACTGCAAACCCAAATTCAAATATTGCAGTTTCAAAATTCACATCACACACGTAAAAATGAACATGCCGTTTATTACAACATATTGCATATGGCCACATTGCATTTGTTATTTATGATGCAGAACTCCAATGGAGCAACACATAATAAAAAGATAAAAACCCAATTATACATTAAACATGTTATATGCATTCAAAAATTCAAACAATTCCTTCATACATTAAAACGGATCTGTACACCCACTGTATTACAGCAAAACCGCCAAAACAAGGTCATTTAAATCAATAGGACAGATCATTTAAAAAAAAAAATTTTTAAGTGACCTTGTGTATACTACAATAGCTTGCATACAGTCCTTTGAGTAAAAAAAATCAGACTGAAAGTACACGTTTTGACAAGGATCGAAACATTAGTGAAAAGATCTTGCCGCAGCCTAAGTCATGACTTCAAATGTTAAACCTTTATTGACCTCCTTAAAATATTTGAATGCTATATTTTCAAAAAACAATGTCTTTAAAATGTAACAAAGTGCATTGTGCAAGGTTAAAAATACAAATGCTGAACTCGAACCTCCAATTCTACTGCCCAAATCATTGACAGATCTTAAACACCTACAACCTTCTATGCTGATCAGATGTTATGAATTGAAGATCAGTAGCTTTAAAAGGCATCACAGTACATTGTGCTACACTAGGCATTCTACATTTCATCGCACCTACAACAAAGTTAAAGATTAAAAATATTTTACAGATACCCCTTTTGTGAAGATAAACAACCTTGCTCATTAATAGAAGTTTAAAAAACATTTTAAAAAAGTCCTTGAAATCTTATTACAAACCATTCCCTTAGTAGGAGACATTAGGCACTTATGGGTCTCTTAAATTTAGGCTTTCCGGAAAATCAGCTGACCCGGTTTAAACCAAGTGCCACTGCTTTTTTACATTTATTGCACAGCGTGAACACTTGAAGCCAAATCAGTAAAAAACAGAACTGTACTGGGTTACTTTGCATGTTAGAAACTGTATACAAGTCTGCCGATTACATAAAAGAAAAAGTTTTGTTATATTGTAGGCTTTAAATATTAAGCTAGTTGCCCAGAATCACAGGATGCTCCGCCGACACTGGGATTCTGTTGTGTCACAGGGAGACCCAAGCAAAGGCTCACTCCCTCCACTGAACCCTAAGACACTGGGGCAGAGGTGACTCTGCCTGGCCCACAGCGAGGCCCATGCATACTTGTTCCTCCCCACCCACTATGGCCTGCAGGCGGTGGCCTGATGGGGTGGGAGGGTTGAAAAACACTGCTGCTTGGCAGGTCTGACACATGGGGGGGCCGAGGTGTGAATGGCTCAGGAGCCGGAGCAACACCTGGCCCCCAGCAGCATATGTTCATTATTGGCTTGTGGGCATGAGACGCAAGGAATTTGCGTTACAGAATGGTTTCATTTTACATGAGGTTATATAATGAATAGCGGATCATAAAACTTTGTGATGCGCAGTATTGTTACAAAAACATTCTATTGATTTTGTAGTCCATTCAGGTGCACTGTTACGTTATGCGCGTGAACTAAAATGCAAATAGTTCTTTCTTTGTGTGGCAGCAAAGAAAGAGTCGTTCCAACTGTCATTTAGTCAGGGGTGCTCATTCCTAGAGGGCGTGAATGCAATATTATCTATGTGGCGACCGTTTACAGAATATTTGCTTAGTGGTGATGCCAAAGGCAAGGGAACCCAGGGGTGGGGGAGGGCGTGGGGGGGGGGGGGGTGAGGAGCAAAAGGTATGGAGATATCACAGAGGAACAAAACAAGGAAGTCAGAAGAGAACGAATAATAAAAGAAAATTGAATTTGTATCTGTTGATTTGTTTAATATATATAATTTTCGAGTTGAGTAATGTAATGAGGATTGTGGGTCCACTTAACGATCCCTAATGAGTATCCGGATAATGACATGGAATGTGTGTGGGCTAAATGATAGACAAAAGAGGCAAAAGGTGTCTACTCTAATAAAAAGCTTAAGATTGGATTTTCTACTCTTGCAAGAAACGCATATCCAGGCATTTGAAGTGTACTTGCTTGAACAACTGGGACTTTCAGTTTTAGCTTCCTCAAGACGGGGTTCTAGGAATAGGGGAGTTGCAATACTATCAAGACAGAGGGGTATCATCACTAGTAAGAAATGGGAAGATGTTTGGGGGAGATGGGCTTTGGTAGAATGTTTGGTAGGGGAGCAATGGATAACTCTTGGCTCTATATATGGCTCCACTGGGGATGATGCTGAAATTTTTGAGCAGATAGATGTAGATTTGGAAACTTGGGCCCCCTGTGTTGTGCTAGGAGGAGATTTTCTTCTCAATGGAGCAGGGGGATTGGGACTAGGGTTAGGATCTCCTGCTAGATATCAAGGAAGAAAAAGAGTTTTTCGAGCAGTCTGCTCCTTGGCAAGGAATAACGGTTTACTAGATGTCTGGGATGCTCTCAAACCAGGACAAAAGGGATATACGTACTATTCTGCGCCGCATAGAGTGAGTGCGAGATTAGATTTTTTTTTTTTGCTTAGCTGTAATTGCATATCAGGCACACAGATTGAAAGGTTGCCAAGATTATTGGCGGACCATAATCCTTTGATTATAAATGTAACAGTGACATCAGGGTCAAGGGGGGGGTACAGTCTGGACTTTTGAGAGAGCAGTCCTAGAAGATGAGGTATATATCCAACATATGGAGCGGTGGATTGAGGAATATCTGGCAATAAATAGGGGTACAGCAGCTGAAGGTATGGTCTGGGATAGCTTCAAGGCTGGAGTGAGGGGGGAGACCCTAAGTTATAGTGTAAATAAAAGGAAGCAGGAGCAACTGAGAAATCAAGCTCTAAGAAGAGAGATACTATTAGCCGAGGAGGAAGTGAGTGAGTGCGCAGCAAATCCGGCAAATACACCTAATGGTAATGTACTGGAACTTGCTATGATTAAATTAGCTAAGCTGAGAATGGAGGCAGAGGAATATATAGCATCTAAGGCAGCAAAAACATATGTGGCAAATAGGGAGAAATGCTACGAGCTGAGTGAACGAGTAGGACGAACGCTAACCGTTAGGGAAAGGCAAAAAGCAGCGTTAGGGGAGATAACTGCAATTAAGGATAGGTCTGGAAAGGTGGTAACGGGTACACAACAGATTAGAGAAGTCTTTAGACAATTCTATACGAACCTATATGAAGAACATCAAGGGAAAGATATAGGGGAAATAACAGCATACTTGAATGACTACCCAAGGGTAGAGTTGGAAGATCAAGAAAGACGAGATTAGATAATCTACTAGACCTGCAGGAGATTGAAACAGCTCTTATGAGTCTTCGTACTGGCAAAGCAGCTGGACCAGATAAGACACCATTAGAATTTTATAAGTTTTTTTGGAAAGTATTGGGGAAGGATATGGTGTGTGCTATGCAACAGGCGCAGATGGGTGTATCAATACCAGACTCCGGTGCAGAAATTGTGGTCATTCTAAAGAAAGGAAAGTCACCTACGGACCCTGGTTCTTACAGACCAATAACACTCAAGAATACGGACCCAAACATTTATTCAAAAATATTAGCAGTAAGATTTGCGAGTGTTATAACCCCACTAGTCACCATCAGTCAGCATGGGTTTATACCAGGGCGGGGAACCACTCCTCACACACTGAATCTAATAACTCTATTTGATAAAATGGAAGTCGCAGGGGAACCAATCGCGGTATTGCTTTTAGACGCCGAGAAGGCATTTGACCGGGTCTCCTGGGACTATATGTGGAGTGTTTTAATCAGGGCAGGATTTGGGGAGGGCTTTGTCACCGCGATAAAGACATTATACAGGGACCCGGTGGCTGCAATAAGAATAAATCAGGAATAACTAAACCGGTGCAAATTAATAGGGGTACCAGACAGGGATGTCCGTGTTCCCCCCTGCTTTTTGCCATGTACCTGGATCCATTGATTCGCAGAATGGAAAGGAATGAGAATATAACTCCAGTTAATACACATAGAGGGGACTGCAAGATACTTGCATATGCCGATGACGTGGCTGTTGTAACATCAGTACCCACAGAGGCTATTAGATACGTGGAAATGGAGGCTAAGAAATTTGGGAAAGTATCAGGGTACTCATTAAACACTAATAAAACTCAAATAATTAAAAACGACAAGGCAGTATGTCAGGATCAACGGGTGGTGCAGTCAGGAACATACCTTGGTATAATAATTACTGCAGAATTGGAGAAGATAGTAGAACTGAATATAGGTCCTATTATAACGAAAGTTGGTACAGATTTAGATAGGCTTCACAATCTCCATCTCACGATAGTTGGCAGGGTTAATATTATTAGGATGCTAGTCCTACCAAAATTTTAATATATTTTTAGGACAATTCCACTTTTGTTTGATAATTCTTGGTTTAAAAAATTAGAAGGTATCATCAATAGATTTATTTGGTCTAAAGGAAAAACCAGGATAGCAGCAAGATTCATGGCATTACCAAGAGAGCGAGGAGGGTGGGCATTACCGGATTTGAAATCTTACTACTGGGCTGCCGCTTTACAGTATATGGTTGGCCTGATAGGTGGAGCAGAGGTGGAGGGGGATGATTAATTAGGATCGTTGGCAATATATGGCCTTTTGATGGGGGAAGAGGTAAATAATATACTTTTAAGACACTTTGAAACAGCTTACTTTAAGAGGACCCGATTTAAGACTATTATGGCAGCTCATAGTATCTGGAAGGCCTTTACTAAAAAATACGGTTTGGGGAAAATTAATAGATCTAAAAGAATAAGAAACAATCCAGTAATCCCAGATATTTTTTCCGATGCAATCTTCACGGAATGGTCGAGGAAGGGAATAACGAGGGTGGGAGACTTGATGGACCCGCAGGGGATGAAGCAGTTTGTAGAAATCCAGGTGAAATATGGTTTAGAAATAAGACACTTTAAGTACCTGCAAGTAAGCAGTTTTCTGGCAAATAAAAGGGGGGGACTGAGTGGATTTGAGAAAAACCCCATACTAGAGGTGATACAAGAGGGAGTAACGTGTACTATTAAAAGGTTTTATGCTGAACTAATTAAAACAAGACAAGATGATATGGATAAGTGGGGGGAAAGTTGGTCGAGCAAGCTGGAGGTAGAATCGGAATGTTTTAAAATATCATCAGAGCTGGGTCAGAATATCTTGTGTTCTGCAGCACTACAGGCACAGCATTACAAGACATTATATCGTCTCTATTATACCCCGGCAAAACTTGCACAATGGGGGGCTGTTACTGGAATCAATTGTCCAAGATGTGGAAGTCTTCAGGCGGATATAATTCATATATTTGCAACCTGTCCACATCTATCGACGATATTGAATGAAATAAAGAACTTTGTACAAGGAGCGTTAAAAATAACAGTTAACTTAACCCCCTCGATAGTGTTATTGGGGGTGAACTCGGACAGCACTCAGGGAGAAGGTTGCTATTTTATTTTTGTAGAAATGGCTGTACTGAGATTATGTATCGCTTCAGCGTGGCTCGACCAGGCACCACCAATATTTCAAGAGTGGTTAGCTAGGTTCTTAAACATCTATAGTTTGGAGAAAGCTATATATGCCAGAAAAGGGGGAAAAAGGGAGGAAACTGGGATTGAAAATATGGGAGCCAATATCCAACTGGAAGGAAGAAACATAATTTATCACGGTGTATAGGGGATGGAATGTATATTGCGATATGAGGTAGGGGTCCTTAAGTTTATAGCAGGAAATGGTGTCTTGTCTTTTTCCTTTTGTTTTCTTTAATGTATATTGATATTATCATACTATGTATATGTTTCTCTGTTGGAATTAATAGTGGATTTGTTTTGTCTAGAAATGATGACTGATTGTATATAGCATTGTGGTTCCTCACCCCCGGTTAAGGGGGAACAAAAAAATGTGTTAAAACTTTAATAAAAATGAGTTTAAAAAAAAGGAAAGCGAGCGCACATGACCAAAGACTCACTGAAGAAATATTGTATAGTGTACTACAATACGTTTAACTGGTAAAAATGTATTTGGACCTCATATACACTGTATGTACATTTTCTATATGTCGTGCACTATCGGTGCAGAAAGCAAGCAATAATAAAAGCAAAATGTTTCATAAACACTGGAAAAATTCTGGTTCTGTTTTTAATTGCACGAAAATGGGTAACCATTGATAACCACTGTTTTTTTAAGGTCTTGAAAACACTGAAAATAAAACCACTAGAATTTACCCAAAATAGAAACTGAAAACGGGAAAGCCTACTTATAATGATAGATAGAAAATGCTTTATTCAATTTCAATATTCTAAAACCATAAAAGCAACAATTCATTCAGAAATATACAAACATGTTCAGATTAAAAACAGCTAATACATTTTCTTTTCCTCAATATACTTTTTTAAAAACCCAACATGATTCCAACACAATACTCCTCATTCAGTGACTGTAAAAACAAAAGGGCCGGGCGGCATTGCCGCCATGAGCCCTGCCTCAGAAAAGGTTTAATCCATCTGGCCCGTTCAGTTGAATTAAATTTACAAAAAAAGATCACGTGCAATAGTGTTTGATCAGATAAATTGTCACAAGGACATTTAATGAGCATTTTAGACCAATCGTTAGTGTTTGGGAATGTAACCAGGCGGAAAAAAGAATCAAATCCGAACCTAGTCAGAATATACCTGTCGGTACCCCCTCACACACAGAACAAGATAGGGCTGAATAGTGACTGAGGTCAAAATAAGTTGGTGCTTCGTCACTGAGTTTTTACTTGTTTCTAGCCCAAATCATAATAGGTCAAAATTATTCAAACACAATGCCTTGAGATCTTTTCTCGAGATGTTAGTTAAGGAATCTGGGTTACTAAAAAACTATGGTCTACCCAGATCATTGGAAACATTACAGATGTACTTTAGCCATAAGATTTTACTTGCCTGGTCCAAACCCATCTAATCTTTAATTATGTCCAGGTTCAAACCTAGATCAGGTGACGTCCAGACTTTATGCCATAATGGCATCGGTTGTGTTTTTATGACATCCGTAATGTAGCGAATCCCCAATTCGCTGTGACAATTAAAAACAGAAGCACTTTGGGTAATTGCTAAAATAAATCTTAAAAAAGCATTCTCAATTAATTGAATTAATATACCCTCACTGTGGCCCTATACCCCTGCTCCATATGTGGCCACACTAAAGCATTTTGCGTAATAAATTTTCAATAAAATTTCCAGTGGCCTCTTTCCCAATTTATTAGCAAACATCATCAATGCTGCCGTCGACCTCTTCAATAATAACACCTTGTTCTTAATTGCGGGTCCCCAAGATCCTGTTTCCTGTAGTAAGATCCCCAAATAGGAGAACGTTTTTGTGGATTAAGTTTGGTCTTTCCCAGCTACTAGATGGCACGCCCTAGTTTTCCCTTTACCACAAGACATAACATATGTCTTTTTAACATTGAGCTTCAGGCCTCTATCCTCCATAAAATCAATGTAGGTATTAAGAGCCTTTTGTAGGCAGAGCTTGGTTCTAGCCATTAAGACTGCGTCGTCTGCATATAAAAGTGAGGCAATCTTGTTGTGATTATCGGAGAGTCTTTCACGCTATCCACCAGTGACTCCTCCAGTGCATTAGTGTATAGACTGAAGAGGAACGGGGCTAGTACGCAGCTTTGTCGAACACCTTTTTTTACATGGAATGGCTTAGTACATTCTCGTTTTAGTCCAAACCTCACCTTTGCAGAGGCCTGCGCATATAGTTGTCTCAAGAATGATGAGTGATGAATCTACATTTAATCCTACTAGGGTCTGCCAACGTCTGTTGTGATCCACACAATCAAACGCCACGGTCAACGAATACCGCAAATAAATTCGCTTGCTTAGTCTGGGTATATTTTCCATGTAGCATGTGAAAGTTAAGAGCCTGTTCCACATTGCCCCTCCCTTCCCTAAATCCACATTGAACCGGGCTTAGGATCTTATGTTCTTCTGCCCATAGTTGTAACCTGTTCAATATGACTCTACCTGCTACTTTCATAAGGGAGTCAAGTAGGGAGATGGGTCTGTAGCATGCCGGGTTTTCCCTATCACCCTTTTTGAAAACTGGAATTATGATAGACTCTGACCAAGATTCAATAAAACCCTTCTCGCAGCTAGCATTTAAAACTAGAGTCAATAATGGGGACCATAGCTCACTCTTGAACTTATACAAATCAATCGGAGTCCCGTCTGGCCATGGGGCCTTGCCTCCTTTACTCTCTCCTATGGCCATTCGGACTTCCTCATGTGTAAAATGGATGTCAATAGGGACAAAGTCAGCCTGGTCATTTTGAACTGTTAGCTCATTTACTTCCACACTGTCTACGCCCCCACAACCATATAGAGAGGAGAAAAAGTTAACCCAGGTGTCCTCATTATTGCCACCTCAATCCTAGCTATCCACCATTTGAGAAAAATGGGCCTTCACTGCCTCCCAGAACAAGGAAAGATCCTTCCGTAGGGAAGCCTCATATAAATTTGTCCAGGCCTGTTCCTTAAACTTTCTTACGCTTGTTTCTTGCTGAGCTATAGGCCTTCCTAAGCCCCCTAATTTCTTCATAATCTTTTACTGGTTTTTGTAGGGCAGCTTTTAATAATGAATAGGCTTTAGTGCAATGCGAATCAAACCACCCTATATTTAAAGGCTTTTGGTTCCCCTTGGACGTTTTATGCTATTTTGATTTATCCTGGTTATTTCGGAAAAGGCACTCGATAGCTCACAGGAGGAAATATCCTCCTGTAGACACTTAGTTATTGGGATGTTTGCTTGATTTAATATCCTAGTGCTCAAGATCTCGGGTCGCTCTTGGCCCAGCATATTGAGTAACCATTCTGCCGGGCCAACACACAGCCCTGGGTCCAGGCTAAACTCTGAGCAACTGTTCCAATGCCTTTATCAGGCAGTACAATATTAACACTTTGGGGCAAGTGATCACTAATCCCTATAGGTTGGGTAATGAACTCCTCCAGCCAAGTTGCATATCGATTGGGAAAACTGATATAATAAATCAGAGTGCTGTGGCCATGACCTCCGCAGATGGGACTAAAATCAATAGGCGGGTCGCATAATACATTTGCAAATCCAAGGTCATGTGTTGCCATGACTTCATTGAGACTTTCACCCACAATTTAATGTGCAAAATGTGGTATTTGGCTATTGACTTCTTCATACAGGTCCCCACTGCCGCACAAGGGTTTGGTACATACATTAGCGTTGAAGTCCCCGCCTACTTATACTGAATGGATGTTATAATTAAATAGTGGCCTTAAAAAGTGGTGACGTGTGTTGTGCAACACAGGACATGCAACTGTTAAATCATTAAAATCTTGAACATATAGCTGGCATAATTAACAAATTCTCTCCTCCTTTGGCACTTTATCCCAAATACCAGTAATAACACGTAGTTGGAGCAGATCCAATCATTAAAAGGATCAATGTTCGGATCCCATGAGAGAGATTCCAGGTTAGATATGGTTGAGGTTTGTTCCCAAGATTGCTCTCCTCTACCACCAGATCTCACACATTTAATTGACATAAGGCAATATCTGTTAAACCCCTGGAATAATGGGGGTTTCTTGATCAGCAATATTCTCAATAGTGATATGGTTTCTTCTAAAACAGGCTTGTTCAAGGGAAATATTATTATTTTCTTGCACCCACTCTTGAAGATGGGAGAGTGAACTCCTAGCAGAGTGTTTACCTGTCTCATCCAATAATGTTATCTGTCAGAAGCTAGCAGGAGAAGATTTTGGGCCCTTTTTATAAGTAGAGTGATGATACTGCCCCTCCAAGAGGAAGGGATTAATCCCATCCGATAACCATATGCAACAAGTGGACTAAGAAATAGTCCCCACTCAACAGCCTCTGTTTTAATGACTGCAGTAGGGATCTCATCAGGCCCCATCGCTTCAGAGGTTGCTTCATTTTTTATATAATTAACAATCTCTGCTTGAGAAGGAGCAACATATCCTTCCAACATCCCTTCATCTAAGCTAAACACTGCGGGATCCGCTTCGCCCCAATTGCTAGAGTATAAACTAGAAATATGCCCATCCAGACATTTTCAGGAATGGAAATAGCGTGCTTTGCCACCCTGGTGCCACCAGACACTAGTACTTCTTGAGTCCCAAGAATATGCAACCTCACTTAGGTTAGTCCACTTGGCATCATGTTCACTCTTGCATTCTTGTGCCTCAGTCCTACTCTAATAAGTTTAAAGCAAAACATTTCATGCTGTCTTAGAGAAAAAGAAATTGCAGATACTGACTCCTAATCAGGAAATGTATTTCCCGGTTTAACATCTTCAGTTTTACCATAGAGCCAACATTTTTAAAAACATTCATATGCGTTTCAAAGAAGGATATAGAGTCACACCAATAGGGATCATTGGATCTTACAATTAGACTTTGAATTTTAGAGCTTAGAATTTACCACCTATGCTGCCAGTTGATCACCCTCCCTTTACTGGTTCAGCTGCAGCACAGAGTCAGTAAAGCGAGGGTGAACACCACCATTTTTTAAAATACATATTTTGCTGCCAAATCGCAGTATTTTTACAAAAGTGCAGATTTTGTGATTTTTAAAAACAAAAAATTGGTTTGCAAATCGCGAAATCCTGGGGGTCTGTATAAGGTTCCGGCTCACCAGTGAAAAGCCGGCCATTCAAGATGACCCAATCGTATTTTCTCAAAGTTTCCAATAACCGAAAGCCACGTTTGTTTGTTCAAATTCTTTTTCTGGAAAAGTTATATGGAATAGCCCACACTTACTCTATTTATGCATTAGCAAAAATTGAGGATGCAGAATTGGAAATGATACTTGCCAGTTAATATTTTTCAGCCACACTAATCCTAGACAAAAATAAAGAATTGACTCGCCAAATGGTCGTAGGATTTACCTGGAGGAATATACATGTTAGTTAACAAGAAAGATGGGTCTCCTCTTTCATCTTGACAGGCCATTTTCAGGCAAAGACATACATTTGAAGAATAGATAAAAACTTCTCGATTCCAAGTCACAGTGTTCTTTAGTAAAATTGCCTCCACTGGAATCACCCCTTTTAGAGTGCCCCGCCTTGCTAGAAATTTTAAAAAAAACAGCACATATAAAATAAATAGATGACCAGGTTTCTTATCAACATAAAATTAATGGGATAACAGACTTAAATTCAATTTCGCATCCTCCTGTCCTAGTCCAGCTTTGCAGGACCGAATGAGCCCACAAGTTACTTAGTGACTTGTCCTTGTTTTAGCACAGGGCTGGCACTATTCAGGACCCCTGCAGCCCAACTCCACCTAGATAAGTCCTCCCTCAACTCCACAACTTGATGGTTGACAGCCGGGCCCTCACATTTTTGACACTTGCCTTCCCTTCCCCAAGAAGACTACTTTGGCCTCATTACGATGTCGGTCAGACTTGCATCCGACCGACACCGTTGCGGGGAAGGAATTGCCCAACCGTAGGTCAGCGGTTCCAACACCCCAATTAGGATGCGACCGCACATAGTGCAGTTGGAAACTACCATTTGTCAATGGGCATTTGTGAGACAGGCTGAAAATGTCAGCAGCTCAAGCTCCCATTTAAAAATGGAAGTTTGTGAACATCCCTGCACCCTGTGGCAGGCACCTCACTGTGCCTGTCGCACGGTGCAGGGATGTTTAGGAGAGCACCATAGGTGCCCCCCAGGTCATAGTGCGGAGGGACCGAGACCCTACAAGTGGCCCCAAATGTCACTTCACGAGAGCCTTTCAGTGTCGGAAAGGCCGACATGGAAAGGCTGTAGGAAACTGACATCATAATCCCGACTGCGGGCATGCCATCCTTAAGGGATTATGGTGAGTTTCCGACTAGGTCGGTCCCTCCGACTGCTACCCCTGACCACCTGCATCGTAATGCATCAGTCAGACCGCAGCAGTAGATAGCAGTCAGACCACAAAAAACGAGCTGTCGTTTGCGGTCCGACCACCATCGTAATAAGGCCCTATGTCTTTCAGCTACCCCTGATAGATGTCATTATTAGGACCCATTGCAGCAACCACCATTGACCTATGTTTTGGGTGGATTGGTTTGTTGCACCAGTGACTAATCGTCTTTGGGACAAAAACCCAAGCTCAAATTGAGCATGGGACAAGTCTTATTATTGCCATCTGCTACGGTACCTTGATCATACTCATTACAAATACACAGGGGTTGATGAACCAGGTTACACAAATTCTCCTTAACTAGTTGGGGGTTCTCTCCATCATGAAGACCAACTGAATCTACGTGAGCATTAACGTTCCTCGACCCATTGAGCCCATGAAGGGTACTGTACATTCAGTCAAAACCCCTGTCTTTGTAAATGGGCATTCAGTACATTATTTTAAAGACATTGGGGACGTGGAGACACAACAGAAGATATAAGGGCTTTAACTAAATATGCCCCATCTTTCTGACCGAGGTCCGAATGCAAATTTAGGGAGGAATAGCACAATCAATCTACACAAAAATTTGCATCTCCTCATTAGAACACTTAGTATATGAACAGCTTGAGAATCTCCATTTTTGTCTGTTTAAGTTTAGAGATTCTTATGATATTTTTGTTTATTTTGTTTATAGCACTCTTCTGGACTGTCAGCGAAGGTTCTACTTTAGGCTGCTTCTTTGACCTGATTGATCTTTGCAAATTAACCTAATTAGTAACAAAATTAAAAGCACCATCAGCCGCAGTTTCCATTTTAACTACTAATGCATTCTCTTGATCAACTTTCTTACTCCCTTTTTTAGGGCTTTTTTTAAACGAGGGAAACGTCTTCATCATAGCGGAGTCTGCAGGAGTTTCGGGTCTATGTTCCGCAAACAAACTTAATCAGTGGTCCTCCTCAAACTTGGGACTAAAATTATTTTAGAGACCCCTCGTACTGCCATGGAACACCAGCTTGTACATAAGAATCCCTAATCCCTCCAAGGAGTCCGCTGTTACTAACCTCCTCTTAAAATTTCCATTTTCATTATCAACATTTGTATTAGATTTCATTAAGCCACACTTGTTAACATTTTGTATCTCCAATGAAACGCTGATAACCTATCTAATACATCATCGGAACTAGACATGAATTTCTCTAACAAAAGCAAAAATAGAAGATAAAACTTTCAATGAAAAAACGAGTCTGATAGTGTGCCTAGTTTAAAAAAAAAAAAAGCCTTCTCCTCCTCCATTATTACACTGGCTCAATTTCCACTGAGCAATTACAGAAAAATTGCCTCTAATCGGAGGAAGCCCCTGCCCCTGGATGATTGGGTGCATTTGTGTTCAAAAGTCCCTTGTCACTGTAGGTGTTAGTGGGGAAACAACTTGGAGGGCACTATCATGCATGATCAGCTTCAAGCAAGATGAAGTCCTCCCATCATTACCACTTCTTCATCTTCAACAATGACACTTGACTCTTACGGAAGCTTCTGGATCTAGAAAGAGATCTACCTTCTGTTTACTGGGAAGAACCTAGTAGAACACTCTTTATTACCGTGGTCAAACATTTGATTCCCAATTGATGGAATTGGTAATACAGGCACCGACATCGCCTCCAAGGACTTATTGACCAATCTTGCAAGTTCATCTGGGTCCATTTGCATCCTAGAAAATTCAACCTCCTTCCTAATTTTCTCCATTATGGTCAGAAGATTAAACTCCTTCACCGATGAAGGGGAACAAAAAGGATTTAATCACTTGCCTGGGTCAGAGGTGTAGAAGATAGTCGAAGATAAAGCTTCCAGATAAAAGGGGTTAAAAGTTTCCTTGGCTTCTTTTGACATAGCTTTATTTATTTTAAATCCTGAAATAGATGAGACTTGTAGGATAGCTGCTGCTGGGAACCTCTGCTAACAGATAAAAAAGTTAATTGAAGAAATTGAGCTCTGGATCTGTAATTTCTTTCAGTGTAGTCGCATCAAGAAGTCACCAGAAACCTGCATCGGTTAAAATGAAAGTACCAAATGCACCAATCGCAAGTGCTGAAACAGATACTAAAGGCTACTAGCACAGTGACCCAGTAACCCTGAGTCACAGTTTTAGGTCTCGCCTGTCGATGCGCATGCGCATCGAGCTTGCGAGACTATGGGGGCTTAAACAGTCTTTAACCAACGTGCAAGGAATCGTGGCGATTCCTTGCAGTGCCCGTGAAATTCAAGCTCAATGCGCATGCGCATTGAGCTTAAAAGCGCGTGCACATGCCCCCAGCCGCCTGCCCTGCTGCTTTCACACCCTCTCCCCGCCCCGCTCCGCCCCCTCCCCTGCCCGCCGTGTCGCATTTCTCCTCCCCCCTCCCCTTCTCTGCCTTCCCTCCGTCTTTTTTTTTTTTTTTACCCGCTCCGCCCCCTCCCCTGCCCGCCGTGTCGCATTTCTCCTCTCCCCTCCCTTCTCTCTCTTCCCTTTTAAACTTGTTTGATGAAGTTGGCAGGTCTTCTTTTACACTTCTTGCACTTCTGCACGGTCAGCTCAGCTCTGCTCTTTTAGTAGCCACAGTCCACGACAGTTCATGCTCACCACAAGTGGGCTGCTCCTCCTATCGGCTACCACCCGCCCACTTGCTCGCCTGCCTGCCTCCCGGCAACAGCTCTAGCGCCTCTGCTTTGACTCTGTTTTGAGATCGGGGATCACACCAAGAGCTAACGGATTGGGCTTCTTAGGCACTTTCTTTGCCGTTCTCGGCGGTCCTCTTGACGAGGCACAGCGCGGATCAACTAATCTCAAGGAGCAGGTCGCTTGCCTATCCGTTGCTTCTACCTCCAATCCCAGCGTACTCGCAATATGTCACTTTTACAATTCGACAAGAATGTTTCTTGATTACATGAAAAACAAAGGATGCACGTTTGGAGACGGTTTTCAAAATAAAATGTACCCAAACAAAATGTGTAGCTTGAAAAAAAATGTAAGAAAATTACAGGATGTTTTCTCGTAATTATTGCGCAATTCTTAAAGTATAATTTTAATAACCATTTCTCTAAGGCATCAGTTATTAAAAACATGTTCAATACATGCCATTAATTAAAAAAAAATGATAACTAAAATTCAGTGTTAAACTATTATTGGTCACATGCAGATATAGATATGGGCGATATTCTTAAAGATATATGTACGAAAAAGATGCCTTCCCACTAGACGGAAGCATTTTTCCTGTATATTACATCTGAATCCACTGTGTGTAAATGGAAATATCACACTCGACATTTAATGTTTTTTTTAAATATGTTCCAATAATTTATACACAGATAGGTCAGAGCACACTAAGTTAAAGAACATTGCTTGACATGTTTGCCATGAGTTGTGCAAAAAATGTGACCCTAAACAAAGTGCAAAGCTAATCCATCAGGTAAGCCCATGAGCCCTTAAGTTAGTAATAGTGCATGATAATTCACAGATGCAAGAATTCCAATCCTCACCGTCACACACCCCAAAAATCTCACACACCCTCAATCACCCTCACACACCATCACCCTCACACACCATCACAACCTCATACCCCCTCACTCACACTCACACATCACACACCCTCAGCCTCAAACACCCTCACTCACCCTCACACACACTCACACACACTCACAAACAATCACCCTCACCCTCACACACCCTCGCTCCCCTCTCACACCCGTCACAACGCTCTCACACTCACTACACCTCACACCCTCACCCTCACACACACTCACCCCCCTCAACCTCACAATCTCTCACCATCAACAGCCCTCACCCTCAGACACCCTTAACCTCAAAGCCTCACCCTAACACACCTTCAGTCACCCTCACACCCTCACCCACCCTAAATCTCACACTCACACACACCCCCTCACCCTCACACCCCCTCAGCCTCACACACCCTAGCTCCCCTCACACCCCTCATAACAATCTCACACTCACTACACCTCACACACTGACCCCCCTCACACCCTCTCAACATCAACACCCCTCAGCCTCACACCCTTACCCTCATAACCTCACCCTCACACACCCTCAGTCACCCACCCTCACACAACGTATCACACTCACTCACTCACACTCACTCACTCACTCACTCACTCACTCACACCACACCCCCTCACCCTCACACCCCCTCACACTCACACACCCTCACTCCCCTCACACCCTCACAACACTCTAACACTCACTACAACTCATACCCTCACCCACAACACACACACACTCAGCCACCCTCAGCCTCGCAACTTCTCACCATCAACACCCCTCACCCTCACACACCCTTACCCTCATCCCCTCACACTCATTCACCCTCACTCATCCTCTCACCCCCTAACTCTCAGACTCACCCACTCACACACCCTCACATTCCTTAACTCACCCTCACACATCCTCACCCTCACACCGCCACACACTCACACTCCCTCACTATCAAACACCCTCACTCACCCTCACACACCCTCACCATCACACACCGTCACACACACTCAACATCACACCCCCTTGCTCAACCTCACCATCACACACACCCCCTCACCCTCACACCCCCTCACCCTCACACCACCTCACACTCACACACCCTCACACCCCTCACCCTCACACCCCTCACCCTCACACCCCTCACCCCTCACCCTCACACCACTCAAGCCACAGATGGGTGTGCGATGGGAGGACGCTCAGCTTGCAGGGCTGTGCTTCTTCCCCTGCTGCACTCTCCTGCTCTCTAGAGATGTGGCATAACAACAAAAGCTGCCATCAAAGTCACATAAATACAAATCATGTTGCATTCCAAATGCTATAGGTGTCACATTCACAAAAGTTAAAACTATTGGCGTTGTGAATGACAAAGCTATCAATTTAGCTATTTCACAAATAAACACAAATACAAAAAAAAAACCATTAACAAGACCAATAGCTCCTACTTTTCTAATGCGAGACCTATTGCATTTCCAATGCTTGTTTATTTCTGTTGCCCGTGAAGGAAATGGGTAAACTGGGTGGTAGAAACAATGAATACTAGTCACAGTAGGGTCTTTATCAGGATCTTGCTACTCCTCTCGTCTTAAGGCGGGGGGATAGCAGCCATGGCCCCCAGGGGGAGGATAGCGGAGGTTACGGGGACAGCTGGAGTCGACTAAGGCAAACCCCCTGGAGAAGCAGAAGGGGGGCTGTCAGTCTGTCCGCCATGGCAGAGCGAGAGAGAGATTCTTTGCCCTCATGCGTATGTGCGCTCTCACTAGGAAACTGTGTCCAACCAACAGAATAGTGGTTGCTCGAAGAGTATATGCTGTCCTTTTGTGCTACAAACTGCAGCAGTGAGAGTTTATGGAGCTGCCCGATGCACCCTGCAAACAGTGGAATGGAATTCAGATAAATCTGAGGAATTGAAGCTGGTATGCAATCTAGCGCTTGTAGACACAAGCTGCACCGGCTAATACCAGCAGCCTCCACGCCTACCGGCAATACGTTGCGACCCCAGGGCCCATTCAAGGCCCACTCCACTCCCTGTACTTGCACTTGTCGACCTCCTGTCGCTCCTGCGACGTGTGCTCTGAGCCGTTCCCCAAGGGCCCTCTTCACTGCACTGCTCACATAGCAAGCCGGGATACAGTGGGAAAGCGAAGGGTATATCTGCCTTCAATATAGCCTGTTTGGCGGGCAGGGGCCTGGTCCCGATGACTTCTAGTGACCGATTGTTGGTGGATGGTTGACTTCCAGCACTCGCGGAAAGCTGCTGTGGGCCTCTGCCCCCCCCCCCCGGCTCGCTTTCTAACCCACACCCCTCTACAGGCGCCGATTGGTCAACACTCAAACTCTCCAGTAAGCTTTTCTTGAAAAGTTGTGAACGGAATGAATAATTTTGATAGCCACTGTAAGGCAATTAATACAGTTTCACTAAAAAGGAGAGTAACTTGTTTGTCAGACTCTCCAAATGAGGGTTGTGTAAGGGCTATGCATTTTTTTCTTCTTTGCACGTGAAGCAGAGTTCTCTGAAACATGACAGTATAAATGTCCTATACAGACCCTGGCAGATGTTATTAACCGCAATGTGGAAAATCTGAAGTAACGTTGGACGATCAGATGCCGTCATGATAAAATCAATATGTAGTTGATAAAAAAGCAAGCTATGTCCACAGAGATGTTTCCTCCACAAAAAGGTGACTACTGCGGGGTAGGGAGCACTGTAAACACTCTGCACCTGGATTTCTCTGGGCTGACTCCTGTGGAAACGTCTTCCTAGCAGCAGGGACACATGAGCCTTCCCAACATTGAAAACCTTCCTGATCACATGCTTTTTATCAGTAGAACAGGAATACTGTTTAACACTTATGAGGAGACAGACGGAGACATATGGCTATAGTTGGAGTAATTACTTCACCAAATGGGCATTGGCTACGTTGTGCCAAGCGTCGTTTGGGCCTCTTGGATACCTATTTTGTGTTCAGTGTATGGGGTCACTTGAGTGTCTAGGAAGTAGTAGTCGACCACAAGCATTACATAAGTGGAGGAGAAGAGTCACCTGCTGTTTTGCCTGGGTCCAACTAAAGGGCATTCACAAGAACTTTACATTAAACAAAAATGGCACCATTCAAGAATTATCCCAATCATTTTTAGAAATTGCCACGTGCTAGGTGCTTTCTGTTCATATAATTTTCAGATTTTGAATAGAATTGGGATTACACCACAAGACTACCAGGGCCATCACCCCACACAGTGAGATGTGTATCTGCTACATAAATCCAAGAACTTCCCACTGATGAAAGGTTGAGAACGTTGAGCACTACAAGGTCTTTATAAATGTTTTGTATACAGAGAATGTCTTTTTAAGTAGCAACTTCAACGCCTAGTACAATTGCATATCTATAGGCAGTCCATTCATTACAGTCCTAGTTCTTGCTAATGCTACATTTGGATGTTGTTGTGTTTACAGACTGGTGTCGGTAAAACTCTTCACTAGTCCCTCAATTTTTACCATGCTTGTTTTAATGTCCTTAAATATTGCCTTTTCATATCTGCTAGTTGGAAAGAATTCTTCACCTTAAATTTCTTGTTCATGAAACCATCAAACATCACAGGACTGGGAGGCTTTTAATAGACCCAAGTATTTTTCTTTCATCCTTACCACTGTCAGAAATGTGCAGCATTATCGCTCATTGCGCCTCTGTGCAGGGATGCTTCTTATGACCCTTTCTCATCTTTCTGGGACCAAATGCTACTTTGAAACATTCTTTGCTTTTTGCAGCATTTTTATTAGTTAAAGTTTTATTATTGACAGACTGATTGACTTGGCCACTGTTCATGTTTTCCAGTTTTTCTTACCTCATAGATTGTAACATGCCCTTTTGGATGTTTTCTGTAACAGCTCCACATATTGAAGATTTAGTGATGCTTCCAACTCCTGTGCTGCGTTTGTTAAATGTGCTGGATGAACGCTGCCTGCTAGTGGAGGAAGAATATGAAGGTAAGTGCCGTTTACAGTGCGTATTAAACGTTTTGTACTAGGTTTAAAAAAAAGATTTTACTATTTTTTATTCAAGTGCAGCGATCCTTCAGAAATGGGATGTCTGTCATTTTAAGAATGAATTCTTGATGCACGATTCCTGATCCTCTACCTTCATTTTAAATACTTAAGGAGCCATATCTTATCTCCTTAGAACCTGGGTTAACCTGGAGCCTTAACAGTAACCCTCTGATGACCTTAATGAATCGGGATATGGCCAGCTGGGCAAACCTCCTACTTAACGTACTTGGACGAGTGGCCCTATTTAGAATTAAGTCTCCCCAGATTCATCTGTTCTGCAGAACTTCCCCCTCATTTTTTGCACTTAATTTGAGCGTCTTCTGACTGACATATGACCTTCTTTTGGGAGGATAAATCCCTGAGGATTCACTTCCAAAAATGTACACATACGAGGGACAGGTGGGCATGACACATCCACGCCTTTACTACTAGGCATCCCAAATCCAGGCAAATAAAGACTTGCTATTCGGTTATCAGGAAGACCCTGCATTTTGACTTGGTGTCTCTGCTTGACACTTTGAAGGACTGCTGTATGGAAGCCCTCTTCCCAAATTACTCCCAGAGGTCACTTGTGTGCTTGTCCTATGTTGGCGATCGGTCCTCGGGTGGATCCAGTGGGATTGTAAACAGAGACAGGAAACCCCCCTGTGACACAGTACTTTGCTTCTGCAAACTACCAAACTGGAAAGATATGGCCGCTAGCACCTCATCGGCATCTCCAAGTTGGGCGATGTGTTGCGTGGTTCACAGGTCAAATCCTTGTGCAGTGACATGCAGACTTTAAGCTTCACAAATCCCAATTCTGCAAATACTTACAGTTTAACCATTCCTTGATGACTCATCAGCCTCCTCTAACCACCCTCCCAAAATACAGCCCCCTCAAATCCAAAGTCATGTTTGGCCCTTTGGGTCGGGTAGCCATCTAAACCATATATCGACCATTGATAGTCTACGTCATTTACAAATTTAAAGTATAAAAGAACGATGTTTGGCTGGGTGGTTCTGTTGATGAAAGTGACTGGCGAGCGTGGGATTGGGTCAGGGTCCATCATATCCTTACGTCTATGCCTCTTTGCTCCAAAGCACCGGCACATCATATTTCTCTCTACCCCGACTTTTTGGGAAGATGGGCGGTGGTGCATCCGAGATGCACTAATGAGGACTGTCGTTTTTATTAAATGGTTTGGGAATGCCCCTGCATGCATTCTTTAGGTCCAGGATCTTCTCTACACTTTCCAGGATAATAGAGCGCCCAATTGATTTTTCACTTCACATTGCCCTACTGGGTATTCTGGATGACCAAAGGGGAGCATATGTTTGTGGACATTGGCATTACACAGGTTAATTGTGCCATTGTGAGTCACTGGAGATCCACCCAAACACCAACTCTGGCCGAATGGAGGACACCAATGGACTGGTGCTCCAAAATAGAGGAACCGGGGTGCACTGCGCATGGTTACCCGCATAAGCAATGAAAGATCTAGGAGGTGGTGACTTTACTATAACATTCTTGAACCTTGATTGTTGTGCTTTGACCCTGTATCTATCTGACATGCCTTTGCTGTTGCCTCAATATGCAAATATCCTCAGACTGCCTAGGTATTCTCCAACCTATGCCAAAGGCAGAAATGGAAGCGGTCAAACTAATGCTGTCCACAGATGAGCAAAGCCAGGAAACATGTCAGTAAACTGTTTCTGCATTCCTCAGAGATCATAACATGGGCTCCATTTACAGCAACAACTTGTGCTTTGACATTTATGGCATCTATTGAAGTGATGGAGTTCAATTCACAGAGAGAGGCAACAGGGGTGTTCCTCAACAATTTGAAACACTACATCCTGTTTTATGTGTAGTTATCTACGCACAATAAACACAAAGGCTCTTCTCAAAGCCACCCTATGTTCCAAACCTTGTTCATTTTCTTTTGAAATCCTTTATTTAAAGTTTTTTTTTAATTCTCGAATGTCTCAAGCTCACACAACAAAAGTAGACATTCAATAGACACCAGCTCATTTAAAATTCACAACTGTATAAGTGGGTCTCTGTGCGTTTGATTAGGTGTATGAGTGTCTGAGTGGGTCTGTGAGTGGTTACATGAGTGTCTGAAATCAATGTCTGATTGTCAGAAAAAGAATTAGTGCTTGGTAAGAGGTCATGTTAGACAAAACATACCGATGCAGCTGTCTGGACAGCGTACTTGGATTTTTAGTGTGGTGTACAAATAGGTGATGCACACTTGGAGAGGGACCTTTCCAGGGAGAAGAGCGAGACAGCACCTATGATGTAGATCCACTATCTATGGGCTAAGGTATGGGGTCTGCTGACCAAGCCCAGAGATCTTCTATTATATAATAATACTTGTTCTTAGCAAGGGGAGGGAGGTTAGGCACTATAGCTTTTTTTCCATTGTCTCTCTGACAACATCTCCCTTCATGATATATGGACTAGCTACTATGCTGACTATATTTGTACTATGCATTTTCCTGCTTCTCGTGGCACGTATACTGCATGTTAGGACACACTAGTTAAAATAAATAATTTAAACTTTTTCATGCCTTTGTCAGATTTTATTGTGACAAGTACAAGAGTGTGCAAAAGGGTGTGTTTTGTTATTGAGATTCCTGAGAGATCTGGGAGTGTTGTGTTCTGGGTGTTGAATCATTACTCTGGCAGTGAGTAGGAGAGCAAGTGAGACGCTATAGCTAGTCGGTCCTGGGTTTGTGGGTACTAAGGTGGTAGGAAGACCCAGTCCCTATACACCAAGGTCCCATATTCCTGCACCTAGTTCTGTATTTGTGCATATTTCCTGTAACACCATGAATCCATTTGATACTGGCATAACTGCTAGGCAACTCTTGAGGTGTTATTTACTTCAAGGTTTTTTTTTGTTTCATATCATAGCGAGACCCCAACCTGAAGGTATCAGAGTGCATTACATGAGCACTGAGAGATTAAGTGCTTTGCCCGAATCGCAGAATGTTAAGCATCCCTACCGAGACTCGAAATAATCCCCAGCTTTGGGGTTGACCGCTTTAGCTGTTAGGCCACATTCTCTACCCTTTTCTGGACTCTAAAGTATCTTCTAAAGTGCCGTATGGATATAGAATTATTGACCTGTATTAAGTCTTGTTTTCCAACACATTTTTGAAATCCTTTGCAAACCCCAAGACTTACGGGCCGATTAGGATGCCTGACTGACCAGAGTCTGTCTGGCATCGTTTTGGAACTGGAACCGAACGATCTCCAGTTGTTGGTTCCAGTCCTGGAATTGGGTTGCGGCCGAAACCTGTCCGGTCGCAATCCTATACTTTGCTATGAGAGCATGCATTCCGAACGGAATGCATGCTCTCACAGCAAAGAGCAGGGGTGCAGGGATCAGCGGTGCCCCCTAGGCCGCCATTTGGCAGCCTTGCTGGGGGCCCCCCAAAGCGGTTTCCTAATGCCTTTTTGTGCCGGAAAGGCAGGCACAAAGAGGCAGTGGGTAACGCAATTTCTGTGGGCCTTCGGAATGACAGACTGACTCTCCAAGCCAGTTGTAAGCCATTCGGAAGACTGATTCGGATTCCCTTACAACAGAGCCGATCAAAATGGTTTGGATGGAAGGGAATCCGAATCGGTGATTATGATGCGGGCAGGAGGGCTTTGACCAACGGTCGTATCCCTTCCTGACTGCATCCTAATCAGGCCCTTAGTGTCTTTCTTGTATGTAAGGATGATTAAGAACAGTTTTGTGGGATGATTAGAACCATAGTATTGTTGGAAGCTTGTACAGTTTCAGAGAAAGATGAGAGCCGATGTCATGATGCTGGTGGTCCTGAGGTTCTGTTTAGCTGCTATGCTCCTTTTTGCTGAGGTCTGTGAGCCTGACACTAGATGGCTTGATGGTCTGGTCAGAAGAATGAGCTTCTTCTGACTGAGGTTATACTGGTGCAGCCAGTGCTTAATTTCAGCCAGTGGTTGCAGGTGGGGCCCACTGGCACTCTGCGTTTGGGACCAGCACTTTGTTTTTCTCAGTAAATTCTGATTCAGAGAAGAAGGGAGAGGAACACATAAGGGAGAAAGCAGGAAAAAAATTACAGAAAAAACGGTGACAAGCGGAGAAGGCATTAATGAAAAAGAACCTAAGAGAGTGAGATAAAGTGTCCATGTCTGAAGGTGGATTGAAGAGGCATGAGGTGTAATCACAACTATGTTTCCTTGATCTTCAGCACCCTGACCTTCATTATTTCCGGCCACGGGCTTCTGAAGAAAACGTAGGTCCTACCACTTAGTAATATACAAATTAAGCATTTGGTGCAAACCTACTGTAATACTAGATCAATCCCTTTGCCCTAGCTCCTTTGCAATTCCTGGCAAGTTTACTGAGGCATTATAATTTTCTGCCAAAGCACTGACGCCCCCAACCCTCTTGGGCCCAAGGGACAAAGACCTCTGTTCTATGATTAAGAAGGCTCAATAGTAATTCATCAGTTACACAGTAAACCGATTCTCAATATTAAATACGGTTGTATGATGGAAAAATGTGTTCAACGACCACGCATGCCTTTACTTTACCATAAGTACATCACGTGTCCTTACCGTGCATACATTTACAGCAAACATTTTTACAATGCATATGGCTTAACCACGCATGCCTTTACCATGAGGCATGGTTGCCAAAGAGGTGTGTAGTAAAAAAAAAATTCACAAGAACACACTGTCCCTCATAGCTTAACACACTCCAGCATGCAGCCGTTATTTACCATTGTTGTTCTTCAATGTCACTTTTTTTCTTCGACCAGAGCAATGTAGTGGGGTAAAGGAAGCGTCATAGTTTGATGTATTTAAAGCTGTTGGCTTTCCGCGATGGACAGCGCAGCAGAAGCTGGTTCCATCTAAATTTTGTGATTTATATTCTTTGTTCTGCCTCTATCCTTTGACCCGGAGTCCCAGCAACCCCAGTGCTTACATTATCCCTGGATAAGGCAGTACTGCTGATGTATGTCAGGTGACATGTCAGACGCTTTCCAACTTGGAGAAGTGAAGTGGGAGGACTGCTGTCGTCGTGTTTTACATCGGATTCCAAAACCCCCAGAAACTTTATTGCATCACCTGGGTCAGGAGGGTGAGCAGGCTCCACGGGAATGTAAAATGTGAAAATAAACTTGCTGGGGGGGGGGGTGCTAGAGGGAGCGCTGCGGGATGACTGCGCGTTAGTGTGACTCCGCTGGCTGGTGGAAATACTCAGAATTTATACGCACAGTCAGCACGATAAAATATGATAATTGCCTGAATTAGCTTACCGGAACCTCAGCGCTACCGGTTTAGATGCCTGGATATCCGCTGAGTGCCCTATTGTTGCGGTAAAACTATACCTGAAGCTGGCGAGAAACTGGATGAGCGATCGGAACGAAATAGTGGCTATCGCTCCTGCCTCACAGTGAGTAAATGTCTGTCTTCTCCAGCTGCCTGCTCCGTACACTCCTCAATGGTGAGCGATCTGGCGGATCTGAGGTGAGGCATATTGTTGAACTTTGGCTGGTATGCTGGATTCTATGCGCAGACCCGCAGTATGTGTAAGAAATATTGACGAGCACCAGAGCTGTGCTCGATGTAAGGTGGCGGCTGTCTGCCGATGCGAAATGGAGGTCTGTCCTGCCGCCCCTTAATTGGCGGTGCCAGCGCTGTTCTGCGAGGGGTGAGCTCCGATCCGAAAGCTTGAACACTGGATTGGACGCCGATGGGGTGGTGGCATGCAGCAGTGAAGACCGGATCCTTCCTACAGACGATACTATGGTGCTGTAAAGCATGCTGAAGTAACAGTGCATTGTTCTGTTAGCGTATGGGGCTAAGGCCGGCTCTGGTTATACACGCTTGCTGCAATGCTGCTCGCCAATACACACCATCACCTGCATCTCCCTGCTGAAAATACCAACCCTCTGGCTCACTCCTGCACTGATGCCGAATCACTTCATTACTCCTCTGAAGTGGACACACGCAACATGGTCGATTTACTAAAGAAGTGGTACAGAGCTCCTGCCAGTACACCACTCTGCTGCCTGGCTATTCTGTCCATCACTGTGTCCTAGAGTTGGGTGCGCACCACATGTGGCGCTGAGCAACAGGGCATCGCTGTGCGGGACGCTGGGGCAGCTCCCCTCACCATAATTAAATTCAACCTGCTATGCGACGGAAAAGTGCGGTAGCGGCCTAGAGGGTCCACGCTGTAGAGCTTCGTCTGCAACCTGGACAAGACGGACAAGCACCAACCTGAGCTATCCTTCAATGCACGCCGCACGCCCAGGTCAACTTCGCACACTCTGATACGGAGCTGGATGCAGACAGCACTAAAGACTCAAACATGGAGGTGGTATTGAACGCCATTCAGCAGAGTTTGCAAACCATTGATGGAAAAATTGATATCCTCTCAAGGAGAGTCGACAACATGGCTGCCAAACTCGACAAATATGGCGAACGCTTCGCCGCAGCAGAAGAGCGCATCTCGGAGGATGTATCCAGTGACACAGCCCAAAAATGCAGCACAATGGAAAGGCTTCTGGACAGTATTAAAAGCAAAAATAAGGATTTGGAGTCAAGATCGTGCCGGAATAATGTACGCATAATGGGGGTGCCAGAAAGCACAAATATCGGGCACCTAGAAACATTTGTCGAGGATAGGTTACGTGATATCTTTGGCATGGAAAGCTTCACCCCACTACTCATTGTGGAGCGAGCGCATCGATCGGTGGCGCCTAGGCCGCCGCCGGGCGATCCATTGTGGCCAATTATTGCCGGAATATTGAATTACAGGGATAGAGACACGGTCCTGAGACTGGCACGCGATAGACAGCAGATCATGAACCAAAATAACGTCTCATTTTACCTTGATTTTACAATGTCAGTACAGACAGCAAGAAAGGAATTTGCAACAGTAAAAAAAAAACTTAGAGACATGGTAGGTACATAATCGATGTTATATCCTGCTCGCCTCCGCTTCACCTACAAGGGACACTCTAGTATATTGACCACACCTAAGGCAATGCAGGAGTTCATAAAGCATGTATCTGCCAGAAAGAAAACTCCGGTGCAAATACCCCCATAGTCTCAGAGCGACTGAAATGGTAAATAGCTGAGACTACTCCAACGGACAGTTGTTAGTGGACGTACTATCGCTTGGTGTAAGGCCCATCAAGTCAAGAGGTATCCTTTTCAACTACATGGGCAGTACTAAGAACCATACCAGACTACTGAGACATGAGTACATTGCTGCAAGAACTATGTAATGCTGTTTTGATTTAGATTCCTCATATATAATGGAAATATTGAGATTGCACTTGATTGTAGCTCAATGTATTAAGATATGTTGTCATGGAGGTCTAGATATAGATCGACGGTGGTAGCTCACTGGAACTGTCAGCCCGCAGATGCTGCATTCAGAATTTATAGGTGGCGCAGGTACTAAACATTGCACTAAACGCCTTAAATGGAGTAAAAGTGTATAAAGTATGGCAGATGACCACACTGTCTCCCCCTGCCCCATCTGCTTTGCGAATATGAAATGCGGGTACCTAGCGGTCCCCAGTGGGTGTTCTCCATCACATTGCAGACGTTAATATTGTTTTTGTATTGGGTATGTCTTTGGCATAATTGGGATGCCAACGTGGGTGGGGGGTTAATGGGGCTTTTTGTTTTCTCAGGTACAAATGTTGTATATACTAAGTTGTGTGAATTGTTGAAATGCACTATTCGATGGAATGAAAGGTATCATCACATGGGACACAATCTACTTAGTGGCAAACATACGGCACAGTTACAAATCTGATATGTTTCATGTGGATATGAGTACTAAAAAGGATACATTACCAATTCGCCTGCTGACCTAAAACCTTCGTGGCCTCAAAAATCCACGGAAAATAAGACTAAGATTTTGCGTACTTAGATAGGCACCGCATTGACATAGTCCTATTGCATGAGACCCATTTGGGAAAACCTGCAAAAAGCACAGTGGGGAATAAATGGGCAGACAGTGTTGTCAGCAACGTAATAATCCTACTCTAGAGGTGTTATGATTCTTATAAAGAAAGGTACACAATTTACCATAGACCAAACCGTTTTAGATGATCATGGCAGATGTATAATATTGACAGGCAGTCTGCGGGGTAACAAGATAGGACTGGTGAATACTTACGGTCCGAATTTAGATGACCCAGAGTTCTTCCAAACTATATGAGTAAACTGCGAGACTTGCCGGCTATGGAAATCTTATGGGGTGATGACTTTAACTTCTTCATCAATGACACTTTAGATAGATCGGGTACAACGACAGAGCCACATAAACGCGCTGTAAAAGTGGTACAAGATGGTTTGGCCGAGAGTGGAATAGTAGACATCTGGCGACTGCATAATCCACATACTTTGGAGGGCACCCATACTTCCGCAGTCCATAATAGTTGGTCACGTATAGACTGTTGGTTAGCAACAGACAAGGGTGCATACCATCTCTCACTTGCCCAAAAGATTATCTGATCATAAGCCAGTGCTGCTCTACCTGACTCTACCATAATACATACCACCTCCGTTTATATGGCGCTTCAATTCACAGGCCCTGCTGGATCCAATCTATAACTCCATGATATGGACAGGAATCCTTTCAATTAAATGTGAACACTGTTCAAGACGCCAGTATACTGTGGGAGGCTTATAAAGCCACCATACGTGGCGTATGTAGAAGTACAAACAGCGGAATCTTGCATGATATCTGTACCCAACTACAAAGATGCAAAGATAAACTCTGACAACTAGAGACAGACTTTGAAACCACACACAG
This sequence comes from Lissotriton vulgaris, assembly GCF_964263255.1. NCBI lineage: Eukaryota > Metazoa > Chordata > Amphibia > Caudata > Salamandridae > Lissotriton > Lissotriton vulgaris. The sequence goes on from NC_141685.1 coordinate 1,244,385,063, forward strand.
TGCCACCACACTAAGAGAACTACAGACCGCTTTATCTGACTATCAAGAACTCGCTGAAAGCTAGATTAATATATTTAATAAAACGCCAGATAGCCCGAGCGTATGGAGAGGGAGGTAGATCAGGTCGAATATTGGCACACAAAATATGTCACAAGAGCAAAACGCACATAGTTACCCATATTAAGGATGCCCAGGGATTCCACCATTACGACACGGCGAACATACTAAAGTTCTTCATGGACACGTATGCAGACTTATCCGCAACACGCCACACAGCCCCAGTCACCAAGATACTTGACTATTTAGAAGATATAGCCATGGCCTGGCTCTCTGACAATCAGCGGAAATATGTAACACAACCAATAACCATAGAAGAAGTGACATGATAAACACTCCCCAGTGGAAAGGCCCCAGGTCCGGATGGATTCACAAGGGAATTTGACAAAGAATATGTAGAGCTACTGAGCCTAAGCTTGGTAGAAATTTATGGGGATGCGTATGAGAAACCAAGCCTACCGCCCACCTTACAGGAAGCATTAATAGTAGCCCTTTTAAAACTAGATAAAGACCCTATCACCTGCGAATCTTACTGTCCCCTATCCCTAATTAACAGATGTCAAAATATTTGCCAAAGTTATAACTTCCAGGCTCTAGCCACTAATACAGAATATAATTTTACAGGACCAATCAGGCTTTATACCGAATAGGTCGACAGCGCACACTATTCGCACCTTATTTGCCATATCTGTTTCGTAGTAAAGGCATGGGTGGTAAATGCATATTTGTGGTAAGGGATTCGGGGAAATGGGCATGCGTGGTAAAGTCATATTCGTTGTAAAGGATGATTGGTAATGGTCATGCATGATTTTGACCATGTTAAAATGGCTGTTTGCCATTAAATTCATTCACACTTGTCTTCCTTGACCCAGTTTGCAAAACAAAATGTAATACTGTAAACTTGGTTTTGTTGTGTAAATTCTAGATACTCATGCTATGCATTATTCTGCCATCTAGTGACAAGCTCTAAAGGTGTTTATTTAGTCTTTTTTCTTGCAGATTGTTGACATAGGCTGAGTCAGTTTGACTCCATATGACTTTAACCATAGGCCCACAATTGTTCTTAACGTGACCTCCATGCTCTATTGTTTTCCCACTGGTGGGCTCATAGAGGAGTTGAGATGCTTCTTGGAATTAGTCACAAGAAAGTAAACATTGAGAGATGGAGAATCTTGGATGAATAGCTGAGATTGATGTTGGATCAGTCTTCAACATAGTTGCAGAATCGTTTAGAGTAAACGTGGTGTCCCAGAGAGTCTTCAGTGCTATTCTGTACACTGTTCAAGCATGAGAAGTTCAGTATTAACAGCAAACACCCAGTATGCACATTCTGCCTGCCAGGATGCCATAAGCCAGAGGACTGGTACGCATGCTTACTATTTTAACCAAAGACTCTAAATATCGGAGAATATGTCTTGTTCGGTCACAGGGTCACATCTGACATGTCTGGGCAATCAAAGCTTGACAGACAAAAGGAAAATGCTCCATCTATGGAAATAATGTGGTTTCCAGAAGACGAACAAATTGCTGTCTCAGAGAAGGCTCAGAGAGAACCCCTAACTGGTTTGATCCTCAAAGAGGGTACTTCTTACAGTATGGAGGCGCACAGATAAACGTGCAAGAACGAGTCTTCCCATAAGTCAGTAGTGCCTGTCAGAAATTGGATTATTTTTGGTCGGGTGACAACCCACCTCAAGCAACAATTACAACCTTTGTCAGGGTGAGTCCTCAAAGTCACTAAATGAACCTGAACTTAGACCCCTGGAAGCAAATTCAGAGTAGACCATCGTAACTTAGTGCAATGTGTAAAGAATATATTTAATAAACTAACTGACCACAAAATGAAAAATCCAATAAGGGAAATCAAAGATATGAACTTTTAAAGATTGAAGTAGGAAAATTGCCAATGATAGTCAGTGGTCGCAGTAGACCTGGACCGAGGCACAATTTGACACGTAATTGAGCACTGGTTGGATACACAAACCAGGTTAATCCTGGTCAAAGATTTTATCTTATGATCTTAGTTCCCAAGTCCCAATCAACTACTGAAGTGCACTTCTAAAGCCCACAGGACCTCAGGATTGGTGCTTGGAGACTCAGATGTTGTCAAGCGTAGGCCAACAGAGGCCAGTCCAGGTTCAGATGCCACTGATCAGTCAGGCAGTTACAGGAAAGGCCTCTTGTAGCTTGTTGTATCCCTTTAGCTTGAACATAAGGTCAGACTTATGACACTTAGGAGCCCACTTCTTGGTCCTGGGTCCAAGAGAGCAGGTCCAGTCTTACCTACTTTAAGCATTTCCAAGATGACAGAAATTAGTGGCTACGCTCAACATGGGCTCCAAGGGCTATGGGTGTTTTTTGGGAGTGTACTATTTTAAACTCAGAGTCCTCCCGCTTCTAACACTAAAATCCAGTTTGGGGCAGCCCATGTTCCCACAATAAACCCAGAAACGGAAATCTGGTTGGATATAAATAGGGGTTTCCAGCAACCAGACACAAGAATCGCTTTGGCATCCTGGTTCCCTTCCTCAAGTGTACCCCAAAGTGTTAATATACAAAACCTAGCAGACCCATCCAGCAGGATTCAGCAAAAAAGGATGCCCACACCCTACATATTCTGTTGGGTTCAGAGGAGTTGTGTCCACCCATTCAGGCCAGCCTATTGTTTGCTCCTGGAAAGCATTTCACACCTTTTTCTTTTGCTTGCATATTCAAATGCTAATTACTGGCTGTCAGACGTGGGAGAGCAAATGCAAATTTAACACCCAGGAACTTCAGGCAATAAAAAGGTAACTTTCTGAAAGTTACTTTTGCTCTAATATTTATTAACAATCTGATATCACTGTTGAATTAGATGTTCTTTTTTTTATAACTATTAAAAATAGATGTTCCGTTATTTCTAGCTAGACTTTTTCTAGTTTTTCCATTACTGAGATAGTGTTAGGATTTTCATTTGTGCGATTTTCAACATAGAGCAGCTAGGCCTGCCGTAGTGCAAAATAGCTCTTTACTAATTACTGAAAGGATATATTGATAAATTTCCACAGGTCCTATTTTTAAATACCATGCCACACTGCCTTGTGCAGAACTAGGTCTACATATGGGTAACTTATTTATAAAAAAAATCAAGGGTTTAACCTGTCAAAAGGGTTTATTTTAACAAGTTCAATTGTAGTTTTTACACTGCTATAGTAAGGCAGCACAGGTTAGGCCTGTAACCGCCTTTGTACTACCACTGTAGTGGATGGCTCAATAGGTGCTGCAGTCCCCCTCTGGCATTTAACTTCACTCCTTGGGTACTCCTATCATATACAGGAGGCTTATAGGTAAGTTACATATGCCATATAGGCATATGTTTATTCAAGCAGGTTTAAAGGGAAGCACAGGCAGGTGACCATTGGTTAGTGGAGGTAAAGTGCAAAGAGTTCTAAAACCAGCTAAACCTATTTGGTCCAGCAAAAGGTGATGAATCCAGATTTCCTGCTGTGCCTCATTGGACCATTAAAGGAAAAGGTATCCAAGCCTGTAATGAGAACGCCAGTGCCGAGATCTTCATTAAAAATGCTCCATACTGTTAGTTTGATGTAGTAATAAAACTGAACTCTGTAGAGGTACAGTTTGGAAATCTATAAAAAATTATTCTATATAGTCCTGATTTGGTCATAGTGAATGGTCCAACAAGGTGCACTATAGATTCTTTGTACCTCATTACGTACATAATCCTTCCTATGGAATGCAGTCAGTGGCGGCTCCTCCACTAAGGTGGAGGAGCGTCGCCCCACTGCTCTCGGAGCAGTGTAAAATCAAAAATAATGATAACCGAAGGTATTTCGGTTTTATTTTCATGATCAGTCAGGTTGGGCGCGGCTGAGCTCCTTTGACGTTCGGGAGGAGGAGTGGTTGTTGCACTCAAAAGTGGGCATGGCTGCTTGGCTGGCCCTCTAAGGCCGGCCAAACAGTCCTGCGCACTTTGCATGTTCCCCACCTGGCTGCATTACACAGCCTGGTGGGGAACATGCCCAACCTCCCATTTCCCGTCTGAGGGCCGAGCTTCGGCGCTCAGAGCACGTATTAACCGCGTATTTAAGTCTTTCAGTGACCGTTTAGGGTTGATTCTGTTGAGCAGAAATGCCAGTGTCAAATAGGCCTTTGCATTTCCTGAACCAGGATCAACACTAACACTATTCAGCTCTTCTGCCCTTCCTTGTCCTCTGTTCTAGTTTGGAGTAATTTGTTAAAATCTTTGTTTTGCTTGTCCTAGTGATATGGAATGATAAGTCTTAAGTAGGATACAGTCTCATGTATACCGTTTTGTGCATTTTGGCTGACTACCAGATGTAGGGCACCTTGCCTGCTTGGCACTTGTTATTAGCCACTTGTAGATAATGTGGCCTCCAATCCAGGCTCAGTCGGAAAAAATATCTAGACAAGAATGTAATGTAGGCTTGATATTGAAGCTCAGTATTTTTGGATCGGTGCTATTGCTACCATAACTCTTTGCTCTGCTTTAACAATCCCACATACACCTTGAAGATCAAATGGTCTGTTGTAGGAAGTGAAAGTGCCAGTCCTAATCCACAATGTGATAATTCACTTCAAAACTTTCGAACTGTGAGTCAGTGTTGACTATTTTTGGTTGTTTTAGTTACTGCATCTTTCAAAGGGCCCCACACAATCCAACCTAATCTCTTATTCATTATTGTTGCAATCAGTAACCTTAAACATGAAAGCCAAACACCTTCCTTTAGGTAAATAGTGTTGTACAGGAAAATCGCTTAGCATCTAAGATAATATCTAATTTAGTCTTGGATAAATAAATTAAATGTTTCATAAGACCATCATTTTGTGATGAAAATGCAAGTTTTATTGACCTTTCAAATGACCACTGAGTTGGGACACTAGTGAAAACTCCTCATTGAGATCCCACTCCCCAGTCTGTTAGCTCGCCTAAACCGCCTTTGTTTGCTGGTGTGAATAGAAATACCACATGTCCAACCAGGAATCCAAACTCTTCCTCCCTCTAAACTGCACTTGATGTTTAACTTCATAGGGTCATTAATCATATACCTTTTAAGTCAAGTGATATTTCATAATCAAAGAGTAACTGCCGATGACCTTTAAAAAAAAAAAAAAAAAAAAAAAAATACATTTTTTGTAAAAAGAAAATGTGATCAAATAAGCTGTTGCCTGCTTAAACTACATGTATGGTAGGATTTTCCACTTGACTTAGCTGCCCATTGCAAGCTTGTAGACCTGGTACTACAGTAAAGGAGGTAGCATGGCAGCCACAGCCAAGTGGGATTCTTTCCAGTAAGTGTATCCCAGGCTCATCAACTCAGCAATGATACCACTCATTGCAGTAACTCAAATCCCCCTGGTATAGCAGGATCGATTTCTAGCATCTTTGGCACCGTATATTGTTCTGGTGAGATTCTAGTTCAGTTGTAAAACTCCTGGCTATCCATCATGAAGCAAAATGATAATGCAAGGGTCCGGAGCACACTACCGTACAGCAATATTAATTACTTTGAAATCATGTTTCCTCTAATCGACTTCTAGCATGCCAGGAGATTAACATCTCCCTGATTGCTTACTTGCCGAAGGAGAAAAACCCCTTCTGTCTCTTAAACTGCGAATTTGGCACTGCTGTATTAAATAACAAAATCTGGATTCTGCAGGTGATTATCCTCACTATGGTTGTCTGCAATAGACGTGGATCATATTACACCTGAAAATCTGATTATGAATCCTCTAATAACATTCCATTGATTTGCAAGATCCATTCTGTAGCAGTGTCGTCAAGAGCTGGCTGTATCAGCAATGTGGTGGCAGGAGTTCAGACTTAACGGTATAACTTAATTTACCAGTTGAGATGGAATAAGGTATCATTGGCAGCACATGGAGAAAAATAATCATCTGCACATATAAAGGACATGAAAGGGTGTGCCATTTTCACTAAGTTACCAATGGGGAATCTTTAATTCCAACCTTGATTAATTGAAACCTTTAAGAGCTAGAGCAGCTTAATTTCTACTTCAAAGTACGGCATTTACATTATCAGCTATTACTCCTTACTTTCTCTCATTTTCAACCTGTGGGATATCCATGCATCAGTTAACAGGCCTGCATTTTGTTTCTAATACACATTCACGTCTTTCTCTCTCTAGCTATGTTAGGTTCTTGTGTTTTTTTAGTCTGTTCTCTATTTAACTTCTTTCTACTCTTTGGGCTGTGCTCTGGCTTTACACTGTGGACATTGTGTTACATGGGCTGTGCAGCAGCAGTTTGGGTTGGGGTTGCAGAAGTTTGATAATGTAATGCAAGTAAGATGATATTTTATGAGTATTGACCAGATCGTAGTTATTAAGGTACGTTTTGTCCTTTATTTCCTATGGCCTAGAATTGCTATGGTAGGTGTGAATATTCACAGTGAGAATGAAAGACCTACTAGGTGTTGTCAAGGTGTGGGCCTCTTTGGGATGGCATGGGTCAGCTGGGAAATATTCCTTCAAATTGCTCCTGGTCCTTTTAATTCCTGCACTGCATCCTTTTCAACTTGTTTGAAGTAGGCTGTCTGACCATTGTTTATATACCCACTTGCATAGCACATTGCTTTGCAAACTGCTTACAAAATGTTTGATAAAAAGCATTAGGTATTTGAACCCTGTATGTTCAACTAACCCTTGAAGTAGCTTGCCACCTATCTGTAAAGCCGCTCCGTCATGAGCATCGGCTGAGCTGTGCTCGAGACGGAGCGGATCCGTCATGGCCCCGCCCGCTCAATAGAAAGCGCCGCGCAGGTGCGAAATCAGTGCCGCGCAGGCGTGGCGGCAGGGCCATGACGGAACCGCTCCGTCATAAGCACAGCTCAGCCGATGCTCATGACGGAGCGGCTCCGTCATGAGCATGGGAGGGGTTAAGCAAGTCAATCCGTAATCAACAATAAAGATCACATGACGACTCCACCAAAAGCATCTTCCCAGAACCCTTTGAAAGTTGAATACTTAGCCAATTTGAAGCTTTTTCACATCGAGGGAGTGTAGGAGTAATAAATACGCTGGGTGGGATAATCCTCTCCTCCGCATCCTTAATAGAATTGAAACATTCATTCACGAAAGCTAGGAAATATTGCATTTTATGTCAGGACCGCAGACTCTGATTATGCTAGTTCAAAGCAGATCGACAACCATAGACTCCATGCACACGATAGGCTCTAAGGATGTCCTTCAAGGGCAAAGGCTTTCAAAGCCATGGCTCCCCTTCCTGCATGGGCCCCGAAAGCAGAAGTATCAACACCGCTTCCTGCAGCACCCATCTCACCCAACGGGCAATTGTGGTGGCTGGTACAGCTTTGAAAAGTTTCTTGAGAGAAAGAAAAAGTTGTGATAGCCCTGGAGGTCTGTATTCCTCCTCATCTTCTCATATGCCCTCAGGTATCATATGACGCACAACTTGGGGTGACCTGGGAAGGCCGGATAGTGAACCACTCTGGTGTTACACTTTGTACATTGCTCAACCGTAACCGATCCCCTTTCCGGTGTGAACACTCGCGCCGACACTTCCAAGGTTCAGACGTCCGATGCTCGCTTACAAGAGATCAGGCAGAGAATCATTGCCAACTTACCTGTCAGTTCCTTACGGGAAAGGGATTGATTGTCCTGCCAAGATTGCAGTAGACGGAGCACCATGTTAACATCCCACAGCGAGGAGTACTTTGGATGGGGAGGCGTATGCCTCTCTGCAATCTGCAGAACAGGGGAGGTTTTCCTACCGGGTCCTCGTGAATGGGCAGGTGCCTTCTGAAATTGCAGATCTACTTGCGTTAATCGAGCGAAAGGCTAGGCCTTGATCCACAAACTCAGATACTTTACCACATGGGTCACATTAGCCCCCACGGGATCCAAACCCCGTCGCACACACCAGCGAGACCATTTTCTCCAAGATGATCGGTAGCATTTGACCGTGGATTCTGCCCATGCCTTCCCGATATGGGATGAAGCTCTTGCATAACCGCGGAACAGGGTGGGTCCAATCCTGCAAGAAGGCATCCGTCGCCTCTGCCAGGGGGTCGGGGCACCAGCTGAAGAAGCGGGGAATCTGAAAGTTGAGACGTGATGCAAAGAGCTCCACTTGACACGGACCCCATCGAGCCATCAGCCTGCGGAAGAGGGACGGATCCAGCTTCCAAGTGCTGTCCTCCAGTAGCTGTCTGGAAGACCAGTCCACCGTCTCGCCGAGATATTGTCCATCTTTAGTAAGATGGCGCAAGAGACCTTGTTGGCCGCTAGGCTGTGAATTGCGAAGGATCCGGCCAGGAGCTCTAAACAACAATTGATGTGTAAAGATTGCTCATGCTCGGACCAGTGCCTGTAGAAATGTCTCCACAACGGGTGCCCCATCCAAGTATAGAGTATCAGAGCGAAATATTTTTGGATTGAAAATGCTAAAATTAATGCAGTGGAGCTAGATCACTCGGCTCACTTACCTTTAAGAAAAGGCTCTGAACTCTACAAGGACCAAAATAGTAAAAATTACCAAGAGAAATTGACTCTAACTCTGGTAGTACAGTAGGACTTTGGCCTGAGAATCTGCAATAGGGTCATGTTTTTTGTATCTTATTGTATTGTTTGTTTGTTTTTATAAATGAAATGTAATCACATTTGATGTTTGTCTATATGTACAAATTTGCACTTACGTGTTGTTGAGAAAGCAAGATACTTTGTATATATCCTTGTGCAAAAATTAAGACATGAAATGTCTAGGTATCCCATGTATATAGAGTGCAAACAAGCCTACCCTAAGAGAAATAATGGAATAAATAAAACAAAAAAGTAATAAAAATAACAGAGTCAATAAAAGGGACTTCTGTGCTCAAAATAAGCGTGTATGATTAATGGTGTCGGAGATAAAACTTTTGTTAAAATCCATCCAAGATGACTGGCATCTGACTCGATCCCCAAGTCTGGTGTTTGACCCGAAAATGGCCCTCCCATTCCAGGCCTGCATGTGTTCGAACCACCAGAGGAGTTCAGTGCGCACCTCTTGCAAGAGGGAGAGCCCCTGCGAATACAAGAGACCGTGATGCAGGTGTTGAGTCTTCAAGCGTAGTAGTGCCCGATAGTGCAATGGGCCCGGGAAGATTGCTTGTTTCGAAGAGAAGAGTAGACCAGCGATCCGGGCTAGATGACGTAACGAGAATTTGTCTCGCTAGGGTATGGCGTATCAAACACATCTGCTGTTGGAGTTATCGGGGACACTGCAGGGCCATATCGACCTCGAAACCCAAAAATGACATTTGTTAGGCTGGAATATAAACTGATTTCTGATCTTTCAAGACGAACCCCAGGCTCTGCAGGAGATACTGAGCCAGTTGGAGTTGCGAGATCGGGTGTGTTTTACCTGGTGCATTAAAAGGATGTCGTTCAGGTACATGATGAGATGAATCCCTCCTGCTCTGACCCATTCAATGGCCGGTTGCAATACCTTGGTAAAGCACCAAGGAGCTGATGATAGCCCAAACGGCAGACCCGTAAACTCTTAGATGAGGCCGCCCCACTGGAATTGTAGAAATAGTCTGTGGGACGGAAAAATACTTATAGTAAAGTAGGCATCTTATAGGTCAAGACGTACGAGCCAGTCGTTGGAGAGTAACACATCTCTGAGAAGATGTATGTCCTCAATCTTGAAATGGCGATACACCACCCATTGATTGAAGTCTCAGAGATTGATTACCTTTCAGAACCCCTCGTCTTTCTTTTCGTCAAGGAAGATATTGCTCAAGAACCCTTGGAGATGTGGGAAAGTCTGTACAATGGCCTTTTTGCTTTGGAGTTCGCGAACCTCTGCGTCTACTATCTGGGCGCTCTCGTGAGAAAAACTTAGTAACCTGGGTGGAGAGAGTTGCTGGGAAACCCCATGAAACTCGATGTGGAACCCCACCCCACCGTTTGCAACACCCAAGCGTCCCCTGTGATTGCCGCCCAGTTGTGACGAAACCATAGCAACCTTCACCCTACCTCTGGTAGAAAAAAAGGAATAGGTCTTACCAGTGGGTCCACCAGGTGCGTTTCTTGCTCCTCTAGGGTAGCATTTCCCCCATGCCCTTTGGTGCATCCTCTTGAGGGGTAAACCCCCCCCCCCAAACTACTTCTGGTCATGCCACTGCATGGATCTTTTGGTCTAGAACTTATGGGGGTTGTTGGTATAAGGACGGCCGAAAGAGAGCCCTCTACCTCTTCCGGCCCCTCCAAAAATCTGCTGGCTGAACACCTTCTTTATAGACTGTTGGGCTTTGTCCTACAAAGAAAAGGTGTTGACAAACGGTATAGCTCTTAAATAAAAGGTTCTCCGAAGAGACCCCCATTGGCCATGGCTCCGGCCTCGGTCAAAGCCAGCTTGCCCAGTCTCGGTTCAATTTTGATGAGCAAAGAACGTCTCTGCTCAGTCGATAACACACAATTGGCGTTGCCAAGAAAACAGAGGGCTCTCATGTGCCCTGTCTCTTTGGCATTCTCTGCCATATCCATGATCTTGGTAAGCGAACCCAGAATATCCAAGACCTTATCCTGGCAGGAACGCCAGGATCGGTCCAGACCCTTTTTAGGGTCCTTAATGAACCATCTTGGCATCAATTTCTGGAGTACATGCCACCTTTCCTGGAAGGGAAGGCCGGGGACATTCCCCTTTGAGACAGCCCGAACCTCCTGATCCATCTGCTTCCGAATCCGGCTAGCCACATATGACGCCACCAGGGGCGTCGGAATCCCATCCGCAGAGCGGGGTGATATATGTCCTCTGGGTTCAGTAAACCCGAGATATCCACTGAGTCCTGAGCGTGAGGTACCTCCAACCGGGGTTTCTTTGCCAGGGTCTGCTTGGACCGGATTCCTCGTTTGAGTCTCCGTTAAGGGGCGTATGTGTCGTCCCCGGTATCCATCTGCCCCAGCGAGGGTATAGGAATAGTCATCGGGTGTCCCCTCCAGTTGGGAATCCTCAGGCTGTTCTAGGCTATCCATGAGTCTCTTACGGAAGGCCTGGCGCAACCTCTCAAAGGCGTCGGACGAGGTGGAACCCTTGGTAGCTTTAGCCGGGGATTTAGGCTTGCCCTTACCCTTAGATGGCTGCCTTGTGGTGGGAGGTACAGCCTCAGATCAGTCACCCTCGGTAGAGGAAACCACCCGGCGCCTGATCGTGAGTTCGATGATACGGCTCCCAGGGGTTCAAGGGCAGATGAAACTGCCCTTTCCAGTGATTCATCTATTGCATCCACCAGTCCCAAGTGAATGGGGAAAAGTAACTGATCTTTCTCCTCCGGTTCCCAGGTATTGAATTCACATGCCATAATCTAAACTTAGAGAAAAAGGGTGGCCAATGGGGTAAACCGAAGTACTAGAACACCAGGATGACCTAAAAAACGGTTCCTAGGAGTAATTGGTTGTGCCAATGTTTGTTACCAACAAAGCTCTAAAGGAGAAGCTCTGCGGGGGAAAACCACACTACTGGATCAATTCTTGGAATACAAGAACTGCCAAAGCCCTGTATCCCAGTGAATGCTCTCCGTGGTGAGTAAGCTGACAGTCCGCACCGCAGGAAACTGTCATCCGCGCCTCCAATGCCGAGGAATGTCTGCTATGCGGAGAAGCGTCTCTTCCTTCTTTCGGTGGACCTGCGTGTGCCGCGCCCTCTATCGGGGTGAGCAGTGCACCGCGTTAGCTGGGAGCGGCCTTGCCGCACGTTAGGACAGAGGAATGCAGAAGCCTAACAGTACGGGGACCATCAAGATCGTCCCAGAACTCAAACAGCTCATCCACTACCAAGCTAATGTGGCCAAAGAAAGCTGACTGGGATTTGAGGTTTTCGGAAATCCCTCAGATCGTGCTGATTTTACCACTGCCGACATGGAGACCCCGCTGGTGAACACCAGCCCAATCGCATACAACATGGTGTAAGTAGTGCACTGAAATACCCTTTTACTCACATCAAACCCCAAACTATGCACTACACAGAAACAGAATAAAGGAAAAGCACTTATCTGGCTTCTGAGCAACGTAGAAAGGGGAAGTGCAGTTCGTTAATGCTGTTGATATGGGACTGCGTCTATGGTCATTTGATTTGTGAAAAGACTCATAGGATTTGTAGTCTTTGTGTTTACTGTTCAGGCTGCTGAGCAATAAAAATGGAAAGAGATCAGCATAATCCGAGCCTCCAGTCCGGACATAGAATTTGGACTGAGGCCAGACCAAAGGTTTGAATGTCTTGAGTTACTTGGCCTTTCATTTTCTCATTGACCCTTGGGCCAGGGTATTGGATGGCAAAGCATATTCTCTGAGTTGTCCAGAAGAGGGATCATCTCCTAGATGTCCTTTATATATCCCTATGCAAGCGGCATACTCTAGTCATGGAGTTAGTCATTGCAGATAATGTGATTGGTCAATCAACAGCCTCTAACAAAGTTTATACTCAGAACTCTATTGGCAAATGAGTGCTAGATCACAAAGGGAAATTAGATGTGTTCTGCAAAATTTGCACATAATGTAAAATTGTAATTGAAGAGCCTCTAGGGCTTATAACTCAGATGTTCTAAAAGGTGACGTAAAAACACTCACCTGGATGATGAACAGCACCTAGACTAAGTGCTGTGAGGCTTTACTATGGTCTGGTTATAGTAAACCAGAAACTGCCTTTACAATGCAGGCATTACCACGCAGTTGCTTTGCCATGCACATTTGTACCACACATATGCCTTTACCATGCATGGTAAGTATAGTTAAGGGAAGTGTATATGTGTGTGGGTGTGTTTATATTTAACTGAAAAAACCAAAGGTTACAGTTAGGCTCGCATTTCACTCATACAAAACCATTGAAATTCAGCCGTAATAGTTACCGGACTATCACTTAGGCCTCCGCAATGCACTTCTTATGATCTCAATTATTGCATCACTCATGGCCTAGTCAGTGACGTATTTTAGTTAAACCGTTTTTATCCCGTTTTCTTATACTATGCCAACTGTGAATCAATATTATTTGTGTTAAGTGCTCTGATACCCTCAGGTCTAGCCAACGCTATATAAAATTCTCAAATAAGTGTTGGCCTCAAATCCCATTTTAGCACAGGGACTGTCGGACCCCTGGAGGATCCCCACCCCTATATATACACAATTCATTTTTTTTAAAATTTCTTAAAAACTGCTGATGTGATTTACATCACATAACAAAAGGGGTTCTTTCTGGACCAAGAGCTACCTTTCTGCTAAATTTGGTGTAATTCTGTCTAGCGGTTCTGGCTGTAGTCCTGACTAAAATCTCTATGGGAATTAACATGGGATAACACAATTCTTTTGACTCCCCCTTTTCTCAGCCAACAATTGATGGATTGCCCCGAAACACTCCATGCACAACAAAAATCACCAGGGCACTTTTTTGTGGAAAAGTTGGTGCAGATTCATCAACCAGCACCATAGATATAGGAGAGTCACTAAACGCTTATCCTATGGGATACTGGTCCTAAGCGACTGCCGGTAGGTAGGGAGGTATAGAGCGAGGTAGAGAGAGAGAATGTATGTGAGTGTTTAGTGGTATGTATAGGCTATTAAAGGGTTGGTTTAGGGGCGGGTAAGTGTATTGGGTTGTAATAGATGTTTTTTTAGGGTGGGTAGGGGTATCTGGTGGTAAGGTTTTGTTTTTAGGTTTTAGGATTGGGTAAGAGTATCAGGTGGTGAGTGGGTAAGGGTGGTTTTAAGGTTATGGGGCTGGTAATGGCATGGGGCGGTAAGGGTGTTTTTAGACGTTATGGGGTAAGTGTGGGCATGGGGGAGGTTGTAAGTGTATTTTTAGGGGTGGTCAAGGGTATTTGGTTGTAAGAGTGTGTTTAAGGGTGTGTGGTGGTATAGGTAATTAAGAAAAGTAGGTCAAAGGGTGGTTCCAACACACCCCCCCCCCTTCAATAAAATTACTCCTTTATTTTAACTGGGGGTGTTTGGAGAGGAGGGGGGGTGAGTTGCCACTAAACAAAAATAATTTATGGTAATTTTTTTTGCCTTCGCTTATTTATACTTGTTTGCTTGGTAAAGAAAGATATATATGTTGTTTGCATGCGTTGTAATGGCATAGAGCCATAGTAAAAATGCAGCCTGGACCTGTTTGCAGGTGGGAATCCACAGGCACGACTACATTGGAATCCTACCGTTGACCAGTTAGAGATTTCACTTTTACTATATCCATATTTCAGTAAAACCTCTCAAACCTTTTTGATGGACTTTCACTACAAATATCTTCGCTCTAAGCCAGTGCTTCCCATACTTTTTCGAATGATTACCTAATTTTAAGAAAGACAACATTTTGAGACCCACCTAGCATGACCATGCTCTTCGATATCAGACTGTGGCTAGGATATTGATCTGCCCATAAAATGGCATATGAACTGCAGTGTATTCTGGAACTGGAGTACTTTTCCGAGTGGGATGCTGGCTTGTAGCATCCATTCACTAAAATCACAAGGCTTCTGAAAAATTGTTTTAATACCAGTGACTTTGAGAAATCCCTTCTTACAGCAGACTATGGAGTAGGGCCTCATACCCATTTTTGTGTTAAAATGAGGCCCAGTGTTGCATTTTGAGCTCCATATATGTATATTTAGCAGTTTTTGTATAGCAGAAACACGGCCCAAAGAGCACTTTACATGATTCTAAGCACTGGAGATTAAGTGATTTTCCCAGAATTAAAGGACGTTGACCCAACACCAGGACTCAAAGCTGGTTTCCCATATCCACAGCCGGCAGCTTTGTCGTTAAGCCTCGTCCATATTTCTCATTTCCGGTGTGAAAAGCATTCACAAGTGGTATGGTTGTGTATAATCCTGCATAGTGAGCACATTCATTCTCTTTTGAAATGGCTTTGTCTAGTGAAAAAAAACCAGCAGTAATAAATACTGAAATGTTTACCTGTAGTCTTGCTTGGAATACATGCAAGGGTTTGATTTAAAATTTGACTTAAGAGCTCTGTTTAGCACCTTTGCACTGGTGCACAAATAGTGATAAACCTATTAATTTTCACTTGCACACAAACCAGGACTTTCACAAACTACTAAAATGACTCTCAATTCATCAGTATGGGGAAACGCTGCTCTAAGCCCTTAGAGCCATAGGGCCAACTGATCTCACAAAGAAAAACACGCAATGACTGTCCTCTCGAAGGGGATTTCCATTTACAGTCTTAAGCACTGATTAGTCCTGCCCATCTATGGGGACCCCGGCACAGTTTTTCCAATATATTTTCTTAAGTGTTGATGTTTGCCTTTCTTCGGGAAGGCCAGCTAAGAAATTATGCAGCCTATACGGGAATGCTACAGTGTCCAAATTCTTAATTTTGTAGATAAAGAGCCAGGTGTACTGTCTAGGCATATAAATGCAAAATGCCTTTGTAAAACCATACAAATATCTTTCACAATACCTTTTAGTAGAGTACAGAAATGAAGGAGCGTAGAACAGTGTAGCCCCAAACGCTGCCATTATACGAGCTGAAAAGAGACGTGGTGCTTTTAATACCCCACGGTCCTCCAGTATTCCCATTATGCTTAGCTAGAGGCCTTTCGGTCAGTTCTTTTGAGGCAGTGAATGATATGTATAGGACCAAAGTAGAACTCTGTCTACTCCACCAGGGCAGAGGGAGGGTTGCCTATGACTTACCATGAAAAATCCCCTATGAGAGAACTGGAGTTGCAGGTAAGAAATGATTTCTTCTCTTGTAGGGGATTTCCATCCATGTATAGTCATAAGCACTGATAGGCCTCCCAAAAATTCACTCGCTATTGCAAGTTACATTTGATCAGGTCGAGCTATTTTTAGCACCTACTAGTCCCATCAGGCAATTAAAGGATGGAAAGAAACTGGTGTTCTGTTCATTCTGAAAGTAAATGAGCAATAACATACAATTACATCTTGTATTAATCTGGACACATTTGCTGTCTGTTCAAAGAAAGAGGTCACATGTCAGTTTGTCTTAACTAATTGCTGCTTGGAAAATGAGGTTTATTTCTCTCTTAGTAGAGTTAGAGGTTTTTGTCAGGTGAGCTGTCTGAAGAGGTCAGTTATTTTTTTCTACTACTTAACATTTAAATAGCCTCTAAATTAATATTACAAATATTTCAAAATATCCGGTATTACAAAAGCATTTTTTTTGTATTTAGAAGGGTGATGCCAGTCAGTCAAATTTGCTTTATTCGAGGTAAAGAACTCATAAAAGCATGATACATCTAAAACCATTAAATCCACAATATCCTGTTTAAAACATATTTACCACCTCAAAAAATTTAAAAGGATAAAGCATCGTGACTTCAATAATAATAAAATTCATCAATAAAACCTCAAAATTCATATGGTTATAGAGCCAATACCAGCCCAAAAAGACTGGATCAAAACATTCTCTTTAGCTGGTTCAAAGAACAAAGAAGGCCTGGGTTAATCTCGTCAAGCCTGCTATTGTACAAGAGATTTCCTTCTGATAGCCCATGCCCAACCCAGAAATCTAGCAACTGCCACAGAAATAGTTGGCAAGGAACTGGTGCAAATAATTCTTAGAGCCACATCACACTCTCTTGTGCCGAGCTGTTTGCACATAGCCCTCAACCAGACACGTCGAGGGATTGAGTAGGCCCCACACACAAAAAGTGGGCAATGGTCTCGGTGCAGCTATTACAGGCTTGGCAGACATGAGAATTACCTTCTGCCCATCTTCCAGTTAGCGATCTGATTGGAAGAGACCCCACTCTTAAGTTGAAAGTAAAGCTTCCTATCCTGGGGCTTTGGTTATGATGTCCCTATAGGGCTCCAGGAATGGGGAAGCTTTTACCTCCAAAAAGCGACCCTCCAAAGTGGAGGGATCTGCATCATTCCAATTCCGGCGTTCTACCATTTCCCAATACCTTATTTTTATTGTATCTTTGGCAGGAAATTGGACCTGCTCTTGTTTCTTCCACAACTCCTTCATGCCCATGGTCCCCAATGTTCTACACAGATCCCCTAACCAACCTATTCTGTGAAATTTATCGCAGTTGATTACATCCAAGAATCCCCTTGCGTAACGGGCGAGTTAAGGAGTGACCAAATACGCCACCAATATAAAATGGGTCATAGTCTGGCCATATCTGAGATGGCTTTCCTGCCTAGCTCGCAACGCAGTGATTTCATGGGTGTACAGATTGTCATAGCCCCAGAGCTCTGCGCCATAAAGCGCCGAGCTAACAGAGTTGGCCTCATATACTTGAAGTGCTGGCACATTAGGTTTGGTCAAAGATTTTTTATGCTCAGCACTTATAACACCAGTGTTTTGGCGGAGTTTGAGAGCCGCCATTTCTGTGTGTTTCCCCCACTTTGCACCCTTAGCTATGTGGATTCCCAAATAAACAAAGTCCGAAACCATTTCTACCTTTTGGCCATGGGTGATGCAAACAGAGTTCAATAATAGCAAAACAAACCAGAACACTTTACTTGGTGATGTGCAAATGAAATTTGCAGAAACTCTATTTCCAAACATTGTTTGTACACCATATAGTTTAATCAGAAAAGCTGCATGTCAATGGGAAAGTTTGTGGCCAATTCAATGTAAAATCTGAGGATTACAAATGACAGTGTGCTACAACTTCATGCTTTAATTACGTATTTATTAAAAGTGATACATTTTTTAAAATGATTTGAGAAATGTTCCTGCCCCGTGCTGAGGCGAATGCTGTTGATCAACAGAGGCAAGTCAGGGGTCACCTGTATCCTATATGTGGCTGGATTTGTATTATGTATCAAAAAAAGGGTTAGTCTATTAAATCAAACACAAAGTTTTTTGTACAGCAGACATGCTGAACTCGTACATTTGGAGGTGTCCTCATATGTGATAATGAACAAGAAAACGGCAGCTAAATGATTTAAAATA
Organism: Lissotriton vulgaris; assembly: GCF_964263255.1. Lineage (NCBI taxonomy): Eukaryota > Metazoa > Chordata > Amphibia > Caudata > Salamandridae > Lissotriton > Lissotriton vulgaris. The sequence goes on from NC_141685.1 coordinate 1,244,403,039, forward strand.
TTTGCCCACAATCACATCATTTGAAACCAGTTTATGGTTCAAGAGCATTACAAATAGGTCGCTTTTAATGATTTTTAAGGCCTGACTGAATAGAGTAGCTAGCCCATCCCTACATAAAGTGGTGAAGAAGACAGAGTGGAAAAGATTTGTTTTTTGGGATGGGGGCAGAGATGAAAGCCCCACCCCAAATAACAAATCTGTGTTGTACATATTGAAAGCAGATTTCTGTCCAGACCTGCACAATGTCAGTCATAGTTGGTGCTGAGACATCAAAAACAAAGATCTTTGACTGAAGCTTCTTGTTGCACCCCCATGTTTGTTGGGGAGAAGGAAGCTAAATTCTGTCACAGGGCATAAGAAATTACGTTTGTCCCGCTTAAAGTCGTGAAACCTTTCTCAATATCTTCCTGCTCCCATCTTCAGGTCAGTTCAAGATAAAGTTGAGAGGCTATTCTAGAAGTCAAAACAGGGCTCTTTTTCCCCCATCAACGACCCGTTGCCTTGGAGTAAGTTTATAGTCTGTGCTCTACAGAACAGACTCTGACTTCAACATCTTACTCTGAGCCGCTTTTGGGTGCGATGTTCCCGTGGTCCATCGTGATTTTTTTGCAAATCACAGCCTTCAAGGAGGCCATGCTGCAAAATTTTCAAGATGGTTCCAAAACTCTCAAATTCGCATCTGACTCAAAGGATCTGGTGTGGCCTCCCCTGGTAATAACTGACTCTGTAAAAGCTTTCATTAATCTTCTTCTGGCACAAGGCCATTCCAGTTGTTCCTTTATCAGTCTTGCCTCCTTGGAGCAGCCATTTCTTTTGTATTGATTTACAAGATGATGAGTAATCTGTGGTTAGATGCATCAATTTGAAGAATACGTTATTTGCCTTTTGGTAATGCTCTTTTGATAGATACTCTAACCTCTGATTTCTCAAAACATTCCTTCCCTTTTCGGAGGAGTGTACTTTTTTGAGTTGATAAGATCCCAATCTGGATTTTGCACCCTGTTAATGTTCTCAATTTAGCAGTCATGCTTCAGGTATCTGGGTGCACCAAGGAGGAATAAACTGAGATGAGAACTCACGGGTGGGGCCCATTTGTGACTTCATGTTTTCCTTTTTAAAGTTTTACTGACGGTAGGTAACTTGTTCCTCAGTACGCAAGTAGAAAGCCATGCTGTGGATGTAGTTTTGTGTGCTTTTACTTTTTTTATGTCTCTTACGCACATGCCCTCTCTAGAAGTAGCTGGACCTCCAAGAAGGTAAGCCACAGGTCACTGGGAAGACCCAGTCTAATGACTTCCAAAGTCAAGCTTGGTTCCATCTGGTAGATGAATCCAGTGCCAAGATCTTTGCAGGACAGGACTGGTTTGTAGCAAAGTATGTATTTCACCTCATCACGGAAATTGAAACACATTTCAAGGATCTTTCCGCCAGGGTCCTGTTCCCTCAGAACACACAAAACCATACTAATGCACTGAAACTATGAGCAGTGATGTTGGCACTTAAATCATTCCTATCCCGTATTGCTAACCGACTGGTAATCATCAAAGAAGACAATGTAATACCCTCCATTACATAAAAATGAAAGGCGGGATACAATCTCAAGTGCTATCTCTGGAACTTAAACCTTGGCACTGGATTCTTCCTAACAGTACACGGACAATGGAGCATATTCCCGATCTGCAGAATGTAGTGGCGGCCAGGCTCAGCAGGCACAACAGGACTAATATGAGTGGAAGATGTACATGAGATGTCCGTGAATGATCTTCAGCAGGTGGGAAGTACAGTCTGTGTTCCCTACTCAACAAACAAACAAATTTATTTATTATGTTTTGGCTCTCAAAGAGGGCCACATAAACATGTACAGACAAAGCAACAAAATCATCAAAAAGTGCAAGAGTTATAAAAACATAGTATTCGAACCGTAATAGCTACACTGCAAACCATCAGTCCCACAAGGCCGGGCCGGCACAATCTTCCAGAAACATTAATAAATAGCTAAAAATCCTTTAAAAAAGTTAAAAACATAAGCACAAAACATTTCATTTGGTGGGCAATAAAGTGCATGAAGAAAATCTTGTAAAGTGACAATGCTGAGGCGTAGACAGATTACTTTAAGCCATCGATTGCGCAAGCTACGTAACATAGGACAAATCAAAAGTACATGCATACAGTCCTGGTTATTCAATTTACATAAATTGCACAACGGTGAAGTGCCATGCCATTTGGACAGCAACACGTTAAGAGGGATTAAGTCCTAACGTAATAAAAACCAAAACCTACGTATCCCATGTGGTAAGTTCCACAGGGCATACGGTTGAGGCTGTTTCAACCTATAGGAGGAGATGAGCGGCTCCACATTCCTTTTATCTCCAACTGTTTTTTTGTCGGATAGAAAACAATACTCCCACGAAGCCTCCTTAAGGACCTGCTTTAACTGCATGGGAGAATAGGAGAAAAGAGCGCTTTCATCCAGTCTAAGGATTTTCACAGCCCCTCTAAAATTACTAACGAGTTTGGAGAACTCCTTAAAATTGCCCAAAAGTTCATTTTTGAGTAAAACTCGCAGGGTTCCATCTCTTGCTCTGGCCAAACTGGCTACCCACCTTATTAAGGCGCACAGCCCCTGAACCCAGGCACTCCTGAGTCCAAAATCCAGCCTGCAGGCGGCCAGTGGACAGGCATTGTTAAGAGTCGAGAGGGATCTTAGGAGTTTTCCCTCAATCTTGTGGCAAAAGTCCCAAAGTTTTATCTCTATTATTTCTATACCATACAAGATGGTTGCGGGGATTTTAGCTCTAAATACTTCCAGAAGGCTAGAAAAATGTCTTTTCCCCGTTGCCAGGTATAGGGACTTTAACCCATTGCCATGGGCAAGAGCTTTGCGAGAGCAATGTTCTATATGGAAATTCTCGCTCATATTGGCCGAGAATATTTTCCCTAAAAATGTATAACAAGTTACGACCTCCAATCTATGCCCTCCAATAGCCCAACCAAAATTTGTCGAGCGGCATTTCTTCCTACCAGCAATACACATCACTTTACTTTTATTAATATTGATCTTCATATGATGCTCCCCAGCAAAGTCCTGAAGAGCCTGAAGCCGATTTGCCAGACCCACGGGAGTTAAGTCAAGCAATAGCACATCGTCGGCATACATCAGACAGGCTATTGGCACCCCTCCTATCAACGGTGCGATCCCCTCACTGTGGGACACAGCAGCAGGGAGGTCAGTTGTATATAGGGAAAACAGGGGCGCCAATAAGCAGCCCTGTTTAAGGCCATTCTGAGATGGTATTTTGGCCGAAAGCCCCCTTTCACCCCCCATTAAGACCCTGCACCAGGTCTCAGTGTGCAGAGCCCGCACCAATTCCAACAGGGGAGTAGGGACACCCAGCGTCGCCAATTTTCTCCACAGCGTTCCCCGATCTACTTTATCGAACGCTGTGGAGAAATCGATAAAGGCAGCGTATACGACACCCCCTCTCACCTGGACATATTTGTCAGTAATAACCTGAAGGGCAGTCAGGTTGTCCAGAGTGCCATGTTCCCTTCGGAAGCCAGTCTGTTCCAACGGCAAGATGTTTAGCTCCTCGACCCAATCAGAAAGAGAACTCCTGACAGATCTTTTTTTTTTGTATTTTTTTTTTTAGGTTCATTCTTATAGAGCACACTGCTCCAAGCCGTATCAGCGCCCTGTACATTGAAACATAATGCACATTTTTTTTTTAAAGTGGCATTAAAGCAATCTCTTTTGGAATCATTTGAAGCGGGCTTTGAAATTAAACTACATAGTATTGAGATTCTGAAAAGCGAGATTGAGGGAAATCCGGAAGGGTAAATAGAACCGCATTTAGAAAGTACTAGCAATAACAACTAATATTAGCTTACTCCAGATGTGAGCTAAACGTTGGTTTTCATCTCTACCTGACCTGCTGTAGTCCTTCCCTTAAACGCACATGGGATCTAGCGGGAGAGAGCCTAAACCAAAAGACATACTGCTCCCTGTCTGTATGAAGCTCACAAAAAGTACGCCTGGTCAAACTGGACAAAGAAATAGAGGGTAACTGTCCACGACCTTGTGTCAGTGTGGGTGTTGAACAGGGTTGTACAGGAGAGAACCTCTTCCAGGACGAGAACCCTCACTCATCGGAAGGTGACATGCTACATCATTGGGTTCCCTCCTCACACCAAGGCCGCAAGGTCATTGGTGTGGGCTAGAACTCCTCAAGGAGTGAAAAGGAGCTGAGGTATTTTAGGGAACTTGAGAGCAATAGTGGAGTGAGGGGCAGAGTGCGGAGGAAAAATAGAAAATAAAAATAGTTGTCTACAGAAGGCCAATTGACCTTTATTCTGTGGTCTCCTCTGACAGGGTTAAAAGAAGTAGTTTTAAAAGAGAGGACCCTTGTTACAGGAGACAGTTCAGCTAGATTCCTAGGGATCTTACTACTTTCAACAAGGAAGGCAAGAAACCAGCACTACACCAAATATCTAGCCACTGTTTGAAAAATTGTGTTAGATGATTTTGAACTAGGATAAATTCTGTTCTCCGTGAGTTGAGCTCTAATAAATTTGCAGACGTCCAGTTCTTTAGAGTTGCTATAAGTCTTCACAGTTGTTATGAGCTGGTGATATTTTTAGATTAAGTTGCTTGTCTGCATATCGGTGCACAGACACCCCTGTTACTTCAGTACCTGAAGGAGACTATATTGAGCCATCAGGAACTCCACAGCATAGAAATAGGGAGTTACTGCTGGTTACAGTTAGAAAGTCGAGACTCTTCTCAGTACCTTGCCCCCAGTGCTCATTCGAATTTCCAAGATCTGGAAGTCTTACATGATCCACTGTATGGACTGTCACAGAGAAATCATCTAGAATTCGATGAATGGTGTCCAATATTTTGAGTGCCAAATGCAGTACTGCACCCACTGCGAGAGCCAGATTGATATGGTGCAAACAGCGACATGTGTGGACAGTAGTTAATTCATACACCAGCCAAAAACCACAAGGATATCTAGCTTCGCATTATAGCCAACATCTAAAAAAAGCTTTTATAGCGTATCGAATGGGGATGCACCACTCAAAAGACGTAAGGCCCTCTTGGAAATCGCAAACCGAAAGTGCCAACTGTAGACTATGCGGACACCAAAAGGAAACACTGATGCACTTGTTACGTGCATGTCCGGCCCTACTGGCCTTAAGAAGAAGGCATCTACGGGCGATCTTCATTACACTAAAGATTCGCACCTGCAGGCAAGCAGTGATACGCTGTCTAGGAGGTGCCTCATCTATTCTGTCATGTCAGGGAGTTAAATTCATGGCCAAGGTAACAAAACTGATTCAAGAAACTGAACAGACAAAAGGCACCTGCCATCTAGCACACTTAGTGGTCAAGGGAAGGAAGAAAGTGGTGGTAGACTTGACATTTAGCGAATACTCCACAATGGACATAAATATTGTGTTTTAATGAAAGAAATATGTCCAGAGAGGTCCTTTCCTGGGACAGAACTTCTAGACTTTTTCTTGTCCTGAATACAGGCCATTTATTTTTACCTTCTTCTCTGTCTTGTTCTTTTGTTTTTACCCTATTCGAATATTGTAAAGATTTTTAATAATCAAACAATAAAAAATAATGAATGAATGATATGGTGCAAGAAGGTCCTACTTAAGCATTACAGTGTGCTGCTGAGGCATAAATGGTTGTTAAAGCCCCTGATCAACAAATATGAGGTTGAGGGCCTATAACAACTTTTCCAGCCCGAGGCAAGAGGTCTTTTAAGCTATTGAACTTTCCAGGCACTGGGGATAGAATGTTGTAAACTGAAAGTGAGAAACAGAAAGACAAACATTGACATTTTGGGCAGAAGTGTTGTACGAGCAATTATATGATTGAGTTGTATTGCAACACATTTTTGTCCAAGACTTGATTTTTCCGTGGCAGATTTGTGATAGATGGTAAGTTGTTTAATTTGCTAGAATAAATATAGCTATGGGCCTACACAATATTTTGTTACATCTGGTGATATCTGGCCTAAATTAAGCTTCTTTCCAAATCCATTTAGCTGCCATTTTGCCTTATCCGTGAATTCTGTCAGCTTCAGTTTTTTAAGTCTAGTTCAGTGGCTAAACAGTTTGAGGGGTCTTTTTTGAAGACTTTACCTCCTGTAACTAACGGCCTTCGTGTGGGAATTCAATACAGTACTAGGCACCCTCACGAGGAGTCTGTTCGAAGTCATTAACACATTTTTGGGAAAAAATCACCCTGTTGGTCATTGTATTGACCGGGAGAACTGGGGAAATCCAAGTCTTATCCACTCAGCTTCCAGTTATCTTAATAAAATCATAAAATCTAGAGTTGCTCGTATAATCTCACAAGTTATGCCAGAGTACCTTCCACATTTCATTTGAACCCAAAGGTCATTTGTCAACAAAGGCTCTGCTTGCTCTACGCACAGCCATGGTCCTTGGCTTAAAGCACGCACTGCTTTGTGGCATTGTAAATCTAGAAGACATTTCATTTCAAAAGCAACTTTTCAGTTACCTAAAAGCAAACGGATTGTGTACAAGAGCCATTCAGACCTTGTGAATTAGCAACATGTGCATTCGTATGTGACATAGTGTAGATATGGTTCCAAATCATCAGTAGTTTTAAAAACAAAAAAAACTAACTGATTTATGTAACTCTTTTGAGTTCTTAAATCACCTTTTGTTCATAAAAAGCATTCTTTTTTTTTCTTTTTTTTAATTTATTTATTGGTTTACAGCAAGACATAAATACATCAAAATAGTAAAAAAAAAACAAAAAAAAACATCATATAGGCCATATATATAATAACATAATTCATCCAGAGGCAATATAGTCAATAAAATCCATTGGCCTAATTAATGAGTGTAAATCCATTATTAACAAATACATTTCAAATTTAAATACATTCTCAATCCTCATAATAAGCTGAAAAAGCACCCCGGATTTTCATACCCATTTTCTTTTTCCTCCTTGATCCACTAATTGAGAAGAGCCCCCACTCCAGTTTATATAGACTATACATTCTTGATTGCCATTGTTGATAGAGGGGCGGCTTTTCCTAAAGCCACTCGGTGGCTATACACAATCGTGCCCCGTCATTGAAAAGAAAATAAAGTGACGATAAGGATATAGCCTTTCCAAGGGGCTATCTGTAGGAATTTTTCCCAGAAACAACATAGCAGGGGTAACAGTTACGTGAAAGTTAAGCACTAAGGAAATTAATTTTTCAATTACTCCTATAAATCCAACAAGCCTAGGGCAGGAGAAAAAAATATTTGTACTATCTGCGTGGGCAGCTTTACATCGAAAACATTTGCCATCAAAACCCTCGCCCCATTTGGACATACGTTCAGGAGTATAATATAAATCAAACACGTTTTAAAAAATTGGGCTTTTAAATTAGCAGACATTAATGACTCTTTTGACAATAAGATAAGATCTTCCACTACTATTTCTGAATCTCCTAGATTGTTAACCCACTTTGCCCTCACATTCTCAAGATCATCTATTGTCCCGTCTTGTAATATTCAATACAAAATACCTTTTTTGACCTCCCTTCTATAACTTGATTCTTTTGTAAAATTCATTTCTGTCTTACAAAAAAATCCCGTATTTGCAAGAATTTGAAAAAGTAAGTTCTGGGAAAAGAAAACTGCTCTCTTAACTCCTCAAAGGATTTACACTTGCTGTCCTCCAGGCACATATCACCCAGCCACCTAACCCCCTTTTTTGCCAATTTTGTGACATTCCATCCGAGAAAATCTTAGGCAATATCCTAGATGCTCTGAAGGGAGTATAATACGAAAACTTCCCAATAGCCATTGTTCTAACTAGCAATCTCCAGATCTTGTAGGCACCCACTAAAACTTTAAATTGAGTTTGCTTGTAGTAGCTACCATCAATTTCAATAAATAGGCTCTGCTTCACGCAGGGCCCTAACAAGATTTCGAAAATTGATGGTTGATTAAACATATGTTCAGTTGCTCCCCCTGTTATCAAAATCCTCATTTTCAACAGAAAACAAACTATATAATACAGAAAAAAATCTGGGACACCCTAACCCCCCCCCCCCCTCTGTAGGTAACATCATATGCTTCATAGCTCGTCTTGGTTTTCCGGGGCTCCAAAAAAAAATTTCCACGTAAGGATTGCAAGGCCTGTATCTTGTGCTTGGGGAATTCCAAGGGGATTGACCTAAACAAATATAATACTTTTGGGTAGAACATTCATTTTCATAATATTAGTGCGTCCGATAATAATAAAATACAATTGTTCCCACCTCTCAAGAGATGCCTTGATTTTAGCGTAAACGTCAATCCAATTAGAATCAACCAGTTCCGCCATATTGGTTTAATCAATATCCCCAGGTAAGTAACTTCTTTAACCACTCATCTTCCCATATTAAGGCTTCAGAGCAAAGGATCTGAGTCTTCGATTCATTAAGTTTGTACCCCGTTACACTTCCAAAATCCTTTGCAAGCCTCTCAATCTCTAAAATGGCAGTGCCTGGGTTAACTGTTACCACAGCGATGTCGTCCGCATAAGCGAAAACAGAAAAAACATATTCAGATACAATGAAAAGGGGAATAAGTAGATTTTGATTTAGTTGTTCTATAAAAGGATTAATGTACAAAGCAAACAATAACTGAGAACAAGGACACCCTTGGCGAGTCCCTCTAGTAATATTTAGAGAATCTGAAAGTAAACACGTGGCTGAAATCCTGGCCCTTGGTGTAGAGTAGAGAGATTTAATTGAGTTATTAAATTTCTGACCAAATCCCATTTTGTCCATAAGTCTCCATAAGTAGTCCCAGCACACACGGCCAAACGCCTTTTCTGCGTCAAGCAAAAAGACGCGCTAATTCCTTGTTGTTCACAGCCGCAGTATCAAATAACGTAATGACTTTGTTTATATGATCTACCGTGCCTCTTTTAGGTATAAATCTGTGCTGTTGCCGAGAGACTAAGGATGTTACAACTTCAGACAAATGATTGGCCAGAATCTTTGAATAGATTTTATTATCGGCATTTAATAAGGATATTGGCCGATAAGATCCCACCATATCCGAGGCTTTGCCTTTCTTGTAAAATACCGCAATAGTCGCTTCTGACCAACTACTAGGAGGACTTCCCTGTTGTGCCATCAACATTACATTCAACATTTCATCCTTGATATTATTGAAAAACTGTTTGTAAACTTCCGCGGGAATTCTGTCAGGACCTGCCGCTTTACCGACTGCCAAACTCTTTACTGCCAGTTCTAACTCCAACATCGTTATCGGAAGGTCCAGTCGGTCAGCAATGTTGGGGTCTAAGACTTTCAAGCCTATATCCAATCTATCACTCCATTCAATAACCACATCCGACCCACCTTCCTGCGTGTATAATTCAGAGTAAAACCTCTGAAATATATTAAGAATTTGCTGCGGCTCCGAGTGAGATACACCCTGACTGTCCCTCATTGCATGGGTGTTCCTAGCTGACTCCTTCATCCGCAGTCTAACAGCCAACCTTCTACCAATCTTTTCCCCAAACTCATAACTTTGCATTTTAGAAGTTAAAAATGTTCTTGCAATCTCCGCACTCCAAAATCCAAGAATGTTAGCTCTGGCCTTTCCTACCTTATTTTCAGCCTCCCATAACTCCTTTCTACCACTGACTACTTTCCTCGTTAAAAAGATCTCAGCCTGTGCTAACTGCTCGTATAGCTTATCAAACTCTTTTTTAAATGTCTTTTGCTGCCCAATAACTAATGCACTCACCCCGGAATCCCGCTTTAAATATGTCCCACACTATACAAGCATTAGCAGTCCCTTTATTGTAACTAAAAAAAGACTGAATCCAGCTATCCATGTGCGTTTTAAATTCCTTTTTCAATCCCAGATTTCGTTCATATGAAAAATTGGATCGTGTTATATTCACCCTTCCCTGCATTTCCATCGTTATTGGAGAATGATCAGATGTAATCCTGGGATAGGTTTTAATTATTGCTCCTTCCAGTATGTTTTCTGGGGAAAAAAAATTGTCTAGTCTAACCAGCTTGTTGTGTGGATGTGAATAAAATGTAAACCCATTATCTTCCCCCCCCCCCGAGTCGTCCCCATACATCAATTAAGCCTTGATCTTGCAATAAGTTAACAAGAGCTTTATAAACTCTCGGTTTCCGTCCTTTGTAATGACCAAAACCATCCTGTATTGCACTATTCGATAAGTTAATGTTCACATCCCCACAAGGAACTATTGGTTGTGGAAAATTAGCCAGTTCTAAATGTATTTCATTCAGAGGAGCGGGGTCATCCAATTAGCTCCATATACTGTACATAGCGTTACCTGTCTTCCTTCAACCCTACACTCTACAATAGCCCACCGTCCATTTTTATCCACTAATTTCCGACCAATATTTGCGTAATTTTATTTAACAAGGATAGCTACCCCCCTTATCATTACTTCTTTCAGTAATGGGTCAGAAAGCGCCGGGACACTCCTTGGAGTAGCCGTGCGCTATATAAGTCACCCATTAACATTAACATTAACATTATCATACTCGACTGGCCAGAGACGGCCACTAGTGTAAAACCAAGTTCCTTTAATATTCCCCTTTTTGACCAGGGATGTGAGTTTCCTGTATGCACAATGTCTGGTCGGATATATCTAAATTCCGCAGCTAGCTTCTGTCTTTTTGTATAGTTGTTCAACCCGGACACATTCATCGAACAAATTCTTACCCCTTTGTTCGCCATTGTAATTGTAAATCCATTACCTGCCCAAATCTATCTACCAACCACCCAATCAAAATCAAAATCGTCCCCCTCAGGATTTCCCTCATCAAGTCTGCACCATGCTCACTCCCCCTGCTCCCGATGATGGTCCGAAGCTTAGAAACAAAGATATACAAACGTTGTTGGCTCTTTACTATCTACATTCTATTGACTTCCAATATTTCTATCTCTCGCAGATTACAATGACCCCAAAAATTCTTTGGCAGCGCTGGCAGTCGTGAAAAATCTTGTGCGTTCCCTATGTATAACTTTTAATTTAGCAGGGAACATCAGATACGCCTGCACTCCTTTTGCTTGAAACTCTGATATTAGCTGCCGTAGCTGCCATCGTACTTCAACCGATTGTTTACACAGATCAGGTCTCACAAAAAATTCACAATCAAGAGTACAGCACTTTTTATCAGGTCGAGCCCTAATAAATATCTCATCACGAGCTATTAAATGCCACTAGAATGGCTCTTGGTTTCTGATCCCGCTGGTTTACTTTAAATGGGAATCTATGGGCCCGCTCCACCTCCCTATCCCATTTGGTAACATCCGACATGGCTTTTTTTAAAAGTGAGACAAAAAAACCTTGTGTATCAGATCCCTCTTTCCCTTCAAGGATCTGCAAACATCTCCGATTGTTTCTGCGAGAGCGATTCTCAATGTCAAGAAGTTTCCAATTGATGTCCTCCTTAGTGGTCATATGTAAATCAATAGTCTTTTTTTGTTGAGCTACCTCATCTTCTAGAGACGAAATACGGAATTCTGCCTCAGTCGCTCTTGCCAAAAATTCAGAGTGATTTCACCAAACGTCAAACAGAATTGTGCAACTTCTTACATGAGTTCTGTACTCTCAAACTGTCCTCTCGTGTCTCATCTCTATGTTGCATCATCGTCTGATAAATCAGACCCAGAGATATATCCTCCCACTCTGAATGAAAAGCAGCCACTGCACCTTCAGTACCCTCAATATCTTCTTGACCACCATTGTCCTTATCTTTAGCACCTATTTGTAGCTTACGTACAGTGCCAGGCTCTGGGCCCTCTATCTCCAATAAATCAGCGTTCATACTGCTATGGTCACTACCTTCATCCAAGCGGCCATCTTCCATGCTCATACGAGTAGCGTACAATTCCGATAAGTCCTCTGAGGATGACCTAGATCGGTCAGATAAAGAGTAAAAGTCGGCAGAATCCGTTTCGCCGCTAACAGCTAACATTGGCCATCACTATTTGTGGGGGGGGGGGGGGGGGGGGTTAGTACTTAGGCTTTCCTCCATATTCATTCTATCGCCATTCACTTCCAATACAGGGGCTGGGGTTGTTGCCGTCGATATTTGAATAGGTGCAATCTTCTGTACACCCTCCGCCCCTGCTCCCTGACCTTCAGAACCCATTAGTCGAGTCTCGTTCTGCTTACTAAGCTGCAGCTTTTCTGCTTCCTTTAATTTTATAACAGAAAACATCTCTGGTATTTTCTTCCTTACGCTGGCAGCCTCCCCCTCTTTAGTCCGTACTGCAACCCGCACCCCCCATGCTCCATCACCTTACTTGCTGAAGGCGCCGTGGATGCCGTGGTTGCCTCCTTCATACCCTCCACTCCTTCCGTTATTTCAGCGGCGGCTCCCAGTGCCCGACCTCTTCTCCCCTTCGGCCCCATCCTCCAAACAGACGTGTTCTGCCGCCGTAATGACTCGGCTCGTACGCTGCTTCGATTCAGGCCAACGTGGGATACTGCGCTCCAGGTGCGCTGAGTAATTTGCCTCCAGAGAAACGCCCACTGTGCTTTCAGCGTGCTCCGGGCTACCAGCGCCGCGGCCGCTCGTATAGCAATCATACAGACTACGGACCACGGTGCACCTTCGGAAAGCAAAAGCAGCCTTAATCCTTCTCTCCTTCTTCCAGCCACAAACGGAGGTAAATAATGACGGTCAGCCATTTAGTAATTTGTAATGCCTAACCGCTTCTGGTTTTCACCGCGAGCAACCGCATACCCTGGGAGGTCCTATAAAAAGCATTCTTAACCCAAAGCCTATCTTTCTTCACAATAAGCCATGGTTTTGTAAAATAAATAATTCTAATCTGCCAAGTTCAGAACACAATTGTTGGCTTCCAAGCTTATACACTGTTTAAGTAATTTCTTGATTTAAATGAGTGACCAGATTGATACCCACGTTAGTAGGGCCAATAACTAAATAGCATCCTCCAAATAGGACATCCTGAGTTTATGACCTGGAAAAATGGGAGGTGGTCTGTGGGAGGGCCAAGAGCAGTCAATGTAACCTATTTTCGTCTGTCTTTAGACTAGTGGTATTAGTATAGCTCCCATACCAGCACCATACCAGAAGGGAAATACATTTACTTTAGCATATTTTCAGCGTCTTTCAGAGGCTTTTAGTGCCATCTGGTCACAAAATCAAAAACGGCCCCTTGTGACTAAACTAACCTTAAACGCCTGGATCTTCTAAGGTGCGACTATTGGCCAGAATTATGGAAGACCACTCCATGATGAGAGCATTGTGTTTCTTAAGAGTTCTAGTTCTCTTGGACTTGGGCCCCATGGTCAAAATATAGATCTTGGTGCAGTTAGTATTTAATTAATGGTCATCCATAAATGCAACATAACTGTCAGTCCGTTTTGAAGTCTGCGACTGTGCAGGTCATACGCATGGAATCATCATTATATAAAGGACCCAACTGTCTAGCTCTGGCATATTGTCACTAGGATGACCTCCAGGTTGTTTGTGTACAATCTAAAAAGTGTTGGGGCTGAGACATTGACCTGGCCAAAGGAATGCAACAGGGGCAAGTTGTTTGAACATTCACTATTTGAATCACACGTGACCTTAGCTGAAAGACCGAAGTGTAAACCACCCAAAAATCAAGAATGTAATAATCTACGCCCATAGTAGGCCGGCTCAAAAGCAGAACTTAGGCCCATGAATGGCAGATATTTAGAACCTCCAAAGGCCATAGTATATTTACTGCTCAATCAATCTAGGTTAAAGAATTGCTCCACAGTCCCTATGCTGCCTCTGAAGGCATACTGTGTATCAATAAAAATACCCTTTTCTTGAGCCAGAGTTTAAATTCTGTACATTATGACTGCTAGTTATCTTCGCTATCTAATCTATGCAATAAAGTGAGCGGTAACCATGAGGCTCTCCCCTGTCACCTTTCTTATAAATGTGAACAACGGACTGAAACCATGATAAATGTACATCAGAATTGCTAGCTGCATTTAGAACCTTGGTTAAACTAGGGGCCCAGAAAGATTTTTTTTTTCTAATTGACAATTTGACTTCATACGACCACAAGTATTATTTGTGTGTTTTTGGAAAACTAAATTGGTCTGCAAACTTGGGGATTGTTTAACCATGTAATGTCAGGGTCCCATTTACGTTACATACATTCTCTTCCAGGGTATAAGCCACAGGGTCTCCTGCCGCAGGTCCGCTGCCAAAGGCCAGCGCCGGAACTAAAGCGGCACCAGCGAGGGAAATAGAGCCCCACCAGTACAGCTGTGCAGCCCCGCACCGGGCCGCGACAGTCCCAGCGGGATTTATAGTGTCTCCAAGTCGGGTCCCCCAGTCACCGTGAGCCAGGCTCCCAATGTGAAGTCTGCAGTTCTCAAGCAGTCCGCCTGATTAGGAACACACCGGATGTGAGCATCGGAGTCAGGCAGCAAAGGGTCAATGCAGCAAAGTGAGGTGCAATGAGTCACCCGGTGCGTAGACATGCACGCCACACTGCTCCCCACCCGGGCTCCCGGCATAAAGTGGCAGGAGTGCACTTAAATTCACGGGAACAATAGGTGCAAAGTTGGTGGAGATCAGGAGGGGGTTCTCTTAGTATACCAAGTGCAGCTAGGGACTCTGACCCTCTCCCTGGGCTCATTCTACCCACCTAATGAAGGACAGGTACGCTTCATCATGGATGCTATAAAACAATCTCTTGCTCCCCAGGTACATCTGGTTCTGATTGGAGGTGATTTAAATATTGTCTTCAATAATGAGGTGGATCGCTCGAGGTTTTGGTGAGGGTGGCTCAGGGGCTCTCACGAAAGAGGGGCTGGAGTGGATGAAGGAGATGGGGATGGAGGACCTCTGGCGCTCCCTACACCCCCAAGCAAGGCACTACTCGCTCTTCTCCCATGCCCATACTACCTATGCCCGTCTCGATTATTTTCTTGGGACCCAAGAGGCTCGCACTGACTCACTCGGTAGAAATCGAACCTCGATCTGTCTTATCACTCTTCCTTGATTCTGGAGCGCGGGCATCCATCATGAGGTAACTCCAGCTGTAGATAGCGGCTCAGAGAAACACTCCTACAAAGACCAGCATTAGTTACACAAATACAACAGGCGATCCGTGATTACCTACGGTTCAATGACACAACAGATGTTTCTGCCTCCACTCTATGGGATGCCCTAAAGGCAGTTATACAGGGGACAATCATAGCTATAGCGGCAGAAGAAAACCGCCACCGCAAGACTAAGTGGAAAGATTTAAAAGAGCAAGTCAGGGAGTTAGAACATGTGCACCAACGATTTGGGACCCTGAGGATATGGTGCCAGCTAGAGGCTGTGTGGAAACAGCTGGCTAGCCTAGATCTAGACAGAGCCGAATACTCACTTCTCAGATTGAAACACTCCTATGTTAATTGGAATAAGTGTGGTGGGCTACTTGCTGCCTGACTTCGCTCCCAGAGACATCATGCCAGAATAGACACTCTGCCTAATTATGCTAATGAGGAGATAGGAGATGACAGCCAAATAGCAGCATGTTTCAAAGATTTTTATGCACTGCTATGCACCGAGCAGCCTGCTGCCCTTGACGCTCCCTCTCATTATCTGCGGCAGGCGGCGACAACTCACCTGACTGACTCCCAAGCAGCCTCTCTAGGCGCACCCATCCACATTGAAAAGATCATCTCTGCCATCTCCAGGCAGAAGACCCTAAAGTCCCCGGGGCCGGATGGCTTCTCAGCAGGATTTTATAAAACCTTCTGCTCTGAGCTCTCACTAGAGTTTTCAATGATATCGCATCTTTGCCACTCTCCCTCCCACAATGCAAGAAGCAGAAATCATAGTAATCCCAGAGCCGGGGAAGGATAAACGCCACTACGCTAATTATTGCCCGATCTCATTCCTGAATTCCGATGCAAAGCTCTTCACAAGTATTTAAGCAGCTCGCCGGAACCCTTGCATGCCTGGACTAATTGACCGTGATCAAGCCAGTTTTATCCCACAGAGGCAGTGCGCGGATGACACAAAGTGGCTGCTACACATCATAGATAAAGCGCGCTGTACTGGGAGTGCCATACAAAAGGGGGTGGTGATGGACGGAGCATCTGAATCAATCAAACACTCACACCCAGTCAAAAGATCTGGGTTTAATCCATCACCGTTCTTTAGCCCACTCTGCCGCCCCAGTTCAGACATGGCTATATGCAAATCAGTCTGACCCTGTGCCTCATGGGAACAGTCCAGCCCGAACTGCCAAGCCATGTCTTCCCTGGACCGGAAACAAGCTTCCGAGGACCAGTTTCTGGCATTCCAGCAGTCTTCAGCCCGGCTTGCTTGAATCCAGTGGCAAAGTGAGCAAGGGACTCACGTCTGAGCATACCCTGCCTCACTTATGAGGCCAAAAGCGGTACAAAAGGGGGCTGTGATGGACTGAGCATCTGAATCAATTAAACACTCAAACCCAGTCAAAAGATCTGGGTTTAATCCATCACCGTTCTTTAGCCCACTCTGCCACCCCAATTCAGACATGGCTATATTCAAATCAGTCTGACCCTGTGCCTCATGGGAACAGTCCAGCCCGAACTGCCAAGCCATGTCCCTATCGGTCGATGTGGAGAAGGCCTTCGATCTGATGCATTGGCCCTTCTTCGAGGCAACGCTGGAGCACTTTGGTGTAGAACAATTTCGCACCTGCATTCTCAGCGGTTATAGGTCTCTGATCGCAAGGGTGAGAGTCAACGGGTGCAGCTCAGGCACATTTCCTATACAACGTGGTACTTTGCAGGGCTCCCCCCTTTCTCCCCTCCGCCCTATATATGGAGCCCTTTGCCCAACGGGTGAGCGACCATCCAGATATCCGGGGGAGGGGGGGAGAACACAAATTAGTTTTTACGCTGATGACGTGTTTGTTTTGCTGGAGGAGCCCCAGAAGAGTCTCTCTCACTTTCTGAAGGAGTGGAGGCCTTTGGTGAGATCACGGGATTCCAAATGAATGTCCAGAAGCCTCAGACGCTCAACATCACGGTCCCGCAGGCAGTGGTGGAGAACCTGCAGTGTACCCGGTGGAGTGGTCAGATGGATCCCTTTCGCATCTGGGGATTCAGTTGTGCTCTACGTTACAGCGCATGAACGACTCTAACTATCAAATACTCACGAGAGAGCTGGTCACTGACCTGGATCACTGGAAATGCTAGCCACTCTCTCTGATGGGTCGCATCGCTGCCCGAAAAGAGACTGCTCTGCCTGGAACCCTTTTTTATTTTCAGACCCTGCCTCTGACTCCCCCGCCAGGAATAATCTCAACACTGCAAGCTGCCTTTGACTGATTTGTGTGGGATGGGAGGAGGATGAGTAAGGTGCGTAGTTGGCTTCCAACATTGGATAGAGGACTCTGAATACCCTGCCTCCTAAGATATTTCCAAGCAGCCCAGTTGCGTTATTTGGTGGAATAGTCCAGAACGGAGTCAGAAAAACACTGACTGTTCAAGGACAGAGCGATAGCGGTGACATCCTTCGGGAAAGTAACATTCCTCCAGCGCTGTCATCAGGCTCCTATCTTATATATATCTCCTGTCACACGTTCACCTATGAGGGTTTTGGATGGATGTGCACGCAGGGGACATTAACTACTTTTCCTTCTCCAATGACATTGGTGGTCGACAACCCTGCCTTTTTCCCTGGGATCAGACCAGATTTCCAGATCTGGAGGGAAACTGCATGTAAAGCAGCAGGCCATTTTTTTTTATCTCGATGGCCCAATACCCTTTGATGTCCTTAAAAACTACTACTCACTTCCTGACACTGAGCGCTTCAGATTCCTCCAGATAAGGCACTGGCTGCTTCACTCAACTACAAGGAGCAAAGTCAAACGGCTCCTGACACCTTTTGAGAAATGGCTAGTGAGTAAGCGATCAGATAAGCGGATCCTATCTGATTTCTATGTCCTCTTGCGCCCCACACAAGAGCCAGACAAAACGCCGGCTCAAAGCTGTTTGGAGGACGAATTAGGGTGACCGCTCTCCACAAAGGAATGGCAGGACATATACCACAGAGCTAAGCGTACGACATACAACATAGCAAGCACTGAGACAGTTTTGAAAATCTTTCTACTGGTACCTCACCCCGATGTGCCTACACAAGGGAAACCCAGCCCGTAGCGACGCCTGTTGGAGGCAATGTGGCGAGAAAGGCACACACGCACACATCCTTTGGTAATGGATTAAGTTGGCACCTTTTTGGAACTCTTTATTAAACGACATCAACTCTCACTATTCAACACCACTCCCAAGATTTCCCTCATACATCTTGCTTGGGCCTCCCTCATTCCCTCACATACCCCCTTGCTTCCCGCAGAGGTTGCCAAATTTGTATAACTCTTAGAGCTGCCCATCAATATATCCTCTCATTTTGGGGAACTGCCACCATTCCGTCACATCTGAACTGGCTGCATCTCCTATGGGGGGTTTTGGGGATGAAACTCCTCCCTCTTACACTGGCCGGGCGAAGTGACACTTTCCATACTACATGGCAACGGTTCATAGCACTGCTCTCTCAGGAGTTCTGTGAGCTGACATGTCCCCAGTATATGCGTGCCTCATTGATTCACCTTCGCCAGCCCGGGGGGACACTCCACCATTTTCAACTTTTTATGCAGATACAGATACCCAAATTGTTTTAGACAGTGAGCACTTGGTACCGGAGGAAGGGGGGGTGTTGAGCGAGGGAGGAAGCCGAGGGGGGTGTAAATCTTTTTCTGTTAATTATTGAAAATGCCATGTACGCTCCGACTTCTTATATAACGTTCCTTCTTTGAAGGTTTGTATTGTGATAACATGACAACAATAAAACAAATTTAACCATAAAAGTGTCCTTTGTGAGAAGAAAATGTCTAAAGCAGACCCACACTCTGTGTTGTGTGTTTACCACCCTCACACGGACCCGACCAAGGTTACTACTGCCTGCAGTTCTCAAGAAGGACTCTGAGACAGGGAAAGGATTAAGCTGCATGCCATGCAGACGAGATGAAAAGGATCCACAAGTGGCCTGGAAGGTAACAACTGTCTTCTAAAAAGCCCTCCTCTCAAGTTCGGTCTGAGCAAAGGAAAAGAGCTGAAAAAAGAATACATCGGTCAGCTTTGCCGTTGACTGAAAGATTGGCATCAAAGGTAACTCTATGCTCCCCGTCTGCTTCCAAGTCGTCGACAGTAAGACCTTTGCCACGGTCGACGTCAAAAGAATACTCGCAGACGACGTGGTCCACTCCAGGCCAGTCAAAACCAAGTAAGTCTTAGTCTAGACTTCAAGCATCAATTGCTCACCGACTGTCGTCGACTGTTCCTCATCAACGGTCCAGTGCACCTCCTGACTGCGGAGCACAGACGCTCAATTTCTAAGTCCTACTGACAGCACCGACCTAGGTGGTCGCCGTCGAGGTCGCCTCCACCGACGTCTAAGACACCGCCGGTGTTGAAGCCACGGCTGATGTCAAAGCCACCACCAACTGCTAGTCATGGGCACTCCGCACGAAGACGCTTGGCTTCACCATCGCTGACGTCCGGGTGAAATCGATGGATCGATTGATGTAGAGGAGATCGCTGCGAAGAATGACTTCTAGACCAGTGTCCTCTCACATGTCTCCACTGTCAAAGACATAGATTGGCTCAGTCACCTATACCGAAGTAAAGGGAAATCCAAGTGGTGGTGTCTCAGGAACCGACATCGAGATGGTTGACTTTGAGGAGCGCATCATTGTCTCCGGGCCTGAGAATTGTACAGATCATGCCGGAGAAATCCCTGGCTCGAGAACAGCACACACCCCTGATAAACCTCACACTGAGATGGCTGAGGAGTGTGAAAGAGTGGAGAGTCCCAAGGCGCAGTCCAGGGTCTGACTATTGATATATTCCCACTCTCAAACATCCGGTAGAGGGGTGCGTCCACCAACACCAGCTACGTCTCCTCAGATCTCCAAGACCACAATCCCCAGCTTCAAGAAGACATCCATAGCGGCCACCACTCAGGTGCTTCCCGACTAGATCTAGACACCCCCATTCCTCAAGGCCTCTGGTGTGCAGCCATGGGTCACCATTGTTGTCTACTAACACCTCCAGATCCTCTGTGTAAGACTATTCCCCTACTTTGTCTGCCACCCCTCCTGCCAGCATGTCACCAGTGGACAACATCATTACTTTCAAGCTGGTCCTATGTTGGGGGGGGCTACAAAACCTAAAATTGAGATGCCTTCTACGACCCCTTCAGCATCGGTCCTCTTCGAAACCTTCCATCACAGGTCATCCACTATATCTCTGCTTCCCTTGGTACGTGGTCTACTGGAGCCTGCTCATCACATCTTTCTCACTCCTGCGTCAATAGGAGCAGCGCCACCATGCATAATCAGAAATTACAGCGCCCCAGACCAGGATCCACGGTTTCTGAGGTCCGATCCTTCTCCGGACTCTGTCATAGTGTCAGCAGCAAGGAAAATGCACTCAGGGGCGTCTTCCTCCGCAGTCCCTCCTGTCAAAGACCGCAAGTCAATGGACTCTATTGGGAAGAGAATGTGTAGCATCTCTGCCTCTTATATGAAGGTCTCTAGCGCCTCTGCTCTCCTGGGAAGATATGATTGATCACTATGGTATTCCCTCTGAATGTTCACGGACTAACTGCCAAAAGAAAGACCGGCAGGACTTCGAGGAGATCCAGAGGAAAGAGGCCTCTTAGCGACCCAGGTCGAAAGTGCAGCTGCTGATGCTTCAGATCTGGCGACTCATGGTTATTCGCATGGCATTTGTTCTAGGTGCTCCACCTGGCTGAGACTCACTGGCCTAAATCCTGAGGCCCAACACAGAATTCTGAATCTGCCATTCAACCGAAGTTCACTATTTGGCACTCATGCAGACGATGAGATGTCCAGAATGAAGTTCAAGCTTGACACCCTGAAGGCAGTAGGTCTGGAAAAAAGTAAGGATTACAGACGGCGATACGATCCTTATGACTGCTGCCAATACCAACCGAGTGCTCAAACCCCTCACTGGTCCTTGCTAAAACACCATTCCAGATTCCACTTTCACCAGCGCTGACCTGGGCAAGGGGCTTCCAGACAAACAACTCCCTCTGCTAAACCGCAACCAAAACAGTGGGAGCTTGCTTCCCCCAGCTCTGTTACCCACTCCGGTGGGGGTGTGGGGGGAATATTGTGCAGAATGGGTACTTGATCAGATTCAAGTCCCCTCCACCGGCAATACCGCCTCGAAGATCATCAGTAAATCAGCAAAACCTACTTTGGGCTGAGATATCCATCCTGTTACAACAACAGGCCATTGACAAAGTTCCCTAACTCCAACATCGACAGGGAATTATTCTGTTACTTTTTGGTTCCAAAGAAGGCCCAACCAAGGAGTACAGGCCTATACTCCATCTCAGATTTTTAAACCGGATTGTCCTCAAAGCAAGATTTAGGATGCTGGCAGTACTCCAAATTATTCCACAAATCTATCAAGGAGACTGGATGTGCTCCATAGACCTCCAGTACTCTTACTTTCATGTCCCAATTTCCCAAAAGCACAGGAAATTTATGCGGTTCAAGAAAGCGTTAGAGCACTTCCAATATCTCACTTTCGTACTCAAATCAGCCCCTGCACTTTTTCAAAATGCATGGCAGGGGTAGCGGCTTTCCTGCGAAAGCAAAACATTTTCGTCTATCCATATCTAGCCAACTGGCTGCTCATGAGTGCTTCTCCCAGTCTTCTACCAGAACACCTACATTACTACATCCAGGTCCTAAATCAGTTGGGTCTGTGCGTCAATTGCAAGAAGTCCACTCTCAATCCAACTCGGAGAATCCACTACTTGGGCGCCTCTCTAGACTCTGCAAATGCAAGCGTCTGTCCTTCGGAGGAGAGGCTTTCCTCAATCACTCACAAATGTTGTACTCTCCTCCGAACACCTCAATAGCTTCCTGCATATTCATCGTTCCCAACGCCAGACTGCAGATGAGACTGTTGGTGCAGGCGTTGGAGACTTGCGATCACGGATCCTCTAACTGCTGGGAGAACAGCATATCTCTTCTTCACACAGTCAAAGACTCCCTGAGATGGTGGCTGCTGAGTCATCATTTGTTGAAAGGAGTCCTGTTCCACCAGAAACTCCCCAAACAAACACTTATCACAGACGCATCCCTCAGGCATGGGAAGACCACATGGACCCTCTTCAGATTCTGGGGGTGTGGTCAAAAAAGGATAAAACTTACAACATCAATATGTTGGAACGAAGAGCTGTACATCTGGCACTCAAAGCATTCTTTCACTCCATAAAGACACTCTCCCTGTTGGTTCAGACGTACAATACCACAACTATGTACTACCTGAACAAACCTGGAGGGACAAGATCCAGGGCTTACTGCAGGAGGCTCAAATGATTTGGAAGTGGATATTGGCAAGAAAGCTTTCCATATCGGCAATTCACCTTCCATGTACTCTGAACGTGCATGCAGACGTGCTAAGTCGCAACTTTGTTGAAGCGCAGGACTGGGTGCTGAAAGACGAGGTAGCGCACGACCTCTTTCAAAGATGGGGTTATACAGACATCGATTTTTTTTGCAGATGTAACAAACTCAAAATGCCGCACCTTCGCATCCAGGTACCGTCCACCAGGCTCCAGAGGGAATGCACTTTTGATCGACTGGTCAGAGACATTACTCTATGCCTTTCCACCAATCCTTCTCATACCACTGGTGATCAACAAACTCTACAGATCCAGGACCAAGATAATCCTGATTGCGCCGGAGTGGCCTCGCCATTGGTGGTATCCAGACTTGCTTAATCTTTCCAAGACACCACACAGAAGGTTACCGTGCCATTAGGATCTGTTAACCATGTTTGTAGGGAAGCTGTTCCATACCAATCTTCCTTCACTGAGATTGAAGGCATGGCTCCTGAGTTCCTCCAATATGGACATCTAGGCCTCTTGCCAGACGTATGTATATTCTGAAGGAAGCGAGGAGGCCATCTACAAGGAAATCATACGCTTTCAAATGGAAGCACTTCTATCTGTGGTGTGCAGCCAATGGACATAATCACATTCTTGGTCAGGAACAGGTTTTTCTCCTATACCTTTTGTACTTGGCTAAATCAGGTCTACAGTTTACCTTTATTAAAGTTCACTGGACAGCAATTACAGCTTATAGAAAGTCACCTACTCGGGTCTCTTTCTTTCAGATGCCAGTAGTTAAGGACTTCCTAAAAGGGTTGTACAGGTCCACCTCCAATTAGATCACCTTCCCCTCTCTGGGAACTGAATGTAGTTCTTTCTAAATTAATGGGTCCACCCTTCGAACCGATCCACTAAGCCTTATTGCAGCACCTGACTTGGAAGACTGCTTTCTTAGTGGCAATTACCTCTGCTCGAAAAGTGAGCGAGATTCAGGCCCTATGTTCTAAAGAACCTTATCTAATTTTCCATTCCAACAGGGTGGTCCTGAGGTCCCATCCGAGTTGCATGCCCAAGCTGATCTCAAATTTTCATAGAAATCAGTCTATTACTCTCCCCACCTTTTTTCCACCCCCCCAAAAGAGGGCGGTAAAGTTCCCTTGACCTAAAAAGAGTTCGACTGATCGTGTTTGTGAATCAATGTCCGATGAGCTCTGTTCTTCCTTCCTCTAAGCAGTCCATCTCCAGATGGTGTCCTGTATCACTTTATCTTATCAGTTAGATAACAAACAGCTCCCTGGTAGACCGAAGGCTCACTCCACTAGAGGCAAAACCTCCTGTACTGCCCTTCTCAGGAAAGTACCCATTCAAGAGATGTGTAAAGCGGCTACATGGTGATTGGTACACACCTTTACCCGCCTTTCCTGCCTTGATACTGATACTCGGGCAGATGCCCAGTTTGGGCAAGCTTCCTTGAGGTATTTGGTTAACATGTTGTTCAGAGTGTGCTAGCTATACTGGTGTTAGTCTGCAGGATTATGTGGATGGGCTTGCTACTCTATGTAGTGCTTAGGACTATTGATGAGTATCCCCTGGAAGTGAAGGATAAGTTACTTACCTGTAATCCTTGTTCTCTTCCATGGGTATACTCCTCAAAGTCCTAAGCAACCCTCCCTCCTCCCCGGACGAATACCATGTTTGACAGCACTCTCTTTCCTTATGATCTCTACACCGTTTAACACGCTGTTAAATACCTGATCTAACTGGCACCTGTGGAGCATGATGGGAGCCTGGAGGTTTTAAAGGCATGGCACCAGTTTGTTGATGTGTGTTCTATGTGCAGCATTCTGGGCTAATCTACCTGTTTTACCTTGCCTTTTTTCCTTGAAAATAAAGGCCATGTTCAAACAAGTTAAGAGTACGTTTCTCTGTCATGGAAATGTAGCATATATATGTTTTATTTTAAATGAAAAAGTGCATATTTGAACTTAGTATGTGGTTTTAGGCTGCATATGTGTGTGTGTATATATGATGTTCGAGGCATGTGGGCTGCTGAATTCATATCTGTGCATAGATCGCCGCCTAGTGTTGGGTCCGGATGATTGCACATTGTTGTCCTGGAAGAGTCTTCGAAGTATCACGAGATAGGTGGCTCCTCCCCTGGACCACAGTGCGCATGGACATCGACTCCGTCCCCAGATTGTTTTTTTCCGCCATTGGGTTCGGATGTTCTTTGGTTCCCTCTTGTCGGAATCGAAAAAATTAACTTTACTTTACTCGAGACCAAAAGGTCTTTAGGACTTGCGTCGATATTGTCTTGCGTTCGGCTTCGCAACTTTCCTCGGCTCCAAGCCAAGCTTGTACTTCCGCGTGCTTTCGGCGCGGAGGACCTAGTCGACGCGCCAGACTCTTCGACCATCCATCATGGAACGAAGTCCATTCAAACGATGTCCGGTGTGTAACTCGAAGTACCCACACATCGATGTCCACCCGGTGTGCAACAAGTGCCTGTCGCCGGACCACGACGAGGCCAAGTGTATGGCCTGTTCGAGGTTCCGGTCCAAGAAAACACTCAAGCTCCGTCGAGCTGCGCGCCTGGAGGCCCAGCAATCTGCACCGGCGCCTACGGGCATTTTCGATGCTGGGGAGGTCGAGGATGAAGATATCCAGGACATCTCAGAATCTAACCCCGCGTCGGAGGTCGAGGACGACTACGACGCCGAGGCCGAAGATTTCTGTGAAGTCATCGAGGAGGTAGGGGACGGCGACGGGGCCTTTGGGGCCATGGAGGATAGCTCGGACGAAGAGCTTCCTCAGACTGACTCCGGGGCCGTTCAAATAAATAAGACCCAGGTCGATGGATCGCCTTCGGGCCTTACCCGAAACCTTGTTGTGGGTTCCTCGGCCCCGCCTGCTGGCCCGGCCACTGACATTGGTACCGATTCACTCCCGGTGACACAGAAACCGAAAGTGAAATCTACGGTCTCGACGCCAGAGATATCGAAACCGAAAGTGCCCATCGCATTGGTCGGGTCAAAGACTTCGGAGGCCTCGGCGCCGAAGAAATCTAAGATGGCCGTCGAGCCGAAGAGCCACGTCAAAATGGCCGACCCGAAGGCTACTACGTCAAAGCCGAAAGTTAAGGGGTCGGACGCGGCCGCATCGGTGCCGAAGGCTGTCGACGCCGGCAAGGGTCGACTCGATCACAAGAAGACGGTCGACGACCCCAAGAGGTCTCTTACCGACCCGAAGAAGCGGCCAGACGACCCGAAGGCCCTCTCTGCCCCGCTTCCACGCGACAAGGCCAAAGGAGCTGCGCCGAGTGTCGACTCCGAGGGGAACCTCGTCGGACTCCACTCCAAAACAAACCTCTAAAGACTCTGTCGAACCGGCGCGTCCATCCGCCGCGTTCACAAAGAAGGTTACGGACTCCCTACAGCGCATTAGGGACGGCGCTGCAGCAGTCGAGCCGAAGGACCCTCCGCCGGCAAAGCCTCTGGAGAAACCGATGAAGGCGCCCACGCCGATCCTTTTCACCTTGCCGCCTAAAACGGCGCCGAAGGCTTTCGCTGCTAAATCAGGGGCCGGCGTGCCCGAGAAGGTATCTTCGACGCCGACGGCATCGTTGGTGGTCCTCGGCCCACAGCCTCAACAACTTTCAGAGGAAGAGCGTCAAGAACATTTCATCGACACCAAAACGGGCAGGCTTTCCATCCTGAAGAGGAAAATCACCCCGGAGCCCCAATTGGAGCCGTACAAGATCCCACTCAAACGGAAGATGGACTCTGCTGGTAATTTAGCCCTGGTGGAGCCCATTTCACCACAGGCTCAGGAACTCTCGCCCACTCACTCCGATGTGGACGCTGGTGAGGGCGACGACAAGGATGAATACAGCTATCCCGTCTACACAGACCCAGAAGATGTAACAGAGCCCTGGTCTGCTGGTGGTGAGCCTGGGGACCCGCATTCTGGGCAGGACCCTCAGCTCTTCTCCGCAAAAACTTCCCCCACTGAGGACTCTGCGGCTTTCAATGCCCTCATTGAGCGGGCAGCGGCCAATCACAACGTCGAGCTGCATGCTGACCCTGTGGTTGTCGACTTCCTCTTTGACACCTTTTCTGTCTCTGAAAAGACTGTAAAAACACTGCCAATGCTGAAGGGTGTTTTAAAGCACGCTGCTGAGGTCTTCAAAGAACCCACCAGGGCGAGAGTCATCAACCCAAGGATCGACAAAAAGTACAAGGCGGCGCCCACCGATCCAACTTATATTAAGGGACAGTTGCCTTTGGACTCCCTGGTTGTCTCCAATGCCCGTAAGAGGGCCAACTCGCAGACTACGGGTGATGCTCCTCCCCCAGACAAAGAATCAAAAGTCTTTGAGGCTTCGGGGAAGAGGGTGGCAGCACAGGCAGCCAACATATGGCGCATCTCTAACACGCAGGCGCTCCTGGCGCGTTATGACAAGGCACACTATGATACCCTAGAGACCCTTTTGCAACACCTACCCAATCAATATAAGGAAGGGGCTGAAATGTGGATACAGGAGGGGAAGCTGATCTCCAACGCTTCCATAAAGTGCGCTCTGGACGCGGCTGACACCGCAGCACGCGCAATTAATACTAGCGTTATGCTTCGTAGACATGCATGGCTGCGGATATCTGGGTTCAAGCCGGACATTCAAACCACCATCTTGAACCAAACGGTCAACCCAGATCACCTGTTTGGCCCAGAGGTTGATACCACCCTTGAGAAGATGAAGAAGGACACCGACACTGCAAAATCCATGGGTGCCTTGCAGTCCCAGCAGTTTCGGAGTGGGTCCTTTCGTCGCTCCAATATTAGAGGCACCTCAAGGGGTCAACTTTCGCAGTCCGCGCAGTTCTACAAGGGCAACACCCAGACTACTTATGCCAACAAGGGTCGAGGTGGATACCGCGGCAACAACGCCAAGGGCAGAGGACGTGGCAACAACAGCTCCAGGTCCTCTACCGCCAACAAACAGTGACGCATTGTCACTGCCCCCCGACCACACAACACCGGTCGGGGGAAGACTCCAGCAGTTCCTGCCCGTGTAGAAGTCCATCACCACGGACAGGTGGGTCAGAAAGCTTATCCAATTTGGTTATTGTCTGGAGCTCGCATCCACTCCACCCAACATACCCCCAAGGCACCGTCCTATGTCCGGCGAGCATTTGCACTTATTGCAGCAGGAGGTCAGTCATGCTGCAAAAAGGGGCAATAGAGCTCGTGCCCTTGCAGGAAAGAGGCTCGGGAGTTTACTCCCTGTACTTCCTGATTCCAAAGAAAGACGGATCCCTCAAGCCCATCCTGGATCTCAGGCCCCTCAACTTTTACATCCTGTCCGAGCATTTCCACATGCTAACACTGCAGCAAGTTCTCCCACTGCTTCAACAGGGGGACTTTCTGGCAACTCTGGACCTGAAGGATGCGTACTTCCACATTCCGCTACATCCTTCACACAGAAAATACCTCAGGTTCACCATCCAAAACCAGCACTACCAATTCAAGGTTTTGCCTTTCGGGGTCACCACGGCAGCCAGGGTATTCACAAAGTGCCTGGCGACTGTGGCGGCGCATCTCAGACGTCAAAACATCCACGTCTACCCCTATCTGGACGACTGGCTCATTCAGGCGAAGTCAGCCCAGCAGTGCGCAGACCACGTGTCCCACACCATTCACCTCCTGCACGATCTGGGATTCTCACTGAATTACCCAAAATCCCATCTCCAGCCCGCCCACATACAGCAGTATCTGGGTGCGACCATAGACACTCTGGCGGCCACAGCCCAGCCAAATTCAGTGAGAGACGGCAGCATTCAATCGCTGATCCAAATGTTCAGACCTCAACACTCGCTTCCAGCAAGAGTGTTCATGCAGTTGATAGGCATGATGGCCTCCTGCATCTCCATTGTCCCGCACGCCAGACTACATATGCGTCCGCTTCAGGAGTGCCTAGCACGTCAATGGACTCCGGCTCAAGACCAGTTGAAAGACCTAGTGTTGGTGAGCGGTCGGGCATACAACTCTCTGCATTGGTGGAATCCACGAAACCTTTGCAAGGGCCGACCGTTCCAGGAGCCTGTGCCAGAGATTATCCTGACAACGGACGCCTCTCTCCAGGGATGGGGAGCGCATGTACTCCAATACACTGTGCAGGGACTGTGGACGCAGCAACAGGGGAAGATGCACATCAATGTTCTAGAACTGATGGCGATCTTCATGGCACTGAAGGCTTTCAAAGTACATCTATGCAACAAGGTTGTGTTGATTCGGACGGACAACATGACGGCAATGTACTACATTCAAAAGCAGGGAGGCACACACTCTCCGCAGCTGTCTCATCTGGCTCAGAGCATGTGGAAGTGGGCCATTCAGAGGAACATCTTCCTCATGGCAGAGCACCTCCCGGGCAAGGACAATCAGATGGCGGACCTACTCAGCAGGCACAGCCACCAGATGCACGAGTGGGAGATACATCCATCAGTACTCCAGCCGTACTTCCAAAGGTGGGGTCATCCAGAGATAGACCTGTTCGCCACAAAGGAGAACGTAAAATGCCAAAGCTTCGCCGCCAGGTTCCCACACCCAGAGTCGCAGGGCAATGCGATATGGATGAACTGGTCAGGCAAATTTGCGTACGCTTTTCCTCCAGCACCTCTGATACCGCTGGTGGCACGCAAGCTCAGGCAGCACTCGATGACTCTCATCCTGGTTGCTCCAACGTGGGCTCGCCAACCATGGTACACCACGTTTCTAGAACTGTCCGTGGTACCGCATCAAAGGCTACATCTCACACCCAGCCTTCTGACGCAGAGCCATGGCGACATTCAGCACCTAGATCCGCAACAGCTCAACCTGGCGATCTGGCTCCTGAAGTCCTAGAGTTTGGCTACCTAAACTTACCTCCCGACTGCATGGACATCATTCGGGAGGCGAGGAAGCCCACTACTAGAGCATGCTATGCGGCAAAATGGAAGCGGTTTGTCATTTATTGTGCAAACCACGGCATTAACCCGCTGGATGCTTCTATTCAGAACATCATCTGTTACCTTTTCCATCTGTACAAGTGTAATCTGGCCTATACTTCCATTCGCATTCATCTATCTGCAATGGCCGCTTATCTCCAAAATAGACAGCACCTTTCACTCTTCAAGGTGCCTGCCATCAAGGCTTTTTTGGAAGGCCTCAAACGAGTTATTCCACCACGTACTCCACCAGCCCCTGAGTGGAACCTCAATGTGGTTCTTACCAGGCTGATGGGTCCTCCCTTTGAACCACTGCATTCCTGCGAGATTCAGTTCTTGACATGGAAAGTGGCTTTCCTCGTAGCAATTACATCGCTACGGAGGGTTAGTGAATTACAAGCCCTCACAATCCAAGAGCCATTTATACAAATTCATTCAAACAGGGTAGTGCTCCGCACTAATCCTAAGTTTCTGCCCAAGGTTGTGTCACAGTTCCACATCAACCAAACAATCGAATTACCGGTTTTCTTTCAAAATCCTGAATCATTGGCGGAGCGGATGCTCCATACCCTTGACGTTAAAGGGGCCCTAATGTATTACATTGATAGGACCAAGCATTTTAGAAAGACTAAGCAACTCTTTGTCACCTTTGCACCACACCAAAAAGGTAACCCTATTTCCAAGGCTGGTATTGCTAGGTGGATCGTTAAATGTATCCAGATCTGCTATCTGAAAGCTAAGCGTACTCTTACCATTCCACCAAGAGCCCACTCCACCAGAAAGTTGGGGGCCTCCATGGCATTCCTTGGAAACATTCCTTTGGAAGACATATGTAGAGCAGCCACATGGTCTACCACACACACATTTACTAAGCATTACTGTGTTGATGTGCACTCCAAACAGCAGGCAGCTGTAGGGCAGGCTGTTCTCAAAACACTTTTTCAAACTGCTGCAGCTGGCATGGGCGGCCGCCGCTAATGGAGGGACTGCTATGTATTCTATGCACAGATATGAATTCAGCAGCCCACATGCCTCGAACCGAATATGCTACTTACCAGTATGCATCTGTTCTTGGCATGTAGGGCTGCTGACATTCATATCGCCCGCCCTCCTCCCCGGCGCCTGTAGCAGCTGCAGCTTTCACATATGCTCATAGCATGGTCATCATTCACTGAGTTTCACTCCATCTTGGCCACAATGGCTAAAAACAATCTGGGGATGGAGTCGATGCCCATGCGCACTGTAGTCCAGGGGAGGAGCCACCTATCTCGTGATACTTCGAAGACTCTTCCAGGACAACAATGTGCAATCATCCGGACCCAACACTAGGCGGCGATCTATGCACAGATATGAATGTCAGCACCCCTACATACCAAGAACAGATGCATACTGGTAAGTATCATATTCGATATATTCCAGCGATTGTTAATTCATCTCATTTTGGAAGACCAACCAATCCAAGAGATATCTTACTATGACCACCTCATCTGACAACTGATAGGCCTCCAGAGGGCACATGTAACTAATAGATGGTCTTGTTTTTGAGCTGGCCAAAGTTTTCTTTCTGATT
Source organism: Lissotriton vulgaris (assembly GCF_964263255.1). Taxonomy (NCBI): domain Eukaryota; kingdom Metazoa; phylum Chordata; class Amphibia; order Caudata; family Salamandridae; genus Lissotriton; species Lissotriton vulgaris. The sequence goes on from NC_141685.1 coordinate 1,244,434,058, forward strand.
GAAGTCAGTGAAGGGAGGCACACTAACCACCTTGACATATATATGAGTGGCATGTGAGGGTAATTAAAGAACTGTTAACTCTGTAGTAGGACATTCAGGTTTGGATGTATGGCTAACAGTAATCTTATCTAGTACAGAATCAGCATTCTGTTTTTGCGCTGTTGAGTTTGTAGGTACAGTGTGCACATCATGGTCGGACTGGGACATCGAACTTAGTGTCCAAATCCTTTTGTCACAAGAGAAATCAGGTCAGACTTAATAGATGTACCACCAGAGACTATCTTACAACCTGTCAGTTGCTTATGGACCGAAGACTTAAGGACTGACAAACTATTATTAATCTTCTTTAGAAATGTCCCAACCCGATTTTTAATACTTTACAGTAAACGTTCCATAAATGTCTCGAGTTAAATTAATTGGGGTTACATTTTTTTATTCAAAGGTTTAGCTTCGGACTTCATGCAAGTCTTCAGTGGTATTTCCCTTGGTGTAATGACAGAATTCACTGCCCCCTCAGTTCTGACTACTCCTCTTGTGCAGGGATGCTTTCTGCTCCATGGGATGTAAAGGTATTTTTCACTATCTGTCTGCAATGCGAGGGGCCTCCAGACGCCTGGCTCTGTGATCTCTCTGTAGTTCGCCTGGCATATTTCCAGAATGTACTGCCCCTCTCTGTAGACTGCCCCTTCTGTACAGCGATGTGTCGATGAGCATAACATTTTGGAGCATGTGTCTGAAGGTTGCATCTCTTCGACCCCTGCAAACATTTGCAACAGGAGGAGCGAGGTAAGGGAATGAACGGGGGAAGATAGTTTCTGCTCCATGGTCATCCCGGTACAAGAACTGGCTTAATGCTAGCGGGGGAGCAAGTAAGTGAAGGGGGGGACTACTGCCCTCCTGTAACTTACTATATACACCCAACATCTCCAAAGAGATTTGTTGCATATGGGTGGAGAACAGCCAGATGTGGTGCTGATTCACAGACGCCAGAGAGCAAGTGGAGCCTATTAAATACCCATCATCTGTTGGTGAAGAACAGATGGTATATAGATAGTTTAGTAATATGTATTGATCAATATCTTGGTGATCTTGCACGAAGGAAACAATTTGTTTTTTGAGGTACAGTTTTAAACGGCCAATAGTATTATATGTTGGGCAACAGAGAGCATTACATTACTTATGTATTACAAACCTTAATGAATGAATTCGCTTTTAGGAGTGCCCAATTTTTTCCCTGAAAGGAAATTCAGGTACTGCTATTTTACTCGCCATTTGTAATGAAAGAGTGTTTATGTAGATGAGGGCCTGTGTATGATTTAAGCCTGTACCCAAGTAGGACAAATGTGAGCACTGTGCCTGGCAGTAAAGGTGTAAGTCACGTTTTTATGAGATGGAGAGAGCAGGGAACCAGTCAAAATTAGAAGTTTTGAGACCTAGGTATGGAAGAAGTGGGTGGTTACAAATTAGTGACTGATAAGGTGCCTCTAGGTGGGATGTTCCTTCCTAAAGAGATGTACTTTGGAAAAGGAAGAAAACTTTTTACTGCTTTATAAATTATATTTCATTCTCATATGGACTGATCGTGTTAGAGGTAGGACTGTCTGGTTTTCTGTATCAGAAATGGTCGAGAAATATTGGAGGTCTGGCATATCCTGTTTTCGGAATTGGGCGTGATTGTAGAGCACCTGATTGGCTGATGTTTTGGTGTTGCAGAGGGTCAGAAACACTATCCACGTTCTAGTAGCAGATGTTTTTCATCTATGGCAGTCTTAAACCCAGTAACTAATCTTTGAATTGAAGAGGCTGCCTTTATAGAGACATACAAATCTAATCTGGTAGCTTCTGATATTGTGCAACCTAAAGTCCCCATTATGCTTTTAATGGGCGGTTCTATAGGTTAATGTACCCCACGACAATCTAATACAAGGTACAACACTTTACCATGGGAGTTCACTCATTCTTTAATTTTAGGAGTTCTAGAACTCTATTATTTGATGTACCCAGAGTCTTGCATTTATGTAGTCACAGTGCATAATCTGTATTTCAGTTTCCTTCCTCATTACACAGCCCTCCATTTCCTGTTCTATTGTTGCCTTTACTTTGAGATGTACCGATTGCCCTTAAGATGGAGTGTTTAGGGAATGAGAGGGTTGGTTGAAAAAAACGAATGACAAGATTATTTTTGTAATTCTGAATACTGTTGCAAGTGTTTTTTTATTTTTATTTTTTTAACCTACGATTGAGCATTTATTTGGATGCAAGCAATAAATGAGGCATATTTAATGGAACTATTTTGATGTATGCAGTACCTGAAGAAAATTTTCAAATCAGCTCCACTTCAGGTTGCATAGTTGCTGGCTTATAGTCTGACTTAATCCTATTTTGTGACCTATTCCTTGCTGAGCAGTATTCTTTGTCTCATAGAAGTGGTTGAAGACATGAGGGAAGAATGTCAGAAATACGGACCGGTGGTTTCTCTGTTTGTTCCAAAAGAGAATCCTGGAAAAGGCCAAGTGAGTATTTTTTTTTCTCCCAACACATTTTAATTTCCTAGCTTATGTTCACCAAATGGTAGTGAAAAGTTGGGGAAAGTAAATTGGATACTTATTCATAGAGAAGTTGTGAGGTGTAAAATGAATTTGCAGAACGGGGCACTTCACACAGTGGTCCTGCTAAAGTAGTAAACTATTCTCACCATTCACCTCCGGCAGGAAGATTTTACTGCTCATTTGTTATCCACATATGTCATTGTAATTAAAGTTTCCAATGGTACTCTGCAAATAGGTTCTCTCTACATAAATATTCCAAATGCATATTGCAAATGTTTTACCCACTGGGATAGCTTTGTAGCACCCTCCACGCATAGATCAATATGTTGTCAAAAGGCTAGTATTTCATCAGAATCATAGTACCAACATTAAGATTCACATTTTCCCAAAGTATTTCAATAAAATAATGCAAGAAATTTATAGCAGAACATCTTTGATCTGTGGGCCAATCCTCAGGTGAACCTTTTCTTTTACTTAGGAGAACTCGCACTGCCAACATTTCTGTGCTGTCCGGTGTCCATTGCAGAAAGCCTTGTGGGGTATGTTTCATTTGAGGTGGGATTTTCCGCCTCATTCTCTATTTCCCCTCATACTCTTCACTCCATTATTGAGGTAGCTGGGCCATGACCAGGTTCATGCCAATCTGATTTATTTGGGCTGGCTTAGGAGGGTGTTGGATGCAGAACTCCTGCGACTCTTTGTCCCCCTCCCCCCCCCCCCCACTTACACTATCTCAAAGGACCTACTTTCCCAATCAGAGTGGTAGGTCTACACCCCAGCCTACACCTCTGGAGGTTTGGGTGTAAACATGCATCCATCCTTTCAGGCTTGAGCTCAGTTTGTATCGCAAGTAAGATGTTCTCTTTGGACGGACAGTCCTGCCAAGCATAATTCATCCAGGGTTAGAATAACACTTATAGGTGCTTGCCCCACATATCTGCACAAAAATCTAATGTCTCACGATTCATTGCACTTTCTAATACGCAATAGTTGAAAATCGTCCATCAGCAGGCTTTCACCTCCTCATTTCTGTCACCTGGTGACTATAACTGGAGTTGGGGGATGGGTGAAGTAGCCATGGTTACAACTACTGTGCTCTAGTTCCATTGCTGAAGGCTGGGCATGCTGCCCCCAGATCACCATTTTTATGCTGCATACCCATGCCTGTCATCTAGAAGATGATCAATTAAGTCTGACCTGTGAGAACTCTTTAGTTGGAGCCCGGGTCTGACAGCTAGCATGTGCACTGTGGTTCAGGTGGTGGAACGGGATTCTTCTTTTCCTGGGAGTCGCTCAGTAATGTTCACGAATAGGAGGACTTCACCCTCATCCAGCCACATCCCATTGAGTGTTTGAGGAGGGTAACTTGATGTTGTGGAGCCTGATGCGCTAGACCGGGGCAGTCACCCAGAGACTGGGCCTATTATTACAAAATAACTCACTTGGCGCACCCCCTGCCCCTTGTGGTAGGGAGCTAGCTTCCACAATCTGCAGCTGTTGGTCAGTAAGGGTAATGGCCATCATCCAGCCTCTGGTTTGCAAGTGCTTTCCAAAATCCACAGATACATGACCCAACTGCAGAATCTAGCATAAAAGAACCAGACGTCCTGACCCTGAAATTGTGGATGTGTTACTGGCCACTGATTATGGCTTCTATTGCAGTTCTAAATATTGGAGCAACACACTAATTGAACCTTAGGATGACTACGCTTTGGGGTATACATTGTAATCTATATTTTGTTGTTTTCATGCATACCAAACGTGTTGCGTCATTGTGAACCTAATGCCTGAAATATTATGCATCCGTACCTGCAGATCGGCAATATTAACGAGTATGGACTCAAAGGACCACAATTAATTTGTTACATAATCAAATTTTTAACCCACCTTGAGAAATTGAAGAACGAATAATGTCGCAATATTTGCGGATCCTGTAAAATTGCAAAATATTTTTTAAACTTGATATTAATCAATTACATCTGATCCTTTTTTTTATAGTACGTGAAGGTAATATGTAATATATTTTATGTTATGGAACATTGTAATGGTTTTAATTAACTACATAATAAACCATTCACTTACTACTATCTAATAGAAACGTCTGAGCTATAAAATGTGGGAAGGATATCTTTATTAAAACTTTTAACAAGAGGAATCCATTGGGAAGTGGGAAAAAGGTGTCCCTACTGTGGTTGGGAACACACTTGTTGTTTTTGGGTATCCCTCACACACCAACAGGCCCCTTGGTGTCGTGCTTAATCATCGGGGTCCTCGCATCCCTCTACGGGATGCGGCGTGCTGCGACCGACGATTACGTGGGAGCACTGATATGACTATGTGTGGTGTTAGTGAGGGGGAGTGTAAGTGAGTGCAGTGGTGGGGTTTAAATAGTGAGTGGGATTTAAAAAGTGCCTGGCTCGTGGGGTAACAAACCAACTTTAATTGGCCCCTGGGTTGGTACTAATAAAAAGGAGTTGGAGGTGTTGGCGTTAATAATGTGCGCCACCTCCTGTGTGTGTCAACCTGTTTCGATGTAAAAACATCTTCAGGACTGGGGTACACAAATCCCCACCTTACTCACGTTTTTCTATTTCAACTTTTTATTTTTCTAAAAAAGTGGACTTTACGCCGGCTCTGTTGGCATGAGGGGCAGCGAAGAGGGATTCTCCTGATAGACTGGCAGCAAGGAAGCACGAGTAACCCCTACGCTATCACGGACTCATGGAGTAACAAACTCTAATCACAAAACAGTCAGCTAAACAGCGGTTGTTCTGTAGGTACATTGATACACCTGCACTTGTAAATTTCACTTTTTTAGTGAGGGGTACCCAAAAACAACAAGTGTGTTTCCAACCTCAGTAGGGACACCTTTTTCCCCACTTCCCAATGGATTCCTCTTGTTAAAAATTTATATCTTATGGAGAACGAATCCATTCCAAAGGAATACTCTCTCTCTCTCTCCCCCTTTTGTTGATATTATCTATATTAAAATGCACAAACTCTGAGCGAGTTTTACATTTCCTTTAAATTTTACTAAACATGCTTAACTAATATTAAAGCAGGATAGTTGGATCCAACATCACCAAATACAGTACTTGCAGTACTTCTGCAATTCCAGTGCCAGAACACTGCCAAAGCACTTCAGCCATACTATAGAACACCCACTGCCATATCGATACCGGAATCAACATACTGCACATCTCTGCCAACGCATTGTATTTCTGGCCTACTGAACTTAGTCCTTTTCTAGTACTTCAACCTATACACAATTTTGTCAAATTAGATCTGTCCTGACCTAGAGTACATCCTGTATGCCAGCACAAGGATCCACACACAGTTCTTGCAAGATGCCCCAGTCCTACCCTGCTTCACCCACTGTTATTCCATCACTAACAGACCGAAAATCTGAGCTCTCCTTATGCACTTCTGTCAGGGCCTGAAGCATTTCTAATATGCCAGTACAGTGTCCAAAACACCGCTCTGGCAGTACAGCCATATTCTTCTCAGCAGTATCCTCTGCTATACCAGTATTGGGGCTGACTTGTAGCGAAGCTATGCAGAAGCACATCTTAATTTGAACCTGCATCACCCCTTCTTTTACGATACTGTTGGCTACCCCTCAGCATTCCCTATTACTCCAATAATGGGACTCCATCATTACATTCAATCCTGCTCTGCACTACCCTGGCAATGTGGCATTGAGACCGAAGAACCGCACTCTTAGTTCACCCAAATCTTTACCTGTATCCACATACTATTCAAATAACTGAAGCCCACACACATGCGCCAGTGCCACCTTGCTCTGCATCATTACCCGATTGTGCACACAGCTGAAATGTTGCACCTAGATATTGAACTGTACCACTCCCTACTGTTCCTGGGATACATACACAGCTCTGCCAATGCGCCTCAGACATGACCTACACATACCACCACTCCAACTATTGCATTTCTGGGACAAACATTAACAACTCTGCCATTGCACCACAGTCATGTCCTGCACTTCCCCTGCTTTTTATTATTACTTGGTAACACAAACAGCTTTTCCAATCCTGTGCTGCTTCAACTCTATTTGTTCCTATTCTTGGCCCACGCACAGTTGTCTTCATACATATCATGGCTACTAAGTTGGAACTGGGATTTTAGCCATGAGCACTTAAATTTCATGAACCTTGCATAGGCACTTCAGGGGCACTGTAGATGTGTAAACGTTTTTTCTAAACAATACATTGCACAAAAGGGGAGAGTTCTGGCATCTGTTTTGTTACATTCACACTGCTGCTTTGTTTTTTATTACGCTAAATTGTCACTTAAAGCGTCACATATGGTGCCTTCAAATTATGTGTCTGCTTTAAACATGGAAATGCCACACATAGACAGCTCAGAGTTGAAGACTCACAACATTTGTGTGTTTAATAAATATATTATGGTAATCAGTTCAGTTCAGAAGACTTTATTTCGATCACTATAGATCAGAAAAGTGCAACATAGATCTGAAAGAGTCTTTTAGTTATGGATTCCTTACCTTGGATCCCTTACCTTTGAATTACCCCCAGGCGTCAGACTGGATCCAGGGAATTTTTCTTCAGTTGCACCCCTGCACGTTGGTAGGTGGCGTTGGTCACTCTGCGTTCGTCGTTGGCGTCGTGATCGCCGGAATGACGTTGCGGTATCTACTTAGACGCCGCCACTGCTCGCTGATGTCAGTTCTTCCTTTTTCCGCTCCAGCCAGCGCAGATCTGGAGACAGCGGTACCCTGGTCAACAGTTTTTTCGACTTTTAGTCTACTTCTTTTCGAGTTGTTTGACTCTTGGTGCACAGGGATGTCACATCGGTAAAGCGGATTAAAGCCTTGTGGTTCCTGCCACAAGCTGATGTCAGTGACTGACCCACTTCTCGTGTGCCTCTGGTGTCTGGAGCGCGACCATGACCCAAAGTCGTCCTCCGACTGTCTGGCCATGGCCCGAAGTCTTTGCGGGAGCGATCCCGAAAGCTTCTGGAGGCCCGGCAGTCGGCTCTGCGCCGCTCAAAGTCCCAGTCGAGAGGGAGGTTGCAGGACCTGTCGGGGAGCCCCCACCACTCCTCGTCAAAGTCTTCGTCTTTGGGTAAGCCGAAGCGCAAAAAGAAGGTGAAGAAGCACTGTCGCTCTTCCCTTCTTGGGAGGAGGAGCGACTCCTGCCCAAATTCGTAGTTTTTGCGAAGCCCTCCACGCCACCTTTGAGCTGCCGACTCCGCTGACGCGCCTTAGGGTGCCATGAACACGACTGTGGGTTCTAGGAATTCGATACCAGCGGCGTCGCCGCAGCAGGTCCCCAGCGATCCAGGCCTGGATCCGGGTCGGCGCTGGTCAACCTCATGACACCTCCTCTGACGCCTAATCCATTGGCGATACCTCTGCCCCCTCCGATGCCGGTTGTGTCCCCAACCGACGTCGACCCCAGCCTCCCCCTCTACGTGGACACGTCGCCGGACTGATGCCGGTACTGGCGCTGACCAGTACTTTTCTACCTCTGTTCTACCCTGGTGTTCCCTGTCGCCCTGAGTGGCAACCAGAGGTGGGTGAGGAGGCCCAGGAGGGGTCTGTGGACCCTCTGGCAGACCAGTTTGAAGAACTGAACTGGAGAGAAGAGTTGGGTGAGGCCAGTGGTCTGGACAGTTCTCCAGACCTTGGCATGCTTGCTCCCCCTACTATGGCTACGAAGGAGGGAGCCTCTTACGCTATGTTGCGTAGGGCGGCTGAGGCCTTGAAACTGGCGCTTCTTACAGTAGCGGTCAGGACTAACCTCCTGACCAAGGTGCTTCAACCAGCAGCGGCCTCTTCAGATACCTCTTCTGCTGTTCAATGAGGCTCTTACGGACATGCTCCTGGGCACTTGGTCCAAGTCCAGCACAGGGGTTCTTGTGAATAGGATGATTGCCAAATGCCACTGCCCAGCCCCTGGCGACCCCATTTTCCTCTCCCAACTCCCTACCCCTGAGAGCTTCGTGGTCCAAGCCTCAACTTCCATGTGCGCATTCCTTACTTCTCAACCTGATGCTGAATCCAAGAAGCTTAATCTTTTTGGGAAGTAGATGTTTTCTTCCACCAGCTTAGGACTGCGGTCAGTGAAGACCGCTGTAGTGAGGGCTGAGCCTGGTTGCACACATTGCTATGTTAGCATAGGCTTATTAGAAGTTTCAATGCCATTTTACCTTTTGCTGCTCTTGCACACAACACTGCATATAGCTGTTGTTGTAATTAGGCTGTGTGACTTGCTTCACATGAGAGAGGCTTGTTTTCGGCATCCCTAGACTTACATCGTGACCTTAGTCTGCATTGTGAGTGCTAAAGCCTCCAAGGTTATCATAACAAGGTAGCTGTTGTTTGGGCGGATCGGCTCAGGTTTTTAGACCGAACATACATGCAGCTGCGAGTCAACGGAGATTCAGGCGCCTTTAATATTGCACTGTAGGCATGATTTTAGGCACTTGAAAGAATTCCGTTTCCAGAGAGAAAGAGCTTTTGCAGATCCTGATGTGATACATTCCTGCTGATCTTAGAGTTATGGGGTCCCCCACACAAGCCTAAGAGACCTTCTATATTTTATAAAACATAGTTCCTAGCAAGGGAGGGTAATTTACTAGGCGCTATAATACCAGTTTTCACTATCATTGTAATATTATTTCTCCTTTTGTAGTTTGTAACAATGCTGATCATATTATTTCTAATAATATGCCTGCTTATATTAGAAAAGATACTGCATCTTAGAGCATGTTTAAAATAAATATTTTAACCTTTTCTGTGTCTCTTTTTACTCCTGTTGTGGACTGGTATGAGAGTATAACGAAAGAGTGTTCTTGCTTCCCACCATTTCGGAGTATAACCTAAGTTCCATGTTCTGGGTTGTCTAATCATTGGTTCCTTTGCTATAGGACGAAGAGCTAATGTTACACTGATGCTAGCTGGTTAGGGTTTCTAGGTACTGAGGTGAGTTTTTTTGGTCCACCACAATTAACTTAGGTCCTGGGTCTCTGTGCACAGTTCTGTGTAGGAGCAGAATCCCTGCAACACTGCATGTCTCTTGGGCCGCTACACCCACTCTGTGTGGGACACGATCGTGCAGGTGCTGCCACAGTGCCCGGAAGGGACCCGGGTTGTGCTCTCCCGTGCAGTTGGTGAGGGTAGAGATGCAGCAAAATTCACCATACGGTGTGGGCTGGACACCGCCGACTCGCTAGGCAGGACTGTTTCAACGTCAGTAGCCCTGTGGCGGTACGCCTGGCTGAGGTCCACTCGCTTTTCGGGTGATTTCAAATCGACTCTTTTGGACATGCCCTTTGATGGCCGTCCCTTGTTTGGCGACAAAGCGGACAATGCGATTGAGCGCTTAAAGGATTCCAGGGCTACGGCCAGATCCTTGGGCCTCCCTACCACCTCATGCCCCACACAGTCTGCTTTTTGCCCCTTTCGTGGCTATGGAAGGGGTGCTGATGGTCTGGGGGCCAGCGGGCATGTCCATCAACCAGTGCCCCCTCTGCAGCAGCCTTTAAACCTTCCTAGTCCGACTTTTGAGGGTCACCCGTTGCCAGTGGCCGGCAGGATTCGCCATCACCTCCACCACTGGCTCAACATAAAGTCGGACAGGTGGGTTTTGCAGATAGTGCAAAGGGGCTACTCCCTCCCCTTCCCGGCCACCCCTCCCTCCATGCCACCTGCTTTTCATCGCATGTCGGAGGATCACTTGGCCCTTCTCCGTCAGGAAGTTGCTGCTCTCATGGCCAAGGGAGCCATTGAGCGAGTCCCTGTGCCAGAAGTAGGTCATGGTTGAAACTCCCACTACTTCCTGGTACCCAAGAAGTACAAAGGCCTGCGTCCTATCTTGGATCTCGGGGATGTCAACCACTTCCTCCGGAAGAAGTTTAAAATGTTGACATTGGCTCAGGTTCTGTCTGCCCTCGAGACACATCCCCGTCATACCTGCCCACCGGCGTTACCTACGGTTTACGGTAAGCCATGAGCATTTTCAGTACACTGTGCTCCTCTCTGGCCTTACCAGCGCCCCTTGGGTGTTCACAAAAGTGATGGCGGTGGTCGCAGCTCATCTGCGCATATCTGGGGTTCTAGTCTTCCCATATCTCGACGCTGGCTGTTGAAAGCGTGTTCGCCCCATGCTGTTTCTCCCACCTCCAAACTACGGCGGACCTCCTGCATTTGCTGGGGTCACTATCAACGTGCCGAAGTCACTGCTGATTCCCTCTCCCTTTTCATGGGGGGTTCTGGACACTTCGCAGATTCTGGCTTATCCTCCCGAACAGCGAGTCTGGGATATTCGGGCTATGATTCCGATCTTTCATCCTCTATCCCGGTCTCAGTCAGAATGACTCCGAGGCTGCTGGGCCTCATGGCCTCCTGCTGGTGGACTATGCCCGGTGCCATATGCGGGCTCTGCAGTGGGGCCTGAAGTTCCAGTGGGCACAGAATCAGGGGAATCTTTCCGATTGCGTCCAGATCTCGGAGGGCACTGCACACCAATTGTAGTGGTGGCTAACAAACCAGGATTGGGCCATCTGCAGATCCCCCTCCATTCCCCCAACCAGAGTTCACTTGGTGACAGATGCATCACTTCTGGGGTTGGGCGGCCACTTGGGGGAAGTGGAGATCAGAGGCCTCTAGTCTCCAGTGGAGTGTGGGCTCCACATCAACCTTCTGGTACTTCCGGGCGATTCGTCTTGCACTGAAGGCATTCTTTCCTTCTATCACAGGAAGAGTAGTGCAGGTGTTATTGGACAACACCACCGTCATGTGGTATTGCAACAAACAAGGCGGGGTGGGGTCGTGGACCCTCTGTCAGAGGGCACGTTGTCTCTGGAAGTGGCTGGAACATCAGGGCATGTCCCTGGTGGTTCAACACCTGCCGGGTTCCCTGAACACCAGGGCTGACAAACTGAGCTGCAGGTGCATGATGGATCACGGATGGAGTCTTCACTCTGGGGTGGTGCAAGGTCTCTTTCAGCAGTGGGGAGAGCCTTGGGTAGATCTATTCGCCAACAAAGAGAAAGCGCAATGTCAGCAGTTCTACGCGTTGGAATTTCCAAGGTGGCACTCACTCAGCAACGCTGTTCTTCAAGAGTGAGTTGCAGTCTCCTATTCGCCTTCCCGCCTATACCACTTCTGCCCAGAGTGCTGATACTCCAATCAGACTGCCTTTTCGGGATGATCTTTAGTCATAACAGCAGGGGATGGACTTCCACCTCATGGCGTGGAGATTGAGCGACGACAGTTGACAGCTTTCGACCTTCCTCCCGAAGTCTGTAACGTTATCTTGGCAGCCATGCGGCGCTCCACCAAAACGGTAGACGCCTGTAGCTGGAACAAATTTGTGGCATGGTGCACCGCAAAGGCTGTGAATCCCCTTTCTGCCCCTCTATCAGAGGTTCTCCTCTTCATTATTTCTTTGGCCCAGCAGGACGCTGCTCTGGGCACTCTTAAAGGCTATATTTCGGCCTTTCTTCGCCTTCCTGATCAGCCTTCTCTTTTCAAGTCCCCTATTCTAAATTGCTTCCATAAGGGCTTCACTCACCTGTTTACTCCTATTCCTTTTGTAAATGCCCCAGTGGGACGTGAACCTTGTTCTGACCTACCTTATGTGCGCTCCTTTCAAGCCGCTACATAATTGTCCTCTGAGACTATTTGCATTCAAAACTGTCTTTTTGGTGGCCATCACCTCTGCGTGCAAGGTGAGTGAGCTTCAGGCTCTTTCTTCTAAGCCTCCTTTCCTGGCTGTTCATCCGGACAAGGTTTGTCCCACGCACTAGACCTTCTTTTCTTTCCAAAGTGGTTACCTCTTTCCACATAAGACAGACCATCACTCTGCCCACCTTCTTTCCGCCCCGCCTCCTCCTAAAGAGGAAAAGAGGTTCCACCGTCTGGATCCAAAACGTGTGATTATTTTATCTGGATCGCGCAAAACAATTCCGTGTGGATGATCTGCTCTTTGTTTTGGCTAAGTGGGGGACAAGAATGGTTGGGCTGTGATAAAACGATAGGTTGTTCTTTACATTAATATTTGTTATTCCTTAACGAAAAAGGAACTTCCAATAGGGTTGCGCGCCCACTTCACCAGGGCGACGGCCACTACTGCTTTGGGACGTGGATTCCCCCTTCAGGACATCTACCAGGCAGCTACGTGGGCTTCACTGCACACGTTTACCAAACACTCCTGCCTGGACAGCCAAGTCTGGAGAGACGGTTTCTTTGTTCGTTCAGTTCTCCAGGACTAACTGGTGTGAACTTAGTTCGCAGACCCACCCCCTGGGTTGGTATTGCTGGGGTATCTATTCTAAGGTAAGGAATTCATAACTAATAGTCTTTCATATGAACAAGTTACTTCCCTTCGGTAACAATATATCTGTAAGAGACTTATATTAGTTATGGATTCCTTACCCCCCCCCCACCCGTCCTCCCCGTTCTGTGAACTGACTTTTAGAGTAAGGGACTCCCATTTCAGGGGCCTAGTTTTGTGCACCAGTGGGCAGTGCATTGCATGGCTCTGCGCTTCTCGCGTGGAGTGTCGTGTAAAGAACTGACGTACATGCGCAGGGACGGCGTCTAAATAGATACCGTGACGTCATTCCGACGATCACAATGTCAACGACAAACGCGGAGTCGACCGCTGCCACCTACCGACGCGCAGGGGTACTGCTGAAGAAAAAAATCCCCGGATCCAGTCTGACACCTGGGCGTAATTCTAAGGTAAGGAATCAAAGGTAAGGAATCCCTAACTAATATGTGTCTCTTAAAGAAATATCATTACCCAAGGTAAGTAACTTGTTCAACAAGACACTAACAAGTACAAATAACAACATAAAACGTTTAAAATACTCATTTTCGGTCCATTACAATAGCAGCACAATGAGGGAATAAAAGTTACATTTAAAAAGACCAGAGAAATTCATCGTAAAAATATTACGGTAATCATAAAGACCATTTGTAAATAAGATTTGAAGACTGCCAACCTTTCTCTTTTTTAAACACCAGGACTGTATTTCGCTCATTGGAAAAAAGCATTGCCACTGCACTTATAGTTGTCGTATCTTTCAGCCGTGCATGTTTCCCTTAATCCTGGTTTATGAGTAAAGAACATCAAACTAACCATTGGTTATCGCAGTGAGAGCTTTATTTTTGTTTTGTTTTATTTTTTTGGGCACACACTTCCAATATATTTTACAGAAATCCTGCATACTGTTTCAAATTAATGAATGTCTTAGTCCAAAATTAATCTAAAATGAGTTCATTCTTGTAGCATCAGTGGAGCAAGAAGGTAAGTGAGAAACAAAGGAAGGAGAGGGTGGAAGGGGTGTCCAATGACAGAGAAATGATTGAGAAGACTGCACATGGGCACGTTGGCATTAGTCTGCCACCTGTTTCTGAACGCATTAACTGGCAAGATCCCATATCTGTTTTTAAGAAAAATAGATCTTGCTAGTGGAGGTTCTTATTTGGCCGAGAAGCTGTTCAAAGCGGAGATACATTTCACATCATTGAAACGCCCTGATAAAGTGCTTGATTTAGTCGCAGTACCTATTCTTCAATTTGGCTCCCATACCCCTTGTCATTCTCTCAGGATTATTCCAAATTCCTTGCAGACCTAGTTTGTACATCTAAGAATTTTTGTTTAAGCTAAGGTATAGTTATTTTTCCAGCTTTATCTCTGCACCCTCCTGTTTCACTGGAATCTAGGGTTCGAGGCATGTGGGCTGCTGAATTCATATCTGTGCATAGATCGCCGCCTAGTGTTGGGTCCGGATGATTGCACATTGTTGTCCTGGAAGAGTCTTCGAAGTATCACGAGATAGGTGGCTCCTCCCCTGGACTACAGTGCGCATGGGCATCGACTCCATCCCCAGATTGTTTTTTTCCGCCATTGGTTTCGGATGTGTTTCGGTTCCCTCTGTCGGAATCGATAGTTGTTTAACTTTCCTTACTTGAGACCAAAAGGTCTTTAGGATCTCGCGTCGGTATGGTTATCGGTCGGGTTGGTTATTCATCGGCTCCGATCAACTGCTGCCCTTCCGCGTGCTGTTGGCGCGGACGGGCCTACACGACGCTCCAGACTACTTCAACATGGAACGAAGTCCATTTAAGAGGTGCCCAGTGTGTGCCTCAAAGTACCCGCACATCGACGTGCACCCAGTGTGCAACAAGTGCTTGTCGCCGGACCACGACGAGGCCAAGTGTATGGCCTGCTCAAAGTTCCGGTCGAAGAAGACTCTCAAGCTACGCCGGGCCGCAAGACTGCAGGCCCAGAGTTCGGCACCCCCACCAGAAAACATCTTTGAAGAGGATGTTGAAGACAACACCATCCTAAATGTTTCGGACTCTAACCCGGCGTCGGAGGGCGAGGAAGACTACAACGCGGGAGACGAAGAGTTCGAGGAAGTCGTCGAGGAGGTAGGGGACGACGACGGGGCCATTGCCACCGTGGAGGATAGCTCAGAGGAGGAGCATCCTCAGACTGACTCCGGGGTCAAACCCCATCATAAGGCCCAGGTCGAGGGATCGCCTTCGGGCCTTACCCAAGACCTCAATACTCGTCCCACGGCCCCGCCTCCTGGCCCGGCCACGGACATTAGTGATGCGCCGCTCCCGGTCCAGAAACCGAAAGTGAAGCCATCGGGGTCAACACCATCAGGATCGAAACCGAAAGTGCAAGTCGCACTGGGTGGGTCAAAGGCGCCGGAGACGTCGGCGCCGAAGAAATCCAAAATGGCTGTCGAGCTCAAGAGCCACGCCAAAATGGCCGATCCGAAGACCACAGTGCCTAAGGCTAAGACGCCCGACGCAGCGGCGTCGACGCCGAAGCTGGTCGACGCTCTAAAGAGTTGCGTCGACGCCAAGAAGGTCGATGACCATAAGAAGGCCCCGAAGAAGCGTCAGGACGACCCCAAGTCTATACCTGCACCAATCCCAGTCGAGAAAGCAAAGGGAAGTGCCGCGTCGGCTCCGAAGACGGCTGCTTTGGTCGCCGACCCAAATCCGGACTCGGAGGACTCGCTCGAGCCGATCCGGCCCTCCCCATCCCTCACCAAGAAGGTCTCGGAGTCCCTGCGGCGGATTCGGGAGGAGGCCGCGGCGACCGAGCCAAAGGACACTGTGCCGCACAAGCCTCCACAGAAGCCGGCAAAGGCGCAGACGCCGATTCACTTCACGCTACCGCCGAGAACGGCGCCGAAGGCCTTCGCTCCGAAACATGGGGCCGGGGTGCCTTTAAAGCTGGTTTCGACGCCGAAGGCATCATTGGTGGTGCTGAAGCCACGGCATCAACCACTGGCAGACGAGGAGCGTCGAGAGGTCATCATCGACGCCAACACAGGCAAGCTCTCTCTCCTCAAAAGGAAAATCACCCCGGAGCCTGCGTTGGAACATTTCCATATTCCCCTTAAAAAGAAGTTGGACTCTGCCGGTGCATCTGCCCCTATGGAGCCGACATCTCCACAGGGTCTGGACCTCTCACCCACTCACTCTAACGCTGGGGAGGGTGACGGAGACGAGGAGGACGAGTATAATTATCCAGCATACTCGGACCCAGAGGATGTCCATGAGCCATGGTCTGCAGGAGGCGACCCTGAGGACCCTCAGTCAGGACATGAGCCGCAGCTTTTTGCTGCAAAAACTTCACCAACGGAGGACTCTGCAGCCTTCAACGCTTTAATTGAAAGAGCTGCGGCCAACCATGATGTCGACCTCCACGCCGACCCAGTGGATGTCGATTTTCTTTTTGACACTTTCTCAGTGGCTGAAAAAACCGTCAAGACATTGCCAATGCTCAAGGGTGTGCTAAAGCATGCGCCAGAGGTTTTCAAGGAGCCCACCCGGGCAAGAGTCATCAATCCTCGCATTGATAAGAAATACAAGGCAGCGCCCACTGACCCAACATACATCAAGGGACAGTTGCCACTGGACTCTTTGGTTGTCTCCAACGCACGTAAACGAGCCAATTCACAGACCACGGGTGATGCTCCTCCCCCTGACAAAGAATCAAAAGGTGTTTGAGGCATCAGGGAAACGTATTGCTGCGCAGGCAGCCAATATATGGCGCATATCAAACACGCAGGCGCTACTTGCACGCTACGATAGGGCACACTATGACACCCTAGAAACACTTCTACAGCACTTGCCAGATCAGTATAAGGAGGGTGCGGAAATGCTGATTCAGGAGGGTAAACTCATTACCAATGCCTCCATCAAGTGTGCTCCAGATGTGGCTGATACCGCCTCGCGAGCGATAAATACTAGCGTTCTGCTGCGCCGGCATGCATGGCTCAGAATATCAGGCTTTAAACCAGACATTCAGACCACCATCCTCAACCAAACAGTAAATCCAGACCACCTGTTTGGACCTGAAGTAGATGCCACACTTGAAAAGATGAAGAAGGACACTGACACCGCTAAATCTATGGGTGCCCTTCAGTCCCAGCAGTTTCGGGGTGGTTCCTTTCGCCGCTCCAATAACAGAGGCACCTCAAGGGGTCAAGCGTCACAATCCACACAATTCTATAAGACTAACACCCAATCCTCATATACCAACAAGGGTAGGGGTGGATACCGTGGCAACAACGTCAAGGGCAGAGGACGTGGAAATAACAGCTCCAGGTCCTCCACCGCCAGCAAACAGTGACGCCTTGTCACTGACCCCTGACCACAACACCGGTCGGGGGGAGACTCCAGCAGTTCCTGCCCGTGTGGAGTTCCATCACCACGGACAGGTGGGTCAAATCTCTTATTCAGTACGGTTATTGTCTGGAACTCACTTCCATCCCACCAAACATACCTCCAAAAAACCGTCCTATGTCCGTTGCAGCAAGAAGTTCAGGTCATGCTGCAAAAAGGGGCAATAGAGCTCGTTCCACTGCAGGAAAGGGTAACAGGGGTTTACGCCCTGTACTTTCTAATCCCAAAGAAGGACGGATCTCTCAGGCCCATCCTGGGCCTCAGACCTCTCAACATGTACATTCTGTCAGAGCATTTTCATATGCTTACTCTGCAACAGGTTCTCCCACTGCTTCAGCAAGGGGACTTCCTGGCAACTCTGGACCTCAAGGATGCATACTTTCACATTCCCCTGCATCCTTCACACAGAAGGTATCTAAGGTTCACCATTCAAAACCAGCACTACCAGTTCAAGGTTCTGCCCTTTGGGGTCACCACGGCGCCCAGGGTCTTCACAAAGTGCCTAGCGACAGTGGCGGCGCATCTCAGACGTCAGAACATTCACGTATACCCCTATCTGGACGACTGGCTCATTCAAGCAAAGTCGCACAGACAGTGCGCCGACCGCGTGTCCCAAACCATTCACCTTCTGCACGATTTGGGATTCTCACTGAATTACCCAAAGTCCCATCTCCAGCCCGCTCACATACGGCAGTATTTGGGGGCGACCATAAACACTCTGGGTGGCTACAGCACAGCCAAATTCAGTGAGGATCAACAGCATTCTATCGCTGATTCAAAAATTCAGACCTCAACACTCACTTCCAGCAAGAGTGTTCATGCAGTTGATCGGCATGATGGCCTCCTGCATCTCCATTGTCCCGCACGCGAGACTACATATGCGGCCGCTTCAGGAGTGCTTAGCACGTCAGTGGACTCAGGCTCATGGGCAATTGAAAGACCTAGTGTTGGTGAGCGGTCGGGCATACAACTCTCTGCATTGGTGGAATCCACAAAACCTTTGCAAGGGCCGACCGTTCCAGGAGCCTGTGCCACAGATTATCCTGACGACGGACGCCTCTCTCCAGGGTTGGGGAGCGCATGTACTCCACTACACAGTGCAGGGACTATGGACATTACAGCAGAAGAAGATGCACATCAATGTGTTGGAACTGATGGCAATCTTCATGGCCTTAAAGGCGTTCAAAGTACATCTGTGCAACAAGGTCGTGTTGATCCGGACGGACAACATGACAGCCATGTACTACATTCAGAAACAGGGGGGAACACACTCTCCGCAGCTGTCTCATCTGGCTCAGAGCATGTGGAAGTGGGCCATTCAGAGGAACATCTTCCTCATGGCAGAACACCTCCCTGGCAAAGACAATCAGATGGCGGACCTGCTCAGCAGGCACAGCCACCAAATGCACGAGTGGGAGATACATCCATCAGTACTCCAGCCGTACTTCCAAAGATGGGGTCATCCAGAGATAGACCTGTTCGCCACAAGGGAGAACGCAAAATGCCAAAGCTTCGCCGCCAGGTTCCCACACCCGCAATCGCAGGGCAATGCAATATGGATGAACTGGTCAGGCAGATTTGCGTACGCTTTTCCCCCAGCACCCCTGATACCGCTGGTGGCGCGCAAGCTCAGGCAGCACTCGATGACTCTCATCCTAGTTGCTCCAACGTGGGCTTGCCAACCATGGTACACCACGTTTCTGGAACTTTCCGTGGTACCGCATCAAAGGCTTCATCTCACACCCAGCCTTCTGACGCAGAGCCATGGCGACATTCAGCACCCAGATCCGCAACAGCTCAACCTGACGATCTGGCTCCTGAGGTCCTAGAGTTTGGCTACCTTAATCTTCCTCCCAATTGCATGGACATCATTCAGGAGGCAAGAAAGCCCACTACTAGAGCATGTTATGCGGCTAAATGGAAGCGGTTTGTCATTTATTGCGCAAACCACAACATTAATCCACTAGATGCTTCCATTCAGAACATCATCTGTTACCTGTTCCATCTGTACCAGTGTAATTTGGCATATACTTCCATCCGCATTCACCTGTCTGCGATGGCCGCATACCTCCAGAATAGACAGCACCTTTCACTTTTCAAAGTGCCTGCTATCAAAGCTTTTCTGGAAGAACTCAAAAGGGTCATTCCACCACGGACTCCACCAGCTCCAGAATGGAACCTCAATGTGGTGCTTACAAGACTGATGGTTCCTCCCTTTGAGCCACTACATTCTTGCGAACTTCAGTTCTTGACTTGGAAAGTGGCTTTCTTAGTAGCAATTACATCGCTACGGAGGGTTAGTGAGCTGCAGGCCCTCACAATCCAAGAGCCTTTCTTCCAGGTTCATGCTAACAGGGTAGTGCTCCGCACTAACCCTAAATTTCTACCCAAGGTTGTGTCTCAGTTCCACATAACTCAAACAATTGAGTTGCCGGTGTTCTTTCAAAATCCTGAGTCGCTGGCGGAGCGGATGCTCCACACCCTTGACGTTAAAAGGGCCCTAATGTATTACATTGATAGTACCAAGGATTTCAGAAAGACTAAACAGCTTTTCGTTGCCTTTGCGCCACACCACAAAGGTAACGCTATTTCCAACGCTGGTATTGCTAGGTGGATCGTGAAATGTATTCAAATCTGCTATGCAAAGGCAAAACGCACTCTTACAAATCCACCAAGAGCCCACTCCACCAGAAAGTTGGGGGCCTCTATGGCCTTCCTTGGAAACATTCCCTTAGAGGACATATGTAGAGCAGCCACATGGTCTACCACACATACATTTACTAAACATTACTGTGTAGACGTGCACTCTAAACAGCAGGCAGCTGTAAGGCAGGCTGTTCTCAAGACACTTTTCCAAACTGCTGCAGCTGGCACGGGCGGCCGCCGCTAATGGAGGGACTGCTATGTATTCTGTGCACAGATATGAATTCAGCAGCCCACATGTCTCGAACTGCAAATGCTACTTACCAGTATGCACCTGTTCTTGGCATGTAGGGCTGCTGACATTCATATCGCCCGCCCTCCTCCCCGGCGCCTGTAGCAGCTGCAGTGTTTACATGCATTTCATGCCATGGTCATCACTCACAAAGTTCACTCCATCTCGGCCACAATGGCTAAAAACAATCTGGGGATGGAGTCTATGCCCATGCGCAAAGAAGTCCAGGGGAGGAGCCACCTATCTCGTGATACTTCGAAGACTCTTCCAGGACAACAATGTGCAATCATCCGGACCCAACACTAGGCGGCGATCTATGCACAGATATGAATGTCAGCAGCCCTACATGCCAAGAACAGATGCATACTGGTAAGTAGCAATTGCACTTTGCCCATCCAGAGCTTCACCAAGTGTATCAGTGGTTTAAGAGCTGCAGTGTATATGACATTCCTCACCCCCTATGTCATTTTGCATTAGGGTAAATGGGGTGCTTGTGGGCAAGGCCAATATTGATCGAATTAACCTGTTCTTAATTTTCTTTAAGCCCCATAAGTCCCTTGGTGCGGTAAATGTCAAGGACCGGTGACAGTGGTCGAAAGTTGGATTTAATTTCTTCCTTATTTCAGCCTCAACATGCTGTACTGACATCTGACTTTTCATTATTTAGGAAATCCATGATAGAATACTAGACATTATTAAACTTAATAAAGGTAACAAGTCTTTTTATAAACTTTAGAAGAGCAAAAGACTGAGTTAGAAACTGCACAGATTATTTAACTTCACTAAAGGCTTATTTGTGAATGGTGAGAGGATTTGAAAAGTAGACGTGGAGAGAGATGACTTTAACAACTGGGAAAAATAACAAGAGGCAGTATCAAGTTGCAAAGAATGTTTTCTATTTTTTCTAGAAATGCACTTATAAGAACCTTGTTTGGACCCATATTTTTCATTTCCATATTCAAGCTCCTCTTACAAAATGCCTGGAACAGATGTAGCTTTTTGGCCAAGTTATTGTAAGCTTGTTTTGGTATTGTAAAATAAAGTCTCCCCTCCTCGCCCCCCCCCCCCTCTATTCTTTTATTTTGCAGGTCTTTGTTGAATATGCAAAGGCTGGTGATTCCAAAACTGCACGAAAAATGCTGTCTGGAAGGATGTTTGATGGCAGGTTTGTGGTGGCCACTTTCTATCCGCTGAGTGCCTACAAGAAGGGGTACCTGTACCAAACCCTGCGCTGATCACCAACTGTAGTCCTCCTGCATGACTTGTTGCCCAACTTCTTGATCCATCGCTCTGCTGTGTGAAACAAACTTTGTTTGCATTGCGCTCTTCTTAAGGGGTAACATGCTCATGGTATCAGAATGCCTGCTCAGGTGTCCTGCTTTGCAGAAAAAGGCACTGGAGGCTGTGGCCTTGCTGGGGTTAACCCTACAGAGTGCTTCTGATCGCTGCAGTGTGCATTGGCACAACACTACACATTCTGTAAGGTCTATGCAGCAACTACAATGTTGAGTATTTGCTGGCATTGGTGTAAAACTACTCTACTGTCTGTTTTCAATGTTGTTGATTATTTATATCCACAATATCTCAAATGTGCTAGTTCACACAATGCAGTTTTTTCCCTTAGTATCTTCTTAAATCGCTCACAGTCCTATACTGGAGTTACTGAGAAATAGATCAAGAGTTCTTTATCAGTCTGTTATCTTGGAGACACAGTTTTGTTTTATGTTGAATTTATTTAAAGATTGTAGTAGATTCAACTATTTAACTTGTGCTTTAAAAGTTCAGAGCCTCTGGCCGTTTTTTGTTTGATTTACTTAACCTTGTGCCCATCACTGCTCAAAAACAGGTGCCATAGTCTAATGAAACATAATTATTCTGCTCACCTGGTTAAGTAATTGATTAATACCTGAGTGAAAGTGGTGGTGAAGTCGCAAGTTTACTGTTCTGATGCAAATGTTCTTAATGTGTTATAATGCAAGAATATTTTCTTGTACTGCTTATGTCCGTTCACAGCACCATCTGATCTCAGTCCAAATATACCAGAATATTGTAATGGTGCTTCAGATGGTAGCCTTGTGACGTCCTGTTTACTAAGTTAAGTTGGAGTAGCTGAAGCACAAAAAGATCTCCAGTAATCGGTTTTATGTTCCTGGTGAGTTAGCATCTTTACTTGGGCATTCTTAAATGTGAGTCTGTCTTTTAACCAATAGATGGTCCCATCAGCCCAACCTCAGGAGACACACACATTGCACTGCTACTGCACAGTTCAGTTGATAGACTGAGGACTTCTAGTAAGTTTGCTTACACATTGAACAGCTTTGACAGACATGTTGGGAAAGGCTCTCCCATTTATTGTAGCTGGCACTCTTTCAGAAAGCATAGTAAACCTATTATTGTAGCTACTCACTTTTTTTATTTCAGCATTAAATGCACACTATATTTTAACATCGTTTTTCTAATAATTTAACAAATTGAAGAGACTTCGGCGCTAAGGTGACTGCGCTGTTTAAACTTTACAGTTCATTTGATTTCTACTCATTTGTATGCATCAGAACTTGTGATTATGGCACTGGCTGTGTGTCGTAAGACTGATGTTCAATGATGCTTTGCTATAATTTCCCTAATGAGCAAGATTCATTTCTAACTGAATGAGGCTTTACTAGTAGAATGTGGTTCTTTTCACTTATCTGGGCAGAATCCTTTATATGCAGAGTATTTTGGCTTGCTTTGTTTTGAGGTACCACAAGTACTGCACGAGTGCATATTGATGCAAGGGAAAAATTGTCCCTTTTGGGGTGCTGGCCACTGCTTTCGTTTAGTGGAGCCTGAGTTTTTGCAGGATGTGTTGGTAAACGTATCTAAATCCTATGCAATGAACACAGGCTTGATGCTGCATTTTTGTAGATGAAATCGCCAAAGTTTACAAAGGGGCTGAGAGTAGGCTGCCTCTGCTTGCACTGGACAGGAATCCTAGTGGAGTCAGAGGCGACTTGTTTGTCCTCTCTGAACTTCTTACATTGCTGCAGCACTAGTATATTCAGTTTCATTTGCAGACATATTTGTATTTACACTAATTAGGCACGGCTCTTCCCGTCCTATGAACAGACTTAGAAAATGCTATGTGGAAATGGTGGGTACCAGTTGCTCGGTTTCGTTCTGGGATCTTTGAGCTGTGCTCTGTGACCATTGGAGCATTTCCGGTCACTATTGGCAACACACAAGCTGAAATTTTTAGTTAAGGAGTTGATGAGGGAAAATTAATGTATTAGCGAAAGGTTTACTTATGGCCAAAAAGAACATTTTAGGCAATCCCAGTATATTAGCCAACTACCTACGTAGGCAGTGATTATTTGACCCATATTGATGGAGCATAACCAGTCTAAATCAATTGTCTAATTGTGACTTTCAAAGTAGAGTGGGTCTATGTGTGTTGATAACTTTCTTCTGTTTACACACACATCTTAGTAATGCAGAAGGAACTTGTGAAGAAAAAAGGGCTCTGTGTAACACAAGCATTTCTTTTATTTATGTGTTTCCGTGAGGTAATTGCTGCATATACAACGAATCGGTGATGGTGACTGCAGCCAGTTATTTCTGTGAAAACACTGTTTGGAGAATCTCATTGTGAGGCCACTGATGGGAAGGAGACATGTATCTGTTTGAGAAGATGCTCCTCTATGTTGCGAAAACACTTCAGTTAGGAGTTGTTGATGCTCTTTTTAAAGATCTTGCCTCAGTTGCCTCTAAATAGTGGTTACACGTTTATTGGAGCTCTTAGTCTTGTCCTAAACCCATTCCCTAAGACAGTTAGAAAAAAAAATTAAAGATATTATTGAGGAGTCCTTTTCTGGCAGCACTGTCTGATGTTGTGAAAAAAGGACAAGTGTTTCTACTGCTGCAGGCACTACATGTTCCTGAGCATAAGAATTTCGTAATGTACCAGAAAGAACCTACACTTATTTGAAATTCTGAATTGAGACCATCTCCTAAGTTTCTCTTATTAGGCAGAAATAGTTAATCCTCCCACCTGCATGTTCTCCTTTGTTGGTGGCTCCTGACTTATTGTATAGCCTTTGACAAGGGATGATGAATCTGTGCACTCTT
Source organism: Lissotriton vulgaris (assembly GCF_964263255.1). NCBI lineage: Eukaryota > Metazoa > Chordata > Amphibia > Caudata > Salamandridae > Lissotriton > Lissotriton vulgaris. Next base: position 1,244,458,356 of record NC_141685.1, read on the forward strand.
TGATATAGTTATCTGAGTGCCCTTTGTATCAGTTATTGCTGCCTTTTTCCTTTTATCTACCTGGTGTTTCTGCCTGAATCAGATGAACCCTGTCCTTCCAAGGGTGATTTCACTGGGCAGTACAGATATTCATTTTCTCCATGTGATTTTCAACTGTTCCACCTAAACTTACTGTGGTGACATCTGAACAAGTGAGACACCTGTTCTTGGCTTTTACTGTTAATCTGGCCTAATTTGAAACTGTCTCTTGGAGATGTTCCTTTCTACTCGGAGGGCAGGCTTCCTCCAGCCTATGAGACTTAAACTTCTTATCCCTGCGCACCTATCCTTTGGTCAAACTTCCAGTAATTAATCATTCCTCACATTGTGAATGTGCTCCTAAGAACCAGTGAAAATAAATCTTAAAAGCATCAGCTGTTCCTTATATGCAAACTCTTAAGAGTTTTCCTGTTGGTTTTACTTTAATATACACTGTGTTGGCAATTTAACAATATTAATGGTATATCTCCAAGTATTACTTAAAACTGTACTTGTGACTGCCGAATTGTGTGATGGGCATGTCATAAATGTGTTTACATGGAACAAACAGTATGATAGAGAGCAAATTTCCCCTGCCTCGTGCCTCTAAAACCTAAGAATGAACCAATTTTAACTACCAATCCACACATCTACTTTGATCTTTACCTTTAGACTTGTGGAGGCACACCTTTTCAAGCTGGACACAAAGTAATGTTTTAAAAAGGTGGGTGTAGCACTCCTTTAATATGCCACGGCAAACTCATGACTACTACCACTGTATGCCCGTTAGTAAGGTCTCTACATTGAAGAGCAAGGCCTACTTTTGATACCCAGAGCTTCTACTCGTGGGAGATTGTAGTATTTTTGAAGCTGTTTTGATCAATATTCCAATTGCTAATCTGTTTCATGGCTTACGAGTATGGTGGGAGATGGGATTTGAGTTGTTCATTCAGAGAGAGCTCTGAGTTACCATACTGGTGACTTTGAAGCATCTGTTTCACCACCTATTGAAATTGCGAGCTCTGTTTATCCATCCAAGGTTCTATTTTGTCAGATAAATCCTCCTGTGTGCAAATAATGCAAAAGTAACTTTGGACTCTTTCCACTAAAGTTGCATTTCTTTTAACTTGCCAGATGAGGAGAGTCTCAGGCGCACAAATAAATTATCATTCAATATCCATGAGACCCTTGCAACTACTTGTTCTGAAGTCCTGTTCTGCTTTTTTCAACACCTGAAATCATAATTCTGCATGCTTCTTATCATGCAGTCTTCTACTTGAAGTTATAAATGATAGTGCCTCGCTCTAAAGACTGAATGTTGTGGGTTAATTAAATACCTTTCTTCAAATGAATGGATTGCACTCTGGGCTCTTACATTTCTACTTCAACATAGTGTATAGAGAATCCGAGATTGACCCACTCTACCCTCAAATAATGGTGGTTTTCCAAAAAGCTTATTTTGTTCGCCCCAGCTCCAACATATTTATATCTTTCATTTGCCATTGACCTGAACTATCACTTTTTGCCTTATGAAAGTGGAGTCAAAAACATCTGCTTATTTGGGGGCCCTGCTTTGGTGACTTCGTTATTATGGTGCTTTTGAATTTCAGGTCACATGAAAAGATTTTCAACTTCAGAGTAGACAGGAGTATGAGAACCTGTATCGTGCTATCATCATCTGAATGTCAGAATAGCTCGTATTTCAGTCTACTCGGAGCTGGGGATTACAGAGAGATTAATACCTGCAGTATAAGGAACACTGCTTTAAAAAAAAAAAAAGCATGTGTGTTGGCGATGCATAGTGACTGCAGTGCAAAGAAAATGTTTATAATGATCTTAACACTAAGATTTGTCCAAGTTGCCTACAAACTATACTGGAACCTTGATCCCATATGCAACAGATCTAACGAAAGCAACTTGATTTCAGCAAAGCAAATTGAATTTTTCAAGGGAGTATGAGATGTTCTGTTATTTAATTTTTGTCGTGAAACCGCGCAGAAGGTCAGTTTTTGGGCCCACTTGCCTTGTTTTGTTTGCTTTTGTTACTCATTAAACATCTACCCTTAATCACATTACCGTTTAGGTTGCTTTCCAACGAGGTGACTGCATTTTGACTTAGGTGTTTCTTTCGAATCTCCCAGTTAAAAGCACTCCTTTATACTTTCAGTGATCAGGTCTAGTATTGGACAGCTCCAGTACATATTTTTAGACTGCCCTTTATTAATTAATCCAGATACATAAGCTCCTATGTTTCCTCTTTCTATTTGTAATCCTAAGGGTTTGTTTGAGGCTACAGTTTTAAATGCATGCCTCTTGTCTGCATGTCCTACATGCTACTTGATTCAGAACAAAAAGCTGATGTTGCACAGAAGAAAATGTAATTTCACTGCCTCGACCAAACAATAGAGGTGCCTAGGATTATTACCTTAAGTCTACAAAACTTGCCAAATTCCTGTTCATTAGCATTGTATTATTACTATGTTGGTTTTGTTGTGTTTTGTAAACGTTTGTCAAATTTACTGGTAATAATTGTTTAGGTGGGTCAAGTCACTACTCCTGACCTTCAAGAACGTCACATCTGATAGCTTATATTTGAAATCGACAACCTTTTCATTAAGGAAAAATGGCCTCAATTTTCAATACCAAATGCGTACCTCACTCCTTTATTCCACTTTGCCTCTGTCCAAGACGTTTTCTAACCTTACTAGTAGAGTTTTGTTCTTTGTGATGGAGTGCATTCCTTATTGTAAGGGTTTCAGATGCATTAAGGGGGTCAGTTCTGGGGTTGTCATGAAAGTATCATTGCTTGGTGAGTTATTGCAACTGATGCTTATTAAAGACCGACATTTTCAGAGTTAAATAGGTTTCTCACCCGCAGTGGTCTGTTTCTATTGATTTGAGCATCTGCTATCCCCCTTGTCACTATTCTCCAGAGAATTTCACCTTCTGCAGTTGCAGTACATGGATTAGCAGACCTTACTGGTCCTGTGCATGAAGTGTTTCCTACATTTCATGTATGGTTCCATACCAAGTGGGCATCTCCACTCCTTATCTATGCATCATAAAGGTCACTTAGGTCCGAGTTGCTTGATCACACTACACATAGTTGTTAAATCGCCCAACACCTAGCCAGTCATTCACCATCTGATGTACTTATTCTTGAGATGGTAGAGTGTGATTGGTGTATAGGTTTCCTTGAGTTCACAGATGGAGCGGGCCTCATTCCTGGAAGGAGGAAGCAATAGTGGACAAGATGGCCAAAATAATGTCCAGTAGAGCATTAAAAGCAATTTATTTCTATGCTGCCAGCCATCCTACATCTGATGCATTTGATTTGGAAGTGCCCCAGTTTTCAACTTGGGTGGCATACATTGATCTAAAGATCAGAAGACCACTTGGGGTTAATTTTCTGTGAGTGTGTGTATACACACTGCCATTTCTTTGCTCAAGTCCCCACTTATATTTGTAACAATATTATGTTTAACAAAATGAAGTGAATCCCTGAAAAAACAGCTGTTCCAGTTGAAATCAGGTTATTTTTGACACCTGTTAACCTTGTGATCCTCATGGAAAGAAGACTGCTTTAGCCATTACCTTGTTACGTGTATTGAAAAGAATATTTGTTTACTCTTTTATCTTTGTGAAATTCCTTATTATTAGAAACATTAACACTAAAACTTAAATTAAGATTCAACCCCCCTCCGCCCCCCCCCCCCCCTGGAATAGCTAAGGTTGAGGTTACCACCTACCGCTTTAAGGCACAACCTCCCCCACCCCCTCCCGCCCTAAAATGCAAATTCCCCTACTAACATCCACGCTGTCATCCCCCTGCCCTAATGGCTAAAACCCTGTCCTAAATACTACCCCGCCCTCCCCTAAAAATGTATCTGACCTCCTCAAGAGCCCTAAAAACGACCCTGCCCTCCCCTAATCCCTAAAAACTTCCCCTAAAAAATACCTGAATCCGCCTTCGAAACGACCACAAACCCTACCACCCCTGAGCACTATCCCAACCCCACAACACCCCCAAACACTACCCAGAACCCCACCATCCCTTAAAGCTACCCAAAACCCCACCACCCCTGAAAACAACCACAAACCATACCCGGCCCCGGCCCTGCTTCTGTGTCGGCTTCCCGCGCTCCTCTTTCCCCACGCATTCCGTACACTAGAGCGCATTTGCCTTAACCACGCATGTGCAAGGGTAAGGCAAACCTGTTGTTCGGGCAAGCTTGCGGGCTTCTGGAACTTGTGGGTCTGGAACTTGTAGTTCTGAATGTTTCCCATTTGACAGACTTATCATGATGCTAACACTTTAAGGTTGTCTGTTGCGACAGAGTGATTGTTATTCATAGCTGTTGAATGATTCAGACCAAAGTGTAAAATAAGCCTCGCTATTCCATCAGTTTTAACTTTTTCTACAGATGGGCAGTTTAGGCTTCTGTGCTTCCACGAAAGACCCATGTTCTTTTATAAGGGTGTTTGTAGTAGCTAACTTTTGTGTTTTCTATATGTAAAATGTGTGTTCTGTCATGTATTTCATTTTGCATGCTTACTTGCTGCCACTCCAGGTGCTATTTGCATGGTTTTCAGGCACAGTTTGATTCTGCACTCAGGGAGAAGGTGGAGAAACCAAAATGTTTGGTGCTCTGGCAAGTGACTGTAGACTGCATTTGTGTGTCTGCTTCTCAATGAGCCCTTACAGAAATATTACATTCTGGCATGAAACTGTACATGACCTTTACACTGTCACTCTCAAAAGCCATCCTGGTAGAAGTGTGCCCCCTAATGTGATCACTTTACATTCAGATGAGCAGTTTTGGTAGGCTTTGTTTCAGTATCAGCCTAATGGCCTGCAAGAGACTCTAGAGGGAAGAATGCTTTATCAAATAAGGAATGGGATTCACTCACACTTAAGAGGAATGTTAGAATAATCAGCCTTGTTGGAAGTTCACCTGAGAGTTTACCTTCCTCCACATTTCTCCAGTAGAATGAAGGAATTATAAAAGGTTTGCAATTGAGAAGTGTCCCAATAATTCCCAGAATGTATTTCTCTGTTGAGGACCCAGAAATGGATTGTTGCCTTTCACTGAAGGCTGCATTTCCTAGGAGCAATGCAGCCTATTTTAATGCACATTAATTTGTACCAAAAATGTCAAAGTCCTAACCACACATGCAGACAATCTTCTACATAAATGTATAGTTTTATTATGCCCTCTTCTGAGGAATTGAGATTTGTCGACTAAAGATGCTTTGAAAAGTAACCACCCCCTTTCTGAAAAAAGTTATTCGAGATTTTCCATTCTTGTCAATATAATTTTACTTCCAAACAGCTCTTTATGTAGGGGAAGAAAAGATGACAGTTGTCATACCATACCTTGCATCTGTTTGAAAACCTAATCAAGCAGGCGTGGTTGTTTTGAATTTCTTTAGAAATGTACCATTTACCAAATGGTTAGCCAAAGATTCACAGGTGAGGACTCTTAAACAATACTTTAATATTGTTTTGTCTCCTCTGAGGGTGTTTGCAGGTTTGTTCAGGGAAAGAAAATGTACTGCTGTTGCCTCCATGACTTATGCTTCCAGTGACCATGACATCTCCAGCAGACAATGTTTAAATCTGTGTTTGTTTTTCGTTTAACTGTTTAAAATACTCTGCCTGTTATTGTTCTAATTGCTGTGGTGTTCTGATTATAGTTTTGTAACATTCAGGGTTTAATAAAGCGTTACAAATTATGTGAGTCTACTTATTTTCACAAATGGAAAATATACATGCAACTCTATTAAGTGACTACAAATCCACTGCAATAACATTTCTGCATTGTCTCCTTCATTAAAAAACAACTTGGAATGCAAGTACATGAAGAAAATAAACTTTGCTTGACTTTTGCGAAGGCATAACCCTCTCACAGAAATACCAAGGAGATGAGAGATTCCTCTTCTTACCTCCTGGTTTTACCCTTTTTGAGAACCTTTAGGATGTCACAAGATGAGGGTGGGGAAAAAAGCTCAGCTAGGCTGAGCTTTGATGTCTCCAGACGTTTAAAGTAGATAATTGTCTTGAAACTTGTGTTTTGTTGTTAAATATACCACTCAAGGTGGTGTCAAAGCACTGAGGGAAAGAAGAGAAGAATGGCACAAGACTACGAGACACCTTGTGGATGAAGCGATCTTCCTTGAAATCCAGGATCGCACTGAATGGTTCTATAGAACATTGTGTTATCATTGTGTTATTTCCCTAAATTTTTTACAATTAAGTACAGATCAGGGTAAGTAGGTGTGGTGAAGTTGCAGTTCTAAGAACTATAGTTTGGAAAATTCCAGATACTGTATTGTTTCGGAATGGTCCAGAAATGCAAGGAACATTGTCCACCTTAAGAAAAGGGTAATGGACAATGCAATCGTTCCCTAATCGAGTGCAAGCTATATTGACACTATTTACTACGTTTGTTTCCAACCATTTTTGCACGACTGTTAGCAAATCTGTTCTGCTTAAAATGAGCATATTTGAAAGTGATGGCAAATTAAAAAATGTTTAAAAAAACACAAGATGATCGACGGAATGTTTTACATTCGCAAAACATTCACCCTCAGTCACAGATCTGGGTATAATCCATCGTTATTTTGCTCACCACGCCACCCCAGTTCAGACATGGCCATATGCAAATCAGTCTTGACCCTGTGCCTCATGAGAACAGACCAACCCGAACTACCAAGCCATGTCCTCCCTGGTCTGGAATCCAGCATCCTAGGACCGGTTTCTGGCTATCAGCCATCATCGGCCAAGATAGCTTGACTCCAGTGGTGTTGTAAGCACGGGACCCACGTCCCTTCCCACATAGGGTGAACAGCAAAACACACAAGATGATGGACGGAATGTTGCACATTGGCAAAACGTTCGCCCCCAGTCACAGATCTGGGTTTAATCCATCGTTATTTTGCTCAGATCTGTGACTGGGGTGAATGTTTTGCCAATGTGCAACATTCCGTCCATTACCTTGTGTGTTTTGCTAAACGTTTTAAAACTTCAGCAATAGTTCATAATAAAAAAAGCGAATATTGTGCAAGTGTGAGAGGTTAACAAATATCAGTCATTTGAGGTAATATAGCAGGCAACAACTGTAATGGTCTAGAAGATGAATGTTGGGTGAAATCAAACTTTGTTTCCACATACATTTCTCTAAGAATTGTCTGGGAATGCTCAATGGCTACCACTTATAGGCCTTGACTAGTACTTTTTGTGTTATTGTAGTGTGAACCTTCAGCACACTTTCTGCTCGACAGGTCACTCACTCAGTATCTTTTTCGTGCCTGGGTGCAGAACCTGCCGTTCATTTTGCCCTTGTGGTTATCACTTCATATTCAAAACAGCGCAGTGCTTACCTGTCTGTTGTCTTTTGTTTGCGGGGTAACAAGTTCGGTTATGTATGAGGTGGTAAACTGGGCAAAGGAAGATAAAGTTTACACACCAAACAAAAAATACAAAGGTATGGATTTTCTTACATTCCTTTGTTGTACCTGCACATATGAATTGTGTTTAACTGTGCCCTTGGTTTAAAAAGTATGGAGTAGTCCACAATTAATTTTAGCATGAAAAAGCATTCTGCATTCGTGCTAGTCTGCCGTGTCGACAATAGTTGGGAATATAGGAACAGATTGTAAATTCTATAAATTATTTTTGGTTGGGAACAGATTGTAAATTGTAGCTTTGGTGCTGATTTTACTTTAGCAAGTTTTAAAAGATTGCCATGTTGCGCAACATCACTGGTTATCAACACACAAGTACACCCACCGGCTGTAAAACAAGATCATGTATTGCAGAATGGGACGTCTTTATCTCCTCATAATCATGTGTTGACATCAATGGAGTTAAGGTGTGTTGAAAGTGACCGTAAATGTAAATGTTAAATGTTGTAAATGTTTTTGTACTTGTATAGCGCACAGCTACCCAACAAGGGTCTCCCGGCGCTTGTACTCGTATTACTAAGGAACCCTTCCTGGCTTTCCTTGTGAAGTGTCCACTCCTGGACACCCCCATGGTGAAACCAGGCATCCCCAGTGCTGTTGGGGGCCGTTGTGGAGATTAAGCAAGCTGTTGCCCAGAGTTGCAGCGTGGGGCCCATGATTAGAATAGGCACTGAGGCGAGAATATCAGGTCATAGGAATTTATGAGCCCGAGACCCGCCAAGGCAGGAATTGAACCCTGGTCCCGGGCCTGAGCTCTGCATCAAGGTCTGCCACTCTAACCATTTGAGCCACACTTCTCCACCGTAACTGTGTCCCATTTCATTGATATATTACTGAGCAAGAGTTCATCCGTTTTTTGTAAACCTCAGAGAAGAGTGGACTCAGCTTAGAAAAATACAGAGGGGTATCTGGTTGGAATTCTCCTTAGAAGGGGTGGGAGTGCCCCTCACCTTGCCTGTATAGAGCATCTGTGAACAGTAGGCAAGGTACTGTTAGTTTTACATTGTCCTGGTTATTGAATGGCCAAATTGTAGCAGTACAGCAGCACATAGCCCTCTGTTTGAAATTGGAATGCTTTGGTTAGCATATTTACCACAGTTTCTGATGGATACTTTTAACTGCTGATTTGTCCCCTTTGAAATATTCCCCCGTTGCCGGACTAAATCCAGAACCTTTTCATGGCAGTTCTACTGTGCATTGCTAGGTGGACCCCGAAGCTCCTTTAGGGTCAACACTGCCCTGAAAGTGATGGAGCAATGGCATATTTAAGTGCCACCCTGTGTATCTTAAGTCAGTTCATTTCTTTCAGCTGATCTGGTGCTCGGCTCCATCAGCTTTCAACGACCCCGAAAAGGAAATCCAGTGTGCAAGGGAAGAATGTCCCCTTCTTCGTGCTCAAAGTCTTCCAGCAATTTGAAGTCTAAACAAAAGCATTAAAAAGCATAGCAGCACTCAACCCCATCCCACCATGTTCTGTCAAAAGAAGTCACAAAAGAATAAAGGTGGGGGCGTAGCTTAGCCACTCATGGGGTGAGATGCGCTTTTTAGAATCTCTCCTTGCCCCTGTGGCCTTGTAAAGCTAATCCTACAGCATCTGGACCCCCAGACCCCACCCCAACCACCCGTGGGACACCATACACCCCTACACACCTGAAGTGGCAGAGACCGATCTGGGAGCTGGAGAGTGCCTCCCTGTGTCTTTATGGACCGCCATAACCCCAGGGGATGGCGCTCTCTATCGAACTGTGTCTGCCATCATGGGGCCTGCGTCGGAGTCGCTGGGCTGAGCGTGACCACAGAGACCCCCTTTTTTTGGCCTAAGGGGACTCTGGGGGCCACTCTGTCACCAGGAGGGGGCGTACCGACCGCAACTGCATCCCTGTTGGATGAGCGGACCTTTCACCCGAGACTGCATTTTCGCCATTGTGATGCGGTGAGGGGGCTCCCTACCCCCTTAAATCTGATGCCTTGAGGAGGTTCTGGACGAGAAAGAGAATCCAGTCACCAGCAGCGGCCCCTGAGATGAGAGCGGAGGCGGTAATTTGGAGCAGTGTGTGAGGCTTGGTGAAGTACGCTGAGCCCGCCACATTTCCATTTAACAAAGGAGCTGGTCTGGGCCTAACCTGCGGTGACCTTAAAGCCTCTGCTATTGCAGTGGGCTGCCCCTCAACACCAGCTGGGGGGTGTCAGTCCATGCTGGCATCTTCTGCGCTAGGCACCTGCAGAATTTGGGACCCTGGCACAGCCTACCGGCACTGCTTCCTGCAACCTCCCAGAGGCTCGCTCTTGGTGTGGACTTTCTTCACACCAGCTTCACTGACTTTGTTTCACCTATCTGGGGACTACTGTGGATTGCCTCCTGTTGAAGGGACTTCTCCACTAGGCCTCTGTCGGCGCTTGGGGAGGTGCTTGAATGCGCGGTTTAGGATCGGAGATTATTGGAGACGGTCAATGGTGCACTGACCACATTTGAGAAGTAAGGGGTGACCGGCTGTCTGGTTGTGCAGCGGGTTTTGCTCCCCGCTCCTGCCTCGGAACTGCTCCCTGACTCCCCTGCATGCAGACTGGTCAGCCTTTGGACCTACCTACTGCCTTGGCCACTACCTAAACCTGAGATCCTCATTGACTGGAGATGCTGGTTGTACCTTGGGGACCAGAGGTGACCAGCTGTGAGATCGTCCAGCGGACTTTGCTCCCCCCTACCCCGGAGGTGAGGCCCGCTCTCCCTTCACCCAACTCCGCTGGATCACGGAACTCCCTGCTGACTCCTCTGCCTCACAGGGGCCACACATGGGCCTGGTCTATTCTGCTACCTTCCTGACCCTGGTTTGATGGCCTGTTGCTTAGGACTGTATCCCTCCCTCTGTTCTAATTGTGGCCTTGCCTAGCTGCCATTACTAGGCCCCTCTGCAGACACTATCCCCTCTTCCTTTAGTGCTGGAACGCTGCGGCTCACCGTCCAGCCTGCGCTAGCTTCACTTTCACTGCTCACTGGAGTACGTGAGACCCTTCGCCTCGGCCAGTTGTCGGATTGCCTGCCCACTGCAGGAACCCTACTGACACTTAAAACTGCGACCTGGGCTGCATCACTGCTGATCCAGAAGAGGCTGGGGTCACCCCACCACCCAGCCCCAGCTTCAAGACTTCCCTTAAAGACCTAAAAAACGAGATCACAGAGGTGGGTTAACGACCTGGAGCGTACAGTGGACATCTGGTCAGAAGTTCAAGAGAACTTTTGGAAGAAAATGGCTGTTCTAGAGGAACAACAGTTTGACCTCCAGATAAAACAGGAAGACTTGGAAAACAAAAGCAGGAGGAGTAACCTCAGAATCGGAGGTGTTCCTCGAGGGGCGGAGGGCCCAGACATTATGGCTTTCACTGCAGACCTGCTCCACGAGATTAGAGGCAACGATGACTCCTCCCCCACCTGCCCTGGACAGAGCCCACCGAGTCGCCACAACGCCAGGTCGCCCAGACTTTGTACCAGACATACTTACAAGGGTACACTTCTTCGTCGAGAAAGAAACAATCTTGTAGGCCTCAGGAAGTAAAACAGAGCTGACCTAAGAGGGGGATATACTGTACAACGTTACCAGGACATAGCTCGGGTAACGCTGTGACGTCGTAGAGACTTCAAACCGGTCACAGATAAGTTACAAGAACTGGACATTAAATATCAATGGGGCCACCCTTTTGCCTTGATCTTCACTTGAGGGGGAGGGGGGGGGGGCTGACATTGAGCACTGTGTTTCCTTCGAGAAGCTAAGTGGCTTCTAAAGGTTCTAGTGCCCTTTCCAAAGGCTAGACCCTCTCCTCCACTCATCTAGGGAGCCCACATGCCCAGAGTGGGCCAAGGTGTCCCAGCTGCAGTGCGGAGCGATCCTCCTCCCAACCCAAGCAAGATATCATCCAGGACCCCCAGTCCATGGACGGTGGACACTCGCCCACCCACTCTCGAGCAGCCTCTGAGTGAATCTATTCATCTACCTGTCCTGTTTCAACCACAGAACTTCTGCATGCTCTGAGCGCACCTCTAATCTTGTTTTACCATATACTCTACATGTCTGGCAGTGCAGTACCCTGCACCTATGTACTCAGGAATGTCTACCCACGCAAACTGACTAATCAAGTGCTGACATTCTCCACTGCTGGCAGCCTTTCCCACACCTGAAGCCTCGCCGCTATCATGGAATGGGCCTCTGTGGTGTGGATTCTTCCCTCGTCCTGCCACCTGATGGCCACGGGGTACGAGCTCCTGGACCAGCAACTACCTTTGTTGTGCCTGCCCCGTGCAATCCTGCCCTTTGGAGAGTGACTTCTCACCTCTTCTCCAGAATTGCCCATGTCCTGGCTATGGGGCTATTCCTGGACTGGAATGGACTTTCTTGGCCCTGTTGGCCACTCATTATTGATTTTCTTCTCATTTTCCTACTCCTTTCTTTCTTAATCCCCACAGGGATTGTGGTGGAAGGCAAGATTATGTTGGGCTGCTCTCTGTTTGGGGTTGGGTCCCACATGGTCTATTGATGCTCTTGACTGCTGCTGCTATCCTTGCCTTTTACTTCCCCGGGCTTGTCGGACCCTTTTGACCTTTATAAGCTATATGGCAGTAACCTGCCACATATACTTGCGACTACTCCTGGGACGTGGAACCTGGCTCCCAGGGGTGACACCTCTACAGGCCATTCCCAATCCTAGCAGCTCTCCTTGTTCTTGACAATGGGTATTAAAATCCTTTCCCTTAATGTGGAGGGTCTCAATGCCCCCAACAAAAGGAGTCTGGTCTGGTGCTACTTATTCATACAAGACCCGGATATTGTCTTCTTGCGGGAGACTTCTCTCTTGCAATCCGACACATTGCCTGGCCCACCCTAAATACCAGTCACAGTATTGGAGACCTACCCCTCAAGACTGCTGGAGTTTCCATTCTATACAAAGCTGGGATCTGCCATGGGGCTCGCGGGTGGCGAGGGACACGGAAGGCAGGTCCCTAAAAGTCAAAATGCACTGCCACTTACCTTGCTCAATATATATGCCCCAACTATGCACATGATCTCTTTCTTTGAAACTTATTGAAAGGCCAGGTGACAAGGAAGGGGACCGACTAATTCTGGGGGGACATTTTAACTTGGTTTGGGACCCAGACCTGGACCTCCGTTCTAGTGCCTTCCAGGGCACCGGGGGTGATGTCTGCAGCTTTGAAACAAGCACTCACTGACCTGGGCCTTATAGATGCCTGGCACTACCAATTTCCACACACACGAGATTACTTTTACTACTCACATGTACACCCCTCATGTTCCTGCATCAATTACTTTTTCCTCTCCCAATCACTCATATGGGGCTTAGAATCTGCCCGTATCTCGGACATCTCCATCTCCGACCATGCCCATTTGGAAGTACTATTGCAAGGGCATGCTAACTCTACTCCCCCTAGGTCCTTCAAGACCCGGTCGATGTGGCAGAGATACAGAGGGAGATCTCGGCCTAGTTTACCTCCAACGACCTCCCTGAAATCTCCCACATTGTTGTGTCGACAAACAGGGGCTTCATCACCTCAATCACAATAGCGCACTGTTGGGAGGCCTGATTAGTCGAAACTGGTCGGGCTAGCGTTATGAAAGCCCTGGTGCGATTAGATCACTCTGCACCCTCTAGAACCCATAAACGGTGCCTTGCTGTACTCTGAGGCCAACTGAGGGTATGTAGGACATATGGGGCGGAGCGGACACTGTTGGCATTGAAGCAGCAATACTATGAAGGAGGGGACAAGGTGGGGTCCGTTCTTAAGCGCAAACTGCGATGGCGGAGGGCAAGGGCTTATACTGCCAAGGTTAAAAATGCAGAGGGTGCTTGAGCCATTTCGGAGCTTAACAAATTAAAAGCATTTCACGCTTTCTACACCGCTCGATATGACAAAGAACCCTCCCCTCCTAGCGAGATCCACTATACCTGTCCGTGGACCCCCTTGATGAGCAAGCTTCACAGCTCCTTGAAATGCCAATCATGTTAACTAAACTTCAGCTGGCGCTAATGGGCCTGCCAGTTGGCAAAACACTGGGCCCAGGCTGCCTTCTGGTCCATTTTTATTGCATGTTTTTACCACAAATACAGGATCATCGATTGCGACTTTTCAACGAATTCTCCGACAGCACAGGTCTCACTGCCATAATGTCCACAGCCTAGATAGCCCTCATTCCCAAGACCGGGTAGGACCATGCACTATGCTCATCATATCGCCCTATTGCTCTTATCAACACAGATGCAAAACTTTTCACAAAAATCCTGGCAAATCAATTAGTGCACGGTCTGACTGACCCAGACCAGGTTGGGTTCATTCGCAGCCTCTGGTCTTAAAATTAGTTTGGTAAAATCACAGGCACTGAACCTGTCGATCCCTAGCTAACATATCCCGGAATTGCAATCCTGCGCCCCTTTTCAATGGGCTTCACACTCTATCGTTACCTTGGGTTGAACATGACGCCTTCTCTATCATCATGGACACAGGCAAATTGTTCAGAGTGTAGGAAGGCAGTGCTGGAGGACCTACGAACCTGGAAAATGCTCCCAATCTCGTGGCTTGGATGACTTTACGCAATTAAAATGTCCCTCTTGCCGAAGATTCTATATCTATTTCAAGCGATTTCTACTCCTATATTACAGACGATATATTGCGCTTGCAGCAGGACCTTACCACTTTTATCTGGGGAGGGAAGTGCCTGAGATTCCCCAATAAACTCCTCATGCTACCCAGGGATGGGGGGCTTGGCGTTTCCCAGCCTCCTGGAATATTACTGGGCATCATGACTGTTTCATTTCAGAATTGGTGTTCTGTTGAAGCGAGAAACACTGGTTCCATATGGATTGGGCTGTGGCCTGCAGGCCGCACTGGGACCTCGTTTGGCTTCCATGGCATGCCTGGCCTCATAGTGCCTACATAGCCACACTCACAAAAACTGTGCTGGACATCTGAGATAAAATCCTAATACAAAGGAGCCTCACCTACTTTCCCTCCCTAACACATGCGTTGGTGCGTAACCCCGACTTCCCCCTGGCTCACAGCCACAATCCTTCTCGACTTGGAGAGAGGGCGATGCTGTACAATAGATTCAAAACCTTTGATCAATGCAAGAGCGCTTTTCACTTACCTTATGATTCCAGGCTGTAATATTATCAGTGCCGACATTGTTTGCACACACCACGGGCAACCCGGCCCTTCGCCTCTTTTGAAACACTAGTGCACTCATGATGGCTCTCAGGGCTTGATCTCGTACTTCAAGTGCTGCAGCTTTCAAGCCTGATCAGACCCCATACATACCAAGCACAATGGCATGCAGATGTTACAGAAGAATCCACTTTGAAACAATAGGAGAAGTTATGGTGTGGCATTCCGAAAATATTCAGAAGCATACCTCATGACAAGATGGTAATACACCCCTCAGCTGTTGCACAAGATGTACCCTGCCTTCCCTCCAATTGCTGGCCAAGGGCGAATGGTAATCTGACTGGAAGCCCATGCAGATCCTTGGGGCCCGAAAGTTTACTACAGGAGCTGAAAGAGAACCAACAATATGAGCGGTTTAGTCAAACTAGTCTGTTTGTTCGCTTCACCCCAATTGCAACGGTTTTATACTTTTTTTTTCCATGCACTAAGGTATATGGAGCTAGCAGGGCAATTTTCCATGTGGGTCTTACATGTGTTAGACCAGACAGAAGTCAATGCTTGTATTAGTTTTTCCGATTGATACTTCTTTCTACCGGCATTCCTCACCTTGAATAACTAATGTGCTGGACTGGATCTGGAAATTACTGACCTAGCTCTCCCGTGCTGGTATGGGGTGCTGACTCCATCTGAATGCTGGAAGTGACGTTGTGGTTACGTCATAGGAATCATATAGCACCCATCCCTGTACCCTGCCCCTTCCAACACGGATCTGAAACTCTCATGCTTCAGCCCAAATTCTGCTCCCCGCAATTATTTTCTATGAAAACAAGTAGTGCTTTAGGGATATGTCTGACTCTGGAAAGTCTTGATTTAAGCCTTGTAACGTAAAAACTGCAATGGCAAAATGTCAATCATCCGCCGCTACATGATGGCTGTCTTTAGTGCCTGGGTTGTAGGCACAACTTCAAGTTGTGCAATCAGACCCTTAGCATGAACCAAAGGGAATCCAGGGAAGCCAAACTCTTCCTGAACCCTGTCTGAGAGGATCATCAAGCCTGGAGTCAGTCAAGTTCCAGGTCCACTTTCTGCTCTTCATTGTCCAAACCCAATCCTCCAAGTATAGAACGAGAAAATGCTAGAAAAGGCAGCACTCCTATTTTCCTAGGCCACTAAGATCAAGAGATACATCACCCCAAGCGTGCCTTCTCAGGCACCATCTTCAACTGAACTGGTAGAGGCTAGTCCTCCTGGTGATACCCTAAATTTCTGGTACTGGCCCAGCCCTTTTACTCCAGGCAATAGGAGACATATGTTGGTAGGCTTTGGTCCCCTTGGGAATGCTGTATGGCTCCTTGGGGCCATTTGAGGTTGCATTTGGGGTTTGTCTGCCTTCGCTCCGAGCGTGCCCTTTGCTCCACTATGGTCTCCCCGGTGCCATCCAATGTTGTTTCAATGCCAGGACCTTTCATGGCTCATCCTGCCCTGGTGCAACTTTCAATGCCAGTTCCAACAACTGCCGGGCTGCCTCTTCTGCTACCACCCATTATTCCTCCACAGGAAATTCCTCTGTTCCCAGTCAAGACACTTCAGTCCAGGAAGGAGGTTCAGAGGCTGCTTTAGTCGTAGAAGTGCAGAAAAGAGTATGTTTGTGCCCTTCAACATTACTGGAACACCATGCACAATATTTTTGGAACAAACTCTGCTCCTTTAGTTGGGTATCGGGACATGGGTGATAGCGATTTGGCATCTTTTCCACATATGAAAGGTTAGATTATCTAGCTCTGCAGAATGCTAGCGGGCTGGGTCACTCCTCAGACATGGATACTGATCTGCATCCAGAACCTGCCCAGCAAAAATGGCATAATTCCAGGGTGTCCTTAAAAATATTGCCTATGTGCTTCAGTTGTCCCTCCCTCAATGTCACCTGCTTTCTGTAGCCTCTACACCCATGCTTTGTTAAGCATGGCTGCAATGATTGTCTCCAGCTTCCCTTTTCCTTTGAAGGATCATTTTGCAGAGGTTGCCCTCCGTGATGAGGATACATTGAGGCAGGTCTGGCCATGGCAGACTCAGTGGCCAGAGTGAAGAGCTCCTCAATAGCCCTGCTCCATCATGCCTGGTTATACTACTACAGGCTTATCTGGCGATGTCCAGGTCACACTCATGGACATGGCATTTGATGGCGTATATCACTTTGGAGACCATGCAAATGTAGCCTTGTAGCACTTTAAGCTGGTAGGGCTATGGGCTGAAGTCTGGAGCTTCAATATCTAATTAAGGACTTTTGCATTCTCTAAAGGAGGTCCAGTACAGACTGTTCACCCCCAAAGGAGCATGTGCGGCCTATAGGAGAGCAGGTGTCCTCCTTCCTACAAGCCTGAAAGGCCATAACATTGAAACAGTGAGTTCTTCAATTGGAGAAAGAGGGTATACCCTACTCTTCCAACAGCAACTTCCCCGGAGAAATAGCTGTGGATCCTGCAGGAGGAGGTGGCACCCCTGCTTCAGAAATGAGTTGGTGCCAGAGCAGAAAATTGGACAAGAGCGCTTCTCTCCACTAGCTGGTTGCCAAGAAGGATAGCAGCCTTTGTCAGATTCTAGACCTCAGGCTATTGAACTTTTACCTGTAAAAGTAAAAGCTCAAGATTCTGTCTCAAGCTCAGGTTCTTTTGCCACTGGAACTAGGAGACTGGATAGTGTTCCTTGCATTCCATGAACCATATTTTCGCATACTAATCCTGTAGTCTTACAGGAGATAACGGCACCACCGATTCATGGTAGGTGAGCGCAAAATCCGTTCCGCTCGCGGATTTCGTGAATTTTCTGTAAATCCGCAATCCGCGAATTTACTGAAAATCCGCGAGCGGCGGATCCGGGGGGGAAAAGTTCAAGCCTTCAAGCTTGAAGTTGTAACTATTTTAGGATGGCGCCGGCAAGCTGCCAGGGCCATCCTAAAATAGTTACTAAGTTAGCTTCAACAGGAAGCACTAATAGATAAAATAAAGCAGGTGCTTGAGCACCTGCTTTATTTTATCTATTCGTGCTTCCTGTTGAAGCTAATTTTGTAACTATTTTAGGATGGCGCTGGCAGCTTGCCGGAGCCATTCTAAAATAGTTACAGGATGATGGATGGACAGCTCACTCAAGGGACCCCTGCGCACATCGGTGTGCATAGTAACACACACACGGCCGCTGGAACTAGTTGAAGCTCAAATTCAGTGACTCATTCATCAGCCCAAAAACAATCGTGAGCGTCGTCGAGGCTGGGCAGGTGTGCCTTCTTCCCAAATCTACCGTCGAAAATCAGCTGTGATGCTGGATAGAGGCCTTTGTATCCTTGACTTTCACGAGCGCAATCCTCGTGCTGTTCCTGTGACCAGGAGCTTCTTTCTCTTCATCTGCTGCTCTGATCGGTCTCTGACCATTTATACACACAAGAGGCACTTGAACTTGCACAGAAGACCCATCCCCCCCCCCCCCCCCCCCCAATTTTGCGGATCCGCGAATACGTAAATTCGCGGATCCGCAAAATCCGCCCATGCTTAGTACTCATTATCAATTTATGGTCCTCTCTTTTGGACTAAAATCTGCATTTTGAGCCTTCACCAAGCTGATGGCAGTGGTTGCAGTGCATTTGAACTCCTCAAGGCCACCTTCCCGCTGATGGTGTTGGGTCATATGCAGTTAGCAGCTTCGCTGCTCTTTGACATGAGCTTTTTCCATCTGTGCCCTAGTCCCACCTGGAGCATTCTCAGTGCAATCTGTTCATAGGCAAATAACGATGGATTTAGGCCCAGATCTCTGTACTTGGGTGAATGTATGACATTGTTCGGCATTCTGTCCATCAATTGTTCTTTTTTCATTTGTCACCCCGAGTGGGACGGGTATGCCCAGACGTGGGTCCCGTGCTCACCATGCCACAGGAGTCAAGCTATCCTGGCTGATGAGGACTGAACGCCCGAAACCGGTCCTAGGATGCTTGTTTCCAGTCCAGGGAGGACCTGGCCTGGCAGTTCGGGCTGGACTGTTCCCATTGGGCAATATACATATGGCTGGGTCCAACCTGGAAAGGCATGGTGAGCACAAAAACGATGAATTTAGGCCCAGATCTCTGTACAGGGGTAAATGTATGACATTGTCCTGCATTCTGTCCATCAATTGTTTTTTTTTCCACCTGTTCATAGGAACAATATTGGACATAACATTGCTTCGAGCTTTCCTTCCTCTTCAGAGGATCCAGGACATTTGGGATAGGATTCTGATATTTCAGGTGACTGCGTGGGTTCCCCTCCTGTAGCCTACTTGTTCTCCTGGCTTCCTGCATTCTCCTTGTTGGTCAGTCAAAATACTTAATTTCAATCACACAGATCAACAAAGCAGAGAAATATAACAATTTGCAAAATGTATAAAAGACAGACTAGCTGTTGCCTAAAACAGATATAATTATTAAGACAAAGTCGAGCAGTTCATAGGATAAACACATTTACAATTTGCAAAACACTCCACAGGTTTCATCTCTATAATAGCTGCTCAGGAGGTAGCTACCACATCTTATAGGCAATTGGAGTGCCTTATCCAGGTTGCCATGAGAAACTACTGTACTGGAGGCAAAAGAACAAAAAGTGTTCCAGTGAATACCCCACCCCACGTGTCAGACATTGGTCATAAACACTCACTCCTAGCAGACAAATTAGAAATGAAGAATTTGACCAGAAGCATATCGTATCGAAACTGCAGATATAGTTTACGTGCAAGGGAAGGTTTGATTTCATAGATTGATACCTTTAAAATTCATTAATGATTTAAAATCAATACGACATTGTGAGGCTGCCTCTGCTACTGTTTCTCCTCCTTGTCACGAACACTCACTTGCCCATGAGAGCTCTCTAGTTCCAGCACGGTAGGATTCTGTCTGGCGCTGTCTCTATATCCCAGAGCCCTGCAGCAGACTTTGCCTGGTGGTCGGTGAGGGAGCACTTGTTTCAAGAAATGTCCTTCTACCACCCACTATCTGTGACAACATTGGTGGGGTGCTCATATGGAGGAGCTGGAGAATAACAGGTACTGCTTGAAGTGAGGGTGATTCAGATGGCTCTCAAAACCTTCTTCCCTTCCTTTCGAGGTCAGTCTGTCCAGATCTTGACAGACAGTACAGCCTGGATGTGGTACATAAACAGGAATGGGAGAAGCAGGGTATTAGCTTCTGTGTCACTAAGCATTCAGACTCTGAACTTCAATGCACCAACTTTGGATCTGGCAAGTCTGCAACCATCTGACTGGCTCTCTGAGCACCAGGGCTGTCTGTCTCAGTCGGCATCATCTTGCCTACCAACAGTGGCATTTCTACCCACTGTTGGTCCAGACCATTTTTGACCTGTGGGGCACTATAAGCTGGAACGTTTGCCACTCATGACAGCACCCATTGCTCCCCGTTCTTTGCCCTGCAGTATCGACTGCAGCGATCCTTGGGGTACGCATTTCAGTTGAGGTGGTTTTTTCCATTTCTCTGCATGTTTCCTCCCACACCATTGATGCCTTAATTTCTGAGGAAGATTTGTCAGGACTTGGCAAATTGATCATCGTTGTCCTGTCCCAGACTAACCGAGAAGGCTGTGGCATACAGACCTGTTACACCTCTCCTTGTGTCCCCTGCTCCACCTATTTCTCAGGATGTGGAGTGGTGTGGCTCACCAGTTAGAGGCGGCAGACCCGGGAGCAGAAGTCGGCCGGTACCAGGGTTCAATTCCCGACGCTGCAGGGTCGTGGACTTGGGTCAGCGGACTCGATGATTCTCGCTTCGGTGCCTACTCTAATCTGGGGTCTCACTCGGCAACTCTGGGCATTAGCTTGCCTAATCTCCACAATGGCCCCCCCCCCCCAACGCCGGGGATGCCTGGCTCCACCCTGGGGACTCTCAGCAGGGACCATCCCACAGGGAAAGCCAGGACGGGTTCCCCAGCGTTGCACAGCGCCAGGAAACCTCCGGGTAGCAGCGCGCTTTACAAGTGCAAACATAATAATAATAATAATGGACCTCTTCGGGTGGCCGGACAGGTCCTGATCTCCAACCTCTAAGGCCTCCACCTTCATGCCTGTAGATTGATGGGGGATACTTAAGCTCCTTTCAGCTGACATCTGAGGTGGTCGACTCAAAACTGTCTCTTGTCATTTTTTGAAGAAGTCCCTCTACTCTGGAAGATGAAACAGATTTTCGTGTGGAGGAGAAAGTGGACACACACCTGTCAGAGGTCCTTAATTTTGTTTTTTCACTGACGCAGCATGACTGTGCAGTGGGCACCTTCAAGTGATATACAGGAGCCTTACCTGTACTTCTCTGCTTCCCAGAACATCCACCCCTTTTCAATCTCCCATTATGATCCGTTTTTTGAAAGAGCTATTACATTTCTTTCCACTCTATGATGCACCATTTTCTAATGGATGCTCTTTTTGATTTATTAACCCTAATTCGCAGTTGCGTCCGATGATGTCCAGGACAGTTTCACTGGAGGCCATTACTTCGGTGCGGCACTTCAGTGAGTTGCAAGACCTGAGTGGTCGCCAGCCCTTTACATGCTTCTTCTCAGACAAGTTAGTTCTCTGAACTAAATTGGATTTCCTTCCAAAGGCAGTGACCCCTTTCCATCTTGGACAATCCCCTATCCTTCCTATATTTTATTCTCTGCCTCATCCCACCAAGGAGAAGGATAGATTATACCAGCGGGACCCGGAAAGGTCAGTCTATTAGTACGTTGACTGCAACAAAGAGATCAGCGGACATATTTACAAGGCCCCTGCACCACCGGAGCATCACTGTTTTTTTACAGTCCGGGGGTGCACAATGCTGAGCCATATTTACAAGGTCATTGAACGCCACTCTGCATGGCTTTTCATGGCCTTGTACATGTGGCCCTCTTTCACGCATTACTCTGCGCAAAAGAAGTGTTCCATGTGTGTTGCTTTGGTTGTTCCCACACAGCACCCGTGGATTCTGACTCATGATTGTTTTTGTATAGGAAGGTGTCTCTTCCTGCACAAAAACAATCATCTCTGCAATGTAGTCTCCCTTGCACCATGGTGCAAGCGTGCCTGTGTTAGAGCTAGGCAGGCAATTGTGCGCCAGTGCAGAGGAAAGCACATGGATGTGTTTTATTGCTGCAAATACGACGCCTCACTGCACTTTACTAATGATGCGGATTGGCCCTTGCAGCGCCATGTAATTGTCTAGTAAATATGCCCCCTGGTCTGATGAAAAGCTCTTTGTAGGGTATGGAAGTAGCAAAGACAAAGTGAAAAAAACAGTCAAGAAGAAAGTTAACTATGTTTGGTAACACACTTTTTTGTGGACTCTATGTACCTGCAGAATCCTCACCCATCTTGCCCACCTCCCAATTCTGAAAGATGGTCAATAGGTCATATTAAAAAAAGGTTCCAAATTAGATAGTGCAGCGCAACAATCTTAAATTGTTTTTCTGTTCCTCATGTCTGCTTCAAAAAGCACAGGTGAGGAAAGGGTCGTAGAACTGACCACCAGGGTGGGTGCTATCTGGCTCCAGTGATGACACTGTGGCTCTGCCTCCGAAGCCGAAATGGAGGCAAAACCCCCTAATGGGGAAGAACTTTAGAAAGGTTTCTATATCTGCTTTGGCACCTGGGGATATTCAAGAGGTGAGGAATCTGAAGGTAGATAGAGTATTCACCAGAAAGATCGAAAGAGTAGTTAAGTAACTTTGTCTTTAATAAACAAGTCCTATTCTAGTGGACACCACTAATGAGAAGAACCGGAAAGCTGTGATTGATGATATAGTTCTCTCGGCCTGTGGTATTGTCCCTGCTTCCGTTTAGGCTGTGAATTTCCGCCTTGTCTCAAGTGATTTATTGGGGGAATAAAGTATTAGTTATTCAGTGTGTTTTAGTTTTTCCCCATTTTTGTGCTCAAGATGGTTGTTTTCTGTATAAATATGTGCTTTGTATTTTGCAAACATTAAAAATCATTGAAATGTAAACGCCCCTCGATCTAAAAAACAATGCTATCTGGTCTTCCTTCGAAACTTACTCAGAAGAAACTATAGGCAAGATTCTCAGCGCACTGAAGCCCACCAATCACCTCACTAATCCTCTACCCGCAAACGCTGTAAAGGACTTTATCCCATTGCTCCTCCCGCTCTGGACCAAAATCATTAATAGCTCACTCCAACAAGGATGCATCCTGGACTCCCTCAAAGTGGGACAAGTATCTCCCATACTAAAGAAACCCACAACAGACCCCACCGATCTGAACAACTATCGCCCTATCTCCAATATCCCTACCTTGGCCAAACTGTTAGAAAAATGTGTACACATCCAACTGACAAAACACGTCGAGCATTTTGACCTCAACTCACACCAATCAGGTTTCCGAGCAGGCCACAGTACAGAATCAGCCATGACACTTAATTGATGACGCGCTTCAAATTCTTGTCGGAACGTTACTTGCCTCCTCATCCTACTCGACCTCTCATCAGCCTTTGATACGGTCAAACACGAGAACTTACTCGATCTGCTGAGTCTCAGAATGGGTCTATCAGGGACAGTACTCAAGTGGTTTACCTCCTTTCTGCACAACCGGACTCAGAAATGTAAGATTAACAATACTATGTCCACACCCGTTCCTGTAACTCTAGGTGTCCCACAAGGATCCTCCCTATCCCCAACATTGTTCAACCTAGCCATGGAACCTCTCACTGCACTACTTCAAGCATCTAATGTGCAATTTCACATGTACGCAGACGATACCAAACTCTACCTTAAATTCCACACCCCTGAAGACATCAAACTACTCCACACAACACTTAGGAACACACAGACTTGGCTGGCAGAGAATCATCTCAAACTTAACGCTCTAAAACGGAATTCCTCCTAATAGCACCTCCCACCAAAGTCCCCAGCACCCAGGCTTGGCTGAATCATCTCACTGCACTCAACGTGCAACCTACCATCGTGGACTCGGCGAAATCTTTAGGCATAACCCTCGACTGCAATCTCAATATGCAGCACCATATCAGCAATGCAACGAAGGGAACTAATTTCCAAATCAACACATTGAGGAAACTGAAACCCTTCCTCTCAGCCAATGACTTCAGGACTGCAGTCCAAGCCCTAGTTATCCCTCGAGTAGATTATGGAAGTGTCGCCCTCTGTGGTCTCCCCATATCGACAACCGCACCCCTAATAGCCTCTATTAACGCTGCAGCGAGACTCCTCACTGGCTCAAAAAAACAGTCTCACATCTCTCCCGACCTAAAATCCTTGAACTGACTGCCATACGAAGCTAGAATACACCTGAAAATCGCATGCATGACACACAAGGCTATACACCACAACTCGCCCAGTTACCTCGCTCGGAAACTGACAATCTCGGGTGGCTCAAGAACCACAAGAAACGCAGAAAATCTTCTTTTGAAACCTCAAAGATTCCACAAGAATAAAACATATAAACGCTCCTTCTCAGGGATAGCGGCCAGGATCCGGACTGCCTCCCTCCAGAAATCAGACTTATCTCATCCACACCATCCTTCAAACAAGAAGTAAAATTGCTCCTCTTAGCTAAACTCACCTAAATATAGACTAAAGAAATCTCATGACTCATTTTTCCTCGCATGACTATGTCCAGCCAGACCACCTATGTACCATTGCTACCTTGCCCTTACTCTATTGTTAACCGTTTGCTCATCTTTGCACTAAATGACTTTTTTAATTATTATTCCTTTGTCTTGTTATCCCATTTGTGTGTAAAGCGCTCTGATATCCGTAAGGATCTTGTTTGCACTCTATAAAACTTTCAAATTAAAATAAACAGTGCTGCACACTTATTAACTTCAGAACTGAGTCTTTATACAAGAAAGCACCACTTGCCTTCGAAGGAAAATAGTAAGGCCAAAAGAAGTTTGTGTATTTTGGAGGTCGTGTTGCAGTAGCTGAGTTTCTGCAGCAAGTTGTTTATTTGGAATCATAGTCTGGGTGTTCCCAAGTGTCTCAAATCTGACCTAATTAGCTAAAATAGATGGTAAAGCTTTCTTAATGGCAATAACTAGCTGGAGTTTTGGGCCACTGGTGATTGCAGAGGAACTCCTCTTGGGAAGGGAGTGGAACGACCTGCTGTGCCTGCACGGGTCCAAGCTAAGCAGAAAGCTTTTCATAGACGTATTTCTCCTAAATAATGATATGAAAAATATTCCAGGTTTACAGAACTGCTCGTTATGATGCATTACTTCTAACCACTGATTCCTCACCTTAGAATATTCACCATACTGCATCTGGAAAAAAAAAATCAGTATTGCTCCTGGTGCCATTAGATGGCACTGTTCTGCTCCACTCTGGCTTTGTATACCCAAGACGTTACCGAGCGGAGCCAAACATAAGTGCCACCCCAGTGTACTGACACCAGTTTTGTCCTTTCCATTCCTTTTGACTTGGATATAGCACCCGCTCCCAACATTGTTGGTTTTTCAACGACGACTCATATCAATTACAGTGTTCTAGAGACTAATGTCCCCCTCCGAAATCGCCAGGTTTAAAATCATGCAATGGCAGGAAACAAATGTTAGTAAGGGACCCACATGAGGAGTCTCATGTAAGGGCTCAGGCGATGACTCCTAGCCATGTGATAAATGGGTGTGCAGGCAAAATGTCGAGTTTTACATGTCGACTTACAGAAATATCGAGTCCTAATTATCGTGAGTGAGAAATATCGAAGCAAGAATATCGTAATCAAGAATATAGATTTAAGGTAAGAAATATCGATTTTAAAAATATAGTAGTGTTTAATATCGTTTGAAAAAATATATTTGTTTGAAATATCGATTGTTTAATAGTGTTATGAATTGTAGTATATATTTTAAATGTATGTCATGTAGTATTTTTGTATAAGACTTTTTTATATTTTCTAATGTGTTATATTTTTAGTAGTTATTTTAATTGAATTTTTCTTTTTTAGTTCTGTAGCGGGTGTGGGTTTATAGGAGAATAGGGTGGGAAAGTAATTTAATTATAATAAATTTATTTTTTATTTATTTACTTGAGAATGTATAGTGTTACTTGTGTTATGTATTAATAATTAATTGGTTGCTAATATAAATTCATGTTTAATTTTAGGTGCACATTTTGGGGTTTATAGGGGTGAAGGGTGGAAAGTAATTTGTTTTTATTAATAATGAGTTGTTAATTGGAGCTAATTAATTTATTGAAAATTAATTATGGGAATTGTGTAATTAATTTTAGGTGTGGGTTGTGGGGTTTATAGGGGTAAAGGGTGGGAAGTAATTTCTGTTTAATTCATGAATTAGTTAATATTATTTGATATTTATTTAGGGTAACTGTTTCTTTTTTTGTGTGTGGTTTTTACTTTTAAAGGGGTAAAGGGTGGGTATTAAATATATTTACTTTATAATTAGTTGTTTAATAGTAATATGTTTTTTTTTTTAAAAGTTTTAATTCTGTAATTTTTTATAGTTTAATTTTAGCTGCGTGTTGTGGGGATTAGAGGGTTAAAGTGTGGCAAGTTAATTTTTATTACTTATTTTTTAATTAATATTTCTTTAACTGGTAATTGTTAATTATGGAAGTACATGTCTTTGAAATGTAGATGTGAGTTGTGATTTGTGTGGTATTCTAGGGTAGGAAATATAATAAATAAATCTATGTAATAGTGTTTTTGTTTGTAATTATTTTATACTTAAAAATATTTGAAGTTTATTTCTTACTTTATATAATATCTGTAGGTTTATGTCATTAAGACTGTTTTTTATTTTTAATATTAAATATATTTGTATTTTAATTTTTAGCATTTATATATCCAATTATTTAGTTTTTAAATATTTTGTTTGATTAATGTTTTTTTTTTAACTGATTGGAGTGTGAATAGTACATTTTATCCCTCTGCTATCCAATATTTTCTCTACTGTTGCGCTCACTGCCTCCGCTATCCAACACTTTCCTTACTGTTGCACTGATTGGAGGTGGGATAGTAAATTTAATCCGTCTGCTATCCAACACTTTCCCTACTGTTGCATTGACTATATTGGTAAATGTAAATATTTTTAAATAGCTTAATCTTTAATTTATAATGGAATGTTTTTTTACATTTTGTTATTTGTGTGTGTGTGTGTGTGTTTATGTATGTATGTATATATGTATATATATATATTTTTTTTTTTTACGCTACATTGGCTGAGAGTGCTCTTATTTTGAATGAATCCCGAAGACTGTGGGATCGTTGCGTTGTTTCATATATATATATATATATATGTATATATATATATATATATATATTCAAAGCTCCTGCTTGGTTCGGTCAGTTTGAGGAGCACTCACAGACCGGTACAGGGCTTAAAGCATAGCCCCAATAAACAGTACATGAACGCCTTCCAGTCGATCCCCTTTCACAGTCCTGACAACATTTTCGCCGACGTGTTTCGAGATAACACTCTTCTTCAAAGGCTAATGATGGCAGGAAATCAGCACCGCCCAGGTAAAGTCTCCATTTGTGCGCCATGGCGCGCCCTCTGATGGGCTGATCTGTATGTAGGTTCATGGGATGGTGCCCCTCGGCGGCACGAACAACAGCCCATCAGTCGGCGAAAATGTTGTCAGGACTGTGAAAGGGGATCGACTGGAAGGCGTTCCTGTACTGTTTATTGGGGCTATGCTTGAAGCCCTGTGGCGGTGTGTGAGTGCTCCTCAAACTGACCGAACCAAGCAGGAGCTTTGATATATATATATATATATATATATATATATATACATACATACATACATGCCCACTTGGGCTGGATTTAGCAACACGCATACTTTTGGCCAATCAGGATGTGATTGTCAATAAAGTTAACATTGTGGATTGAAAAGAACCTCATCTTTTGCCCACTAGGGCGAGATGCGGTAAAGTGTATACTGTTATAAAAAAGTATACTGTTAGCTTGTGTATTCATAGTTACCATATCAGTTGCTATCGATAAATGCCATGTATACATTATGACTATTGGGCAATTATTTACAACGTTTAATAATCTTGTATCATGTCAGTAACATTTTTAGTTGGCTAAAATATTATATTTAGCTTAAGTGATAAAATGTAATGTATGAATTGAACATTTTTTCCACCATGTATATACTGTGACACATCTAATGCAGGACGTTTAAAGATAGTGAATAAATACAAGAGCCACTTTTGAAGCGTTTTTACACACACAATGTTTGCGGTCCTTCCATTCTATCAATGAATGCTTATGTGAATAGGGCAATATGGAGACTGATACCATAACCGAGACAAAGCTGCAAAGCGAAAAGCGTTGGTCAGGCATTATCTTTCTGGAATAAATCATTGAAGCATCTCTGGGTGTCCTGGATTTCTTTTCCGAAAAAGGTGAAAGTTGCCCTGCCATAGGGGTTACAGGGACCCCTCTGGGACCGCCGCGACTGAAGCTCCGGACTTCCGGTTTGTTGATGGTGAAATATATACATTTTTGTATAATTCTAAAATAAATGAATAGTTTATTCATTGTTTTAAAGTAAATATATATATATATATATATAAATAATTAGGTTTGTTCACTTTTTTAATTCAGTTTATTTGTTATATTTTGTCAAAATGTATATTAAAGTTAATTTTATTATTAGATTCAACATTTATTTTATATTTAATACATATATAAAATCGATATT
Organism: Lissotriton vulgaris; assembly: GCF_964263255.1. Classification (NCBI taxonomy): domain Eukaryota; kingdom Metazoa; phylum Chordata; class Amphibia; order Caudata; family Salamandridae; genus Lissotriton; species Lissotriton vulgaris. The sequence continues at coordinate 1,244,486,701 of NC_141685.1, forward strand.
TTGTAAAACTATTTTTACATCGATATTTTCTTAATATTTTTATACTTACCTGTTTAAGCATAGGTAGTCGATGTTTTTCTAGTCTATATTTTTTCATCGATGTCAGTGAACCTGATAAATATACCCTCATGCTCCTGTAGGTGTTCCAGAAACAAAAGTATGTTGCCTACCACAAAAGAAGTTACATCCTTCACATAAATACCACTCCTGCTCCAAGTCATAGTTGTAGTTGAGCGCCAGAGGCAGCTTCTGTGAGTTATCCGCTTTGCAAACAAAATCCTTTGGTAAGTCAAAAATTAAAGCAAAAGCAAAGTGGAACGCTACTCCATCCCACTCCCCTGAACTCCAGGAGAAGGAGTCAGGGAGTCCTAATGTGAGTTGCTCACCCTCGAGGTCTCCTGTTGGGGTTCCAATTCCTCAGCTGCTCCCAGGGGACACAGTGTTCCCTGGGCCATTGCTGACACCGCAGCAAATTCAGGAATCCATGCTGCGGACTTTTGGTGAGCTTCCAGCTCCCTTTGGCATGCCTTGGGCCTCAAGGAACTATAGGGATCACCAGTTGGACTACCACTTGCGGACTATACTGGGTGCAGTGGGACCCTTTAGGACCCTGGTCGCCTGCATACTGACTCCAGTACATACTTCCACTCCGGCTCAGAGACCTGCACCAGGCCCTTCCTCATCGATGCCAGCACCAGTACCTTTAGTGCTGGATGAGCTTCTAATGCGGATTCTGAAGTCAGACATTGAAGCAACTTGGGGCGATCTCAGCCAATGCTGCCATGCGATATTACAAAAGCTCTACCAATTGCCATATAACCTGACTCTGACCCCGCCTCTCAACAAGGGTGGATTACACCAGCAGGGGCTACTTTATTTTTTTGGCTCAGACTTTGAACAAGGGACACCACTTGATGGGGATGATGATGGTGGAGACTGAAATGGGTTTTGCCTCGCTTACACAGATAACAACTTTTATAAGAACTTATAAGAGACTAGTTGATTTGACACTTCTCCTTAGGCAGTAATGTACTTGCCACAGGGGCCACCAATGGAAGAAAGTGCTTTGTTTGTAGTTATGATGTGTGGGCTTCTGAGATCCTTGCTTTGCAGCTAGCCCAGTTGAGACCAAAACAAACGTTCTTACAGACTTTTTACAACTTAGGCCAGCCAAGTCTGAGCCTTTGCTCCTTTTTAACAAGGACCATACCTCGTAGTCACCTCAATCATTTCAAGGCTGTGGGCATGGGTCTGGCAAGCTGAGCACAGACCAGAAGTGGCATCATTCCTCCCATTCCCCCTCCCCTGTGGTAGCCGCTACCAAATTGCTTTAGTTTACCCTTCGTGGCACTTGCCCTTTCAGTGGGAGGCTCGATTGAACACTTTCTCCCAGAGTGGCGATTCATCACGTCAGACAGATTGGTCTTACAAATTGTTCATCAAGACTACGTCCTACCTTTTCATTTTGAACGGCTAAACATTCCCCCCTATCAGAGAGAATTTCAGAAGAGCGCCTGTCTTTTCTTCGGCAGGATATGCAACTGTTACTCTCTATAGGTGTTGTCTAATGGGTAGAGGACTTGAAAAGAAGAAAGGGTTGCTAATTTTGCTATTTCCTTGTGAAGAAAAGGATGTGGTTTTCAACCTATTGTGTACCTTTGGCCTCTGAATGCCTTACTGTTGAAGGACCAATTCAAAATGATTTTGCTAGCCCAGATCCAGTCTGCTCTGGACCCCGGTGACTGGATTGTGTCCTTGTACCTGCAAGATACGTATTTTTTATATATATGTTCTACAGCCCCATAAATCTTATGTGTAGTTCAGAGTATGACCGGAGCATTTTCAGTTTGCTCTGCTCCCTGTTGGTCTCACCAGCGCCCCATGGATGTTCGCAAAAGTGATGACGGGTAACACGACCCATCTTCGGAGATCACGGATACATCCTGCTTAATCTGTGGGCTAACAAACCCCTCATGAGGATCGAAGATTGAGGGACATTTGTACTGTAATGATGCACAGTGGGTCAGATGGGTGCAAGATCGCCCTTGAATGACTAAAGGTTTTGATTGTCCTCCACTTTAAACAGTTAAGGAGATTCCATTTTTTTCTGATTTGAGTGGCAGGCCCTTTGAATTGTAAGATGTTTATTAGCTCCTTTGTCCTCTGTGTGGCGCAATGCAATACACGTGCTGCTTGAGGTTCTGCAGGAACAAAGATCCGGGGGCTTCCTCTTCAAGTAGGGTGGTAGTAATATGGGGCTTATCTCTCCTTTTCAATGGCTTAATTTCATTTAGGAAAAAAGTCATCTGAATTTTTCATGGTTGTCGTTTCCTGTATACATTTTGCAAGCAAGTGCCATACTTTTGCAGCTTATCCAGAGAAGGATGTGCCTCCAATGTTTTTCATCTTGTGGTGTGATATGATTAGTGAAGATGTTAATAGGGCAGTTGCTAGCCCTTTGCTATGTGAGGAATGCAGAGTATCTTTGAAGCAGATCTTCTGGCAATAGTGAGCCAGTGGAGGGCATCTAGGGCTGGTGAGATGTGGTTGTGCAGGGGATGACTTGCCGCTGCATTCTGGATTCTCTAAAGGTGATTAATGACCAGCACTGAAGCTCCATGCAGGCCATTTGGGTAGCTCGATCATTCTATAACATGAGACGTAGTAGCCTAACCTTTTGGAAAACTCAATGATGAAAGATAAGTCATTGTGTCTGCATAGTATGGAAACGATTTTTTTACCTGTTCAATTTCAAAGCTCATTGAGAGGGTCAAGTCCAAGATAACCCCCAAATTTCTTAAAAAGTTTATTTTTTCCAAAAACGAAATTGATTCATTGATAGCACAATGTGTGTATCATTGTAGGAAGGTGGAATCTGACTACATGGTTGCCCCATTTTTTTTCTGGTGTTTTGATATTTTTTTACTTAGTTTCGCTGGCATCCTGCTAACCAGGCCCCCAGCCTATCTGATTTCCTCTATAAATTGATTGCATGTACATTAGGTAAACTCCAGATTAGTTACTGAGTTACCCTTGTGAGTCCCTAGTATATGGTACCTTAGGTACCCCAGAGGCCTACCAGGGGCTGCAGAATGTATTATGCCACCCCTGGGAAGCCTTCCAAACTGGCACCACAGGTCTGCTACTGCAGCCTGGGTAGGGTGGTGCATGCACCCGTTACTAAGGTATAGGTTACCTATATCTACCTTCAATCACTGACTCATATAATCCTATAAGTCACTCCTATGGCAGGCCTTCTCAATCCTGAAGGCAGAGTGCGTGGTTTTGCGTGAGAGGGTACCCTTGTGTCAGAATCTCTGGGGCGCGGTGGGACACCGCTGACCACAACCGCCGAAAATGAGGCCGATCCACACGTCACGAGCGGCTCAGGAACCACAAGGTCCGGCATGCTTAGCGCACTCATCGCGCACCCGGAAATGCGTACTTAATGCGCATTGGACGGAAGGGTCACTGTTGAATATTTTGGTTACTGGCCGGCCGTCCTTTGTGTCCCGCTGAACCTTGGATCCTGGGAACACGGAGCTGTGTGCAGTTTCGGACTTGGAGGCGGTTCCGCATTACGGAACTCAGGTACCCAGTTACAGGAAGCGAGCGGCTGCTCGTTTCAGATTACCGACTTGGAGTCCGGGTAGAGCATTGGTTTTTATGCTCCCGGGACGGACTGGAACAGAGACGCCCGCCAAAGGAGGTGGTTGCTGCGTCTCTGTTTTGGGAGGCTTGTTTATTGATACGGACCCCTCGGTGGAGCGCCCGGCCGGGTGTTCCCGAGGCGAGAGTCTGAACTAAGAGGACGCCTTGGCGAGAATACCCCGTCAGTCGTTCTCGAACTGCATTTTCGGCCGTTACTCTGCACAGTGTCCTCTGTTGGCTGGATACCGGGACCGGTGTCCATGCAGAGGACGGTTGGCTCTCGGCCCTCATGATCCCAGGGCCAACGACTGATGGGTAACATATGAATTGCCTTTACTTTGCGAGACTAAGAATCGCTTGTACTATAGTTTTCCCTAACTTATGTGTACTTGTGATTATTAAACAAGAACATAGCAGTACACTTGTATCTTGTGGGGTTTTCCTTACTAAACATACTCGATCCCGAGAAACAGGGAGATTACACCTTGCATGAGCAGGACCCCTCTGCAGCTTTCGGAATCTATTCTCTGAAGCAGTTCTGTGATGCAGCCAGACAATATACTCTTAAGTGCATTATAACCTCGCTGTAAATGCTAACTTTGGAATGGCAGCGTGGAAACAAGTTGTGTTTGAAGTCAAACACTTTGGAATCCTACCTCCCCACCAGGCCTGGCTGCGGGGGTAGAATTCCACCCTTCTAGAGGGAGAGACATGTACACACTGACATAACCGGTAATAGTTTAAAAGAGCCCCAGCCAGAGGAGGTCATCTCGGCCATCTCCAGGCTTAAACTGGGAAAGGCCCCAGGGCCTGACGGCTTTACGGCTATCTTCTATAAGACCTTTTGTACCCAGGTGGCACCGCTCTTGACCGCCCTCTTTAATTCCTTCTCGGAACCGAGGGTGATCACGGAGGATCTCCTGGATGCCTCTATATCGGTTATCCCTAAGCCAGGTAAGGATCCGTCCAGTTGTGCGGCCTACCGGCCCATATCACTGCTCAATATTGACTTGAAGCTATACACTGGCATATTGGCTGCACGTCTGGCCCCACTGATGCCGAGACTGATAGTTCCAGACCAGGCTGGGTTCATCTCGGAGCGGCAAACGGTGGACAATACCAAGAGAGCGCTCCACCTTATCGAGAAAGCCACGCGCACGGAGGGGGAGTACATGCTACTCGCTATCGACGCAGAAAAGGTGTTCGATCGTGTCCACTGGCCGTATCTGGAACAGGTTCTCATGAAGGCGGGGCTGGGGGACAGATTCCGCACCTGGGTCTTGAACTGTTATTCACGGACCTCGGCGACGGTCCGCGTCAATGGATGCTCCTCGCCACGTTTTCCCATAGAACGAGGCACAAGACAGGGGTGCCCACTGTCACCTTTGCTCTTCGCCTTATATATGGAACCCTTGGCTCAGGCGATCCGACTCGCACCTGCGGTACATGGGATAAAAATGGGCGCCTTCGAACATACCATCAGCCTTTACGCGGATGATGTACTACTCTCATTATCTTCCCCCCGAATCTCGCTCCCGGCCTGCATGACGGTTCTGAAGGACTTCGCGGAGGTGGCTGGCTTTAAGATAAATCTCAGCAAGTCAGTCGCACTCGACCTTTCCTTGCAGGAGTCCACGAAAGCACATTTACAGGAGCTCTTTCCATTTCCTTGGGCGCCGGAAGCCGTTCCATACCTGGGCATCCAACTGGCGAACACCCTGCAAGCCACGGTCCGCCTCAACTACACGAGGCTACGACAAACTATCAGGTCCGAGATAGGCAGGTGGAAACACCTTCCGCTATCCTGGCTGGGCCGGGTGGCGGCGATAAAAATGACCATCTTGCCACAGATTCTCTATGTATTCAGAGCCATCCCCATGCGGCCTCCGGATGGGTGGATCCGTCCGACTCAGTCTGAACTGGCGCAATTTATCTGGAATGGGCGCCTCCCGTGGATGAAACTGCGCCTGGCGATGCTGCCTCCTGAGAATGGGGGTTTGGGCCTCCCTGACCTGTTGCTGTACTACCAAGCCACACAGTTAAGAACGCTAGTGGAGTGGAGTAAATGGGAGTCGGAAAAACATTGGCTCTTTCAGGACCAGGCGGTGGCGGGCCACACGTTGCAGGAGATTCCCTTTCTGCAGCGGAAGCATCGCCCTCCCAACCTCTATGCCTCGTTTATCATGAGGACCCCTCTAGAGGTATGGGACCGGGTAAGTGTAACACACGAACTGACGTCCTTCCCCTCCCCGCTGACGCCCCTGCTTAATAACCCTGATTTTAACCCCGGCATGGACACATCTGCCTTTGCGAGATGGGCCCCAGCGGGTTGCAGGGTGCTTGCACATATGTATGCGGCGGAGGGAGTCCTTCCCTTTGACGCCTTCTGTCGAGAATATGACATGCCAGAGGAGGAGCGCCTACGTTATCTTCAGGTGCGCCACTGGGCCCTTCATGCGACCACGAGGGAGGGTGCAGACCACAAACTTAACGCATATGAATATTGGCTGCTCTCGAGGAAGTCAGATCGTAAGCTCATCTCTGATCTCTATCGTATGCTCCTTGGGCGGTACACTTACATTCACAACTCGGGGAAGGCACGGTGGGAGAGGGAGCTGGGACGGGAATTGGGTAATAAAGAATGGGAGGGAATTTGCTACAGAGCCCGCCACTCCGCACATCACATTGGTCTTACCGACACCCTCACGAAAATCACCTATTACTGGTACTACACCCCAGAAAAACTTCATGAGATTGATCACACACGAGAGGCGCTGTGCTGGAGAGGCTGTGGAGGGAGGGGCACATTGGTTCATTTGCTTTGGGACTGCCCATGCCTACAGGACTACTGGAGCAAAGTACTGGATGAGGTGGACCAACACCTGGACACTACACTTCCAAGGTTTCCCGCATACGTACTGCTGGGTTCTCCCAATCCTGTTACCTATCCTCTGCGCTCCCAGCGGGGCAGATTGATAGCGATAGCCCTGGGATCTGCGTTGCAAAATATACTCACGTTCTGGCGCTCTGCCCACATCCCTACCTTTCAGGGTTGGTTACACCGTCTCTGGAACGTTCTAGGGATGGAAAAACTGTCTTTGGGGGCCAGGGGGGAGGGGGATAAATACCCAGACTTGTGGCGTCCCTTTTTAGCTCTCCTTGCTACAGAATTCAGGGAAGTGACCTGTCCCAGGTTCCTGCGGCTTCTCCGGCTGCCGGATGATCTGGCTACGGAGTCGACAGAGTAGTCAACAGCACCTACAGTGTGTGTGGTTTGGACCTGGAACGAGGGTGGAGGGTGGAGGGGGGACGGGGACGGGAGTTAGAGGGGGTAGTTTGACGGCGTTTTTGTTTGGAGGGATCAGGGCAAGCAGCACTGGAGGGATGGGGCTGGCTCAGCTTTTGGACCGCGTTAACCCCGTGGGTCCCTTTTTCCTCATTCCGGGTTGAGCTCTATGGACTGGGGTTACCAAACTATTGACCTTGGCTGGGATCCCCGGTGTACATATGCTGTGATATGGCTCTCCCTCATGATTGCAATTGTTTTTGCTGTAAAAAAGCTGTATCATCGCTAGTGGCCGAATGTTGACGCCGCTTACTGGATAACGCATTATATTGTTCTTCATCTATGTGTGCAGCACAATAAACATACTTTAAACATAAAAGAGCCCCAGCATCACAAAATGGATGCTGCAGCCACAGACACAAGTCTGACCTCCTGCTGCTGGACGAATCTCCGTCAGGGGAGGCCTGGACAATAGGTTTCCTGTCACAGGGAGGTGTAACCACCTCCCAGACAGACTTTAGTGTATTGGGGCTGGGTGGATCCATTCAGAGAATGCTTTTCAGACAGTTGCCGGTCTGCATTTCTGAGGCTCCCGCCAGACCCCGAAGTATTTGCGACTCAGAACACAGACTTCCAGACTTCTCAGAGGCCGACCCGAGATCCCAGCAAAGCTGAGACCCGCAGCCCTCACGAGTGACGTGGGACTGCAACTCCTGGACACCATGCACATTTGCTAGTGCATCCACTTCCCGAGCTTTCCCGAAGTTGTGCAATTGGCTACTTGTAGTCAATGCCCCGAGCACCATCTGCACCGAATATTTTGTTCCTACACTCCATGAGTGTTCCATGAGCCCGCTTCTAGCATTTCTGTTTGAGGCCCCTTCGCGATCCCTGGTCCGTCGACTGGTGGGTCCCAACGAAGGTAACTCTTCTTTTCCTTGAGCTTCCCTGGTTGCTCCAGACGTGCCCTGACTCCCCTCCAAAGGGTGAGTCCCTCAGATCTTGCTGGTCTGCACCGAAGCCAATCTCTGATTTCTGCATGGGTTGCTGTTGCCAAGACTTGTTGGGCCCAATCCGGAATCCGACACCGCAGAACTCAACATCCTTTGTGGGAAAGCTCGAATCCAGCTCCTGGTCTTCGTCGATGGCTGAAGAGTCGAGCTTCACCTTCTTCACCTGAAATCACCCGACATCAGTTGGCATCTTCTCATCATCTTCCTGGTCACTGGCATTGGGGAGGACCTCTATGAAGGGGTAATCCTGCGACACTATGCAGGTCGTATACTCGATTCCTTCAATCACTGGGGAATCTACAGCGAGTTGATGAGCACTTTGGTCCTGATGAATTGCCTTAGTGGCATGAAACATGTCGACCACACCTTTGATTGAGGGTTGAATGAGGCTTGATCACCCTAATTGTCACGCCTCAATACCCCTCAGTTTCACTGAATTTTAATAAGGCAGTGAGCCATGGTATTAAAGTCTTCTTAATGGACTCGACTGACCTCTTTTAACCACACTCACGCTCACTTTTGCACTTTTTCTTAGGCCCCTCACACACATGCATCCATTGGCTAAGGAATAAAAGAACTCCGCTAAAGCGTAGCACTGAGTGCTACCCGACGGGCATTGCATCGCCAGCCTGCCGCAGGAGCAGGAAGCCAATGATGACGCTGTACGATCATCGGGTGGGATGGCAATAGCCGTCCAACCTTTGACTTGTGTGAGGCATCCTTTATTCCGATAAGGGATTATTCTAATCCCTACTCCAGACACTTCTAGAAAGAGAGGTTTTCCTAACTTTAATCTATCCTCTGCGGGGAACTCTGTACACTTTTTGTTGGTTTCCACTGGCAAGTGACCCAGACTCTGTCCCCTCTGCTTTCAGGTTCTTTACATCTCCGATCCACCATTGGATCCACCCGGACACTTTCCACTTGGTCGCCAGCAGCCCTTTGCAGCAGCTCACCATTGAAATCGACGACGAAACCTGGCACAAAAAGACACCTATGCACCCGGCTTCCATGGGTGGGGTAACTCTGGTACTTCGGTGCTCCCGTAGGTGTTGACAAGACTCTAGGCCTTGTATCTCGGTCAGTCGTGGTTCTTATACCACCTTCTTAATATATGGTTTGGTGCGCCCATAGGGCTCATGGTAAATTGTGCTAATTTACTGTGTGCTAAATAAGTTTACTGAATGTACTTTTGCCTCTAGCCTTATAAAGAGACTAGAGGGATGTGTTTAGAATAAATACATATATTTTATATATATACCTGGTGTGGTTCTCCTTTTCATTTGTTCATTCATGAGATTATAGACTGGTAAAACAAGCTGCTTTACAATCCTTTAAGACTTAGCCTGAGGCTGCTCTCCACAGCTACCAATAGGAAAGTTTTTTTTATAGGTTGTCTTTAAACCTACCATCAATAAGGGTCGTTTGGACTGGTGCAAGGTGCCCACTAGAATATTTCCAGCATCAAGTGGGTTCCAAATTTGTAATTACGAATTTGGAACCCACTTGGTGCTGTAGGGAGTACTCTCCCCGATCTAATGATTATACTATTCCGTTAGAAGAACTCTGAAATATGAAAATGAATAGAGTTTAAATTATTATCTGAGAAACACTTGACTTCTGGAATTGGCTCTCGTCCTTTCGAAGAAAATTACCTCTATGCCCTGAAGAAGTCATTTGGGTGATTGTGCCCCATGACGAAACACGTGTTGGCATTGGTTTTTGCTCTATTGGCTACATTCTGTGTGAACTTTATGGATTATGAAGATTGAGATTATGATGAAGAACATTTGATGTATGAAGAGAAAAGAAAATAAAATAAAAAGAACTGATCCAATGAACTCTGAAATAGTATTAATCTGATTTGGTTTATCTTTTCTCTTAAAGAAATATAAGAAACTGTTTGATTGTGCTCAGTGACAACCCATCCTTTTTCATTGTATTCTCTGTTTTTACAGAGGAGCTTTTTGGGGACGCAGGTGGCCGTTTTTCCCTTGTTCCCTTGAGCCATTTACTTGGAGAAAACTGAATGAGTTGGTGTTGCGCAAGAGTTACCCAGCCACTACTTTGTCTTGCTTTGAAAAAGTCATTCATGTTGGCTTGGATATGACAGATTGTCATGTAGAGCCTAAACGTGCATAGGATCTGCGCGTTTAGACAACATAAACTAAGGGATTGGTGTTGAGACTGATTCTGGACACCCCCACAGGATATGTTAGCCTTTAGACCAGCTAGCTCGCAGTGCCACTATAAGTTTCCTAATCTTACCAAGGAGTGAATCGTTTCTGGCAACCATCTGACATGACCACTCTTGATCCGTCTGGGATCGTGGAAACAGTACAGTACTTTTTGCTCAGTCACTCGTACTCACTTAGTCTCAGAGAAATATACAGAATAAACGATGGGGACATTTTCATTAAGCATTTTTCCCAACCAGCCTCATTCTAGTATAAAACATATGTGTTGCAACAATTAATAGACAGAAGCTAACGTAAGAGATTACAAGCACCAACAGAGTAAATAGAAGGTGGAATTCTACCATGGTGCTAAAACAGTGAATAAATGCCGGCATATATACACCATAATCAAGCGTACTCTTACTATGCGGACCCTATCCAAGTGTACCTAGCATGTATGAGGGTGTAAATCTAAGAATCCCCTAGGAAAGAGCCAACCCCATTACCTGATAGGAGAGAACGAAGGACCCCATCTTGGTCTCGAGTTGGACACCCCGCAAGGAATGTCAGACCACTGCCTGCTGGAGCTTCTGCAGGCGAGAGCCCCAGTGTCTTGTGTCCGCTTCAAAGTGTCTCCTATGTTTATCTAGGAATGGTATGGGTCTTTTATACCATAAAGATAGCCTCTGGGTTCCTAACACAATCAATATGTTATGAGTAAGATTGTGTAAATGAGCCTAAATCAATACCTGCAATTATGCAAAGTAGTTATTTTGCCCTAGGATGAAAATTATCATGACTGTTATACAGAGTATGTTCCTTCGGTTATGTACATCATGTGAAGGTGGCTTTTCCAATAATCCTAATGCATAATAAATGAGACTAGTTTCAAGGGAACCAACCAACATTTATTCAAAACATAACTGGGTGAAACATCAGTGCTTAGAACTGTTATACAGAGCAAGGTAGGACAAACGTAGGTGAAAGGTTGTTTGCTACTTAGGCCTAGTTTGGGGCACATAACAAGATTGTTCGGGAAGAGCAGTCCATACCATTGTGATGCTTCATCACTATGTGTGGATGTGATTTCCCCAGTGTTTTCGGGAGATGTGCAGGCATTCCATTTGGATATACACTTTGATTCATTTGCCTATGTGGCAAAAAAAGCTACCCACCCCTTTAAACGTTTTTAAGGCCTCTCTACCAGATTTCACCTTTCTAGGCTACTCCAGGGCATTGACGTACAGTCAGTGCCTGGCACCTCTGCAGCATTCAACCCAGTCCTTTTGGGACCCAGGACAGGAATCAAGAAGGCACTGCACAGGTCCCCAAGATCTTTTCAGAGGATGGTAGACTTGGACCTGCAGGACAGGAATATGAAAATAAAAGTCCTACAGTCCCATAGAGGTTACCTGCGGTTCAGGGTAGGTCAGGACCATTTTCAATGTGCTGTTCTCCTCTTCAGCCTCAACACAGTGCCCCTTGGTTGTTCATGGAAGTGATGGCAATGGTTGCCACCCATCTTCAGAAGTTAGGGGGGCCATTTTTCCTCCTACTTCAACAATGGACTGCTTAACGTGGGCTCAGGGTAGTCAGTCAGGGACTATCTCCAGACAACTGCGACCCTCCTGACATCATTGGGGCTCTTGACCAATATGTTGAAGTTGCATCTGTCTCCTCCACAGAGACTTCCTCTCATTGGAGATGTCTGGCATAGGGTGTATGTCAGTGCCTTCCCTCCATCGCAATGAGTCCAGAGCGTTCAGGCACTGGTAAGAGTAGTTCTGAGGCTTCTTGGCCTCTGCTCATCGACTATGCCAGGTGGCATATACAGGCTCTGCTGTGGCATCTGTAATCTCAGTGGGCCTAACACCAAGGAAACCTGCCTGATTTCATTCAGGTTTCGGAGGAGACTACAAGAGATCTGCAGTTGTGGCTACTTGACTGCAGTTAGACAAGCAGCAAATATCTTTCCTTGCCCCACCTACAGTTGACGGTGGTCACTGATGAATCATTGCTGGGTTGTGGACCGGAATCAAGCATCCTAGGACCGGTTTCTGGCTATCAGCCGTCATCAGCCAGGATAGCTTGACTCCAGTGGTGACTGGGGGGGAATGTTTTGCCATTGTGCAACATCCGTCCATCATCTTATGTGTTTTGCTGTTAACCCTAAGTGGGAAGGGTATGCCCAGACGTGGGTCCCGTGCTCACTGCGCCACTGCAGTCAAGCTATCCTGGCTGAAGACGGCTGATAGCCAGAAACCGGTCCTAGGATGCTTGATTCCGGTCCAGGGAAGACGAGGCTTGTCAGTTCGGTCTGGACTGTTCCCATGAGGCACAGGGTCAAGACTGATTTGTATATGGCCATGTCTGAACTGGGGTGGCTTGGTGAGCAAAATAACAATGGATTAAACCCTGATCTGTGACTGGGGTGAAAGTTTTGCCATTGTGCAACATTCCGTCCATCATCTTGTGTGTTTTGCTGTTCACCCTATGTGGTGAAGGATATGCCCAGACTTGGGTCCAGTGCTCACTACGCTACTGGAGTCCAGCTACCCTGGCTGAAGACGGCTGTTATCCAGAAACCGGGCCTAGGATGCTTGATTCCGGTCCCGGGAAGACATGGCTTGGCAGTTCGGTCTGGACTGTTCCCATGAGGCACAGGGTCAAGACTGATTTGCATATGGCCATGTCTAAACTGGGGTGCCTGGTGAGCAAAATAACAATGGATTAAACCCAGATCTGTGACTGGGGGGTGAATGTGTTGCCATTGTGCAACATTCCGTCCATCATCGTGTAGGTTTTTGCCATACAATGGCAACTAGCAGCATGTGAGAGCACTGCTGAGAAAACGTCTGGATTCAGTCTGGTGCCTGGGAATATTCTAAATGTGATGAATTTGGGTTAGATCAAGTATCTAACGAAAAGAGCTTCAGCAAAGGTATGGAACTTGTTCTCCCTACCTAGGTTCCTGTTCAGTGGAAATCTACTTTTGTATACAACACTTTTTGTAACTAGGTTTGGACTACCTAAGTCTCACAAATACACATACGTTGTATAAAAACATATGTCAGAACCGTCTTCACTAAAATATAAGAAAGTCAATCCCGTCCGGTTGCTTATATTTGACGATTGAAATTACTCGACGCCTCGCTCGAATTTTCAGCTAAAGCTGCGTTTGTCCTGCCTCGTTGCGCAACCTAAGAGTCCCGGATGTGGCGTTTGTGTCAGAGGTGACACAACGTATGAGGCTCACGCAGCGCAGGGAGAGGCAGGGGGTACGGCTCTGTTTCTGCTGCTGCCTGGCAACATGATCCAGTCCAGATGCGGCAGCTGCTCAGTGGCGCAAGCCGAGGCAGGGGCCGCCCAGTGGGTATTCATCCAAAGTCCGCATCATTCAAAAAATACATTTATTTAGCGATTTGTTTTATTATTAGGAAGTGAAGCATGGGCAGAGCTGTCCTTGGAATTTAGCCATGGCTTTTTTTCCCCATAACTCTGCAGATGTGTTTGTTTTTCGAGTGCGCGTCATCGTTGTGAGCAAAATGGTTTGATGATTATCATCAAGGAGGACGTGTAAATCTAAGGAGAGGGTACACTTTCTGAGAACTCTCAAGACTTCCGCACTGGCGTTCCCAATTCTAGTATGAATACAGCGCTGTCCCCAATGATTTGAGAGCCATATAAACAAGATTTCGTTCCATGAATCAGTCACTTCTGCGTCAGTGCCTCTGTAGGGCTGGAGAATGGCCAGAGGGTATTCATGGGGCCTGCCCTACACAGCTGCTGAGACATCCCCGCGTTTAGCCGACATGATGGCTCAGTGACACTAGAGGGAGTGTGACCTGCAGGTCGTGAGCTTGAAAGAGCCAACTTTGGCCTTTCAACAAGTCCGTAATTATACGGTGTATGTATTTTTCTCGAAGCTCGACGATTGCCCCCCACATAAACGAGGCTTCTAGAATCGTACCGTATGAGCTGTGCAAGGATCTAAATGGCGTCCCTCGATGGTCTGGATAAAGGTGGCACGTAATAGTGAGGTGGCACTGGCTCCTGTGCATCCGAAGTATATATTGCATTTAAAATGGTGGTGTCCTGGTAGCACCACGGGCAGTGCTTTAAATGGGCCAGTACTGTCCGGTATGGAGTACCTGTACTTTTTTTATTTTGAGGCAGAGTACTGGGACTTCTCAAGAGTAATGCTAAACTTTTCATTGGAGAGTATCAGCACTTCTCAGAAACAAGAAACAAGCAGGTACTTGTACTTCTATTTTTCCATTTCAAGCACTGACCATGGCCATTTATCTCTCAGTAGGTTCTGGTGGCTTAGTGGACTAATGCATCCACTCCAGCGGCCTACATTCAACCTCATGGTCACATGTTCAAATCCCAGTGGGGCCACTCAGCCTTTCATCCATCTGAGGTCGATAAAATGATTACCGTTGGGTAAGAATAAACAGCTGTTATTGAGAGCCAAGATGCCTACATGTGAACGAGGCTTTACAAATACACAAAATATGTTAAATACATGTATCAGATTTCTTCAAGCATGTTCCCAATTGGCGATTTGTCTATCCTTGAGGAACATATCTGATTCGCCAGCAACACATCACATGGACCTATGCCCTGTTGACGGGTGTTGCCAGACATCTTAATTTAAGATATAAATCAAATGAAGAGAGAACCCCGAATTACCTAGTGAAATAGATTTTATAGAAGTGTTCTGGACATCCTGCAAAGCCGCTCAAACGTATTACAACTATCCAGTCAGAAGACTTCTGTGTTCCTTCCTTGTTGATGGGGGGCGTCCATGTCAGGACCCTATCCGATACACCGAGTGAACGGCATAGAGAGCCAAAAGGTATGATATTGTTTATACTTCTGTACTTTATATACAATTGAAATATTGCAAAACAAAGGGATTTTGATTGATTGAAATAGAGAGCTGAAGGTCAGAATGGACTATTTCATTCTTGGCCTGAGCACTGGATTCTTACTCTCAATATCCAGCCTTTTCAAAAGATGTCAAATTGAGTCATGAGGGGCAGAGCAGGAGCGTACGTTATTTATGTTTAATGTTAGTGTCTTGCTAGAAAGCACTGTAAGATTCAAGATAATAGACCAAAATGTACACGAGTAATGAAACAAAACATTACCATGATATTATTTCTACTCTGTTTGAACTGTTTTTAATTATGTAAAGGTTGAGTTCCAGTCCACCAACTAGTAGTATTAATACTGTCCGGGACCCCTTTCAGCTCATTGATATCAGTTTAACAACATCCACACAAAGTGTTCCATATACCTTTGCACCAGAAGTGTCTTGTTTCTTTTGGTGATTTATGTATGTATGTATTTATTTATTTATTTTTATTTTAAAAGTTTATATAGTATGTATTAGTATAGGACGAACCTAGCTAATAAGCAACAGCGCTGTATATTACCTGAGGGTTTAGGAGACGATTCATAATGTAGGAGAGTAGGGTCTACTTCCTATGGTCACCCTCACTTTTTGCTGTCATTGTCTGGTTTTTCGACTTTAGTGTGGCTGTGGGACTGCTAATCAGACCCACAGCCCAGCTGTTCTCTCTCTAAATTGATACCATGTACTTTAGGTACATACCAGATTGGGTATTGGGTCATCTTTGTGAGCCCCTGTATAGTGTACCATAGGTACCCATGGCAAAGGTGCATCCAAGGCCTACCAGGGGCTGCAGCATGTATTATGCCACCCCTGGCTGGCCCTCCAAACTGACACCACAGGCTGATCACTCAGCTTGGGTAAGGTGATGTAATCACCCCTTACTTAGATATAGTATATCTATATCTCCCTATACATATAGACACATCTGCACCTATAAGTCACTCCTATGGTAGGCCTCAACAATCCTGGAGGCAGAGTGCTTGGTTTTATGTGAGAGAGTGCCCTAGCGTGAGCTGAGCCCTTCTGCAGCTTTCGGAACCATCCCCTTATAGCTGTTCTAGGATATAGCCATACCATATACTCTTAAGTGCATTATAATCCTTGCGGTTAACGCTAACTTTGGATTGGCTTTATCGAAACATGTCGTGTAAGGTGTCAAACACTTTGGAATACTACCCCCCCCCCCCCACCAGTTCTGGTGGCGGGGGTAGCATTCCACCCTTCTAGAGGGAGAAGACATGTAGTTACTGCTTTACCTGGTTAAAGTTAAACAGAGCCCCAGCATCACAAAATGGATGCTGCTGCCAGAGACACAAGTCTGACCTCCTGATGCTGGACGAAACTCCGGCAGGGGAGGCCTGGACAATAGGTTTCCTGTCCAGGGAGGTGCCAGCACCTCCTCAGACAGGCAGATGTGTATTGGGATGGGGGACTGCATCAGCAGATGCTTTTTGAGACACTGCCTGGGGCACACAAGGTGCACCATGCATAGCCGGGTTCAAACCAGTTGCTTGGGCACTCCAGCCCCGCTCTGGCGCAAAACTGGACAAAGGGAAAGGGGTGTAACCATCCCCTTCCCAGGTCCACCCATAGGAGGGACCTAGCAGGTAATCCAGCCCCTTAGCTTAGTATAAGTATAGGAGCTGTGTCCCCAGGACTTTAGATTATCCTGGAAAGAAACTTTGATACAGAACTCTTGGACCTTCGACATTCTATTCTAGAAGACGGAAGACATCTCCCTTGTGGTCAAGGAGTGACCACCCTGTGCAAACAGGCACCACCAGTAACTTGCCGGTCTGCTTTGTCGACGCTACCAACGGAACCCGAAGACTCAGCGATACAGGAACTGGACTCTCAGACTTCTCTAACTCCGACCCACAGCAAAGCTGAGACCCGTGGCGAGAGACGTGGGACCGGACACCCTGGACATCCTGCATTTTGCTAACTTCATCGACTCCTGAGGTAACTCGCAGTTGTGCATTGGGGTACGAGAAGCCCCAGACCCGAGCACCATTTGCACCGAAGCTCAGCCCACCACACTCCACGAGTGCCGCGTGGGGCCCGCTCTTGCATTTCAACTCAACGCTTCTTCCCGGTTCCTTGCCTGTTGGCTAGTGAGCCCCCTGAAGACTTTTCTTTCAAACTAAACTGCTTTCCTGGTTGCTCCATGCTTGCTCTAGCTTCCCTTCAAAGGAGAAGCGCCACAGACCTTGCTGGTCTGCAACAGAGCCAATCTCAATATCCTGCGTGGATTGCATTTGCCAAGGCTTGTTGAGTCCAATCCGGATACCGAACCGCAGTCAACTAGATCTTTTGAGGGACAGCTTGAATCAGCGCCTGCTCATCGTCTATGCCTCCTGGACCTCGTGGCTGGACAGATAAACTCACCTTCTTCACCTTCAAGCACGCAACATCGCCTCATTCCTTCCTGATTCCTTCCTGGTCACTGGCTAGTGACCCAGACTCTGTCCCCTCTGCTGTCAGGTTCTTCACATCACTGATCCACCACCCTTGGATCCACCCGGACACTTTTCCTCTGGTCGCCTGTAGCACTTCTTTGCAGATCCCCATAGAAAACGACGACGAAACCCGACACAAAAAGACACCTATGCACCCGGCTTCCCTGGGTGAGGTAACACGAGTACTCCAGTGCTCCCGTGTGTAGGAAGGTGGATACCTGACTATGGTTACCCCAGATTTTTTTGCCTAGTGTTTAGATGGTTTTCGACTTAGTTGGCCTGGGATCCTGCTAATCAGGGCCCCAGGCTATCTGCTCTCTCTGTAAAATGGACTCCATGTACTTTAGGTACATCTCCAATTGGGTATTGGGTCACCTTATAAGCCCCTGTACAGTGTACTATAGGTACCCAGGGCATAGGTGCATCCAAGACCTACCAGGGGCTGCAGCATGTATTATGCCACCCCTGGCTGGCCACTCATATTGACACAACTGGCTGATCACTCAGCTGGGGCAAGGTTGTGTATTCACCCTTGCTTAGATATAGTATTCCTATATCTAACCGTATATCTAGACACATATACACCTATAAGTCACTCCTATGGCAGGCCTTAACAATCCTGGAGGCAGAGTGCTTGGTTTTATGTGAGATGGTGCTCTAGCATGAGCTGAGCCTGTCTGCAACTTTTGGAACCATGTCCTTATAGCTGTTCTAGGATATAGCCATACCATATACTCTTAAGTGCATTATGAACCTTGCGGTTAAATGCTAACTCTGGTTTCGCTTTATCAAAACATGTCGAATAAGGTGTCATACGCTTTAGAATACTACCCCCTCGCCAGTTCTGGCAACAGGAGTAGCATTCCACCCTTCTAAAGGGAGAAGTCATGTCGTTCCTACTAATTCCGGTTAAAGTTAACCAGAGCCTCAGCATCACAAAATGGATGCTGCTGCCACAGATACAAGTCTGACCTCCTGCTGCTGGGAGTCCTTCCAATGAGGGAGGCTTGGACAATAGGTTTCCTGTCTTGGGAGTTGCTAGCACCACCCCAGACAGGCTCTTGTGTATTAGAGCAGGGAGGGCTGAAAGAAATGAGACACTGCCTGGGGCACACAAGGTGTTCCATGCATAGTCCAGTTCAAACCGGTGCTGGGGCACTCCAGCCCCAGCTCTGGCGCGAAACTGGACAAAGGGAAAGGGGTGTAACCACCACCTTCCCTGGTCCCACCCATAGGAGGAACCTAGCAGGTAAACCAGCCCTTAGATTTGGTATATAGGTAGGAGCTGAGTCCCAAGACTTTAGATTTATCCTGACTGAAACTCTGAAACGAAACTCTGGACCTTCGACGATCTACTTTGCAAGAAGACGACTGAAGAATCTCCCTTGTAGTCAAGGAGTGACCACCCTGCACAAGCAGGCACCATCCAGCGATCAACGGCTTGCTTTGTCGACGCTCCCGCAGGAGCCCGAGCACAGAGCCTGACAAGAACTGGTGTTACATTTGTCCAACTCATAACTAAGGTCCGATTAAGAAGCCACTTCGATTCCTGCGTGGGTTGCCTTGGCCAAGGCTTGTTGACTCCAATCCGGAAGCCGACACCGCTGATAGTGAGAGCCTTTGTGGGATAGTCCGTGCCTGACTTCTGGTCGTCGTCGACGCCTCCTGGTCCACGTGGCTGCAGAGACAAGCTTCATGACATCACCTGATTGCTTCGCGACATCGCCTGGTTCCAATCCTGGTCACTTGCTAGTGACCCAGACTCTGTCCCCTCTTCATCCTCGATTCCCCCTTGGATTCACCCGGACACTTCTCTCCTGGTCGCCTGCAGCATCTTTCTTCAACGCCCCATAGGATTCAGCGACAAAACCCGACACACTTTGACACCTATGAACCCGCTTCCTGTGGGTGAGGTAACGTGAGTACTCCGGTGCTCCTGTGAGTATTGACTATTCAACTGTCTAGGTTTTAAATAACTTTCATCGAGTCCAGTCAGAAGTGCCCTGAAAGAACTAGTTTCTAACTCTTTCGTTCCCATTCATTCTCTATGGTAACTGGCGTGTGAGTAAAGACTCTGCACATGCCTCCCGTGGGCCTCCAGCTTCCTATCCCTTGATAGTACAGCGTAGCCCCAGCGATTCCCTAGACCCTAGTCCTATTCCTTTTTCGAGCAGTGGTACTTATACCACTATTTTAGTATATA
This sequence comes from Lissotriton vulgaris, assembly GCF_964263255.1. NCBI lineage: Eukaryota > Metazoa > Chordata > Amphibia > Caudata > Salamandridae > Lissotriton > Lissotriton vulgaris. The sequence continues at coordinate 1,244,506,414 of NC_141685.1, forward strand.
GTTTAGCGTGCCCCTAGAGCCCTACTGTATGTTGTGCAACTTATTGTATTTTAATTAAGTATCTTGTTATTTGCTTGTGCCTCTGACCTCATAAAGAGTTCAGAGGGATTGTCTAGAAATAAATACATATATATTTTATATATATCCTGTGTGGTGTCCTTTCAATTGGTATTTAAAGGGGTTACATATGGTAAAACAGCTGGCTTCAAATGCCCTCTTGAGTTTTGCCTAAGACTGCTTTGTCCATGCTACCACTAGGATAGCTGGTCTATAAGGATGACTTTACAACCATCACTGTAAGGGTTGTTTGGACTGGTGCAAGGTGCTCACTAGAATAGTGAACATCATATACCAGGTCAACTTCTCACACCGTGGGTCTTGACTCTCGAAGTCTCCTAGTTTAAAAGGGTTCCATCCTAGTCCATCGGGAAGTGTCCTGTAACTTTGTAACTTCTTCGTTTCCCATTATAAGTCAATGGTAACTCGCGACTGTGTTTAGACACTGCACGTGTCTCCCGTGGGCCTCCTACTTCCTAACCTTTGGTTGTTTAGTATAGCCCCAGCGATTCTACAGGCCCTTGGCCTGCTTTTTAACTCTCACGTGGTTCTTATACCACTTTCTTAGTATATGGTTCGTGAGGCCCTTAGGGCATAACTGTATATGTGCAACTTATCGTATGCTAATTGAGTAACTTGTGATGTACTTTGACCTCTGACCTCATAAGGAGTGCAGAGGGGTTGTCTTAGAAATAAATACATATATATTTTTATTTTATTTATTCAATTTATATAGCGCATTTATCTCCTATAGGTCTCTAAGCGCTTGTATATATATCCAAGCGCTTGGATATATACCTTGTGTGGTGTCCTTTCATTTGGTATTCAAGGGATTATAATTGATAAAAACAACAAAAATGGTAATGTAAGACCCCTTAACCTGGACCAGTCAAGTATAACTTTGGAGAATAGTTTTTTCTTGAATAAATCATTATTGGTTTCAGGTGTGGTTAATGGTGAAAAAGATCCCATTGTTAATGAGCAAAGAAAATTTATTAATACAGACTCAAACGATCGGTTGAACTCATTGGATCTTTCTTTGTTAACCAAATTTGACGGGAGTTTTCAGGTACGATCAGAGCAAATAGGAAAAAAACTGGTCCTGAGGGTGGATTATGGGACAGTCTACTTCATACTATGGACTGAATTACTAATGTCCTTAACTTCCATTCAGACAAATTAGACATGCAAGTGGATATTTTAAATAAACTGGCATCACATGTAGTTGGAATAGATGAAAAGCTTCACCATCTCTCTGATCTGATTACTAAAGTACAAAAGGACAAAGAAGGTCGACTAATAACCTGTACCTGTGCTCAACTGATTGACAAAATCTCAGATCTACTGTCAATTGTTAGTTCTATGGTACAGGAGGTAAAATTGTTGTCTGTTAGAAAGGTTCAATGTATCAAAGAGGGTAACAATTGTCTTGGTAAACAAAATATTATTAATGACCCTACTGATGGTGGGGGGTCTACTATAGATCAACTAGCCTATTCACATGAAAACAGAACCAGCTCAATTCAAGATGGTACAAACAAGTCGCATTTGTTGCCTGATGAATTGACAAGTAAGAGCCCGGAGGGAAATAAATCGCCAAAGGTTATCATCAAAAATTCCACAGCCAAAAAGATCCCAGAAATTGGCCAAGTTTCGGGTGCAAAAGCTAACCCTGGGATATTATCAAAAAGGGCTAGAAAAAGGATGAGGAAAAATCATAACAAAATCCTTCATGTAGTTGAACTCCCCAGAGAGGAAGCAACCATAAACACTAAAAATATCAAAGAATCCGGAAAAGAGCCCTATTTCCAATATTTAGACTTTTAGAAGTCCCTGAAGTTAATTTAAAGGATAAACAAAATGGCCATTCCACTAAAAATCCAGTGCAGGGTGAGGCCTATGCTAGCATGTGGCCCGAGGTTTCCCAAATAAGAGACTCCATGCCTGATCAACAATATGTTGAATCAGAAAAACATGGAGAGCATACCACCCCCAATTGGGAAATTGTAAACCCTATAAATCCACATGACTCAAGAAATAAAACTCACGTTGCTCCCTCATGCACTCTAGCCCAAAAATCAATTGAGCTGCCCGCCTCAGGTCAGCAGGCAGTGCCCGCATTGGACCCTGTCGTTGTGAGGAAGCCCCCGGTTGTTTTTAGAGTTATGGATGAAAAAGGAAGTACAGATAGTCTGGTTGAAAAGAGGAAAGTCGTTTTTTGCCCTCAGTACACCACGAGAGGTTCTTATGATATTCCGAATCGCAGAAATATTCTGAAGTTATTTAATGCAATTCCAGATCTGAAGGACGTAACATCGGAAGATCTGGAATCTGTGGAGTTTAAGACCGATTGCAACAACGAAACATCTGTTACTACTTGGCGAAGTGAGGATATTGTCAGCAAAATAATTTCCAATGTTGATACATTTGACAAATGGGGCATCAAAGTCAGGAATATTTGTAGAACTCATTACCCAACCCCTAGGTCGACCTAGTGGAGGCCTCTCTATATATGTTTCCCTAATCCTTGATGTAAAACACTTTCAGATAGATCTTCAAGTAAAATGGATATTGTGTGTTAAATTAATTCCCAAACAATCAATTATTTTTCTAAATGTTTATTTGAGTTCAAAGAAAAAGATCAGGTCTACACAACTCGTACAGTTATGGGAAACGGTGAAAGTGTTCTACTATGACCATTTGGACTCGATGATCATCATTACCGGGGATTTTAACATGCACCTTTTTTCATATGAAAAAGGGATCGCACCGTCAAATATTTTATTAGAATGGGCCAACTGTGAGTTCATAAAATATAACTTAAATATCCTCAAAGACGCCAATAATACACCAACATTTAGCAAAAGTGTTAGTCCTTCCATAATTGATTACAGCATAATTTCGGAAAAACTTGTGAACGCAGTCCAAAGCTATCAGGTAGTACCAAGGATCGAGAGCGACCATAATCCTCAAGTTATTACTCTTGCTTTTGCCTTGGATTATCTGCCAGAGTCGAGAGTAATCGAAACAGTGCCTTCTGGCTTCAATCTAAAAAGACTTATATGGAATGATAAAATTAAAAAAGATATCTTAGAAGTGCTGGCCTGTCTAATTGTAGATCTACAAGATGCGATTTTAGAGGGTAATTCCATGGTAGAACTTTGGCCTTGTTTATGTACTGCGCTTTTGACTAATTTCCCTAACCTAAAAACTTCAGGCGGTAAGACGTTAATTCCCAGGAATCCAGGATGGTTTTCCCATCGCTTACAATACCTTAAAAGTAATCTTAACAAAACAATAAGATCAATATATAGGAAACCGAACGGATCTTCATACGTTGTGGTAGCTCAACAAATTAGAAAATTAAAAAATGTTTATAGGAATGAAATCTGGAAGGCTAAACAAGCATATTATGAAACTATTTGGCCCAAATTACATCATGCCTGCAAATCGAAAGATCCAAGGCTTTTCTGGAGTATTATTAACAATTTAGAAAACGGAAATAATAGAAGCAATAGCGCAAATATTGATGAATCAACTTTGGTGACATTTTTCAATAATTTTAAATGTGTTAATTTAGGCCCTCAGTGTATTGGTGGTAAAACTACTTTTACTCGCACTAACTGTCCAAAGATAATAGAAATATCGGGGCAAGATAAAATACGCACCCCGGATATTGAGTCATGGACGGTAGATAAAGTAAAAAAAATTGATAAATAAGATTCGATCAAACGGTGCGCCAGGCCCCAACGAAATGCCAAACGCCATCTTTAAAGCTACTTTAAAGGATTGGCTAGAGTTCCTTACGCTCCTGTTTAATGATGTACGCAGAACCTGTAAAATTCCTATTTCTTGGCAAGGAAGCATCATACAACCAATTTATAAAAGTGGCCCCCAAGATAATCGAGCAAACTATAGACTAATAGCCCTAACAGATGTTGATGCCAAAAATTTTGCAAGCTGCCTTCTAGAGGAACTGGAATCATGGGCTTCAAGAGAAGGTCTGATACCAAATTTACAAACTGGTTTTAGAAAGGGCGAATCCACTTATACAAACTTGGTTTTATTAACTCTATTAGGCGAAAGAGGTAAATTCAGGAAACAAAAATTGTATACATGTTTTATTGATTTAAAAGCTGCCTTTGACTCTGTGCCCGAGACTTATTATGGACAAAGTTAGCTGATTGGGGGATATCTGATACACTTTTAAAAATGATCAAATTATTATACTCGCATACTTGGGTCCAGATCAAAGTAGGCGATGGTAAAAATACACCTCAAACCTTGAAACCAATATCGGCTTGAAACAAGGTTGTGTTTTGGCCCCTTGCCTTTTCAATCTTTTTATGTCTGACCTTCCAGCCCATTTTAAAGACCTTAATGCCCATTCACCCTCTGTGATGGATAAAGAAATCAAATACTTACAATATGCTGATGACACTATTTTACTAAGCCAGACTGTTATAGGTCTTAAAAGATTAATAGACTCTTTTAATCTATATGTTAAAAGAAATGGTCTAAAAATAAACACAAAAAAACTAAAATAATGACCATGGGAAAAGGTAATTTAGGAGTAAAAGAATGGAATATCAACGGTCTGGTTATTGAGTGTGTAAAATCTTACAAATACTTGGGGATTACATTTGATCCTAATTTATCTTTTAGGAAACATTTTAATAACCTTTAAGCTAAAGGATCATCTCTCACATTCGCCTTTAGAAAACTTAGAGATAAATTACTATGCCCGAACTATGATCATTTGTTAAAAGCCATGAAAGCGAAGTTAATTCCCTCTTCGGACTACGGTTCTATTATTTTTCGGGGCAAAGATGCGAAATTACTAGACGACATTGAAATACGGGCATACAAATCGGTCTTTAGAATTCCAAAACACATTAGCCGTGCAAATGTTAGACTCGAATTTGGATCGAAGAAACAGTGTCTAGTCAGACAATCTACATTTTTAAAGTCCTTACTGTTATTATCCAGATCCGAGGAAGGTTCGTTGGCTAAGCTGTGTTGGCTTGAGATCCAAAGAGGGGCCCATTTGAAAAGCTGGCAAACCTATTTAGATGAATGTTTACACACCTTTGAATGCCCGAAATTAGTGGATGAAACAAGGAGTAAAATGGTCTACAAAAACAATTAATCAGCAGCCCTTTTGTCTTGTATGAATGTCTGACATAATATCGACAGACAGAATATCGACATGCAAAAATATCGGAGCAAAAATATCGACAGCAAAAATATCGGAATCCTATCTTCATTAAGGTAAGTACAAAAATATCGAAAAAATAATATCGAAGTACAAAAATATCGGAATCAAAAATATCGTTTTTTTAAATGTATTAATAATAATGTAAAAATAATATTTAAATACATATAATTTTACAAGTATTAAATAAAAATATTAAAACAAAATTAAAACTAATACATATACATTTCAAATAAATAAAACACTTAAAAATTTAAAGTAATTGTAATTTTTTTCATCTAATTTATTTGATGTAATGTAATATTTTTTTGTTTTTACCCTGTACGCCTGTACCCCAAAAACCCAAAACTGACCCTGAACCCTAAAAATATCCCTGTACCCCAAAAACCCAAAACTGACCCAGAACCCTAAAAATACCCCTTTACCCAAATACTGAAAACTGACCCTGAACCCTAAAAATACCCCTTTACCCAAAAACTGAAAACTGACCCTGAACCCTAAAAATACCCCTTTACCCATGAACTGAAAACTGACCCATAACCCTAAAAATACCCCTTTACCCAAAAACTGAAAACTGACCCTGAACCCTAAAAATACCCCTTTACCCAAAAACTGAAAACTGACCCTAAACCCTAAAAATACCCCTTTACCCAAAACTGAAAACTGACCCTGAACCCTAAAAATACCCCTTTACCCATGAACTGAAAACTGACCCAGAACCCTAAAAATACCCCTTTACCCAAAAACTGAAAACTGACCCAGAACCCTAAAAATACCCCTTTACCCAAAAACTGAAAACTGACCCTGAACCCTAAAAATACCCCTTTACCCAAAAACTGAAAACTGACCCTGAACCCTAAAAATACCCCTTTACCCATGAACTGAAAACTGACCCTGAACCCTAAAAATACCCCTGTACCCATGAACTGAAAACTGACCCTGAACCCTAAAAATACCCCTGTACCCAAAATTAATTAATATTATTTAATTACCAATTAATTATTAATTAACAATAACAATAAAGTAAATATATTAGCACATTTGCTGTAATTAATTTAATTTAATAATTAATATTATTTTGCCCAATTAATTAATAAAGAATAACAATAAATTATATATAAAAAATTACTATAATTAATGTAATTAAATAATGAATAATAATTAATTACCAAATAATTAATAATTATAAATATGTAAAAAATTATAATAATTAATTAACTAATTAATAGAAATTAATTACCAATTAATTATTAATTAAAATATGTACAAACATATATCAATAAATTAATTATTATTAAATTACTTCCCACCCTATTCCCCTATAAACCCATAACCCGCTACAGAACATATTTATCAATTAATCAATTAATTAAAAATAATTAAAAATTAATTGTCAATTAATTAATTAATAATTCCTACTAATTAATAATTAATTTAACATAATTAAATTACTTCCCACCCTATTCCCCTATAAACCCACAACCCGCTACAGTAGTAAAAGACAATATTTAATTAAATTACATTAAAAATAAATAATAAAACATAATAAATACAATATAATATACACTAAATTTATTTAAAAATTGATATTAGTAACATCAAAGTTATTAATTTCGATATTATTAACATCGATATTTACAACTTCGATATTACTGATATCATACCAATATCGATATTTAGACTGTCGATATTACTTACCTTCGATATTTTTGTATATCGATATTTAAACTTCGATATTTTTGTATATCGATATTTAAAAATCGATATTTTGTCTGTGTACCGTCTTGTATAATGGACAAAGATGAACTAAGGGGAAAAACATCTTTGGTCAATTGCTAACTCTTTTATTAAATTGTATCCCCAACTTTATCTGCTATTTCATTTAAAACCTCTAATTAAGAATACATTTATGTTGTTAAGGTTTGGGAGATACCCAACCAAAGATGGAATCCCAAAATGGGAAAAAAGTGGCCATCTAATGTCTGTAGATTATGTGGCAAGAATGAAGAAACCTTACAACACATAGTGCCCAAAACTGCTTGCAGAACGAAAGATGATTTTGAAGCCGATTTTTAAGGAAATGGGAGTAAGAACCTGCAGAACTGCAATTATTGTATGTTTAAGAGGTATTACAGCTACTTTAATTCATCAGTGTGTTCAGTATATCCTTATAGCTGAAACAAAACTATGTCAGGAAGACATCCCTGTTATGAAAGTTAACTATAATGTTGATGTCATAATAATTTTAAATGTTTTTAGGGACCGGTGGGCTATTTTAAAGCACGTTTAAGCATCATTTTTACAATTGTACCACCTCACTTTAACCTTTCCACCCTATAGTGGATTATACCTTCTTTATGGATAATATCTAATGCTAGCACTTGCCACTTTAATCCTCGGTGTTACCTGATTAATAGTAACAGTATTTGCTTTTGTAAGTACAAGACGAGGTTCAACCTGACCCGCTAGCACATGGTACTTTAAATCAGAGAAATCTTTGCTGCTTATCTTGATCTAGATTGCACATTGCACTTTATTCCTTTTGCTGTTAAATTGCTTATTAGAAAACTAACTTACTCCAATTTGAGCCAATTATTTATATGTGTTTCTGTGGAGCTTATCTCAGATTCTAATAATGTGCTGGTTGTGTATATTTGTATCGTTCTTTTTTTAATTAGATTGTAAATTGAATTTGTTTCCTGCTGTTTGTAATGATTTTAAATAATCAACAAATAAACTTTTCCATTCCATTCATAATTGGTAAAACAGCTTGCTTCACATGCTCTCTGAACTCTTAGCCTATGACTGCTTGTCCATGCTACACTAGGATAGCTTGTCTATAAGGTTGACTTTACAACCACCATCAATAAGGGTCGATTAGACAGGTGCAAGGTGCCCACTAGAATAGTGGATATCATATGCCAGGCTAACTTCTGACACATAAGATCCATACCTGCCAACTTAAAGAACAATCTCACAGTGTGAGTAGGGGCAGGGGCTTCTGCCGAGAAGTACCTACAAGACACATTTGAACCCTATCCCACCCCAAAACCACTCCCCCTTCCCAAAAAACACCCTGGCAGAGGCTGGTGCTGATAATCCTGGGGTGTCTTCATAACTCCTAATGAACGTGGGCAGTTCAAAGCCTTGGAAAACAAGCTGGAAAACCACTATTTACAGTGGGTTTTCAGCTTGTTTTCCCCGCAATTCGTTTGAAAAATTTCAAACGAATACGCGAGAACGCCGCTGTTACAATAGAGCCTGCAATACTAAAAGGCGTCTCCAGACAGAAGACTGTGCGTAACAGTCACCAAAAAAAAAAGCGTTTTTTAAAATATTAGAACACTACTGAGTGAGTGTTTGAAAAACCTAGGAATTAAGTCCCTTTATTCAAGTTGTATTTTACCTCCTCATAAATACGAATGCCAGTCCAGAGGAATGAGACTATTCTAAACTTATACCATATGTCGCTACTGAATGAACTTTGATTTTAAAAGAAGCACACGGGTACGAGTACGCCTAAGCAGGTCACACAAGTACAGTGGTGGGAGTATCACAGAAGCATTATTTTATATTGTATAAGAACGGGAGTAATAACTACGGTCTTGAGAAAGAAGGTGTTATAGGATTGAACCTTCGAAACGCGTTGACGCACATAGCACAGCCACAAATTTAACTTTTCATCTATCACCTTGGATGTATAAATTGTGGTAGATAACAAGGTGTTTAGGTCAAAACATTTTGGCTGTATTAAATTGTGGCATGTAAAGACAAAGGTTATTGTCTGTATGAACTCTCGTGGCATAGACTTTAAAAAAAAATTCTCATGTGATTTTAAATGTGGTTTTATAATGTTAGTATTGTAATGAAGTGATTATGATGTTTTGAACCAGGTCAATTATCTTCATTGAATAATTTTGTGATTTTTTTGTGATAAGTTTCAAATTTATTTTTACATACAATTATGTATTTTGTGCCAATACTTGGGTGACTTTGAGGGTAAGATTGGGAGTGATGTGGAGCAGTGTGTATTAGGAGTATGGTGCGTAAGAGTGAGAAAAGTTATTTACACTAAGGATCTACAGTTTCCCAGAGGACACCATTTGAAAATAGTTCTTGTCTGAACCCTAGTCCTTTGGGTAACCAAGGGTCCCTCTCTTTTTTGATAAAGTAACTGTGGTAAGGTGATAATTACGAGGAAATCACTACAGCTGCATAATTGCTTAAATTCCATGAATTTTTGTCTGAAGGAGAATGGACACGCCATTAGTCCACTGCTCTGCTGCTAAAAGAAGGCATACCTATCTAGATTAGTGATATTAGACTAAAATTGGATCCCTGACAATTTTTTTCATTGCTAATTTCTACCTTTAGTCTAGAATTACAAAACGCTGATGGATGATTCAGTTCTTTTTACATCTTCTAATACCCTAGGCACATGACTCTGAAAGTTCAGGAAGACCCTTTTGTGACCTTGGCTCTATGTGGTTACCACTGCCAGAAACCAGACTTCTCTTGTATTTTTGTCTCTTTTTAACTCTCCCTCTCTCAAGGAAGTTAGGAAGGGAATGAATATTGATTCCCTCTTACTTCACTCTTTCTTCCCATTACTCTTGTTCACTATTTTTCCCTCTCTCCTGCTCTCTTGCAATGGCTACCCTCTTGCCCCATCTCTCCTGGTCTCTAAAGGAAGAGGTGAAGGAAATGATTCGTGATTCAGATAATGGGTCAATTTGGCCTTGACAGTCATTTGCCCAGCCTCCATCTCCCTCCTACAAGTAACGCAGAGCCTGGTGCATAAGGAAACATTGACAATTCCTGTGAGGTCTGTTTCCTGTCAAGTCAGTTAGGCTGAGCCTGAGTCAGTTACATCATCCCTGCCTCATATCACTGGCCCTTTCAGAGCTCTGCTGGGCTGTTTTAGGTCTCACCCAAAACAGCACACGTGTTCTGTTTGCAAGAGATTTTGTTTAATTAAAGGAGATTGGAGTCCGTACATTGCGTTCCATTTGTTAGCCATTGTCACTCTTAGATGCTGCCTGTCAGTGTGTGTCTCAGTTTCACTTCCAGTTCTTTCAGATGGCGCATGGACCAATTACTGGTTGCTTCATTTTGATTAGTGTCCTTCCTCTGCTGGCTTTGTGGTTCAGGTACTACTTTTTTTTCTTTCCCTGTCATTCACCTTGCTGTGTTGCTTCATCCGTTTTACTTCTTTACTCCCACCCAGTTGTCCAAGCAACTTCTTCACTCCCAGCCCCAGTGTCTATGTTGCTTCTTCCCTCTCACTCCTGTTGTCCCAGTTGTGTCCTTCCTCCAACCCTTGTTGTCTGTGTTGCTTCTTACACCCTACGTCTGCATTGCTTCTTGCGTTTGTGTTGCTTCTTTCTTTCCACCTCCTGTTCATGTTGCTTCTTTCTTTCCACCCCCTGTCCATGTTGCTTCTTCCCTCCCACCCTAGTCTGTGTTGCTTCTTTCCACCCTTCTGTCTGTCTTAAGTGGCTTCTTCATCCCCAGGCCATGTTGCTTCTTCCCTTCCACCCCGTCTGTAATGCTTCTTCCATCCCACCCTCCATCTGTGTTGTTTCTTCTTTCCCATCCTGTCTGTGTTGATTCTAATTTCCATGTTGCTTCTTTCCTCTCACTCCCACCTGCATTGCTCCTTCCCTCCTACCTGCTGCCTGTGTTGCTTCTTCCCTCCAATGCCCATCTGACTTTCTTCTTCCTTCCCTCCCTCCCAACCCATCCATCTTGCTTCTTCCCTTCTATCCCTACATGTGGCTTCTTCCATCCTGCCCTCATCTGTGTTGCTTCTTCTCTACTGCCCCTTGTCTGTATTGCTTCTTCCCTCCCGCCTCATCCATATTGCCTCTTCACTCTGCCCACGTTTGTGTTGCTTCTTCCTTTCACCGCTATCATTATTGCTTTTTACCTTCTATACCCCGTCCATGTTACTTCTTGTGTCCATGTTGCTTTTTCTCTTCCACTGCTGTCTGTGCTGCTTCTTCCCTTCCACCACTCTGTGCGTGTTGCTTCTTCCCTACCACCCCCTCTTGTCCATGTTGCTTCTTCCCTACCACCCCCCTCTTGTCCATGTTGCTTCTTCACTACCACCTCCCTCTTGTCCGTGTTGCTGCTTCCCTCCCACCCTCCACTTGTCTGTGTTGCTTCTTCCCTCCCGCCCTCCCCTTGTCTGTGTTGCTTCTTCCCTCCCGCCCTCCCCTTGTCTGTGTTGCTTCTTCCCTCCCGCCCTCCCCTTGTCTGTGTTGCTTCTTCCCTCCAGCCCTCCCCTTGTCCTTGTTGCTTCTTCCCTCCCGCCCTCCCCTTGTCCTTGTTGGTTCTTCACTCCTGCCCTCCCCTTGTCCGTGTTGCTTATTCCCTCCCGCCCTCCCTTTGTCCAGGTTGCTTTTTCCCTCCCGCCATCCCTTTGTCCGGGTTGCTTTTTCCCTCCCGCCCTCCCTTTGTCTGGGTTGCTTTTTCCCTCCCGCCCTCCCTTTGTCCTGGTTGCTTTTTCCCTCTCGCCCTCCCTTTGTTCGGGTTGCTTTTTCCCTCCAGCCCTCCCTTTGTCCGGGTTGCTTTTTCCCTCCCGCCCTCCCTTTGTCCGGGTTGCTTTTTCCCTCACGCCCTCCCTTTGTCCGGGTTGCTTTTTCCCTCACGCCCTCCCTTTTGTCCGGGTTGATTTTTCCCTCCCGCCCTCCCTTTGTCCGGGTTGCTTTTTCCCTCCCACCCTCCCCTTGTCTGTGTTGCTTCTTACCTCCCACCCTCCCCTTGTCTGTGTTGCTTCTTTCCTCCCACCCTCTCCTTGTCTGTGTTGCTTCTTCCTTCCCACCGTCCCTTTGTCTGTGTTGCTTCTTCCCTCCCACCCTCCCCTTGTCTGTGTTGCTTCATTCCTCCCACCCTCTCCTTGTCTGTGTTGCTTCTTCCTTCCCACCGTCCCCTTGTCTGTGTTGCTTCTTCCCTCCCACCCTCCCCTTGTCTGTGTTGCTTCTTCCCTCCAACCCTCCCCTTGTCTGTGTTGCTTCTTCCCTCCCACCTTCCCCTTGTCTGTGTTGCTTCTTCCCTCCCACCCTCCCCTTGTCTGTGTTGCTTCTTCCTACCCGCCCTCCCCTTGTCTGTGTTGCTTTTCTCCCCCCCTCCCTTTGTCTGTGTTGCTTTTTTTCTCCCGCCCTCCCCTTGTCTGTGTTGCTTTTTCCCTCCCCTTGTCTGTGTTGCTTCTTCCTTTACCTTGTCTTTGTGACTTCTTCCCTCCCCTCGTCTGTGTGACTTCTTCCCTCCCCTTGTCCGTGTTGCTTCTTCCCGACCCTTGTCCATGTTGCTTCCCAACCCTTGTCCGTGTTGCTTCTCCCCTCCCACCCTTACCTTGTCTGTGTTGCTACTACCCTCACACCCTCCCCTTGTCTGTCTTGCTACTCTCCTCCCACCCTTGTCTGTGTTGCTTCTTCCCTCCTGCCCTCCCCTTGTCCTTGTTGCTTCTTCCCTCCTGCCCTCCCCTTGTCCTTGTTGCTTCTTCCCTCCTGCCCTACCCTTGTCTTTGTTGCTTCTTCCCTCCCGCCCTCCCCTTTTCCATGTTGCTTCTTCCCTCCCGCCCTCCCCTTTTCCATGTTGCTTCTGAACCTCCCGCCCTCCCCTTGTCTGTGTTGCTTCTGAACCTCCCACCCTCCCCTTTGTCTGGGTTGCTTTTTCCCTCCCACCCTCCCTTTGTCTGGGTTGCTTTTTCCCTCCCACCCTCCCTTTGTCTGGGTTGCTTTTTCCCTCCCGCCCTCCCTTTGTCTGGGTTGCTTTTTCCCTCCAGCCCTCCCTTTGTCTGGGTTGCTTTTTCCCTCCCGCCCTCCCTTTGTCTGGGTTGCTTTTTCCCTCCCGCCCTCCCTTTGTCTGGGTTGCTTTTTCCCTCCCGCCCTCCCTTTGTCTGGGTTGCTTTTTCCCTCCCACCCTCCCTTTGTCCGGGTTGCTTTTTCCCTCCCACCCTCCTTCTTCCGGGTTGCTTTTTCCCTCCCACCCTCCCTTTGTCCGGGTTGCTTTTTCCCTCCCACCCTCCCTTTGTCCGGGTTGCTTTTTCCCTCCCACCCTCCCTTTGTCCGGGTTGCTTTTTCCCTCCCGCTCCCGCCCTCCCTTTGTCCGGGTTGCTTTTTCCCCTCCCGCTCCTGCCCTCCCTCTGTCCGGGTTGCTTTTTCCCCTCCTGCTCCCGCCCTCCCTTTGTCTGGGTTGCTTTTTCCCTCCTGCTCCCGCCCTCCCTTTGTCCGGGTTGCTTTTTCCCTCCCGCCCTCCCCCCTTTGTCCGGGTTGCTTTTTCCCCTTCCGCTCTCCCTTTGTCAAGGTTGCTTTTTCCCCTCCCGCCCTCCCTTTGTCCGGGTTGCTTTTTCCCCTCCCGCCCTCCCTTTGTCCGGGTTGCTTTTTCCCCTCCCGCCCTCCCTTTGTCCAGGTTGCTTTTTCTCCTCCCGCCCTCCCTTTGTCCGGGTTACTTTTTCCCCTCCCGCCCTCCCTGTGTCCGGGTTGCTTTTTCCACTCCCGCCCTCCCTTTGTCCCGGTTGCTTTTTCCACTCCCGCCTTCCCTTTGTCTGGGTTGCTTTTTCCCCTCCCGCCCACCCTTTGTCTGGGTTGCTTTTTCCCCTCCCGCCCTCCCTTTGTCCGGGTTGCTTTCTCCCCTCCCGCCCTCCCTTTGTCCGGGTTGCTTTCTCCCTCCCACCCTCCCATTGTCTGTGTTGCTTCTCCCCTCCCACCCTCCCCTTGTCCGTGTTGCTTCTCCCCTCCCACCCTCCCCTTGTCCATGTTGCTTCTCCTCTCCCCTGCCCTCACTTTGTCCGTGTAGCTGCTTCCTACCCTCCCTCACCTTGTCCATGTTGCTTCTTCTAAGTTCCAGCAGAGACCTCCATGCCTGTCATCCATCCATGCACCCTCAGGCTGATTTAGTAGTGGCACACTGGCTTAGTGGATATAAAAGCAGCCAGTGGGTCAAAGGTCAGTTATTCTTGGCTATTGCTTACCGGTCTGGAGTATACGTTAGCCAGGACCTTGGATGTAAATGTAAGAAGAATGCACTGGATGTCATATGAGGAGAACTCCAGCTGCTTATCTGTACAACACAGGTGAGAGCCCACCCATATGTAGAGACCACCCGCTGGCCTGCCCTTGCCCCTGGTAGTGGCGATTATTCTGTATGACACGAATCCCATCACTGCGTTTCCTCCCTGGCCCAGGTTTCTTGGAACACGATTATATCATATTGGTCCACAAAACTCCCTCAATCAGGATTGTCCAATTTGTTTCTAAGGCCCACATCATTCCATGATAGGACCCTTAGCTAGTAGGTTCTGTGTGATTATCTGTGTAGGGTATCAAGATGTCTGCATTGGGTGACATGATTTCCCTCAGATTGATGCTTGCACTCTTCACCACGGGTCTTGTAAAAACACCACTGCTGTAAGCGGTAGTCGCAAGGGGGTTTGGATCCTCTGAGGTTTCTATAATATGAGTCTGCACAGAGGCATGTGGGGATCTGTGGGTGGGCTTATTAAAGTATTGTTAAACATCTGCCCCAAGTCAGTATGCCCTACACATCATAAATGCTTATCCAAAACTAGTTGTGATGTTTCAGGGTGCTCCCACGCTCCACCAGCCCCTACCCCAGATGTGATGGTTGGGTAGTACAGCTCCCTACTTGGGCTATCCCCCTTCCAGGATCCCCCATGACAGTTGATTATCTGTTCTGGATGGTGCGGTTCTATGAGTCAGTCGAACTCTTGTAGGAACCCAAATATGTTGACTGTAGATATATTGTATAGCAGGGGTCTGGGGGGGAGTTGATACCACTGCCTCAGTTGCTGGTGTTTTTGGTTCCACAGCCCCTGCCTCACTTGCACCTTTGCTGTTGGTGTTTGACATGGAGTGTAGAAATAGCCTAGCGGTAGGGACCTGATTCCCACATCCTGTCTATGATGGTTCGAGCACAAAAGGCTATGGACAGTCATGGGTTATTAAAGTTGATCACTGTGTAATCCCCTTGCACATCTTTCAATCTATTGCCCACCCAGCTGACCCTACGAGTTGTGAGAATCTCGCCTGTATTTTCGTGGGCGAATTGCCTATGTCTGTCCAATCAAAACATGCATATATTCTTTAGTTCTAGGTGGTGAGTTTCCCTCTGCCCTGGTTTAATCTCCACTATGCCTACTAGAACAATGACGTATGGGGACGAAGCAGGGGGTAGATTAATGCAGGACAAAACGCTCTTCTCACACCCCTGTGCTCTATACTAGGTTTGTACATGGCCCTATTCCTTCTGGACCCAAACCCCTGCAAGTACATTCAGTCTTTCTTGCTTGTCATGTTGGGGTGTACCGAGTCTCCACTCTTGGCCTCATAGTTGGCTCTGTGGCCCTCCTGGTGTCGGTGAAGGGGATGGGGTTTTAGACATGTGGGGGTTCTGACCTTGTTCCAGGTGTTGAAATAGCAATATCTATCTGACAGCTAATGTCAGCCCCTCCCCCCAGCGGTTGAAACTGACCTTCCAGCCCTGGTTTCATACAATTCTGCCAACTTGTCTACCCGTGCTACCAGGGGACACCGCTTGTCTTTTATAATGGATCTAGCCTGGGGTTGCATATCCACCACTCCCACCTCTTTGGCCGCCTTCGTCCCAAGGGACACAATGCTTTCTTCGATCCCTGTCAATCTATGCGTTAATGGCTGGAGTAGGAGGGTAACCATATTTTCAAGTCTGAGCCATCCAGCCTCATCGTTTAATAGCGGAGCAAAGTTGGTAATAGATGACTGATTCGTTGGTATTAAAAACCTCTTGGATCTTCAGTTTTTTGTCAAACGGGCTTTGCATTTTTCGCACGCTTTTTCCTCTTAGCCACTGGTTGGATGTTTACTTCCAGTGTAGTGGAGAGCTCAACTTCAGGGTCCAAACCCAGGTAGCTGTCATATTGAGTGGCTTGGGCCTCAATCATAAATGGGTCAGTAGGGACAATAGGGTCAGCACAGGCCTCCGATATACGGACTGTCGATCCAGCGCTTCGTCTGCCCTCTTCCAGGGAAAGCCATTATTCGGTAAGCTCTATTCCTTTAGAAACAACTTTTGCAGCCCTTGTTAAGAATGCATCCAGTGTGTTCACTATCACCCCCCCCACCACCACCACCACCCGGACTTCACTGGTAGTCTTGTGCTTGCCCATTATCTTGCAGGCTCTTTCCAGCGATGTATGATGGATGGTCTCCCTCTTCGTTCAACCGTTAGAGGGATGGCCCAGCCTCCTCTGGGGGACGACAGGCGTGGCGCAGCGGGGCTCTGACTGTGTTCTTGTGCGCTCCTGCGCCCAAAATGCCTATATCGCACCCCTCCTGAAGCCAAATGTAGCCTGTAGCCAAATGCTACCTGGGAGTGGTAGTCTCCCCCGCTGTGAAGTGCTGGTGTGGATGGGGATGGCCCCCTCACCCAGCTGCAGGCTCACCTAATCCTAATATAGCGCCAAGAGGGCTACTTGCTCTCCGTCTTTACATCTGCTAAATTCGCCTCTAATATCTGTGGGATTTCAGAGCATTTTGTTCTCCAAAAGCATTTACATCTGCTGCATTATGGGGTCTGACTTTGGATCTTTAATTGAAGAGGGTGCTGGATCCTGCCACACAGTCGCCCCAAAAAGGACATACTCCTTAACTGAAGAATATCCATCCATGACCTTTGGCTGTAAACCTGCTTCTATAACAAGCATTTGCAATGCAATAGGTCTCGCATTAGGAAAGTTTGAGCTATTGGTCTTGTAAATGACAAATCTTTTATTTATGTGTTGGTTTTGAAAATAGCGAAATTAATAGCTTTGTCATTTACGATGCCAATACTTTTAACTTTTGCAAATGTGACACCTATAGCATTTATAATGCAACATGTTTTGTATTTACGTGATTTAGGTGTATTGATATTACAAATAACAATGGCTTTTATTTTTATTTTTAAATAAAATAATTAAATAAAAGTTATTGTAATTTATAATGGCAATAGCTTAAACCTAAGTAAATAACTTTTGTGAAGATTATCTTCAGTGTATTTTATTGTGGCGAAAATCCAAGAACAGAAGTGAAATATGAACATCTTTTTGTGACATTTGTAAGAAAGCTTTAAACATCGTTTAAAGATCGTTCAGAGTAGCTGCAGCCAAGCTATGGAACAGTCTGCCTGCCGATATTCGCCGAATCCCTCATCTCCTACCCTTCAGGAAACGAATCAAAACATGGCTCTTTCCTCCACCCCTCTAAGCCCGCCAGCCATAGTTCAACCCCCCCCGTCTAAAAACCCAGGAGTTAGCTACCAGCGCCAGGATACCTGCCAGGTGACAGCCGCGCTCTATAAATATTTTAAATAAAATTAAATAAATAATACATTGAGAGAACATATTTGAGCCAGTTGTTGTTGAATAGTTGCACCGATTGATGCTGTGTTGGCGCTGAGGGATGTTGTGATGGCGACGAGTGATGCTGTGGCGTTCAGTGATGCTGTAGTAGTCCATAGTGATGTTGTGGTTCCCCTGAGTGATGTTGTGGTTCCCCTGAGTGATGTTGTGGTTCCCCTGAGTGATGTTTTGGTGCCCCTGAGTGATGTTTTGGTGCCCCTGAGTGATGTTTTGGTGCCCCTGAGTGATGTTTTGGTGCCCCTGAGTGATGTTGTGGTGCCCCTGAGTGATGTTGTGGTGCCCCTGAGTGATGTTGTGGTGCCCCTGAGTGATGCTGTGGTGGTGCGATAGAGTGAGGGCGATAGATAGATAGATAGAGTGAGGGCGATAGATAGATAGAGTGAGGGCGATAGATAGTGAGGGCGATAGATAGATGGATAGATAGATAGATAGAGGGAGGGTGATAGATAGAGTGAGGGCGATAGATAGAGTGAGGGCGATAGAGTGAGGGTGATAGATAGAGTTAGGGTGATAGATAGAGTTAGGGCGATAGATAGCTAGGTAGAGTGAGGGCGATAGATAGATAGATAGACAGACAGATAGACAGACAGATAGTTAGATAGCTAGATAGAGTGAGGGCGATAGATAGATAGATAGAGTGAGGGCGATAGATAGAGTGAGGGCGATAGAGTGAGGGCGATAGATAGATAGAGTGAGGGCGATAGATAGATAGAGTGAGGGCGATAGATAGATAGAGTGAGGGCGATAGATAGATGGAGTGAGGGCGATAGATAGATAGAGTGAGGGCGATAGATAGAGTGAGGGCGATAGAGAGAGGGTGATAGATTGATAAATAGATAGTGAGGGCGATAGGTAGGTAGATAGAGGGCGATAGATAGATAGATAAATAGAGAGTGAGGTCAATAGAGTGAGGGCGATAGAGTGAGGGCAATAGATAGAGTGAGGGCAATAGATAGAGTGAGGGCGATAGATAGAGTGAAGGCGACAGATAGATAGAGTGAGGGCGACAGATAGATAGAGTGAGGGCGACAGATAGATAGAGTGAGGGCGACAGAGAGATGTGTGTAGTTGTGTGTGTGTGGTTGTATGTGTGTGTGGTTGGGTGTGCGATTGTGTGTGTGTGTGTGTGCATGGTTGTATGTATGTGTGTGCGGTTGTATGTATGTGTGTGTGCGGTTAGAGAATGATGCATATGGAAGAGAGCAGCAGATCAGCACGGCAGAAGAGAACAGGGAGTTAGAGAAAGAGGTGGGTGGAAGAGAGCAGCAGATCAACACAGGAGAAGAAAACAGGGAGTTAGAGAAGGAGGCTGTGGAAGAGAGCAGCAGATCAGCAAGGGAGAAAAGAACAGGAAGTTAAGGAGGCGGGTGGAAGAGAACAGCAGATTGGCACAGGAGAAGAGAAGAGAACAGGGAGCTGGAGAAGGAGGCGGTGAAAGAGAGCAGCAGATCAGTACCGGAGAAGAGAAGAGAACAGGGAATTAGAGAAGGAGGTGGGTGGAAGAGAGCAGCAGATCAGCACAGGAGAAGAAAACAGGGAGTTAGAGAAGGAGGCGGTGGAAGGGAACAGTAGATCAGCACAGGAGAAGAGAACATGGAGTTGGAGAAAGGGGCGGGGTGGAAGAGAGCAGCAGATCAGCAAGGGAGAAAAGAACAGGGAGTTAAGGAGGCGGTGGAAGAGAACAGCAGATTGGCACAGGAGAAGAGAAGGGAACAGGGAGCTAGAGAAGGAGGCGGTGAAAGAGAGCAGCAGATCAGTACGGGAGAAGAGAAGAGAACAGGGAATTAGAGAAGGAGGTGGGTGGAAGAGAGCAGCAGATCAGCACAGGAGAAGAGAACAGGGAGTTAAAGAAGGAGGCGGGTGGAAGAGAGATGTTCATGTCTTGTCTTGCTTTGTAGGGGGAGTGAATTCCTGTGCACGCGCCTACCTCACATGAACTGTATGCGAGCCTCACATGAACTGTATGCGATCCGCAGTGAGTAGACTTTTGGAAGCAGCTTACTAGAATATCGCCGAAAACAATGCTTAGGCTTTGCTGCAGCGAGACCTAAAAATGGCAAGCTGGATAGAGAGGAAGGGATAGTAAGGTGGGAGAGGTAGAAGGGGAGAGATCAAACGAGGGAAGTAAGAGAGAAAAGTATGTAATAGGAATGCACAGCTTGGAGAGGGGTGTCGCTAGAGAGGAATAAGAAGATATGGAAGTATTAGGAGAAGGAGAGATCGGTGGTGAGGGATATAGAAATATGAAACCTGGAGTTGGGTGGAAGAAAAAGAGAGTGAAAGAAAGAGATGGGAAGGAAAAACAGGTAAAGAATGGAGGAGGAAGGAGTAAAAGAAGGAGTGTGGACTGAGGGAGGAAGAAATACATGGATAAGGACTGAGAGATTATAGAGTGCAAGATAATGAATAATATAGAGACGGGAGAGAGATAGTGGAGGCAAAAGAATGAAAGAAGGGTTTTTCTCAGGTGGAGTTAGGTTCGAAAGAAAGAGACCAAAAGAAGAAAAAGGAGAGTGTAAAATACTGAGGGAGGTGTGGGCTGAGTGAGAGAGAGGACCGCTTATAGAGATGTGCAGACAGTTGACAGAGGGAAAGGGAAAAGGGGAGAGCATCACCATCGTGGATAGGCCAATGGAACTAGAGAGATGGAATTTTGAGCAAAGAAGTAGGTGAAAGGTCTAGAGAAAATAGAGAGAGTACTAAAAGAAGGGGAAGAGAACAGGTTAAACAGGGAGACACTAAAGGAGAGTGCAAAACTAAGAGAGAAGGGCACAGAAACTAATTGGAGTGGATAGGATGGGGTAGAGATAGAAGAGGGGGTAAAGACAGGATCGGTGAGATGGAGTGAAACAGAGTGATGGAGAAGGAGTAAGGGAAAATGTGTCAGCAAAAAAAGAAAAGGCGTAAAAAGGGTGAGAGAAGCTGGAGGAATGAGAAACCAAAGAGAGAGGGAGTAGGGAGAAAGACATGTAGAGTGACGCAAAAGAGAAAGAACAAGAACAAAAGTGAAATATTTACATTTTTTGTGACATTTGTAATAAAGCTTGAAACATTGAGAGAACATATTTGAACCAGTTGTTGTTGAATGGTTGCACAGATTGCTGCTGTGGTGGCGCCGAGTGATGTTGTGGTGGCGCCGAGTGATGTTGTGGTGGCGACAAGTGATGCTGTGGCGTTCAGTGATGCTGTGGCGTTCAGTGATGCTGTGGTAGCTCATAGTGATGTTGTGGTGCCCCTGGGTGGTGCTGTGGTGATGTGATAGAGTGAGGGCGATAGATAGATAGATAGATAGATAGATGGCGATAGATAGATAGAGGGAGGGCAATAGCTAGCTAGAGGGAGGGCAATTGATAGATAGTATGTCGGGTTGAGCAGGGATGAGGCCAAACACAATTGCAAGGGGCCCAAATAAGCGCTTCCGGGGGGCTGAAATTATGGATGTAATAATTGCCATAAAGGTGAAAGTTAAACATCACGCAGTCTCTTAGGCCTGCACAGTAAGTGGTGGAGCTGGCAGGAACAGAGAGACCAGTATGAAACTGTGCCCAGAGAGACCCAGGGAACAACGGCCCTAGGGGGAATTGACCGAAGAGTGGCTGAACCTGCCCAAAAGCCCGGGATGGCATGTAGTTGACAATAAAGAGTACCGGGTGACTAGCAATTGGAGCAGGTCTGGGGAATGGCTCCGGAGTGGGGATCTGGGTGGCAGAGGTCTGGCTGGGCAGTGTGGCTGGCAGAATAGCACTGTGTAAGCTCAAGGGGCGGGGGATGATGCTGAGAGGGGGCCCATAAGCGTGAACAGGAAAAAGGCTAATGATTGTGCATTCCCCATGAGTGTAGTAAAGGAAAAGGGGAATAAATGCCCGCAGTGATGCGCAACTGATTGCGCGTGTCAGGAAGCGGTAAACAACCTTTACAACGCAACTTTTACCACGCAGTGCCTTTACAACGCGGTATTTACAACGCAAACCATTACAACTCTTTGCGCTGGGGGGCGCTCTAGGATAGGGAATAAGTTTAATTTACTATCCAACACCTTCCCTAGTGTCCACGGGGAATGGTGTTGGAATAGTAAATTAAACTTTTCACTATCCAGCACCCCAAAGCGCTATGCGTTGTAATGGATTGCGATGTAAAAACCGCGTTGTAAAGGCATGCGTGGTAAAAGCATGCGTTGTAATGTCATACATCCGTCGGGAAGCTGCTCACATATTCCAACAGATATTGTAAACCAAATCCCTGTCCAGTCAACATAATTATCTCCGCATATGACTGAAAGCCTAAGACAGCCTTGTTATTTTTACGAAACCGTGTATGATAAAAGTATCCGATTGATAAAATGTTATTAAACTTGACACCCCTTAAGTGATCCAAGAAGTAAATATTAAAATGACGTTTCAACGACACCAAATTGTCAAGGGAGGCCCAAGGCAGTTGTACAGATTACGATGTGATTTAATGTTCCTCCTTCGGGTAAGGTTTGTTGCTATAATGGAGAGGAAAGGCCCTGCATATTCGCCTTTAAATAATTAAACAAAGTGCTGGAAATTAGGGTTAATTTGCTGTGCACACTCACAATATTAGCCTTTATCGAGTAACATTCAAGGTCGGTCACATCAGGTTTTTTAATGTTGTCTTTTGTGGCCCAACTTCCCCAAGCCATAAAAGAGAGGCCTGTCCCCAGAATGTCAATAACAGGCCCTGTGACACGGCGCTATTTATGTGAGATACAAAACCTAGTGGCCTCCGGCGCGTTTCCTTCAAGGAAAACAAGACCTGAATGCCTGCATGTTTATTCACTTATTTAGGGAACATTTATCATTTACTCAACACACAACGTCATCCCAAAGAATGTCTATGGTCTTGCGGGCTATGGAAGCATTTCTAGGGATCTCAGCACGCACCTTGGGCTACAGAGGTGGGGGCTGACAAGTAAGGTGGTAGTGTAAATGGTCGTAGCATTGTGTGCAACGAAAAGTGCAAGGGTGGGCACAACAGCACATGGACACTGGAGTCTGGCATCCACTAGCTAAACTATTCTCAAGGTCTTGCTTGCTATTGGACACCATCTACTGCTGACTCCATAAGGCAACTGCCTCATCTATCCTTATGGGAGCAATAACTCTGTGTGCATTATCACTTGACTGTGTAGAGTGGTATGGCATAGAACTCTTGGATGGAGTCAGTGATATGGAACAGACACACACAGGCACAAGCACACCCACCCACCCACACATAGAGGCGCACACACACAAGCAAATACAGGCACACACTCAGATACACACACAAGCAGACACAGGAACACACACACAAGCACACACTTGGATACACATACAAGCACATACACAGGCACACACAAGCATACGTACAGACTCATACACACAGGTGCACACTCACACAGGCAAGTGGCAGTCTGCAGAGGTAAGAGCATCAGGGCAGTGAGACGGGTGGGGTGAAGTCGGGGTGTTGGAATTCAACAGACAACGGGATAGGTAATATTTAGATTTTAAAAAACACTTACCTTGAGCTCGCCGTATCACCATTAAATGGAAAGGCAAAAAACTTGGATTCTTGTCCCACTCAGGAAAATGAGTTTCTAAACTGTGTGAGTTTTTTTTTTACAAACACCTTAAGTCTCAGACCGTGAGTACTCAAAGCTTCACCTGAGTGCTGACAGGTTTGCTTTTGCTACTATTCAAGGAATAGAATGCAGTTTGAAAAAGCAATTTTAGCTGTGGTGTTATTTCCGTGCAAGCTTTCTTCACAGACTGGGATTCAACTTGTCACATATAGCCAACTTTTAGTTGCTTTCAATAGACATCTTATCTACCATATAACAAGATTGTGGTGATCGTAGAGCCAACCATCTGTGCACTGTTGGTTGTCGGCTGCCATGTTAAAACAAGAAGCTCATTTGGCTCTGTGTTGAAAAACAATATAATAACAGCAGCGCGGCCAGCATGTTAACACATGAAGTGTGTGAGGTGCTTTGTTGGCAAAAAATTGCTACAAAATTAAATGATTGTAAAAAAAAAAAAAAAAGGAGGGCAGCCTCCACATTGTTTTCCTATTTATTTACTTTTATAGAAATCGCATCACAGCCTGCTTTTGCGATAGATGTTTAAAGCTTCAGGGTAGCGTGCCGTGATTGCTACAAAAGTAAATAAACGGAAAAGAAATGCGGCGTCACCAGATTTCTTTTCTCTTTATTTAATTTTGCAGCTATCGCGGCATGCCACACTTTAGATTTAAACCTGTGAGACTAAAGCGTGGCAAGACACAAATGCTAAAAAAACAAATGAATACAAAAAACTGCGGGCGGACGACTTTACAGCTACTAATAAAGTAAATAAATGCACACATAAAAAGTTTTACTTTGCAATTTTTACAGTAAGGCAGATTTTAAAACAATTACCTCCTCTGCAGCAGCAGGGTTTCAGAAGCCGGCCAGAATGTCATGCCAGCTTTGTTATGCCATCATTCAAAACACGTTTGTGAATGTGTGTGAAGTGCAGCGCCTCAAAGCCTTGACGCTGTCAGCTGCCACTGCTTCATGCCAAAATTAAACACGGCTGCAATGACACCACATGGGCGGCTGAATCGTGAAAGGCACTGCCGTTTATAGAACTGAAATCAAGGGCACTCACTGGATTGTGGAAAAAATGAAGGGAGATAAAGTTTCCTTGGGAGTGTTAACACTCGTCAGAGCAACATTTTTATGTGAGTTTGTGGAAGCGCTTCCGGACGTGATTACATCCTTGTTAATGTTGGGCGAGTGTTATCCTTAAAGCACAAAGGCAGCGCCAGAGTAGAAGGGCGCAGAGATAGCCCCACATTTGTTTATGTAAGTGAAATGAAGCGCAGAAGCGCTTCACATAAATGAATATGGGGTATTTTGTACAGTGCACTCCCTAAACTCACATATTGAAAGGTGCCTTGATATGTGATAATGAAGAACAAGGTAATACATAAAAGAAAGAGACTAAGAGGCAGAAAGAGTGATGAGGTGAGGTAAGAAGAGAAAGCAAAAGAGAACAGAAGTACGGGTGGGGGTGAGATGCTAGGTGAGAGGAACGCAGGGAAGGGAAACAAGAAGAGAGAATAAAATGCGAGAAAGGAGTTAAATAAATAAAGAATATGACAAGGGAGTGGAGAGAAATGAAGAAGACGGAGGGTGAACGAGAGGGGCGCTGAGAAGAAAAGATGAGACGTGAAGACGAACAAGAGTAAGAGGTGGGGTTTAGTGAAGGAGACAGCTCGAGCAAACTTTCCCTGGGGCGGCAGCAGCTGGTTTTATCACATTGCTGTTGGGGGGGGGGGGGCGGGCGGGAGCGCATTGCTTTGAAGTCTGATGCGGGGGCGGGGAGCGGCAGCTTTGAAATGTGACGGGAGGCCCAGACAAATGCTTGCTTGTGACGTGGCTGGTTTGTGCACACGCGTAGGTCACATGAACTGTGCCAAATCCGCTGTTGGTAGACTGTTCTATTGCCCAATTACTATAATCTCAGCCAGCAATGCGCAAGCGTATTGGCAGGCCAAGACCTAAAAATGGAGTCGGTATATCTGCTGTAACATGGAGGAAGTGCTTGGGCAAAGGGCTTAATTTCTTTCCATGCTCCATGCAAATGTGGCAAAAGACACTTTTCATTACAAGGCTGCTAGCTTTGTTCCTGGGTATTAGAAAAATGCCCCTTTGTAATACTAAAGTGTCCTAGAAATGGAGTAGACGCGCCCGTTGCACTCCAATGCTATTTTAGTAATATGGTTTGTGAGGGCTCCTGTGCAAAAGATCCCCTCGCTTATTACAGCTCCAGAGCTTAGTCTTTGAGTGTGGGACTGTTTTGGCAGGTTGTAAGGGCTTGAAGATCGAGTACTGGCTGGTAAAATACAATCAATAGAGGGCGATAGCTTGATCAGATCACAAAACTGAAGCCTAACGCATTTAATTAGACTAGTGAACCAGTCTCTGATTGGAGGCCTCGTCAGTTCTGCTTGTGACATATACTGTTAGTGTGGCACGCTGTGTTGTTAATTAGCATTTGGACCAGTGCTTTAAATGGGCCGGTACTGTCCAGTTCTGAGTACCGGCACTTTTTTATTTTGAGATGGGGGGTACCGGCATTTCTCAAGAGAAATGCAATACGTTTAATTGGAGGTACCGGCACTTCTCAGAAACAAGCAGGTACTCTGGTTACAGAGTACCTGCACTTCTATATTCCATGTAAAGCACGGGTTTGGACGGCCGATGTTTGTTCTCACTGAGTCGACGTGGCACCCAAACCGGAACTATATCGCTCTGAAAATTCTAATCCAGGCTTCAGCAGAGACTGCACGTCAGGCCCTGACGGCGCCTCACGCCCTGCCCATGAGGCCGCGCACTGCGCTGAATGTCACCACACTTGAAATGCACGTTCTCCACACACGCCTTGAAACCGGAGGATAAAACAGATCTCCACCCTACCAAGTGCATCATCCAAATAGAAGCCGTCTCGTCTTTTCTAAAGTGACGCACCTAGAAATCACAGCAACATGAAGTACAATCAACTAATGCTTCCTATTTTGTTCCGCACAGGTAAAAGGCGTCTTTGGTCATAGGTAACCGTATGCAGCTCCTTGTTGGTGCTTCAAGAAATAACGGGCATTTTTTAGAATGATTTAAAAAAAATAATAATATTAATAAAAAAGCAGCATTAGCTCATGAGCTTCCACGGTGGGATCATGATCCTCCGACCTAAAGAATAATATAGGGACACTCCCAACACCTCCCTGCTGTGGTGACGTATTCATGTCAAAGGGAGGAGTGCGGAAAAAGTCTTAATGGAGAATAATTTTTCAAAGTGAGATCGCAGGCTGTTGAACGCATTACACTTGTGCCCAATAAAGACAATATATAACAAATTCAGAGTTAAAAAAACAGCACTCACAGGGTACCGTCATTTTTAGTGCTCAAAATACTCTGAGGTAGGTGGTCCTCCGAGATTATACCCTCCGAGAATTCCTGATGCGGGCAGTGCTACCAATACCGCAACATCTTTTTTCTGTTTTCCCTCCCATCGCTTCTTTCAGCTCAGGAGACCTATGCCTCAATGCTCCATCTTGAGACCAGAAAACAGAAGAAATGCTGGCCCTCGAGATGATTTTACCTCACAATTTATGAGAATACAAACAGGGAGAAAGCCTTTTGTTTGTATGGGTTATTTTATTTAGACCCTTTTTATCAATTTTTGATCATTTTAGGAAATATTTAAATGGGTGAGAAAACACACTAAATACAAACATTTACAATATTTACAACTATCATGCATACAATTATCATACACTTATCAATAACAAACATATATACAAATGAATCCACATTTATGTACAAGCTTCTTTTACAAGAGAAAAAATAATAACAATTCGACCATCACAAATAGTTAATCTTTGCGAGAATTCAAATCATTAAAGTGCCCCACCAGGGTCAAAAAAATAGAAAAAGGCAGCAAGCAATTGAATTGAAACTCTTCAGTTAGTTAAAGTTGATAAATAACTGGAGGTTTTGCTAAATCAAAAATGCCTATTTGCCGTTTTGCCGACGCGTTTCGAATCTGGATACAATCTCAGATTCTCTTCAGGGCTCTTTCAATGTAGTACTCTTCAAAAAGAAAGGAAGCTTGTTTTAGCCACCAGTTATACTAAGGTATCGACCCCCTAGCTAGACAGAAAATCGCAGGATTTTATTCCCTTTTTGAGTGGATGACGCGGTCCCGCGGTCCAATTATTCGGGTGGAATAGGGCTTATGGTTTGGCAGTGATTCTGTTAAAAAGAGTATGTGAATGGGAGTTGGTTACCAGACCATTCAGAGACGCACAGTAACAGTGGTTCCACAACTGAAAAGCTTACATGTCTTACCTTGAGTTGTTATGAACGGGGACGCTACAGTTTCTTTTCACATTGTGAATTCTTCGCTCACAAGGCAAAGTCGCTACAGTCTGAAATGCACAAACATGTGCTGTGCTTAATGCAAGTGGTTTAACTAGAAAATTCACTTGCAGAATTACAAAGGAATATAGTGGGACATACCTGGAGGTTTTAATGAAGGAACCGCAATGGTTACTATTGCGCCGATTCCAGGAATTCCTTTGCTGGCGGGCGGGGAACAAGCTGAAAGCTCCTCCGCGGCGTGCCACAAGGCGTGCTTCAATCGCGCTGATTTCTAAAACAATTCTCTTGAATTATTAAGTGCTAAGACGCCGCATTTTCTCTGCTATAGTTTAAAGACATGCTGACACTCACCTCGATTTCCAACTGATGGACCAGGAAATGCGAACTCATAGGTGGAAAACCACCATGTGAGGTCCCTACATCATGGAAAGCCCGCCGCTCGGCATTATGGTCAATGTAGTTTCACAGGCGTGCGTTGTGATTTTACAAACGAGAAATCTCGGATAAAGAGTTGAGCCCCGTTTGGCTACTGTTAAATTTGAGTATCAGATACGCTTCTTTCTTTAGTAGCATTTGGTCACTGTTTGTGCCCAAATTAGATTGATTCAGGTTGAACAACACAGTCCACTGGAACTCGTTTTCCCCATGGTTGTGGTCAATGAAATGTTGAACAAGGGGCGCTGTGAGCACCTTGTTCTTGATGCGTGACCTATGTTGCGTCATGCGTGTGTTGGCTTGTTGATTTGTCTTGCCTATATAAATTTTTGGACAAGGACAAATAATGGCATAAACCACATTCTTGGTTCTGCAATTGGTGAAATTCGAGTGGGTCCACGTCGTGGTAGTGTGGCGGAAAATTTTTCCTTCAATGGTTGTATCACATGCGATACAATTCCCACATCTGTGGTGGCCCTCTATTGGTTTGAGTCCCCATTTGGACAATAAGTCGCTTTTCGGTTTTGATGTTCTGATGTCTGCACGGACTAGTTGCTGGCCAATATTTTGGTTTTTCTTAAAGGCAAATATTGGACGGGGGAACGGCATTTCCAGTTCTTCTAGCAGATGCCAATGTTTCAGAACCATTTGTCTTATTTTATGGGTTTCTGCACAGAATGTAGTGACGCAAACTAAACTCTCCAGTTCACGTTTGCTTTTTGTCTCAAAGAGGCATTCTCTAGGAGTATACTGTGCCCTCTTAAAAGAATGTTTCAATAATTTTTTGGGGTAACCCCGTTGCACTAATTCATCACAGAAGTGTTGGCCATGTTGCTCAAACTGTTCAACTTCTGAACAATTTCTCCGTATCCGGAGGAGTTGTCCATAAGGCAAATTCGCCCTCAAGTTTCTCGGATGCGAACTGCCACAATGAAGGATGGTATTTTTGTCCGTTGCCTTCTTAAATAGTGACGATTTCAAGGTTCCTCCCACATTTCTTATTTCTACATCAAGAAAGGTCATTTGACATTACTTGAATCGAGTGAGAAATGTATATCATGATGTCTTGAATTTAACCAGTGGTGAAAGTTACTCAACGCGGCGTGGCTCCCCTGCCACAGGAGCCACACGTCGTTGATGTAACGATACCAGTGCATTATGTTTTGTGAATAAGGGTTATTTATCTCTACGAATCTTTTTTCGTATTCGGCCATATAGAGTACGGCCATTTCTGGAGCATAAGGGCACCCCATCGCGGTGCCCTTAACCTGCATGTAGAAGTCGTCATTGAAGCGGAAATAATTCTTTCTCAGAGTTATTTCAGCGAGTCTCAGTATGAAGGACGTGGGGACCTTATGGGGTCTCTCTCTGGAGTCAAGATAAAGTTCGATCACCTCTAACGCTTCCTCCTGCGGGATTTGCGTGTAGAGACCATGCACTTCATATCACCCTTTGCGCTAGCTAACCCACACAACTTCTTGCTGATAGATATCATCTGGTGAATATATGTTTTTAGTGTAGGTAGGAGGTCCCTGAAGAATCATCACCCTTGTGTGCATAGCGATCCTACAAGAGATGTTAGATTTCCTCACTAGTAGAAAGAAACAGAATGAGAAAATTGTCTTGGCACCAGGTTTTGTACAAAGTACCCTTTCTGTCACTAAGGAAGGTATTTTGTTTGCTTTTGATACGTGCACAATTGCCACCATTGCCTCATGCAACGTAACGTTTGTTCTTGTGTTTTGAGTATCTGCCATTTAGTGCAGTATTATACCTCTATTTGTACTTTGTACACTTTTGTAACATACACACGTCACTTTTTTTCCCTATTGTAAGGCATCGTTTGCTACCTCTTGTATTTTGTTTGCTCTTGAAACATGCACAATTGTCACTATTGCCTTATGTAACGTAACGTTTGGTCTTGTAACATGCTGACTTGTAATTTTTCCTCATGTTTCCCTACTGTTCCTATTGTGAAGTGCTCTGACACCTTCGGGTAAAGTCTGCGCTGTATAGAAATGCATTAAATAAATAAAATAAAATAAATAAAAAGGAAGGCATTTCCCAACCTAAATACTACCCCTTTGAGAGCCCTATCCCTTCAATGCGGAGGTCATCCTTTTTTAAGGGTATACAAGTGGTAGGGGGAGCCTATTTTTCGCCTGATAGTAGAATATTTCTGTAATCTAGATCCATTTGTCAAGGCCCAGGAAAGGTGTGATCTGCACTTAGGACCTGGAGGTAGGTCGGAGGACCAATTCTCAAGTTTGCTCCAGTGACTCTGGAGACTTGCTCTAGGACATCAACTTGAGTTCCTCTTATGATTGGTCCACCTGCTGGCCGCCTTGTCGCCTCCGTCCTCTTCTGTTCTTGCCCGAAGCAGAAAGCCCACACAGGCTCCCCTAAGCCAATCACGACACTGCTGTCTCCATGAGAGCAGAGACGTGAATGGTCTAAGTGCCATGGTTCGGCTGTCAAACACGGACTATGAGACTGTGCAGGTTCTCCACTTAGGCTGTACAATCCATCTGGCGGAGAACATGCAAAGTGCGCATGACTGTTTGGCCTGCCCAAGAAAGCCGGCCAAACAGTCATGCGCACTTATGTACCCCAACTAATCCCCTGCTGGCTTTGACGACAGCCCAGTCCTGCCCCACCCCCTAAACCTCCCTCACTACGGAAAAATAAAATGATAAGGCAGGCCAGACTTGTCTGATCATTCGAAAAAGAAGCCTCTGGCCCCACAGTTGTCGGCTCCTCCCAGGCTTTCTCGGAACCAAGCCCAGGCTTCGCCTCTACGTGCCTCAGCTCGAACTCTTTGGGTTTGCAGAGTGCAAAACTAAATCCTAAGAAGGGGGCCTTCTTGGGATCAAGATGTCGACTCCAGGGTCTTGGCAAATTATTAAAGGGCTGCCTATGAATACTGTATTATGCATCTGGGTCTTATTATTTCTATGACGGTATTAACTCTCCCTCTTTACACGCATATGTTTGACTGCTCTTTTTTCCACCGTGTGATCACTGGAGGACTGAGCATCGCTGTTTGGATTTCCTTGTATTGATTTAGTCTTATGTAAACTAAAACTTTTATATGGGTGAATGCCTGTTGATTTGTTCATTACTCTTGTGACAACCAGTTTAATTATTTAATCCATCACTATTTTTCATAATTTATACCACTCACACCCTGCCATGTTTGCATCTGTGGGCGGGTGGCAACAACAAACATTCCATCAAAGACTGTCCTGGACATTGGTTCTCAAACCGGTTCAACATATTTTGAGAAAATCTTTCTCAAAGTCTGCAATCTCCATGTCTTGGGGGAACAAATACTTGGCTGCAAAAGAAAATCCAGTCTGTGCTTCAAGGAACTCCCATAGCTCAGCCTATGTCAGTGGTGGATTTCCTGAAGCCCCATGGCGATGGCCTGCCACCAGGGCTATAAACTGCCAATCTGTGCGCAATCATGGCATTAGTCCTTGGATCTTAAGCCCAATGCTGATGCCCCGCTACCAGGGCCACAGACTGCCCAACTCCAGGCAACTGTGGCTTTAGTCCTCGGATCCTTATCCCAAGTCCCAGTTGAAAGTCATCACCCCGCATTTCATGGGAAGAATTTGTTTGATCCCCAGAAGCGTTTCTCTGGATATGGGCAAACTAGACTTTTCGTATCCCCACCAACCCCCCACTCCGCGAATATGAAGAGGGGGCCTGTGGTCTCCCATATCGCACGGATTTTCATTGGCCCCCTGAAGAATTAAAAAAAAACTCTCTTGGGGAGGAGCCAAGATGGCGCCCGTCTTGGACGCGTAGTCCCTCGGCTCCGAAGACCATCTCCTCCTTTGTAACTATCCTGCCGGCGATCCTGCACCAAGGCGGCACATTGTGGAAGCTGATGTGTTCCGACGACCCGCGGTGAAATCCTGAGGCTTGCGCTTCCTCGTAAGCGGGTGAAACGTCCGAATGCAGTTTGCGGCCCGCGACAGCCCTGGGGCCGGGGCCTCGAGTGGATATCGAGGCCGGACGCCAAGCGAACAACATCGGGCGTCAGCGACTGTGGGGGACCGGTCGGAACATTTTCCCGAGAAACGGCCGAATTTGAAACGTGCGCCCCCCCCGCTGGACTGCAGGTACAGAGCCAAGTGTGCCTGGCGATTTGACTGGGGGAATCGTACGATTGCAGGAGCCCGGACGATGGGCTGCCAGGAAACTTCTTGCGTACTGTCCCGCTAATGGCGGGAGGTTCCCGAATTCCCCACCCCTTCAATATCGAGCAGGGCGGCTTCTTTAGGGGACATTGCTTATGGCCACATTTCGGTCCTGTCTGCCGCTCCTTTACTATACGGAGATCTGATGCTCCATTGTGCGCAGCCCTGCCCGACTCGGAGTGTCTCTACCAACGATCACGGAGGGCATAATGGAGTGCAGCCTTGAGAAGTCTGGACTACAGTGTGGTCGCGGACGTGTGGAGCAGGGGGACATGTTCGGAGGGGAGCGTGGAAGTGATCAGGGCTATGGCGATATATTGGCGGCTGTTGTCTCCCTTCGTCACGACATGGTGTACTCTGTTCGGACCCTGACCAGCAAGGTGGATGACATATTGTGTGCACTGGGACGCTTGAAAATGGCTGACTCGCAGGTCCATAGCGCCTCTCCTTGCTCCACGTCTGTCTACGACAAGATGGCTGCCTCGTGCGACAGTGACGGTTTTGAGACCCCAAGCCCCGAGACGACTCTTGCTGTAGATGGTGTTTGCCCGGGACGACATGAAAACCTCGGATTGCAATTGTGACGGGAGTGTTCTCCCCAAACCATGCTCCCAGTTACCCGGGGACCGCTCCAGAAGTGGTTGAACACTGAGACTTTCCTCCCTGGCTCGGTTCTGCTCGATGTTATGAGGATGTTGTACTTTTGGCCCAGCCTGGGAGCACTGGATCTGCGTGTACACGATACGGTTGAGTGCTCGGCTCACATTGACTCTTTTGGACTACCGTTCACGCCTTCCTGGGCTACTTTGGTACGCAGTGGCAGAAAATTTAAAATGGGACAGGGATGAACGCTTCTTCTCACAGATTGGCAGTTTCTTCGTTGCTGACCGAGACAGATGTGTGGCGTGCTGACTTCTTTGATTGCGCAATGTGCCGATTTCGTGCTTTGTAAATTGATTGCTAGTAATCCTTTTTGTAACCGGACTTTATACCTTGTGCTAATATCGGAATTACGGGAGGGTGATGCCGGGGGACTGGTGGTGGGCTCCTCCCCGCTTTTCACTACTTTCATTGTAGTTGTGGATTTAGACCCTTTTCTTACTTTCTATAGTTCGGGACTCCTTTTTGTGGGGCGACAGGCACACTGCTAGGGGCGGGGTAGGCCGTAGCCAGCTGCAGGGGTGCGGGGTGGAAGGGGGGTTTTTGTTTATTTGTTTTTTGTTCTATGGGCCTTCTATTCCTTATTCTTTCTTTCCTTTCTTCTGGGCTTTAGAGTAAATCGATTTCTCGTTAATTGTAGATCGAATGGTGTGTAGTATTGTTTACTTAGACGTTTTTCTACATTGTGGAAAGTCGTGGTTCTGGTAATTTTAGTGCATTGTATACTTGTCTCTTCTGATCCTATAACGCCGGAACCAATGTGCTGTCCTACGACATCCTGACACCGTTTATCCTTCAGAACTAAAATTTGAAATCAGACCTCAGTACCTCTGTTATAGATCCTTCGTGCACTGCCATATTGCTATGTACTGCATTTGTGAGCCTTTGGGCGTTTTGTTGGGCTATATGTACGATTTACTATAAATAAAGGTCTTCCAAAAATTTTTAAAAAACAAAACTCTCTTCACCGCCCCCGCCGCTTGGGATTGAGTTAGGCGCCAATGCTTTAAATGGGCCGGTACTGTCCGGCACTTTTTTATTTTGAGAGGGAGAGTACCTGCATTTCCCAAGAAGAAGGCAATACTTTTAACTGGAGAGCACCGGCATTTCTCAGAAACAAGCAGGTACTCTGCTACAGAGTGCCTGCACTTCTATATTTCCATTTCGAGCTCTAGCTAGGCCCCTGGTATGTCTATGTCGTCTAGTTCACTTCTTGTGACAGCCATATCTCGCAAAGCTTTCCTGCTCAGGGCATCGGCATTGGGTGTACGTTTAACTGCGTCATTGCTGTGAAAGGGCCATAACTTTAGGCTGCGTGGCAGCCGGACATGACTGCTTGTTACCAGGCAGCAGCGGGCGGTGTACCTGTCCCCTCCTTTCATGTCTTTTTTATAGGACTATTGTGTGCCAGCTCTGGGACAGAACGGGTGAAGGCGGGGGACACCTCTGAGACACAGAGCACAGAGGGAGGTAAAGACATTAACCTCTTCGCCGCTAATGACAAGGGTAACTCGTCATGGACTTTCCATTGATTTCAATGGAAATTAATGCAGAGGAGTAATTGTACCTTAGCAGCCAAGTGGTTAAGGGAGGGGTGCCATAAAGGCTCGACTGGGAGGGGGAGAAGTAGAACCATTGTTTCAAACATCGATTGCCTGCACAACTAATCCAATCCGTATTAATGGTTTACCGTAGCAGTACACCCCTGAAGATTGGCGTCACACGAATTTTTTGGGACTAAGCTAACGCACGTAAAATGTTTTGCTCTTCGAATATGATCCACTAATTTAAGAAAAATAATTGGAAAAATTATATTTTCTTCTTGAACTCGCACATTAGTGGAGTATTACACCACAAAAATAGGCTATAGAGCCACGGAAGAAACTTTTCCAGGGAGATGGAGCGAAACCTGGTATTTTCTGTCATTCAAACTTGGTGTCGAACCTAAAATGAAGCATTCGATATTCTAGAAACCCGAACATGCCGTTATTCCTACAGTTGCTCGGTCTCAGGGTACATTGTGGAAACTGACAGGCAGTGACCTGACTGCTCTGCATTTCCTCCTCATCTGTTTAATGATATTCAGCTGTGTAATCATGGCTGCCATCCGTGTGCTGTGAAAGATGACGTTTTGGTAGCTAGCCATGAAACACTACTCCAGTATTCCGAAACCTATATGCTTTGTTAACTGAAGCAGTAGGGTAACTAAAGTCCCCGCAGGACCCGGGGTGCGGGGGGGGGGGGGCCCGGGGGGGGGGGGGTGAGAAGTCCGGGGGGCCTTCAGGCACTGGCAGGCCCCTGTCTGAGAGCTTTGGACTGGGCCGGAGCGTAGCCCCCCTCAAGTTTAGTTAGGCCATTGAAGTGAGGTTGAGCTTTACCAGCTACAGGGCAGTGGGACCAGTGCTGTTGCACAGGGCGCAGACCTATGAAGGGGCGCTGTCCTCATCGGGTGGGCACTGTGTTTAGCAATAACTTCTGATTGGAGATATGAGGGGCACTTTTGCAGGAATCCAGGAGGCGGTCGTCATGGGGTGTTGGGGCACCAAAACAAATATTGCACCGGGTGCCACCACTGCTAAAGCCTGCTAGAAGAACGGCTCAACTACAGATGGTTTTCAGCGACTTAAGAGTTAGAATGTTTCAGATAACTTAACAAGAAGTGTCTTTCACTTTTAGTTTGGCGTGTGCAAGTGATCAGGATGTCTGCATGTGCCTAATGCACAGCCTTCATGGGAGCTATCGGAGAGCCTTCAAATAGAGGGAGGAACACCATAATGTTCTCTGATGTTTCCACCTTGACTTGGCATTAAATGGAGCTAACAGTCAGGGACACTACAGAACTACTGTTTGGAGGGACGAGTACACCTCGTCAGCAGCCCGACGAATTAAGAAACCATTTTGGGTCATATATCTTTGGCCCAAAAGCCTGGACATATTGGCTTCACCTGTGGACACTTCCGGGAACGATTCGCCCCCCCCCCTTTTACAGCCCCTACTGTGGCACCAGCTGAAGTATTGTGACGCCTCTGCATGGAGTTAGTGGTAGGTGATATGCAGCAGGTCAGCATGGAACAGAATGAGCTGAACACTGAGTTGGTTAGTAACTGGAGCAGGCCCGGTTCTAGCGGGTGGGCCGGGTGGGCCGGGCCCACCCAAACTTTGGCCTGGCCCACCCAAACATAACCCTTGGCCCTGGCAGTGACGACAGCAAGGCCAGCAGACTATGGCCACTGCAAGTTAAAACGTTCTTCGAACGTTATCTTTCTTTAGGAGTTGCATGATTGGGCCTGGGCTCGCACCCCCAATCACGCATCTCCTATCAGGCAGGTGGGCTGTGTCCCCGCCGACTCTTGCAGGTACATTAGGGGGACTGCGAAGGGGACAAAGCCTTTCATTGGAACTGGATTTGTGGATAATTAATTCTTTTCTGCTGGTAAAGAGGAGTTTGTTTTGCCGTTTCGTTTTCCTGACCTTCCAGTGACCCCTTGAGCTGTTTGTTTAACCATCCGGCTGTGACAGAGTTTGTAAGGAGCAGGTAAGAGAATGTGTGGCTATTGTGTTATTTACATCTGTGAGAAAGACATACTTAGAACGCCGTGTTTATTTCATTTTCATTTACATCGTGTGTTTAAATCGTTGGTATCATTCATGAGTGTTTCTGCAAGGATGCACGACAACTAAATGTCCAGATAACCTTGGGGATTGTTGATCTTGCTGGAGAGCGTTCTTTTTTTGGTTTGTAGTATTTAAATGCAATAGAACTGTAGTTAACGTGGATAGCTCAGTGGGTTACTGCCTTTGTCACAGAGATCCTTTGATACATAGGACAGTGTGATCAAAGACGTGTATACAAACCAGAATGGTATAATTAGATTTTTTTTTGTATTGCTAGTTAGTTCGAATTTTCCCAGTATTTCATTATTCTAATGTTGCAATACAGAGTTTGGGCCGATATCATTTCTAATCAGTACAGCCAACCACTGGGGTATGCTTTAAATCCTGTGTTTGTGGTTCTCCAGACCCAACCCTCTTAATACATATTGCCTAGCAGCATGGATGAGATGTGATTCCTACACCTGGTAATCTTCATTAGCTTATGTGACATTCCCTATAGGCTGATTTGGATACTTTTATGAATCATTGTGTGTCTGCATAATGTGTGTGTGATGTACAGTACTGTGATACCCTACACTACGAGTAGCGCTATACAAGAAATAAAATGCATATGGGAGGGGCTATGGAGTGATGATGGGCTCTGTTGGAGGGTGGCAATGAGGGAATCCGAGGGGGCATCATGAGGGGTGAAGATACGGAGAGATGGAAGGCACTGGTGGAGGTTGTTTGTGAGGGAGTCTGAAGGGGAGGTCATGGGGGAGGGGCTTTGGAGTGATGAGAGGCACTGGTGGAGGGTGGTAGGAAGGGATTCTGAGGAGGCGGCCATGAGGGGGGTTGCTTTTGAGGGATGGGCACTGGTGGAGGGTGGTAGGGAGGGAGTCTGAGGAGGCGGCCATGAGGGGTGTTGCTTTTGAGGGATGGGCACTGGTGGAGGGTGGTAGGGAGAGAGTCTGAGGAGGAGGGCATGAGGGGCACTGGTGGAGGGTGGTAGGGAGAGAGTCTGAGGAGGCGGTCATGAGGGGATTGCTTTGGAGTGATGGGGACTGGTGGAGTGTGGTAGGGAGGGAGTCTGAGGAGGAGGTCATGAGGCAGAGGGGCTTTGGAGTGATGAGGGGCACTGGTGAAGGGTGGTAGGGAGGGAGTCTGAGGAGGAGGTAATGGAGAGGGGCTATGGAGCGCTGAGGGGCACTGGTGGAGGGTGGTAGGGAGGGAGTCTGAGGAGGAGGTCATGAGGGGAAGAGGCGACGGAGAGATGAAGGCCAGTGTTGGAGGATGGCAATGAGGGAATCCGAGGAGGGGGAGGTCATGGGGAGGAGCTACGGAGAGATGAGGGGCACTGGTGGAGGGTGGCAGTGGGGGAGTCTGGGAGGAGGGTGGCAATGAGGGAATCCGATGAGGTCATGGGGGAGGTGCTTTTGAGCGATGAGGGACACTGGTGGAGGGTGGCAGTGAGGGACTCAGGAGGAGGTCAATGGGGGGAGGGGTTATGGAGCGATGAGGGGCACTGGTGGAGGGTATTTGTGTGGGAGTCTGAGGAGGTGGTCATGGGGAGGGGCTTTGGAGTGATGAGGGACACTGGTGGGGGGCAGGTACGGAGGGAGTCTGATGAGGAGGTCATGACTGAAAGGGGCTAAGGAGAGATGAAGTGCACTGTTGGAGGGTGGTAGTAACGTTGTCTATCGAGTAAGAGGTCAGTGGTGGGACACCAATAAATACTTTTGCACCGCCGCTATAATAGATCCTGTAATGTTTTTGCTTATTTAATTAGCAGTTGGGTCATTAGGGCCACTGTGTAACATATTTTAAAGTGTGTGCTAATTATATTTACTCTTATATTCAGGATGGTCAGTTTGAAGGTGATTTTACAAATCTTTTTAGTGGGGTTATGGAGAATGAAACCAGGTGGTGCCTGATATGGGGCTGGGGACCAAGGTTAGCTGTGAGTTAAGGTGCACGGTAGAGAGATTGTAGAAAATTGATGATCAGGCCTGGAAGGGAGTGCACTGCAGAGTCTGGGGTCAGATGGAGGTAATAATGAAGAGAGATTCTCTCTGAAGGCTGGCAACGAGGCAGGCTGATTAGTGTTACTTGCCTGATACTCCCACCTCAGAAACCTCCTCTGCCCATCAAAAGGACTTTACATGGGGATCAAAACACTTTTTGAGAGTGTTAACGATTAGAAAGAAATTTGGAAAATAATGGAGGGCCCTGAATCTCCTGTTATCCCCTTCTATCACACGCAGGAGGACATTTTTTTCTATTTGTAGGCTACCTCCAGAAGCGACACATTGAGCCCGCAGTGGCCCACCCAAATGCGCCCTTGGCCCACCCAAACAAAATTCCTGGAGCCGGGCCTGAACTGGAGGAGGGCACATGTAAAATACTCCCTTTATTGGCAGTGTCAATTGACCTGACAATGTGTATGGGTGTCGCAGCGCTAAAGAAAAGGGGATCGTTCTGGCAACATGCCCTCATGGACATAACGTTCGCCCCAAAACCAACGAAAGGCACTATAGTCCATGGGTGGAAAAAAACAATAGGACACCACTTTTAGTCTAAATTTCTCCACTTTCAAACAACAGGGCAGTGGGGGATGTTCATCAAAAGACATCACTTGAAAAATGGCAGTCTCTTGAGTTCGTGCTTTAATATTTCTAGTGTTTCAGGACACAAACCCTGTTACTGGCATGTCCAGAATGTTGAAAATACCTTTGTTTCTCTGATTGCACAACAGTTTCATCGGCAAGCCGGCTGCCAACTAGCAAAGAGTCATTCCACACTGCTGATGCATTAACAGTTTGTGGTCATTATGTATCAACTCAGATTGTACATCTGAGGAGAAGCGACTCTGGAGCCAAGCAGTGCATGATTTGCATAAGTTGAGATTTAGAACTTCTGAATACTGTTCTTATGTAATTGGCATGTGAAACCAAATGCAAACCTGATCACCCAATTTATGAGAATTCATGATTTCATTTACATGTTGCATGAAAACAAGCACAGAGTCAACACTATTTGTTCTGGCTTTTGAATAGTGTATAAAGAAAATAATCTTACCACGCCTCCCCAACAGGCATGACAGGTAAATCAGGTGCAGCAGCAGTGCATATATATCCAACAAAAAACAAAGAAATTGCAAAATTTGGGAGTGTGAGTGGCAATGTCTGATGAACAGAGTGCACTCTGCAGTGTATTTGAGTGTATGAAATATTGTGCCTCTATATGTTGAGCTCGTGAGTGTGCTGCTGGGTTTGGGATACTGCAGGTAATTCCAAGCATATGTTGAGAACCATGGGTTCAGCTTCTGTGAAGGGTTGAAGTGCTTTGGCACACCAAGGAAGTGCTGGTATTGTTTACAAGTTCCCTTTTAGAATCTATGATTCTAGGAACAAGGGTCCCTTAACATAGTTAAATTTTTTATGTTCTCGTGGATACAATAATCAGTTCCATGAACGGTTTCAATGATCAAAAATGCGAAATGTTATTAAACCATCTAAATTCAAACTCCAGATATAGAATACACTTACATGCGCTTTCCCTTTTTAGTAAATGACACTTGCTCCAATGCCACTTTCGCATGTTATTGGGTCTATCATCAGAAGGTTAGACTTGAGGATTACTTCCACTTTGCACTACACATTTCATGCATGGAACATGATTATAGATTTTAGGTATAGTCATCATAGGCATAATTCACCCACTTTTCTTATACTTGGCCCCTTCATCATATTTAGTAATTGATCGCCCTAGCACACAGCATGGTTGTCTTGCTTCATGGTACATGCATGTATTAATTGAACTAATGGAACTATCATGCCAGATATCATTTTCGAGATACGGAGAGCCCTTTGAATCTAAACACCTTCTGCAGCCTAAATTAGCACTCTTCACTATGGTGCTTGGACCATAAACTGTAATCGTAATTTCTAATTTTTCATTTCATTCTTTCCTTTTTATTTCGGGTGGCCATAATTGAACAAATTCTTAACAGGCACATAATTGTGTGGCCTCTAGTTCGTTATTACAGATAGCTGTATATTCCAAGTGTTTGATGTAACATACCAATCAGTATTATGTCAGGTAACTGTAGGAAGCTTGCTCTGTATATACTATACCAAAGTGAGTTATAGTGTGCACAGACACCCAGTGGATCCCCAAAGTTAGGCAGAGGTAAAAGTAGATAATACCTTACTCTCTATTTGTGGTAGTGTGGTCGAGCAGTAAGGCTTGATCAGAGAGTAGTGTTAAGCATTTATTATACAAACTCAGGCAAGAAATTATTTCACACAATCAAAGACTGAACTGAGACCAATTTGTTTGTATACAAATATTATTCAGTTATATTTTATTTCTAGAACCAAGCAAGGCCTGGTGCAGGTAAGTTAAATAATACTTTGCATGTATAATGCAGATGGTTGATTTACAGGTAAGTCCACAGTTCAAAATTACTTTTTAGTTACTTTATAGATTACTGTGCACATTACTTCTCAGATTACTTTTTAAGTTACTTTTGCTAATCAGTGTGATATCTATGCCTAAATATCACACTGAGACATTTCCTAGACAAAAGGTAAGTAATTCAGTTTTTACACATATGCAGTTTTTCAAGGTTTCCTGCAAACCAACTCCACACTTAGATATTTCACAGAAAAGCAGTAAATGCAGTCCTATGGGAGAAAACAGTGTTATCGGTTTATCAGTAGGTACTTAGGTTTTGGAGCTGGTATTCTGGGGTTAGAACCAGGGTTCCCCAGGGTCGAGGATGCACTCTCAAAGCACCCTCAGCGGCACTAGGGTGGACGGGTGCAGAGTGCTAAGGTCCAGAGTTATTCAATGTGGATAGGGGGCTTCAGGTTGGTGGTTGCTCACGGGCAGGCAACAAAGTTGTGGGAGCAAAGCTCCTGGGGTTTAGCTCAGGGCAAAGGGGAATCCGAGTTAGCACAAAAGGTGCACCCACAGAGGCACAGGGGCGGCCGGCAGAGTGCTGATTCGGCATCATCCTGTTCCCTGTTGTTTCCAATAGGAGTTGCCAGTTTTGGATTTTGGCTGCAGGCTCGGTCCTGGAATCCTTCTGGGAGGAACCAACAGCTGGTCAGGTAAGTTGGAGGGCTCGTGGACGTAGGTGCACCTTGTGTTCCTCTTCTCCAGGGCACCGGGCAGCTGGATGCAGGGGTGTCTTTTGAGGTTGGATGTCACCTTACCGGGCCACTCGCGTTCGGGGGGGTTCTCTATGCAGAGGCTGCAGGTGACATTGGGGAGTCCTGGAGGGGATAACCCACAGTGGACTTAGACTCTGGAGCGCTGGGGCATCCCGCTGGGAATGGTGAACCACCCGACTCGGGTCATAGGCATCGGGTGCAGTGGTGGTTCCAGGCGCCCGGTTTCTTTGTCCTCAGCAGGCAAAGTTTTTCTTTGGTGTTTCTTTGGAATAGAGCTGCTGATAACTTGAGATCTGGTCTTTGTGGAAGGTAGTCAGTCCTCTTAGGGGTTCTGGAGGTCACTGGCTGCAGGACAAGGTCACTTTTGGCACAGGATCTCTGGAAACTGCAGACAGGCTGGTAGGGCTGGCATCAAGTCAGTTCTTCTCTGCAGTCTTCTCTGCTGGGCGTCTCCTTTCTTCCTTCTTCGTAGGTTGCGGGAGTCTGTCTTCTTGTTTCTGGGCTACCCCCTTAATGCTGTATTTAGGGGGCATTTTAGGGGCCTCCAGGTCAGTAGCCAATGGGCTACTGACCCTAGGGTGACTACACCCTTTGTGTGCTCACCCCACC
This sequence comes from Lissotriton vulgaris, assembly GCF_964263255.1. Taxonomy (NCBI): domain Eukaryota; kingdom Metazoa; phylum Chordata; class Amphibia; order Caudata; family Salamandridae; genus Lissotriton; species Lissotriton vulgaris. Next base: position 1,244,548,700 of record NC_141685.1, read on the forward strand.
TGGGGGAGTGGGCACAATCCCTAATCCTGATTGGAGAGTACCTACCATCTTCAAGATGGCAGGCACTGAAGAGTGGGCTTCCTCACCTCCCGCACCTGAGGGGTGGGGTTGGCAGAGGTAGGTACACCTTCTGGGCTGTGCTAATTATTCTCACCTGTCTTCCTGCCAAAAAGGAAGGGAGACAGAAAGGGGGCCTGCTCCTGATAGCAGGAGAGGCTGGGGGTCGCGTTACAAAGGCAGCAGGCATTTGAAGCTCCCCTGCCACAGATGGCTCTTCCTGGCTTGGGGTAGGTGTGACCACCTCCTCCCAGGAAAGGCTTTGTTTCTGGGCTCAGGGAGGGAAGGCTCCCACCCCAGGGGTCCAGAAACATGTCTCGTGGTGGCAGGCTGGTGTGTACTAGTCAGGGAACCCACCAGAGGATGGTCGTTTTTCAGGAGGCATCTCTAAGATGCACTTTGAGTGCATTGTATAATAAATCCCACACTGGCATCAGTGTGAGTTTATTATTAAAAGTTTGCTACCAAATTTTCTAGAGTTCAGTAAAGCATTATGGTGCTGTGGAGTGCATAATAACAAGCTCCCAGACCATATACTCTTTATGGCTTTACTGCACTTACAATGTCTAAGAATGGACTTAGACACTGTAGGGGTACAGTGCTCATGCAACTGTACCCTCACCAGTAGTATAGTGCACCCAGCTAGAGTTGTCTTACCTATACCATAGGCAGTGGGTTGCAGGCATGGCACACAGGAATGTGAGCCATGTCGACTCTTCACTTTTCTCTGCACCAAAACACACAGCCTGCAATGGCAGTGTGTGTGTGTGTGTTAAGGCACAGGGCCTCTAAGGTTGGCACAATATGTGCTGCAATCCTTAGAGGCCTTCCCTGGTCACAGTGCCCTTGGTACCAATTGTACCTTTTACAAGGGACGTACATGTGGCCAGAGAGGTGCCAATTGGGGGAACAAAGGTACAGTTTTGGGAAGTACACAGGCCCTGGGAACCTGATTGGCAGGAACACAGGGCACATAAAGTCAAAGTGCATCAGAAATCTGGCAAAAGTGGGGGTGTTACTGCAACAGAAACCCAGCTTCCTACAGCAACTGACTTTCAGTCCTGATGATGATCCCACATTTTTAGGGGATCGAAATTCCGTCACATACACTCTGACCCATTAAACTATCTTTAGAATCTTTTTTGCTCTGGTGTAGCATTATTTGCCTTTTCCAATAAGTGACCCAAGTGCTCTATATAAATATTGGTCACTGTTTTTCATGCCTGTATATGTTTAAATGATTGTTTTGTCAGTTTTTTAAAACCTATTTTTTTGAAACTATTCTGGCTGGGTATTTCTTAAATTTTGTTTGTTTGAATATAGATGTTGTAAAAATGTCAAATTTTTGGTCATTGAAACCGTTCATGGAGTTAAATATTGTATTTTGAGAAGAAAACAAATGAACTATTGTACTGGACCCTTGTTCCTAGAATCACCTAAGTACCCTTGGTCCATACGATCCCAGGGCTTCCTTTGTCTCTAGATACTAACTTTTAGAATCTATGGTCTTTCAGCAAATTTATATGAAAACATGAACGTTAAGCTTTATAGAGCATTATTTGACCCTATTTTTCTCAAAAGTTTACTGGGAGATAATTCATAACCAACCCTCATAGAAGATATCTTGACTCACTCGCTAGAATACTAGACAAGTATTATGCCCCGCCACTTTCAAAAGTAACCAGCCTCAACTGTTGTGCAGAAGTGGAAGGGAGCAGTGTGGGCACTGTATGAGCACAGAATGCTCTTGAGCGCCGAAAGGGCAGGAGATCTAGCAATGAAATTAACAGCTTTGTCCAATCTGAAAACAGACACAGTTGCTTACATTTTACAAGTGAATAAGCCTACGGCATTTCTGTCCTACCTGTAATTCTTCCCCATGTATGTGTGTGTGTGTGCGTATGTGTGTGTGTATATATATATATATATATATATATATATATATATAATATATTCACTGAAAAAAATGTAGGTTTTACAGGCGTTATAGTTAGGAATTAGCATTTAAAACACCTTAGAAATTCACAAAAAAACATAGGTTTCAGGGACGTTATAGTTAGTTGCGCATTTGACTCATATAAAACCAGAGAAATTTGCCTGTTATGGTTAGATGAGCTAACTTTAACTCAAGCGGCCGCAATGCACTGGTGATGACGTCACATATTACCTCACTCATGGCATGGTCAGTGACATTACTGATGACATCACTGATGACACCATCCAGTGAATGTGTGTTTCTGGGAAGTTTAAATATTTTTCATATATATCTATGCCAAGGTGTATTGAAGAATGAGTGGATTTACAAGTGCATGAATGGATTATTTAGTAGGTGCGTGACTGACTGTATAAGTGAGTGATTGAACGTGTCTTACTGAATGCATGGGTTATTGACTAAACTGTGTGAAAGTCTGTATTAGTCTCTCAGTTGGTGTGTAAGCGGCTGCATGGGTTGGTGAGTAGCTACATGAGTGTCTGTATAGGTTATTGAATTGTTCTCTGAGTATCTGTATGGGTGCCTGAGTGTCTGTGTGGGTGGGTGGGAGGGTGGGTGACTCTGTGCATAGATGTCTGAGTGGATGATTTACTGGTTGTATTGATTCAAAAGTGCATCTGGGAGGGGCTGTATGGGTGAGTTAGTGTGTGTATGGGTGTGTTGGTGAGTGAATGAATGTCTCAGTGGTATATGTGTGAGTAACACACACAAGATGTTGGATGGAATGTTGCACAATGGCAAAATATTCACCCCAGTCACAGATCTGGGTTTAATCCATCGTTGTTTTGCTCATCAAGCCACCCCAGTTCAGACATGGCTGTACTGGGGTGAATGTATGACATTGTTCTGCATTCTGTCCAGCAACTGTTTTTTTTGCATTTGTCACCCGAGTGGGACGGGTATGCTCAGACGTGAGTCCCATGCCCTCCACACCACTGGAATCAAGCTTTCCTGGCTGATGACGGCTGATAGCCAAAAACCGGTCCTAGGATGCTTGATTCTGGTCCAGGGAAGACATGGCTTGGCAGTTCGGGCTGGACTGTTCCCATGAGGCACAGGGTCAAGGCTGATTTGCATATGGCCATGTCTGAACTGGGTTGGTGTGGTGAGCAAAAAAACGATGGATTTAGGCCCAGATTTCTGTACTGGGGTGAATGTATGACATTGTTCTGCATTCTGTCCATCAACTGTTGTTTTTGCATTTGTCACACCGAGTGCGATGGGTATGCTTAGACGTGAATCTCGTGCACTCCACACCACTGGAATCAAGCTATCCTGGCTGATGACGGCTGATAGCCAGAAACCGGTCCTAGGATGCTTGATTCCGGTCCAGCGAAGACATGGCTTGGCAGTTCGGCTGAACTGTTCCTATGAGGCACAGAGTCCATGCTGATTTGCATATGGCCATGTCTGAACTGGGTTGGTGTGGTGAGCAAAAAAAATATGGATTTAGGCCCAGATCTCTGTACTGGGCTGAATGTATGACATTGTTCTGCATTCTGTCCATCAACTGTTGTTTTTGCATTTGTCACCCCGAGTGGGACGGCTATGCTCAGAAGTGAGTCCCGTGCTCTCCACACCACTGGAATCAAGCTATCCTGGCTGATGACGGCTGACAGCCAGAAACTGGTCCTAGGATGCTTGATTCCAATCCAGGGAATACATGGCTTGGCAGTTCAGGCTGGACTGTTCCCATGAGGCACAGGGTCAAGGCTGATTTGCATATGGCCTTGTCTGAACTGGGTTGGTGTGGTGAGCAAAAAAACGATGGATTTAGACCCAGATCTCTGTACTGGGGTGAATGTATGACATTGTTCAGCATTCTGTCCATCAACTGTTGTTTTTGCATATGTGTGAATAACTACATATGTTTTAAGGCAGAAAATATGAGTGTTGGAATATATAAATGACTATACGTGAGAGTAAGTTATTTGAAGAGTGTGTGTATAAATAGGTGTCTGTTTCTATCAGTGATTGTATAAGACAGTTAGTATGTGTTAGTATCTGCATAAATATTAAGTGTGTCTATAAATATCGGAGTTGGTGTGTATAACTGTATACATGAGTAAATTGGTATGCAATTGATTCTTTGCATGACTGACTAGGTGTGTGAGTAACTCTATGGAAGAGTAGCAGAGTGTTACTGTATGTATAGGTGTATAAATGCATATTATAGTACTGTATTTATGAGTAACTGCATGTATAAGTGACTGGATGTGTGTTTAGACCTAGGAAAGAGTGATTAGTATGTACTAGCTGGCATTGTTGTGTGTATGGTTTCAAAAATAGTAGTCTGTATTTTAGAGTGCGTGTATCAAACTTTATATTAGAGCATCTGTATATGCATCAGATTTTCACATGGATGATGTCATCAGTGATGTCATTTGAGATGTCATCAGTGATGTTATCAGTGCTGTCATCAGTGCTGTCACTGACCATGTCATGAATGATGTAATATTTGACGTCATCACCAGTGCATTGCGGGCGCGCAAGTTATAGTTAGCTCAACTAACTATAACAAGCGAATCTCTCTGGTTTTATATGTCAAATGTTCAACTAACTATAACGTGCCTGAAACCTATGATTTTTTTAGAGAATTTCTAAGGTTTTTTTAAATGCTAATTCCTAACTATAACGCCTGTAAAACCTATGGTTTTTTCAGTGAATTTCAAAGGTTTTTTAAATGTTAATTTCATATTTTACTGTTTATAAAACCTATATTTTTTAAATTATATTTTTAAATATTTTGGAACTCTATCATACTTCTTTTTGTTAACTTTAAAAATGATGTAATGTTTTATATCGTCCCCCAAAAATATGTATATCTTTTTTTTTGTTGAGAAAACTGCACTCCCATACCGTTCGCATACTAAGCTCCATCACCACGTGAATCCGATCCACCATATTGCTAAACTCGTAAATGATGCTCCTTTCCTATACGACTCGTTCGTGAGCCGCGTCCGGTGTAATATCATATACGCATGAAATCGCCCCAGCTGCTACTTTGGTATCCAACAGATACGCAGTACCAAGCCACGCGTTTCGTCATGTACGTATGGGGTCGCACCCGCTGCGCGTTGCGTATGCGACGAGTGCATGCCGCCAGGACTTATGTTATGTCACAGATGTATGGTGTCACACCGGATACGCCATTCCCTCTTTTTTTTATCTCAAAAGCATATCTAAATAACTTTAAACAGTATATGACAGCACGCGATAATCTCAAATATTTTAAACTTTTATATATTTGTAACTGTAATAAAGTTATATTATGATAAATGTATTTTCTCAAAATCGCGTCAGGTGCGGCCTTCTTGCACGCTCGGTGCCCGATTGCCACGTGACCTTAAAAAAAGCATTTGATTGCTTCATAACATTTCCCATTGTAACAGTTGGACGACCCTACCCATTTGTCATTCTCTCTACAGCGTTTGATGAGAGACACCAGTTCACCGTTAAAAGCTTGCTGTATACACATATCTTATACTACACACATCATGCAACGATCATCTTGATCAATATTCATGACCTGTACATTAGCCTTCCACGTGTGATGGCCATGCATCTCAAACGTTACATTAAAAAACAAATGTGTGTTACACAATGCCCCTGGTGTGTGTGTGTGTGTGCACATTATTGTGCTGCCTTTCGGCCTGGGTATTGGTGGCTCCAAGAAGTATCATCAGCCACGGGCAGAGTGCACATCCTAGAGTACATGGGACAAACAGTAAACAGGAATGTGTAGATTTGAATTGCTGTACGCTCTGTTGTCAGGCTTTACCAATATAGTGGTGTGTTATATGTGAGACTTTCAGATTCACGTTTGACATACATTGCTTGACTGTAATGAGCGTTATCACTATGTATGACGTAGCCTCACTGCTGATCCTCCCTCCATCTGAGCACCTTCATTAACGTGTATGCTTAGCGATAGCAACACTTTCAATAATACCGCACACCATTGACATGCATGTCTGCGCAACCTGTCTGTCCACAACCTTGACAACCTTGACAACGACTTGTGATGTTCGCTATTCAATCTTTTCGAACAGCATCTCTTAGCGATAGTTGGCGCCCTCCCGATACATGCTACATTCATGTAAATTGCACATTCTGCGACGTCAAAACTGCAAAAGAAACACACATAAGTACACTTCCTGGCCAGGCAGGAACTGAACAACGCCCAGATCCCCGGAACAATTATTCACACCCCTACGCTGGCCTGGCATACGCAAGCCCAGCCCACTTTGGTACGTATAAATAGGATAACGACGACGCCACATGTCCCAGTTCTTCCACACTGGCTCAGGTGATATGGACGCATCCACCTCGCATATCACAATGCGCAATAAAAAAAAGGAATCCATGAGGTATACACCATCCTGCCAATCAACACTGGTTCTAAATTGTGAACCCTACTGCCTGTCGTGTTTCCAAAGGAATCCATGAGGTGTACACCATCCTGCAATCAACACTGCAACTGAATTGTGAACACTGTTGGCCGTAGTGTTTGCGCACACAACAATGACAGCAGGTGAGCAGTGGGACCTGGGTGCACAGCAGCTCCAATTGAGCGCGGTGCTGCGGGCGGGGTGGGCTGCATCAGTTTGAGTGTGCATGTGTGAACAAGCGAAGTTGCCATGCGTAATGATGTGATCTCTGAACTCATTCAGTCACATATCTGCTCAATTTAAGGACCTGCTGGACCGGTCTGTAGGCCTGAGCCAGCGAGCAGCCCTAATTGACAGAAAATAGGCGGAGTGGGTGCTCAGTCCGTAATGATGCCCTCGGCATTCTGACGCCTTCCATGGTTGTATCAAGACACTGTCCCAACCGGAGACCTGCTCTCCCACCCTACAAAAGTAGCCCAGACTCTGAGCTTGCACCGGCACATCGTTGGACACACCAATGGTGGCAGGTGAGCAGTGAAGCCTCGGTGCGCAGGACCTACAACTGAGCACAGTGCAGGGGAAGGGGCTGGGGTGGAGCAGCCTGGGTGCACAGGTGCAAGCAAGCGATGTTCCCGTAGCTAATAATCTAATCTCTGGCCATACTGCAGGAGGGGTTAGGTGCATCAGCCTGGGTGCGCAAATGCAAACAAGCGATGTGGCGGTTCGTAATGATGTGATCTCTGATCTCACTCAGTCACATCTCTGTCTCATTTTAAGGACCTGCTGCACCGTACTGTAGGCCTGAACCAGCGAGCAGTGCTACCCTACAGACACGTGTAGAGCGTGGTGTTACGGGAGGGGTGGAGTGCATCACCCTGAGTGCGCAGTTGCGAACAAGCTTTGTTGCCGTGTGTAATGATGTGATCTCTGACCTGATTCAGTCTCATCTCTGTCTCATTCTAAGGACCTGCTGGACCGTACTGTAGGCCTGAGCCAGTGGGCAACGCTGCACTGCAGACACCAGGCGTTGGCTTTTAGGGCACTGTAGTGAGGTCATTACTAAATGTACATGCACACACGCTTCCGCCAGTGGATTACACGCGCACATTATCCTTCTAGCATGCATTCTGTTCCTTTGTATGTAAACGTTAGCATAACATATTATTTAACCTAGTGTATTCTTGTGAACTCCAACTCCTCTTTGAACCAAGATTACCACTAACAGTTGGTAGATCGTACTTCAAAAATTAAGGATGCACTCAACTGGTGTTTTCTATTAACCTTGAAATAAATCTTCATTTACCCCAAGACGTTTCCACCATTAAATTATTTCTCCCTTTTCAGACACTGAATTGATTGAGCCAAAATGGGCGGAACAGGTGCTCACCCCGTCATGATTCCCTCTGCATTCTGACGCCTTTCATCGTGGTATCAAGACACCGCCCCGACCGGAGACCTGCTCTCCCACCCTACAAAGGTACCCAGGAGTCGGAGCTTGCACCGGCATGTCGTTGGACACACCAGTGGTGACAGGTGAGCAGTAAAGCCTCGGTACGCAGGACCTACAATTGAGCACAGTGCGGGGGAAGGTGCTGGGATGCAGCACCCTGGGTGCACAGGTGCAGACAAGCGATGTGTCCGTAGCTAATAATGTAATCTCTGGCCTCATTCATATGTTTCATTTCAAGGACTTGCTGGACCACACTCTTTCTCGTGGACCCCAGCATCCTAGACAAACGGGTGACGGGATGTAAACGCTGAGGGCTGGGTGCAGTAGGCCGACGCTCTGTCTCCTCCTCCCTCTGTTCTTTTGACTCTCCCTCCCCTTCTCCCTTCCACCCACTCCCTCTCCCTCCCATTCTCACTATCTTCTTTTCATTCGGACTACTTTTTTTTCCTCTTCCACATGGCACACATGCTTATGTTGCATTTTTGTCTTCCAGGTTTTGTACGCTGCTTCCGGAGGAGTCCCACCCACGTATTTCATATTATACTGTTGTTTGTTCTACTAAACTTGCGTTTCCATTTATTTGTGTTGTTTTAATAAAGGTTATTTTTTTTCCAATAAATAAGTGAGTGTATACATCTTCTTTTTCTGACAACACTTGTCTGTAGTTTATTGTGAAAATCGTCTGTTTATAGGAGGTTATGAAGGAAAACATTTGTAATTTTGCGGTGCACCTACCAAATATAAACCAACAGACTATTACATAAATGCAGCCTGTGTAATTCTACAACTGCAAGGGTTCTATGCGTGTATCACTTTATAACTCCATGAGTACTGCCCGTGTGATTACAGAACCAATAACGCACTGTCTAGGACCATCCAGGCTTCAAGGACTGGCGAGGCCCACCCTGCATTTTTAAATGAAGCCCCAGAGGGTGGCAATCTCCGGACTTCAGTTGGCCTCGATGGCACACGAACAATTAGTAAACAATACCCGGGAAGGTGGCGATCCCCTAGGCTGCGAAACGTCTCTGTGCCCTTCCGCGCCTAATTTACATGTGACATTAACATCCCCAGGCCTACAAAGACCCCGCAATATAATAATGGGATTAGCCACGGAACCTTACCCACCAGGAGCCTCATTTAAATCAACGAGTGAGACCCTGCTTTTATTAAAGCGATACAAGGTTTTCCTCCCCTCGCTTCAACTAGTCAAACAAGAATTTGCTATCACAGAGTGGAAGCCATGCACCCGCCCGCTAATAGCAAACTTAAATGTCCTGTGGATGCACACCCCAGGACATTGTATGAGCTGCGCCTGGGAGGTCGCGCTCCATAGGACCACTATGCATTGGTTAGTGTAAACGCATACTAACACTACTTACACACGTGTAGTACAGCGACCAGAGTGTAGTGAAGAGGCAGAGGAAGCGCAAAATCTAAAAATATAAATCCTACCAGGGGTCTGATGACATAGTTCAATGAGCTGTCGACCCTGGGATGAGTAGAAACAGCTACACGAAGAAAACTGGTGTTCAGCACAACGCAAACAACTTTGAAATATTGGTGAGAGCTGCCTTTTTTTTACCTTCTCCCGCTCGTCGCCAAATCTTTGTAGTGAAGAGGCAGACAGCAGTGGATCCAATATGTAGATTTATTGCAGGAAAACAAGACACCTTAAACACCCACCAACAGGAGCAGACAGCAAGGCAACCGTCTTCTCCAGCACCATGTACAAACTCCACAAGGTTCCCCTCATGGCAGCCCTACATTCTAACATTACATACTTACATTCTAGTAGAATTACATACTAATATTCTACTATGTCTTACATTGGAATACTACACAGAGCACATGACTTTACAGCAATGAGCTCATGGTTTCATCCAGGAGTCTTCAGACCGGTAGGGGTGAGTACTTCGCTTCCCACTCCCTGTATTATATAAACGCAAACTAACACTACTTCCACAGGTATACTACAGCGCCAAGAGCACATCACTTTACAGCACTGAGCTCCTAATTTAAGCTCAAGGTTTAATCCCAGAGTATTCAGACCAGTAGGAGAAAGTAGTTTGCTACCCACTCCCTATATACTGTAAACGCATACTAACACTACTTGCACATGTATACTATAGAGCCCAGATTTCATCCCTTTACAGCAATCACCTCGGTTTGATCCCCAAGACTTCACACCGGTAGGCGTGAGTACTTCGCTTCCGGTATAGTATAAAAGCACGATAGCAGCCAGTAGTTCGCTTCTCACTCCCTGTACGGTATAAACACCTACTAACACTACTTGCACATGTATCCTACAAAGACCAGAGCACATCACTTTACAGCAATGAGCTCACTGTTTAAGCTCTCAGTTTCATACCAGAGTGTAGTAGCATATCATCTCACCAACATGTCACTCTGAGCAACACTGCACTTTCAGACCGGTAGGAGTGACTACTTTGCTTTGCACTCCCCCACAGAGCTTATAGTGCTCCTACCCTCCTTTCCTACTTTTTTACCCTTTTTTCCCCCTTACTCGCTTCAACGAAATCACAAAATGGCGGCCAACACTTCCTAGTTGCAACCGCTGGCAGCGCTCGCAACCAATAAGCAGCAAGCTCGAGCTCTTAACGCCACAGCCAATCAGATGACAGAATTCCCAGATATCGATATCTGTAAATTTTGATATTTCTCCAAAACTACTGAACAGTTTTACACTAAATAAACAAAAGAGTGCTTTCTAGACCAAGACCCTTCTCCCTGCCAAATTTGGGGTGATTCCGTTCACCAGTTCGACCGGTAGCCTTGTCTAAAGTTTCCTATGGAAATTAACATGAAGAAAACACGTTTTGGGACCCCCCCTTTAATCTCGGCCCCCCTTGACCAATCACCTCCAAACATTCAAAATAGGAGCTGATATAAAAAAAGAATTTGTTTTAAAAATTTCATGAAGATTCATCAAACAACACCAAAGTTATAAGCAAAGCAAAAAATGCTCTTCCTATGGAAACTTGGTCCTAACTATAAGTAATCACTGGCAACCGCCAGTAGGATATATATATATATATATATTACGTGAGCTGAGGGCGATAGTTATTTACTCAAGGGATTCCGCACTGTGCCTTCTGGGACCAGCCCAGTTCTGTGATGCACGGGGGGGGTAAACCAGTCTCTTGATCTACTTCCAATCGCTCTCTGAAACATTCCTTATCCCAGTCAGTCACTCTCTCCACCCCGGCCCGGTCAGTACTACCTGGTAACACAAAGTGGACAAACCGTTGGACAAATGTCGATCAAAGTAGCACCCGGGCAATCTGGGCACCTTGAAACACAAACCCACTCCTCTGCACCTCCCTGGAAATTACGCATAACATCTGGTGTGCATTGGTACGAGTCGCAAAAGACAATTCTGGTCACACACAGCGAAGAGTTGCAACTTCCATACCTGCCTGGAAATGAGGCATAACGTATGGTGCATGTTGGTCTGAGTGGCACCAAACAATTCTGGTCACAAACACAGGTGCAAGTTCAGCAGTGTTGCATGAGGTAGAATGAGGCACTACTTCGGGTATGCCCCCACTTCAGAGGGTCACAACCGGTGAATCGGACACCACATGCAAGTAGCATGCAGTCGGCGGACGCAAAAGAGCGATGCAGCACAATCCACGAATCGGGCCACATTGGGTCCTGCGACCGGTAAATCCGCTAACCACCAACAACACGCTTATGCACGTTGAGGCCCATGATGCAGGGCCATACTCCTTAGAAGTGGGTAGTGCTTTTTGGGGCTGCGCACAAGACAATTCGGTCTCCAGGCACAATACTTAATTCCATGCTCACACCACACTACCAGTTGGAATCCAGCAGACAATGTAGGCCCTTAAGAGGGCACCGCTCTCCAGGTGCCAGGTGTAGATGCTGTGGGTCCCTCACGGGAGGTCTTTGATGTCACTGAGACCTCCACCAGAGAACAGGGGGCAGGCCAACATGCCCTTGGAAAGCACACTTCAGGGTGCCACAGAGCAGCAGGTAGTCTGCCCAGGCCAGCCACTATTCAGGAAGGGTGCACAGTCCTTTCCAATGGCAGTAATCCTCCTTGTGCACAACAGATTCCTCTGGCAGTGTGCACCACGCAGTTCCAGGAGCCCTGGTCCCACATCTCCACAAGTGTGTCTTACCCCGCTGAAGTATGGCACCAGTAGTTATACTGTACTGTGCCTTTGAAGTTGGGGGTGGTTCAGAGGGTTTCTCTGTGAACCACAGATGTCTCCCCTACATTTCAGTCCTGTCTGCCATGGAATGCAGATCTTAATCTTTAGTAGAGTCATGATCTGGCTCCCAGAGGCCAAGTGCAAAAAGCCCTTTCTCTAATCTATCCAGCCAGGTCCACAATTGGCCGAGGTCTGTTGTTCCAGTTGCATGTCTAATGTTTATAGCGGTCTCTAGGGAATACAGAGTTGTGCTCCCCATCCCCCAGTGTGGACTGGAGTCAAACTAAAAAGCACACAAATAGTTTCAGAGCAAAGAAATGCCCACTTTCTAGAAGTGGCCTTTCTAAGCTATTGATGACAAATCCCTCTTTACCACGAGAGAGGGTTTGTCACTGAGAATCCAATGACAGAAAACATTATGAGTCTGCTCCACTGTAAGCCACTATTGCAGCTTGAAGTACGTTCAACCATTCCCCCATGTTAACCTATGGGAAGGGCAAACATCATAACTGGTGAAAACATACATGGGTATTCTTCACTTAATGGACAGGGAACACACGTGTACCTACCCTTCACCTACCACTTGCTTCACCCCTTAAGACTTACCCCAGGGGTGCCCCATTGGTAGTGAAAGGTCCTCTCAGGATTGGCCAGTGATTTAGAGAGACCACCCTCAGCATAAGTGCAACTGCGCACACAAAGGCATGCAATGGCAGGCTTTGACATATGTTTAAACACACCATAGGTGCAAGTGCGCACACACAGGCCTGCGATGGCAGGCTGGAGACATGTTTTAAAAACATCAGATGTGCAAGTGTGCGTCCCAGGCCTGCAATGGCAGGCTTGAGATATGTCTAAAAACATCAGGTGAGCACCACTTCCTAACGTATGTAGGAAGGGCTTGTGCACTTTCACACTGCATTTACAGTGGGAAAGTGCCCAGGGTCCTAAGGTCACTAAAAGAGGATCAGCAAAACCCATATGTTGTCCCATGGGAAGAGCAGACTTCCTAGGTAGGGAAACCCACATGGGGGCTCTTCACTACCTGTGCAGAGAACACCATGTGTATCTGCCTTGCCTTTCGCTTAACACTCGCTCCACACCTCAAGGCTTACCCTAGGGGTGCTCTAGTGATCATGGAAGGCCCACTCAGGGTTGGGAAATAAGTTAAGAATGCAAATCTGAGCATAGGTGTGACTGTGCACCCACAGGCCTGCAGTGGCAAGCTTGATACATGTTTGCAAGGCTATTCTGGCGGGTGGCACAATCAATGCTGGGTCACACCATCAGCCAGTGCAGTACCTACCCCGGGTATGTGGTGTACCTTTTTACAGGGCACTCACAGGTACAAGATCTAAATCAATCAAGTAAGCACCACCTCTTAGCATATGTAGGAAGGGTACACACTCTTTCACAGGGGGAACAGCCATTACAACGCAGGATTTACCACGCGTTGCTTTTACATCGCATGCATTACAACGCATGCGATGTTACAACGCGTGGTAAAACCACGCATACCATTACATCGCATGCATTACAACGCATGCGATGTTACAATGCGTGGTAAAATCACGCATACCATTCCATCGCATGCGCTTTTACAACGCATGCGATGTAATGTATAATGGCGCGGCGGCTATTCATGTCGTTGTGAGGAAACTTAGGCTGTTTCCTCACAACGACGTGAAGCAAGCAGGAAGGAGGAAGCAGGATCCGACGGGTACGCTGGAGAGGAGAGAGGTAAGGGGGTTTGTGCGTGGGGTGGGGGTTACTTTTGTAGGGTTTAGGGTAGTTTAAATGTAATGTGGTAATGTTTGTGTTGTATGTGTGTTTTTTAATAACGTTTTAGTGTGTGTGGTGGTGTTGTCTTGTTTGTTTAGTGTAGTGTAGTGTTTATGTAGTGTAGTGATTTAGGTTTTAGGGTAGTGTAGTGTTGTAGTGTTTGTTTATTGTAGCGTATTAGGGTTTAGGGTAGTGTAGGGGTGGGAGTAGCGTGGGTAGCCTAGTAGTGTTTTAGGGTTTAGGGTAGTGTACGGGTGGGAGTAGTGTGGGTAGCATAGTAGTGTTTTAGGGTTTAGGGTAGTGTTGGGGTGGTAGTAGTGTGGGTAGCGTAGTAGTGTTTTAGGGTTTAGGGTAGTGTACTGGTGGGAGTAGTGTGGGTAGTGTAGTAGTGTTTTGGGGTTTAGGGTGGTGTAGGGGTGGGAGTAGTGTGGGTAGCGTAGTAGTGTTTTAGGGTTTAGGGTAGTGTAGGGGTGGGAGTAGTGTGGGTAGCGTAGTAGTGTTTTAGGGTTTAGGGTAGTGTAAGTGTAGGAGTAGTGTGGGTAGTGTAGTAGTGTTTTAGGGTTTAGGGTAGTGTAAGGGTGGGAGTAGTGTGGGTAGTGTAGTAGTGTTTTAGGGTTTAGGGTAGTGTAGGGGTGGGAGTAGTGTGGGTAGCGTAGTAGTGTTTTAGGGTTTAGGGTACTGTTGGGGTGGGAGTAGTGTGGGTAGCGTAGTAGTGTTTTAGGGTTTAGGGTAGTGTAAGGGTGGGAGTAGTGTGGGTAGTGTAGTAGTGTTTTAGGTTTTAGGGTAGTGTAGGGGTAGGAGTAGTGTGGGTAGCGTAGTAGTGTTTTAGGGTAATGTAAGGGTGGAAGTAGTGTGGGTAGTGTAGTAGTGTTTTAGGGTAGTGTAAGGGTGGAAGTAGTGTGGGTAGTGTAGTAGTGTGGCAGTGTTTTTGGGTTGGGGCAGTGTAGGGGTGGGAGTAGTCTGTTGTTTAGGTGTAGTGTTAGGGATGTTACTTACCTTGCATACTTTTACCACAAGTATAGCTTTACCACGCATGCCTTTGCGTTGTAATGGCATGCATGGTAAAAGCATACTCGTGGTAAAAGTATGCGATGTTATGGCATGCGATGTCATTGACATTGCGTACTAATACCTGCGTTGTAATGATATGCGTGGTATTAGTATGCGATGTAATGACATATATCCCTTTCACAGTGTATTACAGTGGGAAAGCGCCCAGAGTCCTAAGGCCACAGAAAGAGAATCAGCAAAAAACAGGAGGACAAACAGCAAAACGTTTTAGAGATATCCCATAAGAAAGGCCATGTCCAATATTTTGCCTCTGATCACCACGTTGGAGCTTTACAACAGGGAACTCTGAAAAGGGGGGAGTCAGGTGGAACATGTCTATGAAGTAGGTGTGGTAACCCACAGGTCTACACTTACTGATTTGAATCCTTTGAAAGGTGAATGTGTCTTGGATTTGGAGTGGGCACCGTTCTCCCTTTGGCTCAAGGTTTCCCACCTACCAACTGCCACTAGCAGAGATAGTAGGGATGATCAAGAGGTAGAACATACGAGGTCAGAGCAGTATTTGGAACACCATGCTGCTGTGGCAGAAAGCTTTGGTGAGAGAAGTGTCAGGCGCGGTCTAATCACAGTATCGTTCTGATTCACTTCTTCCATCTATTATATGTCTGTACACCAAACAGAACAAGCATTTGCAATGCAATAGGTCTCGCATTTACGCGAGTCTGAGCTATTGCCATTGTAAATGACAATGCCTTTTATTTATGTTTTGGTTTTTAAAACGCATTATCATTTACAATGCCAATAGCTTAAACTTGTGTAAAGGCGAGACCCGTTGCATTGCAAATGCTTGTTTTTTTCTTCTTACGCTTCAAAGTCTGCAGTCTGATGATATCCTGACTGCAGGTGCGCCGAGAGCCACCAGATGTGAGCAACCAGAAGTAGTACGCTTGTCTGCAAGATAAGCAGGGGTGCTGGTTGCCAGATAGGTGATAATAGATAACAACACATTGTTCTGTTGAAATGGATGAAAACAGGTTGGCGATTGATTGGCCAGTTAACTACTGCTTCCCTGTATGCCAATCTCACTTAGGCGGGTCATCAAGGTCATAACACCCTGATGCAACCCCTAAGGGAGATTGGCAACAATATCATATTGCTGCCAACTTGACAAGTAGTACCAACGCTGCTCACTTCTCTCATCCACGATTTGCCCAATGGCATCCACTGCAGGCAACAGCACTGTTTCAGTCCTGCCCCAGGCGAAAGCCCAATTATCACCTGTCTCAGGCATCTTACGTTTTTGATCTACCTGGATAGCTGCTCAGCCTCCAGAGACAGAGATCTCATCATTCCATGTGCCCATGATGTACCTTCCTTTTCACTTTGAAGCATCAGAACGCTTCAGCTAGTAGGAACCTACCCTGTATACTAGTGAACAGCAATGGAAAAATCCACTGCAAGCAGAGCGTGCTGAGAAAACTAAATTTCCAATACAAATGCTTCAGAAGTTGGAAGTCAATGGCAACAGCCATCTCATAATAATGAGTGAAGGAAAACGGCAGTTTAGCTGCGGACGAATAGCTCAGAGACCATGACCCGAGGACAGCCAAAGAGCACAGAAAAAACGATGTGGCAATCACAGGAGATGTGGTATATTAAAACTCATAAGTGATGTCGTTCAATTCCGATACCCTTCTATCTTGATGCACTGCAACAAGCACTGATAGGACGAAAACAATACCATTGTACCATTTTAAGGGCATTTTTTCATTTGATGTAAAAAGGACGAAAATATGCAAATGGTTTTCCAGGAATTTAAGGGAAGTTCGATGTGTGAGCAACAGAGGCAAAGAATGCATAGAAACTATCAAAACCAAATCAGCTGACGGTATATGCAAGAATAACGTAACTTGAGTGGCCTGGAAGCAATAGAAACCACATCAAGTACCAAGATACTTGGTTGTGGGACAGATTTTTCAAGCAGAATTGCTCTATCAAAGGAAAAGACAAATGGAAAAAATTCGACGAAGGCTGGATCCGGTGTCCTGCCTCCCGGGGAACTCACAGCTCAACCGGCAAAGGCAAGACACTTTGTTTAGCAGGCCTTAAAGAGAGAGGCCGAGCACTCGGATTGCAGTTTTCTCTTACCTTACAACAACTGCAAGGGCAGGGAAATCTTCGCGAGAGCGCGTGCTGCAGTCCGTCCAGAGCTCGCGCCACCGGCCTGCGACCAGGAAGTCAGGCAGGCCGGGCGGGACAACCGGAAACAGGAAGTAGGAGGGCGGGAGCCTACCCCGCCTCCCACGGAAGAGCCGCGGCGGTTTTGAGCACCGGAGCAGGCAGGAGCCTACCCTGCGCCCCGGTGCCGAAGGAGGGAGGAAGAGTCCTGCTGCCGGGCCCTGCAGCTGCCGATGAGAGGAGAGCCGCCGCACCAAGGAAGCCGGTGAGTGGGGCTTCGCCTTGTTGCTGAGCTGCGAGGGCGGGGGGAGCCATGTGTGTGTGCGCGCGCGTGCGGCGGGCGGGGGGGAGGGGGGGCTGTGTATGTGTGTGAGCGTGTGTGCGCGAGTGAATGTGTGTGCGCGAGGGAATGTGTATGCGCATGCGTGACTGTGTGGGATTGAGAGAGAATGCGAGGCAGGGGATATGCACGGCGACGTGCGCGCCCTCGAGGAGGAATCTGAGACAGCGATGCGCATGGGCGATTGCTGTCTCACATTCCCCCAGACACGCCAGCAAAAGATGTCTTTGCAGACAAAGCATGCTTCGCATGCTTTTTAGGTCTGCTCGACCTAAAAAGGGCAAGAGACACACAAGGGCCTTCTGGGAGGTGAACTGCGAGATGTCTGAGGGAAATAATTCAACTATGATCCCCTAATGCAGGCCCAATCCATTTTATTTAGCAGACATCTTGCACATCCCTCAGGCAGCACAGTAAACCTGCTAAAATGGGGATGTCGGGGCACACATCAGTGCATCCCTGAAGCCAATAAAAAGCCACAAAGTGCAGCTGAGGCAAGATCCCCAGTAGTATCCCAGCTTCTTATAGGCCTGTGGTTCCATCCCATAAACAAGGCCTGTGGAAATATGCGATTGTGCAGCTGTGGTGGGTTTGCATAATTATGGTTTTGCTTCTATGCCACATAATCCATCGTCGACTGCATAATCTCCAGATTTTAACAAAAAAAATGTTTGTTTCTAGCTCAAATGGTTACTAAACATGCAGTGACGTGTTGCTATGCAGCTGAAGGCACATTGCAAAGGTTGACTAGTCACCATTCTGCTGTTTATTGCCATAGTTAGGTGTTAAATTGGTACATTTGAGGTGCAGACTATGCCCAGCAAGTATTAAAGGGTGTAAAAATGACAAAATAATGTTTTCACAAAATGTGCTGCATTTTCTTATCTCATAGTTTAGTCAACCCTGCTGCATAATTTGGCCCTGCACTGATGCATAGTTTCAGTGGCCCTGCCTATCAAGAAGTTAGGAGAGGTATTGAGGTGGATCTTCCCCTTTTCACTCTTGCCTTTGCTGCTCCATTTGGCTCCTCATTGGGAATAATGGCTTGCTGGTTGCTTTGCCTAGCATCAGGTTCCTGTTCTTCTGCTGTCATAGAGCCTCCAAGTTGCCAGCTAAGTAAGCCAGGCAAGTAGAACAAAAATGTTATTTCTCTATGCGTTTGTGTGTGTGTTTTTCAGTGATTGAGAATGAATGAGATTGAGTGAAAGTCTGTGTGTTTGAGAGCGTTAATGAGAGTGAAAGTGAGTACGATGGAGTGAGTGAAGTAGTATGAACGTGCTAGAACATGTTATTGATTGGAGGTTGTGAGAGAGAGAGTGGTAGTGAATTGTGGGTGTAGCTATCAATGGTGCAGTTGCACCAGGGCCCAGAGTTAGTGAGTGTATGCAAGTGTATTAGTGAGAATGAGACTCAGTGAGTATATGTGTGTGTGAGTAACAGTGAGTGGGAGTGAGTATGAGTGAGAATGAGCAAGTGAGAGAACATGAGTTAGAGAGAGTGAGGGGAAAGAGACTAAAGCCCAGATTATCGAAACGTTCACACAACGCAGCGTAGCAGGCAAAGTTGCTGTGTTGCAGCAGAGGAAGAGAGCAGGAAAGCGCCATATCTAAAAAGATGTGGCACTATCCTGCTCTATCCCTAGTGCTGGCACACAATTAGGCTGCCGAGCGCAACACACGCACCTTTGCACCAGAGAGCAAAGGAGTCTGCGTGACTCTAGCGTAGGTTTTGTACTGGAAGAGTGCCCTATAAGTACTAAAACCTATGCTTCACTAACTTTTAAACGTTTCCTACTTCGGATTTGTGCTTTATCGTCCAGCACACATGCAAAGTGGGAAAATTTAGGAGAAATAAAAGCATTTCTCCCTTTTAACGTCTGCAAAATCATGGTTCAGGCGCTATCCATGGAATGCCCCCCTGGCGCAGAGTAACACAAAGCTGCACTAAGCACTGCTTTGCATCACTTTCCCACAGCGATCCAGTGAAAAACATGTTTTGCACTGGAAAGTAAATTTAAAAAACATTTTGTGCACATTTGCGCCACTTTTGTGATGTAAACCAGGCATAAAATGGTTGTTCATCTGGTTCTAAATGTAAGAGGGAATGCGTATGAGTGAGGCACATTTTGAAAAAATTGGGGTAAGCTCCTGGCCTGGAGACATGTTTTAAAAATGTGTCCTGCCACTTTCAAAGATCACGGATGCCAATACTGACAAGGTGTGGCGTAACAGCCGAGCTGCCAATTTTGGAACTGGGGAACGAGATCTAAATCCTAGCGCCAGCTCAACATCCTGTGATCCTGTGCAAATCACTTAATCTCCCAGTGCCTGAAATAAATCTGCTTTTGTGTCATGCAATCTGGTGCTCATGTAAAGCATCCTGATGCCTTGGTCTGAGTTTGCTCTATATAAAACTGGACAAATAAAAAAATGACAGGGAGCCAGAAACTTTTAACCCAGAGGATTGGAACTCCTACCCACTAGCCCTCTTTGCTATCCATCCATCCATCCCAAGACTATTTTACCAACACCATTTTGCATGTTCTTATGTTTTAGTCAGTACTTTTCACTTTCAGAACCAAAACTACAACTGCCCCCCTCCACACACCAACCCCATCCTACCATTGACAGAAAGGTCTGGACTGCTGGATGGTCACTGCATTTAAAAAATAAAATAAAACATCTTTCTTCCTTTTTCAGCATTTATTTAGCTCTTATTACCCCTCAAATGAGTAGTAAGCACTATATAAATGCAATTGTAAATAAATACTATTTGGGATTTCTGCCTTGTTTGCTTGGAAGCACACCAAGAAAGCAGAGATAGTCTTTAAAGTGCAGATGTGTGGACTCGCATACCAGCATTAATGGGCAAGCACTGTCTCTCCTCAAAACAAAGAGTGATCTGTAAAGCACACTAGCTTTCAAAATTTGAACCCTCACTGTGAGTTTTCTGTCCTCAATGCTGTGAATCACATGTGCCCCTTCCCCTCCATCACCTCCTTTGATGACACTGAAACTGAGCAACAGGATAAGCTGAAGGCCTCTGTCAGAAAAAATAAAATATTTATCCCGACACTTTCTTCTCCAGCTGTCTTTCGCCCAGGCTTTCCACGGGACAGACTTCAACACAGCTTAGGCCCGGGCTATGGAAAATGACACAGGGAGAGGGCTGAAGCCCTTTCAGCCCAAAGGACATTATACGCCTGTCTATGGATATTGTCCAACACCCAGTACCGTGCAAGCCATGAAATCGCCAATCACCAACTGATCAAGCATGGAATCAGTGACAAGATCTATCATATAAAGCTAGCTATTTGGACAAAACTTTAATCTTTATTTAGCGTTTTGTGAAAAGAAAAGCAGAGCAAAGAGTTCAGTTGTAGTATGCATAGGGTACATTTAAACAGTCAGCACAATAGGTTAATTAAGGCACGTGTGAACAATCAAGTTATGACAATACCATATTTGATATACATTGAGACTCCATCAAGCGGACCAACACATTCTCGTTCTAGTGGCTCCCGCCCCAAGGCCCCCTCCATCCATATTTACCAGGATTCACTATGGGCCCTTTTGTTATATACATGTGGGGTGTGTCAAGGAGCGCACATGAACGCATTTCGTTCCTCTAGTCCACCCCTGGTGGTTCAATACCCTGTTACAGTTGCCAGGGGAGATCTTGCTGTTGAGACGCAAGGAAAGCCCGGAAGGGGTCCCATATGCCCTTCGGCCGGGAGGAAGGCGAGATAGTGCTTGCATACAGGTCGCTCTTCATAAAGCAGGTCGAAAGTCTCTGGATCCAGCCAGCCATCGCAGGTGCTCTCCTGCTACCCCAATAAATTGCGACCTCTCTTTTAGCTAGGAGTAGGGAGATAGCGACGAATCTGCGCACCTTCAGGGGGACCTGGACTACATATCCCAGGAGGGCTATCTCGGGCAATGGCACCAAAGGAATGTGTATTATTTTGCTTAATAGTTCGTGTACAGCAACCCCAAAAGGCGCAGACTCGAGGACATGTCCATGTGAGAAGTCAGCCTGCGGGGCCTGACAGCGCCGGTAACAATGCAATCTGGTGGGGTCTATCCTATGTATTCGGGCCGGTGTAATATAAATTCTGCGCAATAATTTAAAGTGCATTAATTTGTGCCTGCTGTTGAGGGACATCGTTTTAGTAACTCTGCAGCAGGCTGTCCATTGTTCATCAGTGATTGGGTTGCCTAAGTCCAATTCCTATGCACTACGCAGTCTGTTATCGTCCACTGGGACCAAGTCAGAGCACGCCCTATACAGGTGAGATATAATGTGGAATCCTCTGCTGCTGGTTATCACCAACGTAAGTGGGGAAAATGAGGGAGGTTCTAACGGATATTCAGGGAGCGGAGCTCGCAGGGCAGAACGTAATCTGGCTAAGACAAATTTGTCCATGAATGTGGCATCTGAAAAGGTAGCTATATCCTCTGGGTCAAAAACATGGCCAGCTGGATATAGGTTTCCCATCTTGGCAATATTAAATTTAGTGCAGGTCTTCTGTACCAGCTTTTCGCCAGTTATAGGAAGGAAAGTGGCATTAGGAAGCGGAAGAGAGGAGGAGTTAAACGTTTGTGTGTGAGTGATACCGCGCAGCTTAAGCCATGCCCAACTGGTGGTAGAGACTGGCTGTATGTCTTTGGGGTCTCTAGGAAAGCCAGGGTAGTATGGTAGCAAGAGTGTTGGGTAAAACAAAGTCAGATTCTGGGCGTAGGTAGGTAATCCTTGCGTCTGTGTGATACCATGCTTGTGCGAAACTGCATTGAGCGGCCAGAAAGTATAATCGAAGGTCCGGAACTCCGTAACCTCCACGGTTGCAGGGAAGTGTCATTAATTCCCACTTTACTCTGGGTGTCCTGTCGCCCCATATGATCTAATCAGGTCTGATCTCAGGGTATTGAAAATGTATTGGTGAGTGGGATTGGTATATTATGAAACAAATATAAAAAATTTGGGAGCACAATCATTTTAACCAGCGCCACTCGTCCCACCATGGAAAGGGGAAGTTTAAGCCAGGATTCGATTTGTGTTTCCAATTTAGAAATGGCCACCCCATAATTACGGCGTATAATCTGGTCTGTGTCTAAATGTATGTGTATCCCCAAGTATTTTACAGAGTCCTCGCACCAGTCAAAAGGGAATTCTGGGACCCATCGGGTTGTGCTAGCCGTGAGGGGGAATATAACTGATTTATGCCAGTTTATCCATAGCCCCGAAAAGGTGCCAAATCTGAGAATCTCTCTGAGGAGAGGGTCTAGGTTTGTTCTGGGATCTCGAACATATAGGATAGTGTTGTCTGCGTATAGGGAGACCAATAGCGGACCTGTGTTGAATTGTAGTCCCCTGTCTAAATGTTGTTTCTGGAAGTGTCTTATCCATGGGTCCATTGCTAGAATACATGTTAAAAAGGGGAGAAGGGGCAACCCTTTCGTGTGCCACGTGATAGTGTGAATGGGGTCGATAGGGTGCCGTTTAGGCGGAGCCGGGCTGTCGGCTGCTTGTATAGCAAAGCCGTAGTGGCGATGAATCCCTGGGGCATTCCCATGCGTTGCATTATGGAAAGTAAAAAGGGCCATTCCAAGGAATCGAACGCCTTTTCGGTGTCTAGTAGGATTGCGGCTGAGGGAACCTCCGGATTTATTCTGTGTAAGACATTAAAAAGGGTGCGGAGGTTGAAGGCAGTAGAGCGATGAGGAATGAAACCTGATTGCGCAGGGGATATTATAAATTCCATAAGTAGCAAGAGGCGGCACGCTAGCGCCTTGGCCAGAATTTTATAATCTAAGTTTAACAGTGATAGGGGTCTATAGGAACTACAGTGCAGTGGGTCCTTGCCAGGCTTAGGGAGCAGCACAATAACTGCCTCTCGTAGGGTACGAGAGAGCTGTTGTTTTTCGAGAGCTTCAGCATAAACGTTTAAAAGTCGAGGGATTGAAAGGTCTTTATAGGTTTTGTAGAATTCACCTGTAAATCCATCCAACCCAGGGGCTGTGGATGGGTTTAGGGCTGTAATGGCTTCATTTATGCTGTCCGCTGTAATGGGTTCCACTAAAAAATCTTGCATATATTTCTCAAAATATACCAATGCTATCTCTGAAAGGTACGACTCTTGACCAATCTATTTGGACAAAACTAATCCAGTCCACAACTGCAGGTTCCCACTAGCTAAGACTTATTTTTTACATCTCACAATGACATTCCGGTATTAAATGAGAGTAACAAAGCCCATCTACCCATTTTTCTCTCTACATATGCTTACTTAGGATTTGTAAACCTTTAAATAAATTATCAGGTTGGATAACCCAGTGCAGTAACCAGCTAAGTTCATTATGACCGTAAGACCTGCTATTTACTGAAAACCATAAGGAGAGGATATAGCCTAACGGCTAGAGCGACCGACTTTGAAGCTGGGGAACCAGATCATGAAAACAGTTCCCAGGCAGGATAAAAAACACAAATACATGTGTGATGTCCTGCGTAATGGTGTTTTGGAATGTGGGGATGGGTGTGCTAGGCGGTAGGCTAAAATAGAGGAATTGTCAGTTGGTCTGAGCTTGATGATGGATGGGGTCTCTGTATCTGTGTTACTCAAATAAACCGTCTTTGACCTCCACAGCATGATCTACTGTGTTTACTGGAGGGGCACACTTCTACATTTTTGCGACGTTACCTACGCTGCACCGATTTACAAGCGACCCCCAACAACGCTTCAAGACCAAGAAAAACAAGAAGACTCTGTCCTACCTGACAAAACATCGAGGTTCCTGGCTGTCCCTCTGAAGGAGAAAGAATCACAAGCTGGAATTCCGTGGGAATTCATTGGCCCCAATCTGCTCCTCAAATTTTCCAACTGGAGCAACTCACCTCGAACAAGGCAGCATGTCCATTGGCTGTTCTCCAGCCTTTCAAGTAAGTTTGAAGATGGGCTGGCCGGTACACCGAGGGGAGGGGGGTTTTACTCATTGTACCCCACAGTTTTAATATTTTAATTGGGGTTTGTGGTTCTTCCCAAAGCAGCACAAGGAGCTGCGCATTGTCGCCTGTGCACGAAACGGCAAGCTACCAACAGCGTCGGAGGATGTGCATGCCCTATACAGCACCCACGCATCAGTACCAGAACACAACGTCATTACGTTGAGGGCGGCCATCTTGAGTGCAGAAAGTAAACACGACTCAAGCAAAGAACACAACGTTTTCACATTCATCACTTTAAACGGCAGCCATCTTCTTAAGTTGTTCATTGGCACTCGCGCCCTCCTGGCCGCTGATGCGCACAGCTGATCAAGCTACTTAGAAATGTGCACAGCTGTCCGTGTGTCTATTCGCTGATGTGAGCAGCTATGAAGGATTGTTTAAACTGCGCACAGTAATCTACCTTCACGCAGCTTCGCTGATGCGCACAGATAAAGTCTAAATTACTTTCTCTGATCCTCACAGCTAAGGAACTTATTTAAGTTAAGCACAGTAACCTACGCTCACTTAACTGATGCGCAGGTAATCCATAGCTTTCTTTGCTGATGCGCACAGCTCACATTAACAGAGTCGCTATCTATATTCACTTAGCTGATCTGAAAGGCTTCACAGCACAGAGGTGGTGATAGTTTCGCTGATACGCACAGCTAATAAAGTTTGGGGAATTGCGCACAATTACTGAGATCCACACAGCTTTGCTGATTCCCTCACGAATAAAGATTGTAGAAATTGCACACAGTAACCAAATTCAGATTACACAGCTAATAAAGTTTATAGAAATTGCGCACAGTGATCAAATTCATATTATTGAGGTTCACCATTAAGTCAAGAACAAAGCTTACATCATGCAAAATGTCACTACTCCTGCCTTCTTTTTGACATCCCCATGAGATCCTTCTCTCTCGTGGTTGAAATGGAAGAAAGTTTTCACACATTTTGCTCATGTTTGCAGCACATCCTGAAGCGCAGAGAGGAAGACCTTGTTATTAATGCATTGTTTGGGCTCTGAGGGACACGAAGTCTATGAACACCTTCCTGAACTCTCTGATAGTCTGAATGAGTACGAAATCTGCATAAAAAATTGGACTTACGAAACCGAAGCCGGGTGCACCTCCGAGGCCGATCATCGCCTGAATTTTCAACTTCAGAGATAGAGACGCTATCCTGCAGGCATCAAGGGTCGGAGGACCCGTGAAGTTTGAAAATACAACGGTTAGCTTTTACCCGGACTTTAACCAGTTCGTTCAGAGACAGAGGATGGGATTTCAGGGGGTGAAACGATGGTTGAGAGACATGGATTTGAAATACGCGATGCTATTTCCAACCAGGCTTCGTGTTGAATATGATGATCGGACATTTTTCTTTGATCGTCCAGAAAATGTGAGTGACTGGCTGGATACATTACCAAAGCGAAGCGAACGAACGGAACACTCAGGTGGAGCAGAAGGTGGCGTGCCGGAGCAAGAATGACAATGTGGTACCTGATTCCCGAACAATTGACATATCATACAGCTCGGTTTGAGTTATTTCATGCTGACTCGATCTACGGTGATACACCCGAGGGTGGCGAGGGGAGTGGGACTCCTTCCTCCTCTGGCTTTCTTTTTGTAGAATAGTTTAATGCTAGGGCGACAGGCACACTGCAAGTTTGGGAAGTTCCTGAATCTACCGCAGGGGTGCAGGGTGGGGGGTATTGTAACGGGTTCAGGTTGGGGGTGGAAGGGGGAGTTTGGGCATGTTTCTCTTTTTCTCAAGGCAACGTATTGTATTATTTTTGTATCTTGGTACTGTGTTCGCTATGGGGAGGACTCTGCATCCATTCTTGGGATGGGGGGTAGTGGGTTGAAAATACTGTCTTGGAATGTCAATGGGTTGGGAGATAGGATAAAGCGGGGAGTAGTATTGCAATTGCTGAGGCGCCTCTCCCTGATGTTGTGTTGTTGCAGGAGACGCACTTGATTGGAAACACTTGTCAAGCCATTAATCGGCGAGGATACCGTCTTGCTGTACACATTGGTTTTACTACTGGTTCGAAGGGCGTGGGCATCCTAGTCAAGAACTCTCTCCCTTTGGAAATAGATAACATGATTCTTGACGATAGGGCGCGCTATGCTGCCCTCACGGGAAGGTTGGAGGGGAAGACTGTCTCTCTGGTTTCTGTATATGTCCCACCTGGTTTACAGGCCCTCACTTTTGCTGATCTTGGACGTTTGGTGCTAGGGCTTCCAGATGGTATCCTGGTGCTGGGCGGAAATTTCAATTCAGTTGTCTCCGGTAGTGCAGATCGCCACCCCCCTAGAAATCTCACCAGGTCACAGTCTTGGTTAGGTGGGTTTTTAGACACAATGTGTTTGGTAGACTGTTGGAGGTTGATGCATCCGGGACAAGTGCAGTACACGTTCCACTCTGGGGCCCACGGCAGTCTCTCCAGACTTGATTATGTTCTGATGCCGGCTGTACAGGCCTCCTCGATCAGGGAGATTAGGCACCTGGCCCGAGGTATATCAGATCACTCTCCATTGTGGCTCCAGATCGGCACTACTGTGAGTGTCGAGGGAAGGGTTGCCCCGATCAATCCCTGGTATCTTTGTAACCCTAAAACCCGTGCTTAATTGATTAAGTCCCTGGATCTGTACTTTGCCGAGAACGAGGGGTCCGTCTCCTCCTCAGTGTCACTGTGGGAGGCATTTAAGACGGTCATCCGAGGACAAGCACTACTGTTAATCGCTGGTGCCAAGAAAAGTAAGAATGAGGAGGTGGTCCGTCTAAAAACCGAAATAACTGAGTTAGAAAGGGACTTGGAACTGGGTGTGACTCATGATAAGCTTCATGCTCTCAGCCTCAAACAATTGGATTATAGAGCTCTGGTGACCAATGCCACTAAACCTATGAGTAGAGAGCAGCAGGGCAGACTGTATGATGTGGGTGATAAAGCTGGGAAACTGATTGCTTGGCTGGATAAAAAGGAGAGGGCGGGTCGTGTGGTCCCCGTGATTGAGACGCTTGATGGCGTGAGTGTGACTGATCCGGTTGAGATTGTCGAGTGCTTCGCGGAACATTTCCGACAAGTGTATACCCCAGTTTCCGATAGACCGGAGGAGGACTCTCACCTATTACTACGTGATATCTCATTGCCTTGCCTATCGGACTTGGATAGGGACTCAATGGACGCGGTATTTACGGATGACGAGGTGGCCCTCGCTATTCGCTCTCTGCGCTCGGGCAAGGCTATGGGCCCTAATGGCCTGCCCATCGAACTCTATAAGCTACGTCCTGACAAAATGGCGCCGTATCTCTGTAACATGTTTTTAGAGTCATGAGACCTCGGCTCCCTTCCTCGTGATCAGCGCCTCGCTACCATTGTGGTGATTCATAAGGAGGGGAAACCGCGTGATCGCTGTGCATCCTATAGGCCCATTTCGCTTTTAAACGCTGAACCAAAGATTCTCGCTAAGTTGCTAGCAAACCGTTTGATAAAAGTAATTAGTGACTTGGTGCATCCGTATCAGTCCGGATTCATTCCACATCGCAATAGAGCATTCAATCTGAGGCGCTTGCACGGGGTCCTCGCGAGGGCGGCGTCATTGCGTGAACCCGCCATTTTGGTTTCTCTGAATGCCACGATGGCCTTTGATACGGTGGAATGGCCGTACCTCTGGGCTGCGCTTGTGAAATTTGGATTTGGTCCTATTTCATTGGTTGGGTGAAACTTTTGTATGAAAAGCCAATGGCGCAGGTGGTAGTGAATGGTCGAGTGTCTAAGCCCTTTGTTCTCTGTAGGGGTACGCGGCAGGGCTGTCCATTGTCTCCGCTTCTCTTTGCCCTTGCCTTAGAGCCCCTGGCTGCCTGGCTACGATGGGAACCCTCGATGAAGGGCATTCGATGGACCCCTGACTTCGAGGATCACATATCGCTCTATGCTGATGACATTTTGTTGTACCTCACATCCCCTCGTAAGTCGCTGAATGTGTTGTTTGATGTGCTCACCTCGTTCGGGAAGAATTCCGGCCTGGTGATCAATTGGACCAAGTCCTGTGTGTATGCGATTTCAGGTGATACCCCTCCCTTGCCGCATCGTTGTCCTATCCAGGTGTCACTGACAGGATTCAAGTACTTGGGCATTTTTATATCTTTGGATCCGGTGGCTCGATATAACCGAAATTTGATCCCTCCTCTTCAGAGGCTAAAATCGGACGTTGTGGGCTGGCTTCGGCTACCACTCTCACCACTTGGGCGCGCAGCTCTTTTTAAAATGATGTCCTTACCGCGTATTCTATATGCGCTCCAGAATACGTTTCATATTATTCCCGCCAGTTATTTTCGTGAGGTGGAGAGTTTGCAGAGACGATTGATCTGGGATGGGCGCTCACGTATCGCCCTCGCTAAACTCACGCTTCCTTGGTATGACGGAGGTATCGCACTTCCGGATATCAAGCGATATTATTGGGCCTCTCAGTTGGGAGCAATTAATCATGGAATGTATGGACCAACGCCCAATCCCGCATTTGAGATGGATAAACATCTGTTGCCGGGTGGTGATTATAACAGAGCTCTTTATTCCAAGGCAGAGGGGAGGGAATTGTCGGGACCGACTAGGATAGCAGTTCGAGTATGGCATGATGCGAATGTGTCAATGGGATGGAAGGATAGATTGACCCGTGCTACTCCGCTTTATGCGTCTGAGAGACTGGGTTGCCTGTGGAAAACAAAAGGATTTGAAAAGTGGGATATGATTGGTATTAGTAGGGTGAGTGATTTATGGGTCAAGGGTAAATTCAAGACTTTCGATACACTGAAGGTAGAGTATGAGCTGAGTGATAGAGAATTCTTCCGCTATGCACAGATCACCCACGCGTTGAATTCGGTTTTTCCCAATGGTATTGACATGCCTGAATCCTCCCCATTGGAGGATCGGGTGCTTGACGGCCACGTGCCAGACAGCACTATATCCTTGATATATAAGAAATTAATTAATAATCGCACAGATCTGTTGGCACAGCTCAGAGAGGTCTGGACCAAAGACGGTTTGGAGTTGGACGATGAGGATTGGCAGTCAGCGCTATCCTTGCCGAAAGAGGTCGCCATTCCGGCCTGCCTCCGACTCGTTCAACTTAAAATTCTACATCGGATATATGTCACTGGCACGCGCATGATTCATATGGGTTATTCAGTGGATGGGTTATGTAAGCGCGGTTGCGGATTGGTTGGAACCTTCCTTCATATAATATGGGAGTGCCCGAGGGTGGCGGCGTTCTGGAGTCGTGTGCATGCAGTGATGGAAAGAGTCACAGGGGTGGCATTGTTACCTGAAGCGAGGAGGTGTCTGTTGAATGTCTGGGAACCGAATGATTATGATGTTGCACAGAAGCAGTGGGCGACCCTCGGTAATATGATTGCTAAAAGAGACATTGCACAGCTGTGGGGTTCCCAGCGGCCACCCACGATCTTGGCATGGAAGGAGAATATGGACTGGTGTATGTTCAGAGAGAAGACGGTGTATGTGGCACGGGGTAAACCCAGAAAATGGAATAAAATTTGGAGACAGTGGAACTCCTTCCGTGGGAATATATGCACGCCTCCATTTGTTGAAACCCCAGAGGTTCCCCTTTCCCGCTGACCCGGCATTCCAAGTTTGGTTTAGCCTTTATGAACATAGACTTTGTTTCCTCACTCACACCCCCCCTGGAGTTAATGATGTCTGTTTTGTACTGTAAAGCAGTTTCCTTCCTCCTTGAACACATGTCCAACTGTATTGTTTTATTGCCTTGTATTTCAATTTCTTTTCTAAATAAAATAAAATTATAGCAAAAAAATAAAATAATTGGACTTACATTACCTTCCCTAAGTGAGTACTGTTTTTGTACGATACCACTTTGGGAGAAGGATGTAAAGGCAGGATGAATCGGTGGAACAATTTATAACAGTGTTGCGCAAATTAGCCTCCACTTGAAGTTTTGGGGCTAACTTAGAGGAAAGCTAAAGAGATCAGTTCATGTTGGGATGCGTCCTCAACAAAGCATGAGATGCTCAATGGGAAAAGGACATTCCATCGCTTCAAGAAATTCTGATCATAGCCAAAGGTCACAAACATTCAAAGGCATGTGTTGATATTATATGCAAAGACAGTTCATCTGATAGAAAAAAGAACATTGGTGTCAAGGTGGCGGAGGATAGATCTGTTAAAACCAAATTGAGTGTGAGCACCACTTCAAAGCTCTTTAACACAAAGAATTTTAGGGGAAGTGCTTCAGGTGTTGCAACCCTGACCATATGACCAACTTTAAAGACTGCCCAGGATGGAAGGCCACGTGCAAAACCTGTGTAAGGAAAGGTCACGTCTCCAAGTGTTGCAGAAAGGGCAAGTAACATAGGTCAGGGAGGTTGATCTGTATGAGGAAGTTGTAGAAGAAATCAATATTCTTCAAGTCAAAGGAAATGCTAGTGGTGGTCCTCATGAGTTGGGTTTGATTAATGATGCTCCTGTGAGCATGCTCTTCGACTCTGGGACCAAGATAACTGTAGTTCCTAAAACATTTTATGAGTTTAATCTGTTGGGCAAAGTCACTCTGTTGAAACCGGACATTAGACCAAAAGTTTATGGTGGGGTGGCTATTGAGTTGCTGGATTATTTCTGGGGCACAATGTACTTCAAAGAGAGAATCAACCCCGGTAAGAACTATGTCTCAATGGAAGGAGACTTGCTCATAAGTTAGTTACGTCTGTCTAAAATAATTACCACCAGTTAAAGTTGTTAGTGAAGCTAATCAAGATTGGGGCAAAGAATTCCCTGAGGTCTTTGTTGGTAAATTGGGTTGTCTCAAAAACTATATACATCAGATAAAGGTGAAACCTATCGCTGTTCCAAAAACAGCTAAGGTCAGGAATGTACCTCTGTTAGTAAGAGAGAGCATGATGATTAAATTAGATAAGCTTTTAGCCATGGAATCATTCAAGAGGTTGAAGGAACGGAATGGGTCTCTCCTGTTGTTGGTGTGGACCGCAAAGCCAATGGGGAGGCCAGGCTCTGTATTGACTTGAGGGAACTCAACAAAGCAGTTGTTGTTGATCATTATCCACTACCCAACATAAGTGAAATGTTTTCATCACTTGGGGGGGCAAAGCGCACTGTTCTTCTTTAGCTTTGACCTCCGCCTATCACCAAGTCACACTTCACTCCTCTTACCGGGACCTCACCTTCTTTGTAACACCCTTTGGTACCTTTAGATTTCTAGGAATGCCTTTTGGATTGATTTCTGCAGCCCCAGTTTTTCAGAGGGCGATGGAGGTTATTCTTGGAGGCCTTCAGGGTGTCAAGGTGTACCAAGATGATGTGCTCATCTTTGGCGTAGATCTTGAGGAACATGATAGAAGGGTGAGGTCGGGGTTGAGGAAATTACATGGTGCTGGCCTCCCCCTTAGGGTAGATAAGCGCAAATTTGATATCAAAGAAATAGAGTACCTAGGGCATTTTGTGTCCACTGCGGGCATCAAATACAAAGCGTCTTTAGTAAACATCATTTGTAATCTCTGCGCCCCTCTAAACAAAGAAGAGTTAGTAAAGTTTGTGGGCATGGCTGAGTTCTATCACAAGTTTGTACCAAATTTCGCTGGGAAACCTTTTGTTTGAGATCTCTTCTCAAGAAGGGAAGTGAATTTGTTTGGTCCAAAGGCTGCGGGGAAGAGTTTGAGTGCATTAAGAAACATCTAACTGAAGTGCCTTGTCTAGGAAGTTTTGATCCCACACAATTGTCTTATCTCATGACTGATGCCAGCTGGAAGGGGTTGGGAGCAGTTCTTCTGCAGATGGTTGATGGGAAGGAAAAGACCATTCTTTTTGTCTCTAGACCCTTTAGGGGTGCGGAGTGCAACTATTCAGTTGTAGAAAAAGAGGCTCTGGGTGTCTTCTGGGCTATGCGCAAGCTGAGGAAGTTTTTATAGAGGAAGAGGTTCATAATTCTTATTGACCACAAACCTCTTAGAGAGGTCTTCTCCAAGAAAGATATTGGTTTTTGTCTCACACAGAATACAGAAATGGGTTGTCGCTCTACAAGAATTTGACTTTGACATCTCCTTCTTACCTGGTTCCAATAATATCCTGGCGGGCTGTCTTTCAAGACTCTGGGGTGAGGAGTGTGAAGCGACAGATGATTTTGAGTGGTTTGGAGGTGAAGAACTGGAAGAAGAAATTAATGTGTGTGTGACTAGTGAAGGGTTGATTTCCAAGAGTGAATGGAGGGAGCAGAAAGTCATAACGATGGTCACAGGTGGCTGGTGTGAGAAGAAAGAGTGTTAAAAGATACTAAAGGGTTTTTTGCAAGTTAGGGAAGACCTGGCGGTGGTGGATGGCCTTCTCATGTGTGGTAGTAACCTAGTTGCACCACTCAAGCTAAGAGACAAGCTAGTAAAGAATGTTCACGCCTCACATATGGGTATGGTGTGTGAATGCGCTGAACGTGTGTGTTTTAATAAGGTATTGAAGTGCAGGAAGCAACCCATGGTAGTGAGGGAACAGGCCACTGGTCCGTGGACGGACATTGCAATAGATATCTTGAGGCCTGTGATGTTAAAGACCGAGGATCGCTACGTGATTGTGTGTATTGACATGTTTTCCTCCTGGCTTGACATCAAGTTGGTTAATTCTGTTGAGTCTTATGTGGTGATGGAGTTTCTAGTCGAACTATTTGAACGTGAGGGTTTCCCGTTAACACTTTTGTCAAACAATGGCGCTCAGTTCACGTCCTCAGTCATTGAAGAATTTTTGAGTTCCAGAGTGATCAAGCATAAAAAGGCTGCCTTGTACCATCCACAAAGCAATGGTGTTGTGGAAAGGTTTATCAAGGTTCTTAAAGAAGCTCTACAACAAGCAGTTGCCTGTGTTGAAAGTTGGGAGTTGGCCATGAGGAAGAAAGTTCACAAGAATAGGTTCACTTCTCATTCGTCTACTGGTATAACCCCCTTTCGTTTATTCAAAGGGAGGGTCGCCAACATGGAAGTCACTCTGTTCTGGGTAACAACCAAAATAACTTTGGTGGATGAAACGGTGGGCAATACAGGCTGCTAGAGAGAGAAAGATAATGGAAAAAAGAAAGATCTGGTATGATAAGAGGAGGGCTTGTAAAGAGTACAGTGGTCAATGTGGTGGACTGGGTCAAGATTAAGTCTCCAAGGAAAGGCGGAGGCAGGTCCAAATTCAGTCATCCATTTAACATTATTAAGATTTTTTTTAATGCAGTAAAGACCAGTGACCATATGATTTGGAATTTAAGTACAGTGGCGAAGTGTCAAGCTGATTCTGACTTTGATTGTGACTCTAAATCTGGTGCTGATCTTGATTTGGGCTCTGAGGTGGTAGAGCCTTTTGCACGAGAAAGTTGCTCTAGAACACTTCGCTTAAGATGTATTCAGGGCCGGACTGGGAACCAAAACCAGCCCTGGCAAAGTGCTCGGCCTGCCCCCGAGGGCTTGTGGGTGCGGCCGAGCTGTTTGCCATGGCCGGTTTTGGACGATTTCGTTACAGCGGCCGATATTGCAGCTATGCTGCAAAAATGGCCCTGTAACAAAATCGGCCCCATGGGCCCAAAAACTGGCCCCAACCCTGGTGGCGCACCGGGAAAATGCCTGGTTGCCTCAACGGCCAGCCTGGCCCTGGATGTATTCCCTGTCGCTTACAAGATTGTGTTTCTTAAAGCAAGCGCTTTGTACTATTCACAATGCACCCCATTTTCTTCTTTTCCACATATTACATAGTTACGTCTTTTTAAAGATCGCAACTGCATTTTCTTTCAGGTCCTTTGTACCTTTCATTAGTATGAGTCCCCGATGTATTCATAGTTAAGTTTCCTTTATTTTCTTTAAGTTACAAATGTTTAAAGGGGGCGAAGGTGTGATGTCCTGCATTAAGCCTTATGGAATGTAGGGCTGGTAGCTAGGTGGTAGGTTGGAATAGAGGAATTGTCTGAGCTTGATGATGGATGGGGTCTCTGTAGCTGTGTTACTCAAATAAACCTTTACCCTCCACCGTACGATCTACTTTGTTTCCTGGAGGGGCACACTGCTACAACATGCTTTAGCTTGCTGCTCGTGTAGACAAGCGCTTCAGGAGCCCACATGTAACCAGCAAGCGCGCGCCACATTAATATATAAGAGGAGTAACACCATATAAGATATAACTAAAGTGTGTGAGCTTCTTCATTGCAGTGCGGTTTAGCCTGTGGGCGCTCTGCCCCAGTGATTGCCTCAGAACATCTGCGGGTGACCGGCCAGCCGTCACGCCCCCAGCAGGCCAGGGTGACTGGTACAGACCCGGGCTGTAACAAGCATAGGAGCGGGAAGGGGGGGCACCTCTCCGTGGACGGAACCTCTCTACCCAGTGACACGCGCACTCTTACGAAGGACGCCACACCCGTAACCAGGGGCGAGGCTGCCGGAACACCGTATGACGTTGGCTCGTACGTGCCACGTCAGCCGGTCCCGCCCCTCGGCAGCACTACTGGATGCCGTGGCACTGCCGCTCAGTGGATCCTTGGGACATCGGCCGGGCGCTGGGTGAGTACAGCTTCGTAGCCCTCTGAGTCAGTGGTAGGGGCAGGACCCGGGGTTAGAATAGGGCAACTAAGCATGATCGTGAAGCAGTTCATGGGTTTGGAAGCATGAGTGTGTACTGTGGGAATAACGCAGCAGCCGTGCCAGGGCATAGAAAGCATGGTTGTCCCTGGAACCGGTGCTGGACACCGAAACTGGTGCAAGGGGCAGACAGCGGTGGCTATGGGCACTGCCAGAGTGGTGCCAGGTACCGGCAGACTAAAGTTTCTCAGCACGCTCAGATAGTATGGGTTACCAGTAAGTGCCCGGGTAAGTAGTCCAGAGGCAAGGGTCTGGGACAAGAAGCAGTTCTTTATATGGACCGGTACTCACGAGCACGGATTACCTACACTTCCGTAATTTGAAAGGGAGAGTACAAGCACTTCTCAATAGGACGCAGATACTCTTTGCACTTTACTTCTATAATTCCATTTCAACCACTATGCAGAGTCAATTGTGTGGACCAAGCCGAATGGCATGGGGCAGGCATTTGGTGCCAGTGTCTAGGTAGAAGGGTATGGGGCAGAACTCGGACATGCTGTGCTGCAGGGGGAAAATCAGGGAATTTTAAAGTGCCCTTTAACATGGACTGATAAGGTCTCGCTTACAGACCAGCTTTATTGTGGACCATAGCAAAAACCTATAGTGGGCTTTTTGCCAGCCCATTGCTTACCACTGGTTGACTTTTTTGTCCATCTGCTTCTTATTCAATGACTTTCCTTTCTCTTCTTGTGTTTGTCCCCCCTCCACAGGGACATAATCTCTTTGGCATGGATGACTTGTATCCTTCCATCCGTCACATTTAGGGAACTACTTTTTTTTTCATACAGTTGCCAGTACTGATGCTTACTACACTAATTCCTTCACCCAATCACACTTGACAAAAAAACGAATTTTTATTTTTTGTTTGGTAAAAAGTTTTTGAATTCAATGTAATCAAAAAGCGTTGTCAGGTCATGTTATTAGTTCAATGAACAATTTTACATAGACCACATCATATTCCACCAATATATAACATTATCCTTACATCACATATATGATACAACACCAAACATCACATTTGGCAAAAAAAGAAGAAAACTTAATACATGAGCAAGCCCAGGTTCTAAACTTTCATGACACATAGAGGAATTGCATGTATAAGGTAATAGGAAAAGAAAAGAAGCCCAGAAGCGGAGATTGGAAAATTATTTGAAAACCAATCTTTAAGTTTTGAAAAAAACACAACCCCATTCAGGGCACTGGCCAAACCGTATGATAGTCAGGTAACCAAGATACTTCTATCCATAAAGATTCAGACACTTTTATCACAAAAGTACATGAAGGATGGTTAGCCTGATACTCAATTTTCTGGTTCAAAAAGGACCTTTTCACACTAAAATCGCCACCCCGCGCTCTCAGTGTTGTTTCCCCACTTGTCTGTAAAATCCATAGAAAAATTGATATTTTTTTCTCGGGTGTTATTAAGACTAATCTGTAACCTTTGTTTGTGTTTATCTCCTGTATTCTACACGTTAAATGAAGGTATAGACCTGGCACACAGAGGCGTTTATGGCACTAAAGGAGGGAGTGGCAGCCGCACTCACCTGCCGTTTGGTGCAGAAGTATTACTTGGCATGACTGAAAGGAGAAGGCATTCCACCTGGAGGCATGTAAATCTGCTCCCTCTTCTTAGGTTACTGCAGAGGACCAACTGACTGGACCATTTTTTTTCAGTGCTGAGTACCCTGAAAAGAGGACCAACTGACTGGACCATTTTTTTCAGTGCTGAGTACCGTGAAAAGTAAATTAGGCTTTTGCAAGTGTTTCCTTTTATTTGTGATAGTTCATTATTCTTTTTAAATTTTGTTCAGAATTTCCCGAATGAAACTATCTGAAAAAAAAGTATACCATTTATAAGGACTGGAAATATTAAATTTACTATACAATTCGGAGTTATCTTCAGGAATGTGTTTGCTTTTCATCCAGTATTTAAAAAATAAATCTGGTTTTATAGCACCTCTGTAGGCATTCCTTATGTGATCAACTGAAACAGACTACTGAGATAGGAGCTTTGGCTCTGTCCAGATGTTGATTAGCGTGAGTAAGGATTTCATTGGGCAGACAATGTGTGGGTCTCCTGAAAGAGTGCTGATATTGGAATGTTTGTCTTGTGAAAGTTAGGACAAACTCATTAGACCTGCCTTATTTATAATGAAAAGCAGATATTAAAGCAAATAGTCCTTTAATGATGGCGTGTCATTACATTTTGTTAAAGCTTGTAGATTGGTATTCTTTTATAGGGAATCTCGCAGATTCCCATAGTAGGAAAGGGTTTTCGTTTTGATTGACCCTGTGTTAAACCCCCGGGTAGAAGATTTGCACTTTGAGAGTCCTTGTTGTCCTGTTTGAGGAAGCGTTGTTTTGTATATATTTGTATTTTAATGACCATTGGGAGACGTGCTTTGTCTAGATGGGCTTTCGCTCTCCTTAACTGTTAATTACTCTATGTAGATTCTGATTGGGTGGGAATTGCATACTTCTGTTGAAAAAGGGTGCTTGCAGTACATTTTGGTGTTTGTCGCAAAGCTGATGTTCAATACAGCAGGACTGATTTGGTTATGTTGGCGAGCCACTTATTAGAGCTATAGGTCTGATCTGTTTATGATGAAAATCTATTACAAAGGCAAGAGGCTTGACTTATTTCATGTGAAAAGCAAATATTGAAGTCAATAGGGATCGCCATTATAGTGTGTTGACACTTGTAGACAGGTATTTTGTACAGGGAATCTCACAAATTGCCATGGTGAGTCAGGGTTTTGGTGTTGGTTACCCCTCGGACGTAGACGTTTCGGATTTTGAGAATTCTTGTTATGGCATTAGTTAGGGCTGCATGTTGTTTTTGCCTATATTAATGCTATACATATATGTAACTTTATGATTGTAAACCAACAGATGCAGTGTAGGAAAGCTTATGTGCAGTGTAGAAGGCCTGAATTGGTTATGTTGAAAATCCAGTGATATATTCTGTAGGCCTCATTAGTTCACACAAAAATTGTTTTGCTTGTTGTAGGCCATTGGGCCTCTCTTTAAGTGAAAATTCATGCCAAACGCAATAGGTCTGACTTATTTATTGTGAAAATCATTTGTTGCCATGATGGTGGATTTTTATAACTCTGTGTTAAAACCAATTGGACAAGCATTGCATGGATTATCTGTGACTACTGTAGTGGGTAGACGTTTTGGTGTTGTATTGCCCCTCTGAGAAGCCATGGAGTTAGACGATTTAATGTAAGGTATTCATTGCTAACCACATTAGAAGGGATTGAACATTCTTTTGCCATCTTCAAGTTTGTGTATATTTATAATTTTGTGACTTAATGCCCGAGAGTTCATTTGTGAGAATGTTAGGGCAAAATTCAGTAGGCCTGAAGTGGCTATGGTGACAAACCAATGATAAAGCAAACAGGCCTGATTGGTTCTTTGGGTAATGTTATGTCGGATGCCATGGACCTAATATATTTACTATGAAAGATATTAAAGCCAATAGTCTTTTAATTATGAACACCTGTAGCCTCCGGTGTTATTAATCCCCACATTCAATAAAGCTGAAGGGGGTGTATAGCCACTTTAATATTTTCTTGATTGTTCAGAGTCCATTGAACCACACTAGTCAGTTGTCATTTCCATTCCATTTTTCTTTATTCATTACTACTCACTTATAAGGTTGATTTTAATCACCATTTTGTCTCTTTCTCAACATAACATTTCTTACAAACCTCTTGTTATAACTTAATTAAACGCCCCATCTTTATGGGTATGAACTTTTGCCTTGTGGCAGGGTCTGGGGCAGGATGCACTGTCAGGGAGTTTGTCCAATTTTTTGAGAACCATGCCAGGCCTCACCTTTCAACTCACCTGCCTTTGACTGTTCTCACACTTACCCACCCTCCACCTTCCCTTTTTCACCCGCCTCCCTGCAGCAGGCCCTGTCAGGAGGGCTGTGAGCAATCTATATATAAAAATAATACGTTGCTTCTTTCAAATTGCAGTTCATACCTTTTAGAATATAGGTACAACACAATGTATGGTACTCCGGGAAGATGGCCAGGATGCAAACTCATGACCTGACTATTATCACTTTGTTGAACTGAAGAATGTTCAGCTCATTGAGCTATCTTCTGTCATGATGAGAGCTATTTCTTCTGGCATGATGAGAGAAAAGTGTAGCAGAACGTAACTCATGTAAAATAATAATACTTTATTAATTATGCCATTACATTTAAATAGTTTTTTAGGTCTCGATTAGCGCATGTGCTGTTGCTTGTGAGACATTTTCATTACTTACAGGGGGCTTGGAACCCTCCCATCGCTTACCATTGGTTGTCTTCATCTTCACTCATTTCCTTGATTCTCTTTGGTCAGTGCATCTGCTTCACTTCCTGTTCGTCTCTTTGTCCCTCACATGGAGCATGACCCATGTACTGCCCAGTGTACACTGCTTGTGCTTTAGGAGCGACTTTTTTCTTTTAGTTGCAGCACACCACAAGAGGCTATGGGTTTTCAGGCATTTTTGACCAGTCCTACCCGCTTTCCGCATTGTTATTTGCTTGCATCGTTTCACACATCTCTCTCCTGCATAGTTTCTTGCTTGCACCGTCACACCTACCCTGTTCGTTGTTGCTTACTTGCTCTGTCTTACCCGCCCCTCTCACCCACGTTTTTGTTTGCCCCTCCCCCATTGTTGCGCTTGTCCCCAAACTAGCCCTAAGGGTATTTGGGAGTCAGGGGTAGTGCTATGTGATAATAGCTGATGTTCGTATTCTGTTTATTAGTGTAAAGGAATCTTATAGTGTCTGGACCAATTGCCAGGGTTAGAGGCTATGAACTAGTGCTGGGTTATCATGGGGCATGGATTAATACAGTAGCGTTCATTTATTCCAAGAGATGTGAGCAATAAACGTGTGCCAGTTATCATCTGAATCTAGTTTCTGTGGGGAGGGTGCAAAGGCAATTGCTGTGGTTGATGGTACTAGGATCATGGACTAGTGTCACAGTTGGGGTATATCCTTGATACATCGTATTTGTCATATAGTCTGAAGTGGACATGAACAGCCATTCTACATGCATTCCATTATCAGATTGATGGATCTGGAATGCGAACCAAAATATGATACTTTTACTCATGATCAAAAAGGTTAATATAATTTTCCTTGATAAAACTCATTATCCCACATAGGCACAGACTGAGATACATGTTGGCTGATGCAAAACAGGACATACAAGTTATGGATTAGGACTAGTAAATGTACACGTTGAGCTACTAAAAATAAAACAGAAAGGATAAAGAAATTTTACAGCGGATCTATCAGTATTCAAATCTGGAATTTGTAGTGTCTCTGGATCGAAGGGTCAACCACAGAGTAATGTTGGTTACAGTAGCATCTAAAGCTCCTTTAATGTATCCATAAAGACTATAATACGTTTGTTGTGCTGTTTAGCGTTTGCAGGAGTATTAGTCGGTGCTAAGTGCTTGTTGGTGACAAGAACTAATAACTGCAAGAGGGACCGGTGCAAATAATTGTTTCAGAAAAGCAAGCTCACATTACTTAATTTTTGAAACCCTGTATTTCTCTATCCCCCATTGAGAACCCCGGTACCCTATGCAAAGCATCAAGAAAGCTAGATGTCAGTACACATAGGAAAAGGACCACAGAATCTTCTACGTCTAGGTAGAGTACCCGGTGACACGGATTCCCATGTGTCTTAGGTAGCAGCCCCCTGATTCTAAAGTAGCTGGACTTATGGACCCTTTTTGCTAGGACATTGAAATGAGAACGAAATATTGTGTTTAGATACATGAAAGTTTTGTGCTCTGGGAAAGCATCTTGCTGTATGAAATCTCTGATGCCGTGGAAATACAGGTTTGAGCATGGAATCTACTGTTTGTACTTGGCATAGCAGCTGCGGATATGGCATCTGTTGCGTCTGGAGCAAGGCAGCTAAAAAAATGAAACCATTGAGTTTGAATTAAAAGCTGGTGGCATGGATGCCCTGTTGCATGGGTTTGGACAGCTTGGAGCAAAAAAAATCTTATGTCTGGCTAGGGCAGCAGTGCATGCGTTCTGGAGCAAGGTCGCTGGGAGTATTGGATTCCTTTGTGCACAGAGGTGGGAGAATAGAACTACTTTACTTCAGGGTTTGACAGCTAGCAGCATAGATTCGTTCAGATCACATCAGAACGTTAAACACCAAACGCATTTTCATGGCTTTTGGGAGAAATTAGTTCCTTGTGGACATGGCATACTATCTGTAATAATGGAGCCCCTTCTGCCTCTGGGATCACAGAACTCCTGCTAGTAGGATCACCTTAAAGCATTAAAACTAAAGTGTCTGGAAGCATAGAGCTTGTGGGGCCAGAACAGCTCGAAGCATGGCACTCTTTTGAACTGGAGCAGCTCTAATCTTGAACACGAATACTTGCAGCACCTGGAAACATCGAGCTCTCAGTGCCTGGAGCAGTCGGGATCCTAGGATGCTTCGTGTCTATAGCAGGCTGAAACCTTTAATGTCTGTAGAGGGTGGAAGCAAGGAACAATAAGTGACTGGAGCAGCAAGTATCCTGAAAGGTGTAGTAACTTGAGCTCCATGCTCCTGGAAAGATTAGGCCCTAACACAGGTGTGGTTTGCTGTATGGGTGGAAGTCTGGAACTTGTGGTGTCTGGAGCAACTAGAATGTGGTAATCTTGGCGGCGCACACAGTACCTGGCACCCCAGAACCTTCAGTGCATGTATAAACTGGAAGCATTATTCTATTTGTAGCTTTGTAATTCTGGGCGATGCTCCTTAGTCCAGAGGCTTTCTTCATTCAGTGTCCGAATGTCCTTCTTCTAGATTGTTACATACTTCCATCCCTATGTTTCTGTGTGTATCGGTTTTGTTTATTCGTTGTAAAGACTTCATTTTTCTGTATTTTAATTAATACAAAATGTGGTTATAAGGTAGTGTTCCTTGAACCTTCATATTCTGCTGATACAAATGCACCCTTAGTGGTCACCTATGCATGTTGAGTTACTATTTTCTTTCAGAAAAACACTTTCCAAACATTTTTTAAAGGATTGTACAGCCTACTTTTTTACAATCCAGCTCAAGTGCCCCTCTTTTTTTCTAGCTACAATTCCTGTTTCCCCCAGTGCTGTGATGTGTCCAGCCAGACCTCTGGTACAGGGCCATGACCCTCGAAAGGGGATGATTCTTCAGCCCCTAACAAACAGTGTGTGGTATATGTTGGAAGGAGCTAATGTGTTCACAAAAACAGAGCCACTTCTGTCAACCTTGAAAAAAAACCCTCACTTCAAGAATTCCAGTCTAGCAATACACGACGGTTCATCTTGGCCGAATGTAACTTGACTCTATGCTGAGCTACCCAATTAATTTAACATCCTGAAAGCTCGCTTTACTATTGCCCATTGTCTGCCTTTCTATTTCAGATGCTGCTTTGAGTCCTGGTCCTTGCTTCACCATGAACATAAATGCGCTGCAGCAAAGGCTGGCAGAAGCTGGCCAGTCTCACCTGCTGCAGTACTGGGAGGAGCTTTCCTATGATCAGCAGCTGGACCTGCTGGGTGAGCTCCAGGGCATGGACTTCACCGAGTTGAATATGTTCTTCCAGAGGGCTATGAAAGGGTTTGGCAGCTTGACCAACCAGGAGAAGGTGGATGCACGCATGGAAGCTGTCCCTAAAGATGTGTTGGGCAGTGCCACCAGAGATGGAGACCAGCTTCACGACTGGGAGCAGGAAGGTAAACTTATTTTAATCTTAGGGTGTGAATGAATAAAAATGTCATTGGAACAGATGCCGTTGACCTAGGTGAACTTGGACAATAGCAGTCAATGTTGCTGATTGATACAAAACTGGTGAATCGGATCACATTGAGTACCGAAAAAAAGTTCTCCCAGCTATTGTACTTGGTAACACACTCATGTCTGTGTAACAGATTTAAGGAAAGGCCCCCATATTTTCTAGGAACATGCCCACTATAAATCGTTTGAAAGGGGGTCGGACCTCTGCCTCCCTCACAGTGTCCACACACTAATGCCAACCAGTGAGCAAGAGACCCGCTTGCCATGCACAAACACTTGTCTACAGAGAGTCTATTGGCTGCATGGCATGCTACACACAGCATACTGTTCCTTGGGTGGCCTATCTGGACTTTATTGACCCATATGATAACTGTGAATGTACCGTCGCTTAACACATCACGTTGTCTCCTTTATGGTCCAAAATCTGTTACATAATGCAGCTCTTCTGTCCTTTTGTTTTCCTTCAGCGCCATAGGAGGTCATTTTATTTGTCTGACACCCTGTAGACACCCCAGTAGCTTGTCAATAGTAGGCAGGTATATATGGTTAGTCTTTGAGAGTTGGCTCAGATGCAGTGGACTACAGTAGGTATTCATTATAACAGGCTGTGAGGGTATGGTGGGTAAGACTCTCCCTCCACAGAGGCCGCTGCATGAGCTTGTTTATCATTGACACCCTTATCCAGGCTTCACACGTTAGCTGTAGAAGGCTTGCTTTAATGACGTGGACACTTATGACTCCCTACTTACTTGGTTTACACTAACTCCACCCTACTCGGATCTTTCTCTTCCTAACCATAAACTTTAAACTAAACAATATAACTTTATAAATAAATAAAAAAAAGTATTCTCATTTTAAAACTCAATGCATTTCCGTTAAGCAAACAATCCGTACTAAAATGCTGTATTATTTTCATGAATCCCAGTAACTAACATTCTTTTGTGGAGTACTGTTACCCTGTTAATTATTTACAGTTAATCTTCAGTTTGTTCTCCACCTGAGGCAGCCAATGTTATGCAAATATTGACAGAGCGTGAAATTATTCCAAGGTGCCAATACCTCAAATGCCCAATACATAAGCCAAGTCAAGTCAAGAAATACTTTATTCGGTTCAATTTACAAAAACCATAAAAGTACAAGACACATAAAAGTGGTCCACAAATCACCGAGCAGCATGGCAATATCTTGCATAAAACCTGCTTTACTAAAGGTAGGAAATCCACGCAATTTAATAATGCTTTTATGAGTGACCAGGTCTAGTATTTTAAAGGTACTTGTGAGGTTAACATGGTGGTGATTCTCAGTAACTGTTATGTTACTGGTATTTGTATAGCT
Organism: Lissotriton vulgaris; assembly: GCF_964263255.1. Taxonomy (NCBI): domain Eukaryota; kingdom Metazoa; phylum Chordata; class Amphibia; order Caudata; family Salamandridae; genus Lissotriton; species Lissotriton vulgaris. The sequence goes on from NC_141685.1 coordinate 1,244,592,861, forward strand.
TGTTGAAATTTTCTGTAACACACAGATAATGCTTGTTGACATGCCCATAGTCTTCCTAAAGTTCACTCTTGCACAGAGCTCGTAGTGTTCACTAACTAAATCCATTCAACTGAAATGCCATCTTGTCATCCACACCTGCTGCTCTGTGTTATTCTCAAGCCTCCGCTAAGCTCTCAAATTGACAACTATTTTTTATTCAGGTCCCCTATTTTCTTTGAAAAATGCACCAGCACACAACAATGATTGAATAATAATAAGTCCTCCCAGTAAATAAATGACTGCTCACCTTAGAGGTGGCTGCCTTCTATCCTCATTAGGGGAAAATGCAGTACAAGTCCTTCCTTTCTCTCTCTTGATGGCTTTCCTGCACCACACGTCTTTATTTATTTATTTATAAAGTTTTATATGGAGCGAACTTGATCCCGAAGGATATCGGAGCGCTTTACAATTTGAGGCAAAGGTAACAAATCAGAATATTAGTCTAACAGGGTTCTGAGTCTTGCCTTCCCCTACGATACATAGGGTTTACTCCTTGTCTTAACTCCACAGTGCACATTGTCAGCTGCCCATCAAATCGAGGTATGCTCTGTAGGACTAAAAGGCCAAAGCAGCTCTTTGGCTGTGCACCTCTTCATCTATCTCTCATCCAGAGGGAACTCATTTTATCTGCTGTCAGAACAAGCATTCTCTCCTTTGGATCCAGATTGGAGCTACATGTGGCACGTTAAGTCTCATATTCTACGTAGTGCAATGATCTTAAAACCTTTTTAAATGTTGAGCCCCCAATAATGAAAGTGGTTTGGCCAATGCCCCACATCTAGTAAAATCTACATTTTCTCATCAATATAAATTGATAAATATTGCAAGCAAGCTTAAACAATGTGTGAGGGCACTTTTTTGACAAATGTAGACAATGCTAATATTCCGTAGTGTATTTTTAATTGGTACAGTGAATACATGAAAAGTAAACTAGTGCCTGTGAGCATAACATTTAAAGGGTGGTTTGAGCAGGGAGGCATTTTCATAGAAAAGTCCATAGCAATACATGGGTTCTCACAATAAATGCATCATTTGTAATTGCTAATCTTGTGAGCAAGGCAAAACATCTAGAAGACACCAGGGGCCGAGGAGTAACACTGTCCAAAAATGTGTTTGTCATTGATCTTATTGGTACTTATTAGTTCACAACAATTTAAGTTTTCAAACAAAAAAAATAATTTTGACAAGTATGTTTGCATAATGCTATTTGCTTCAGAGATGCTTGTAAAGTGGCAGATGTAGTTTCAGGCATCATTGAGAGATCTTCACGCCTCCCATCACCGGACGCTACTCAGTGTCCATTTTCCACAGTTTGAAGACCACTGAAGCAGTGGTCTTTACCTTGTTTACCAAAAGAACAAGATCAACCAAACTTTCCCACCTTATTCCTTATAGATCTTAAAATTTGTATATGAAAAGCAAAGCTGTTTCTTGGGAATAACAAAAGGAGCCGTATTATGGGAAGTGCCCCCTGGGTGCGCAACAGGCATGTGCACCCTTTTTGCGTGCCCCTGGGGCACTTTGGTATTACAAAAAGGGCCACAGGCACTTGTGTTGTCCTTTCTATAATACAGATGGCTCTGGTGCACATTTAGTGCCATCGCTATTAGCAGAGGGTGTTCCCTCATTTGCATGGGGACTTGGCCCCACGCAAATAAGGGAATCCCTTTGCCTCTTTGCTCGTGCCCTATTATAGACACAGGCGCAAAGGAAAAGAAGCTGTCGGGAGTCGCACTGTCAGTGCGCCCCCTGATGCAGCCCTCTATAGACCCCTCCCCCCCCCCCCCAGACACCCCCTTGCAGGCAGGGGCAGTAACTCACTGCACCCGCCTGCAAGGAGATCTCTCACCCCTCTTAAAAATGCAGGCGGGTTTCCGCCTGTTCAGTGAAACACAGAGCAGCTGCTTCAAAGGTGCTCTGTTTTTTGATTGAATGTACTGCCCTGGGTGCAGCACGACTTTGAGACTGCCCTGGGTGCATCCCATTCAACATAATACAGCGCACTCTCCTTGTTAGCACCGAGCACACCTTTTGAAAGGTGTGCCCAGTTCTAACGAGGAAAAAGCGTTGCATTGTATAATACAGCCACTGGTGTCTTTATTACCAAAATAAAACAATGGAGTCCATTGGACTGGTATTGAGAGGACGCATGGCTGAGTAGACCCATTGGAATATCAATCTGTGAAATTTAGGTCACTTACATATTTCAATAACGGATGCCTTTAGATCCCCCAATGTTAGGCAGATCATTTATCAGGCTGGGAGTAGCTTCTGAGCAATGATTTGTGCTCTGTCCGTTCAGACCTCAAGAACTGCGCTGAGGCTCAGCACACATTGAAAGGATGATAGGATTCGATCATTACACATGTCGCCGACATTACGTTTCAGAACCACTAATTCTCTCCAATGCATGATATAAACTTTGTGATATTGAAAGCTTGCAAAGTCCCCAGAAAGTAGTTGAAAACAGAGCACCTCAAACATGCCATTATTTGACCAGAAGCTAATTCAAAAGACATTGTTTACCTCACCTAAAAAAATCAGTTATCAGTAGATTAGGTGTCTCTCTCTCTCTCTCTCTCTCTCTCTCGCTCTCTCTCTCTCTCTCTCTCTTTATCCCTTTATAAAAGTTTTTATTTTATTTTTTATGTAATGGGCTGGTTTGAAGACTACAACCCACTTCATGTCACTATGAGTACCCAAAGCCCCCAGTATTTGTAGGTGGACAGATGTTTTGGCCATTTGTTTGTTCTGAATGCTGTTGCACTTTTTTGTGTTAGTTGGATATTTATAGATTATTTGCTTTTGCTGGCTTTCCGTTTCTTAAAGTGATGAGGTGGTACTTCCCACTGCAGTGGTTGTTTAACCATCACCTGCCCCATTCTGCTGTCAACCGGCTTGCTTTGTTAAAGTTGGTTCAAGGGGCCACAGGTCTGTAATTTAATCTGATGTATTCCAAACCTATTCTGCTTCACAGGGCTTGTTCAGGGGGGCATAGTTTAAGAAGTGATTACTGGGCCTCAGCTGTAGTGGTTGGGGGCTATTACCCCTGTTGTTCTGGGATCTGTCCTACTGTAATGTTGCAGACTGTGGCAAGTACTCCCCTACATTACTTGACTCAGCATAGCAAGGTCGAGCAGTCCAAGGCATGGCACAAATCTCAAGCAGTCAAACTATGGGCTCTATAACTGAATGCTTAGCTCAGTGCAAATTAAGTAGTTCAATCCCACGAAAATGTTGCATAGTACATGGAGAAAAGTTAACCCTGTGGGATCTCTATGGTTCTCTACACAGAGAAGCAGAAAGTCTTGGAACAGGCGAAAAAGCCTGTCCAAACACTATGGATTCAAAAATGGTGTCCTGCCACCACTGCCCATTGTGTTTGTCCAAGATACACCGGTTGTAGTCTTGTGCATATGCTTTTGGGCCCTTCTTCACTGCAGAGCCATGCTCTGGGACTCATGGTTAATTACGGGTGTAGACCTCCGTGCGCACTCAGGATTTCTTGTGTGCTGGGCCAAAAGAGTCAGGATACCCAATTCATTTGCCATCTGGAGAATTAGGGCAGTTGTGCATGTCCTTTTACCATGGATAGTCCTGTCCCAACACAGCCTGACTTTACTACTTTGTGGGCCATAGGGAAAAAGCAGTTGTCAGTGGGTGTTGTTCTGGTGGCCGGGCTTGGCTGTGCCATGTTCCCTTTCCTCCTTCAATGTTGTTTGTGTTCTCGGTTTTTGGTCAGCGCTCTGTTGCTCTCCAACTAGGTTCTTTCTATAGAAGTAGTAACAATACTTGCATCCTTGTATATTAGTTGCATGACCTAATTTTTGTGGATTTGTCATGTTTTACATGATGGCCTAGAATGCAGCATTTCTCATGATGCTCTTCACTTACTTTTCTTCATCTAGCTGCTTCTGGAATTTACTTTTTATGACAGACTTGTTTGGCTTTCTTTATCCACAGGAGCAGGCCTGAGAGGTGGCCTACCTACAGCTCTACTATTAATAACTGCATAGGGACTCCACTCAGGCAGCACATTGATTGACTCATTCACACTAATTAGTGAATAACTAGATAGGAAATTCTTTACCCATGTACATATTGTGTAACCCTTGCTATCAGTTACTCATTGGCAGCTCCTCCGCTAAGGTGGACGAGTCTTGCTCCACTGCGCAAAAAGTAAAATAAAATGACAACTTATCGATGTTATAATTTTATTTTTCCTATTGCATGCAGTCAGTGGCCTGCATGTAGGCCGCGGCGGGTCATAGCAGGGGAGGAGTGGTGTGCACTCCCAAAGTGAGCATGAACTGTTTGGCCGGCCCTCTTGTGCTGACCAAACAGTTCATGCGCACTTTGCATGTTCCTATCAGGCTGCATTTCACAGCCTGGTGAGGAACAGGCACAGGCTTCCTGTTCCAGTCGGAGCGCCGATCCACAGCTCTCAGACCAATCATAACGCTGCATTGCAGCATTGTGATTGGCTCAGGGGAGCCTGTGATCCGGGTGCTTCCTGCTGCCGGCCGGACTGCAGAAGAGAAGAAGGAAGAGGAGGCAGGGGAGGTGGTTTGCTAGCCTGTCCAAGGAAAGTGATTCTTTTTTTTGTTAATTAACCTCCGTCCGCATGTTATATGTTATTACAGGGCAATTCGTTCATAGTCCTGTGACATTTGATAGGTAATGTCATACATTTTCTGTCTTGTTGGCACTCAAAATTCTGAAATGCTTTGAACAAAAATGTGCGCTCCAGCTAATTAGAAGACAATGGTACCCGGGCTTCGCTTAAGGATCTAAACTTTGGGGAATGACCAAAACACATGCACATGACTCTGTACCTGTCAGATTCAAATCCAACTGGGATGTGGTCGATAGGAAGAATCCCCTTGTACTGGGCCCTCCTACTGGATGAAACGCAGTCTTCCAGTGACCACCTCACCTTCATGTGGTATACTCCTTCAGATAGGGTTGGGTGGGCTCCTTATTGAAAAGTTACATGCTTCCATCAGAAAAAGATGTGGTGAAGAATGAAACTTGCAGTCTTTAACTCGAAAGCCTCAACACAAATCCTGCCACAGTGCTTGACCTGAACTCCCATCTCTGCATGATTTCTTGCCCTGTACTGTTGTACTTGGGTGAACGTTTCAAACTTCACTGATTCTGTGAGTTTATTCTCAGATATCTAGGAAATTCACAAAACGTAAAATCTGCCATTACTAGGCATAGGTCAGTAATATTCAGTACTCAAATATTTTGCACAGTGCACTTTGCACTGTCCATCCAGCCTCTAAAACATGTATGGTATTTTTTGGCAAGTAAATTGGCATTCATTATATTGATTCAGAGCGATGGAAGAATTAATTTAGCTGATATGGAATCGAACCTGAGATTTTCAATCTATCCAGGGACTATTTAGGAGGCCACACGGCCTCTCTGAGGGAGAGAACAGCGTACTTCTATAAAGGTGAGCCTCTACAAACTACTAAAGGGCAACAAGACTGGATTGTGAGGTGTAATGGTAGATGGTTAGGAATCTTGAATTCAAGCACACCACCATAGATTCAGTGTGTCCCAGGGCCATATTTTAAAACTGAGTACAAAGCCAAACTGCTATTGGTATACAAAATAAAGGCAAGCAACTCACCCATATCAATCAAGCAACACTTATATAGCGCAGCTTGTCGCCCGAGAGGGTACCCAGGTGCTGTGCTACAGGTATGAGTCGAAGAGCCAGGTATTGAGTCCTTTTCTGAAGTCAGTCAATGAGGGTAAAATACGGAGGTGGAGGGGAAGGATGTTGATGTGGGAGAAGGAGCGTCCACCAGTGCGGATGCGTGGTATCTCTGTGAGGGCGAGGTGAGTGGAGCTGAGGTTTCTGGGAGGTAAGTGGAACTTCAGGCGGTGGTTCGTGTAGGTGGGTCATTGGTCGTGGAGGACTTTGTAGGCGTAGGTCAGAAGCTTGAATTGGCATCTTTTTTGGATGGGGAGCCAGTGGAGGTCTTTCAGATGCTGGAGGATGTGGGTGTACTTGGGCAGATTGAGGATTAGTCTGGTTGCTGCGTTCTGGATTGTCTGAAGCCATCTCAGGAGTTCGGTGGTGGTACCTGCATAGAGTGGTTCCATAGTCCAGCCGGCTGGTGATGAGGGCCTGCGTCAGTTTTTCCGGTGCAGATGGGGAGCCACTTGAAGACTTTGTGGTGAGTGTGGAAGCAGACTGAGGAGGCAGCGTTTACTTGATGTTTCATGGAGAATTCTCTGTCCAGGATGATGCAGAGGTTGCGGGCATGACTTTCGGGGTGGTCGGTAGGATCAAGTTCCACTGGCCACCAGGAGTCGGTTCACAGGAAGGTGTCTGCCGAAGATCATTAGTTCAGTTTTGTCTGTCCTCAGTTTCAGGCAGTTGCTGTTCATCCAGGTTGATACGTTCTTCATACAGTTGTGGAAGTTGGCATTTGTCATGGTGGGGTATACTGAGAAAGAGAGGACGAGCTGGGTGTCGTCATGTAGGAGATGATGTTGTGGGTTCTCATGATGTCTGCAAGAGGTGTAATGTAGATGTTGAAGAGGGTTGGACTGAAGGATGAGTGAGTCTTGGGGGATGCCGCAGATGGTGTACTTGGGGTGTGATGTGAAGGGAGGGAGGCAAATTCTCTGGGTGTGCCCCGTGAGGAAAGATGCCATCCACCTGAGTACGTCATCTGTGATTCTTATCTCGTGCAGTCGATCAATGAGTGTGGGGTGGGAGACGGTGTTGAAGTCTGCGAAGAGGTTGAGCGGGACCAGGGTGGCTGATTCTCCTCTGTCAAGTAGGGTGCGGATGTCATCTGTTGCGGCAATTAGGGCTGTCTGGGTGATGTGCTTGGCTCTGAATCTTAATTGGGAAGGGTCCAGCAGGTTTGTTCTCTCGAGGCACTCTGAGTTGGAGGTTGATGGCTTTCTCCAAGACTTTGGCGGGAAATGGGAACAGTGAGATGGGACGGTAGTTCTAGTGCTCTCTGGGGTCTGCAGAGTTTCTTGAGGGTACCTCTGATGGTGGTTTTGTTGACTGTGCGGAGCTAGAAGTTCCATGATCGGCGTGGTCTCATCAGTGGTACCTTATATTTATTCAATTAAGGAATACATAAATACAATTGAGGTATTAGACTAGGCACCTAGATTTGGGAAGAGACATTTGGGGAGAGACAGAAGTTACAGAAATGTACTGTAGAACGCTGTATTAGTAGGAACCATGATAGTAAGTGTAGAGGATTTAAAGGACTTTACAAAAAATAGTAGTCTGCTTCTGAACAAAGAGGCACTAAGGAACGTTAGTCTACCTCAATCTATAGAGGCATGGGAAAATGCTGGGCTACTTTGGTATAAAGAGGGAGAGAGCAGTGTCAGTCTTCCTCTGCTTATAGAGATCTAGACATACTAGTCATCCTCCACTTAACAGAAAGTCTGTGGAATACAGTTGGAAAGGGAAAGTGCATAGCAAGCTCTAGGCTAAAGAGGAAGTAATACAGGAAGTTTTTGACACCAGAGGCTCTTGTGGGATTCAGCAGCAGACTTTTCTTTTTCTGATATCCAATAGAAAGCACATCCTGATGGTACAGGATGTAGGCCGTCTACCATTTTCTCGTTGCAATTCACATTTTATGTCCTTAGTTTCTGGGTCAGAATTCTGCGGATTCATTCATTAACAGCAGAAATCTTTGTGTAAAATAAGAAATGTAATTGTTGTTATTTCAGATGTTACTTAAAATGGAAAGTACACAAGATACACATTTGCTTCAAAAGTCTTTAGGTAGATGTTTCGTGTAAAATACTCTTTCTGTTAGCCTAAATCATGACATCAAAACAAAATTTTTGAATTGAGTATATTCCCTCACTTATGCTTCCCACTCCTATCTTTCAGGTTCCCCTTCCATCCCAACCGAGAGGCATTTTTCATACTTCATTCTTGATTCAAAATACTGTAGTCTTTATTAAAAATGTAGGTTGCCTTTGAAAAACTCAGTAACTCCTAGTTTGATGGCACAAGAGGGACATATTGTAGAGGAATGCATCATATAAAAAAGTCAAATTATGGTGCAATAAAAACCCCTTAACACTGATTGCTTTTGATACACTGAACCCAAGACGTATGAATGCTGAACGTTTGGCCCCAAAAAATAGAGTCTAGAAAGATAGACTTTCAGAATACTAGTGATCCTTTATTTAATAAAATCTGTGGAGCACTACGTCCACGTGTCTCTAGCCTTCTTGAAAGAGGATTGCAGTAGGACTTTTATCTTCATAAATCTGTCAACTGCCGTCCTAGGCTATCCCAACTCCTGAAGTACCTTGAAAGCATAGATGGTCTCAAGTTCGGGGCCTTCAGTGGCATTTGGACAATTTCTAGATTTGACCATCTTCCAAATTAGGTTAAGCAAATCCTGCAGAGTTTATGTAGTGAATAGTTTCTGGTTTCCAAATACTATTCCTCCTCCAGTTTAGCAACTGATTTCACTGGTGCCACTCTTGGATAATGCAAGAGCGTGAAATACTAAGTGAAGTTATTTTCATCTATAAACCGCTTTACTTTTGGGGTGGAGATCTTAATTTGTGCCTTCAGTAATTCCTTTTTCCTAGTTTTATTTGGTAGGCGCTGGGAGATTAAGTGATTTGCCCGGGAACACAGGATGCTGAGCCGACGCTGAGGCTCGAACTCGGTTCCCCAGCTCCAAAGTCGGCAGCTCTAGCCGCAAGGCTACATCCTCTCCCCAATCATCCTCTTGGTTTGGTACAGTCCTTATCATGTTACATCAGTACCTCACCTGGAAGATAACCATGTAACTCAAGCCCTTTAGTTCGTTTGACTGGCATCTTTCCATAGTATCTGTTAAAAAAAAGAGAATAAAGTCGCTTCTACACTGATACATGTTAAAAAGAGTAGTTACCGTAACTGACAGTACCACTGCTTATCTGGCTGAAAAGCTCACTTTCCCCAGTTACTCACTCATAGCACACCCACAAGACAGGATAGCATCTGAGTGGAGAGAAAGAAGTGCAAAAAAGAAAAGATGAGGGAAACAGCATGGATGTGGGTCCCATGCACACTGCGCCACTGAAACTAAGCTCAACTCAACTGATGATGCCTAAGGGTGAAACCGGTCTTGGATTGCTAGTGTTCTGGTTCAGGGAGGACCTGGGCGATCAATTCCGGCTGGACTGTTCCTATTGGAGCAGGGTAAGAATAGATTTGCATATATCTGGGTACAGACAGAGGTGGCATTGTTTGCAAAATAACAATGATCTGGAATGCAGCCTGAGTAATTGCTAGAGGCTGAGATTAATTCCAGTTTTTCACCCATTACTTTTTTGTATACTTCAATACTTGCAAAACGTGCCAGCACTCATCCCTTTCTCAGAAAAGTATTGCTATTGGATAACAGATAGGCTGAAGCCATTCATTTTTCCGCATGACTAATGTCCTGCCACTTTTTCAATCTTCAATGTACTTGACACTCGGTAGTCTAAACTTCACCTTTGTGATGGTCTTCCTGTGTTTTCTGAAAATAGCCTAAAATGCTCACCGCAGAATATCAAATTCAAGTCCAGGTATCTTGTAAGCTCTGTACTAGTCACCAGACTCTTGTTGTGCGATAGGTGGTTGTCGCTTTTTAAGTTAATTTTGCTAAGTCTACAGGGGCTTCTCAGTCTGTTAAAATTTATATTTAAACAAGCCTGCAACAGCAGTATTCAGTACATTTGTCCCAGGGTACAATGTGCTATTTTAGATTGTAGGCGGAGCAGTCTAGGGACCATGGAAGAAGTTGACATGGATGTCTTCCTATTTACAGAATACTATGAAATTACTCTATGCAAATTCCTCTGTTTGTGCCTATCTGCTTTATAATGGCCCTTACTATCCACGTATGTCATGTGTAATGTGATCAGTTGTCATGATGCTGGAGTCTTTATTCATGAGCCATGCCTTTTACATCCATCGGAGCATAAGTGATGCCCAACATCATCTAAGGGTGCTGTCTTTCCACATCTAGCTCTCAGAGAGCAATTTGGAGGTAAATTATCACTCTTTCTCCAAATTTAATCTGACATCCTCAAAAGGCTGGATCGATACCCAGGCCCTGTGGATGGTACACCCTCACCAAGTTGGACTTTAATCTAAAGTCACAATTCTAGCCTTTTAGCTCTGCTCCAGCCTCCCCCTCCCAATCCCATCCCCCACACACACACCCTTCTTCTGGGAGCTATGGCATGTTATTTCACATTGTGCGTATTTAGTTGCTTAAGTCTCACCATGGGAAGTGATAGGTATTTGTAATGTGATGTAAGGCCTACGCCTGGCTGGTAATTAAGGTAATGTGGGAATAATTCCATGAGAGAATACAATTCTAAAACCAAACTTTCTCCAGCAGTAACCTCTCATTTTCAAATAAGCCCACATAATATTTGTAGTGCTACGCGTAATTTTAATTAAGTCAAGGTCAGCTTACTTGTTAAGTTATTTAGGGTCCCTTTGGAATCTCACAGCAGGCAACTTGTCACCTTTTAAATGAGAAAACATTTTTAGTTGAGTTTTTCTTAGAATCCTGCAGAAAAAACCATTATTTGCATGATCCTTGATCTTGACCTTCCAGAAAGAACAGTGTCTTTCAGAATTCAAGACAAATTCCTTAGCCCATATTTGAACATCCCATGACATGTGTCAACCTCATTGCATTTTTTCAAAGGTGTTGTGATTGCAAACAAATTTTCTCTTCGGAAGAGTGAAGATTTTCAAATATTTTTCATGTTGGCGCTGCCTCGAAAATGGAACTAAGATAATTGTGTTGAATTGAGGGGAATATTTATTTTAAGATGTGTTCCCATCTAACCTCTTAGATTGATTAATAGCCTACAATTGCAAGGAATTAAGTTTTGCAATGATTTCATTTTAATTTCTTTTGCTCATTTTCTACACAGGTTTTGCTCAGATTTCACAGAACAAAGTTGCAGTTCTCCTGTTGGCTGGTGGACAAGGGACAAGGTTGGGCGTGTCGTACCCCAAAGGGATGTATGACGTGGGCCTGCCTTCCCACAAAACTCTCTTTCAGATCCAGGCAGAGCGCATTCTAAGGTTGCAGCGCACAGCAGATGAGAGGCATGGCACAAAGTGCACAATTCCATGGTAAGCTCTGCTGTTTTCAGGGGCCTGGGATAGGAAGGTAATGGTGGCTGTTTTCAAACATTGTTGTATATGGAATTCCTGGAAAGTCTCACTGCCTTTAGAGTTTGGGGACATAGACACATTTGATGTTCTTGGTAAGACCCTCTTCCTTCAGGGCTCTCTCCGGGAGACTAGGGCTAGGCAATTTGTTTCTTTGTGTTTCAAATTTATAATTATTTTGGGGGAAGTAGGTTTGTTTAAGTACCCTTTCCTTCAGGAATTCCAGACATGAGCTTCTAGAGTCCAGTGAAATAATGTGTGCTTAATTCCTTTTCACTACATTTGGTTTATTTGAATAAGCTCCATATTAATTGCAGTTTCCTTGAATGAAGTGTACTCTGGCAGCCTCTGCATTCAGGACATGCTTATGAGTTATACACAGGCTTATTGTAGTTCTGGTTTCCTTCAGGGGCCTTGGAGGTACTTGATGGCACCACAGTTTAGAACATGGGCACAGAAGCTTTCTACTCGAAATAAATTTTGACAAGGTACTAGCAATGAAAATTAATTACCAGTTGGTGACTTTTTCGCCTAAAGTTTACTGTATTCTTTGTGAATCACATGCACCGTGATCTTGTGCCCAAGGCCTAGCACATAGTGAACCACATTGTTTGCAAGTTTTCATAAACTTCCTACCCAACCCATTGGTCTGGGAATAGTAAGATGTGAACCACACGTATGTTTATTCTTCCTATATGGCCTCCGTGTTGCTGACATGAAGTTCGTCTCCGGGCTAAATAACATCTTTGTGGGAAATCCAGCCCATGAAAAGATGTCATTTTGAGCTATGGCTAGGGAAAGTCATGATCCTCAAAAGTACCATCACTGGGTATCTACCACCAAAATACTCACTCGACAGAAATAGTAGAGGAAATCTGGAGACCCACTGTATCTATTTTTACCCTTTAAACGGTGCTCCTACCAATGGTAGTTGTACTAGAGGAGCCTTTGTTTATCCTCCTGCCTTACCACTCCTCTGGCAAATAGGGCATTCATGGCAAAATGCTCAATTTTGGCACACACTCTAGGCCAGTAAAATAAGAGCAAAACATCTCCTTAGTCATTTTTAACCATAAAGGAACCTTGTGATTTAGTGGACTTTGGAAGTTCGGGTGCAGCTAGGGAACAGTCTTAACCCGGTTCCAGTTTCTAGATGAGAAGGATCACTTTTGAGTAACACATCTTCATATGTAACTCTAAAGTGACCAACTTCTCTTATTTGGGCCTTTGTAGGGAATTTTGGCTCAAACCGTCACAGAGTAGAACGTTGACGGAACTTTTGCAAACTCAGCTTTCCCCGAGATCCGGCTTCGAGCAACTCTTAACTCTGGCTGGTTCCAATGATCTAGCAGTTGGTTCACTCCCTTTTCAGGAGAGGTAGGAAGCTCAAACAGTGGTACAGGTGCATCTAATGTACCTAGACCAGCCACAGTAACCTCTTAGTCTCTGGGCGAAATACCTTTCCCTAGAGTGCCCTCTAGGGATGGCCAGTGTTCTTGTGATCAGATTCTTCCAGACCCCATCCTCTTAAGTAGTTGGCCAACATATAATCCAGGATGAGGTTGTCCCTTACACCAGCCTGGACCGCTCTGATCTCTCCTGCTATCTATAGCTCTGTGCTGGCAACTGGGTACTTAAAACCTCTGCTAGTTGTCTGGGAACTCATGACTGCAGACAGAGGAATGACTTTGGACATATTTTTTGTACAAATATCAACGACTGTGTAGCTAGCACCAGTCTCCTGCATTCTAGTTCGGGCCAAGATAGTGTCCTACGCTGATGACACTCAGCTTTTCTTTTCTTTTAAGAAATTCAAAGTAATAGCCCCTGATGCTATGAAACTCGGTCTCTCTGCATTCTTTCAATGGATGCACGTCAACAAACTCAAGGTTCTCAGCTTTGGACATAATTTCAACCTGAAGAGACAAGTCCATTGGCCAGACGGGACTTTATTTCCCATCTTGCAAGTCAAGGCAATAAAAAATCTGGGAGCAAAGGTTGATAATCAGTTGACCTTTCATAATCAAATAAACACAGTAGTGAGAACGTGTTTTGGCCTTTTGCATACTGCAAATAAAATCTAGCACTTCTTTCCATGCTTTAAAAACGGTGGTACTGCTGATGGTCATGTCCAGGCTAGACAAAGCCAATGCCCTGTGCGCAGGCCTTCCTCAATACCTAATGAGAAAGCTGCAAACAGGGCAAACTGAGTGCTGGAGTGTGAGGCAGTGTGCGCCCACCCCCCTACTGTCTACAGATACTAACCCTTTATCCGAAGGGCCACTCTAGCAAGTCCCTCTCCGACTAAATTAGGTTGGGAAGTGTGTTTGAGCATTTAGGTTTTAGGTGACCTTGCACACACTTCTATAATACCTATCCCTAAGTGTGATATAGTGTGCTTCTCTGCTGCTGCCACCTTTTTCAGCCTTGTGACCCTTCAAAAAAGATCCTTTAAATGTTGTCTTTTCCAGTCTCAATCACCTAGGACCGCGTAGTGACTGCTATGAGGTATTTATTTGCCACCCGACTGCCCAGACATTTCTTACCTACCCAGATCACTACCTACTTCTCAGCTTGAGCTGATAATCCCTTTGACCCTGTGGTCTGTGATCATGCTGTGTGGCAAATGCTCATACAATTACCCATCAAACTGCATATTAAACAGCACCTCAACGCTTTTTTTTCTACATTGAATATTTATGATGGGTTGCTAGCCTAAATTGTGAGGTTTTTATTGAAAAAGCACACAGTCCTTAATCTGTAGAATTTGTGTTTTCCTTATACCATAACATAACGTGTATTTGTAAAGCGCACGTTCACCCATAGGTCTCTTGGTGCTGAATAACAGATTTATTGTTAACTCAATGATACTCATTTTATCAACCTCAGATGGATGAAAGGCTGAGTGGACCCCCGGGGTTTGAACCTGTGACCATGAGGTCGAACACAGGCCCCTGCAGTGGATGCATTAGTCTACCGAGCCACCAGACCCTTATTAAGCTTGATGTATTTTAAACATTGGCCCTATGGCACTGTCTGTCCTACTGTAGTTTGATGTATTTTAAACATTAGCCCTATGGCCCTGTCTCTCCTACTTTAGCTAGATGTTTGGCTGGTATGTCAGAACTACACAGTAGGTTACACAGATGTCTAACAATAATTTGTTTTTGAGCTAATACGTCAAGAAATTTCAATTCAGTTAAAGACAAAGTGACTTAGATTATGCTTTTATTTTCTGTAACTTTCACAGCAATCAAAACTAATAGCTATTAAATAAAACTGCAAATCTCACGAGCATGAGAAATTTAAACTGCACAATTTCCACCAGTCCTAGCCCTTCACAGTATCTAACTAGGGTTGATACCATCTTGACTGCCTCTAGCTTGGCTGATCCAAAGTCAAGACAAGTGTCTTCCCCGTTTGCTATGTTTTGAGTGCTCAGTAGTTGCTAACGTCTAATTTAAAAATTTGGTTTGTCACACAATTTGCACATGCTAACACAGAGTGCTCGGATCCTATGAACAATTCAGGGTTTTTGTATGAAATCGGCCTTTTTTACTGTAGTCATCCCAGATTTTTTACCATTTGCTGGACTCTATAGATTTGCTGACGTTACATCTCAGTGAACTTTAATCCTGCTAATCTGTGGTAAAGTGCATGTGCTCCCCCTTTAAACATGGTTGAATTGGCAAATTCCTAATTGGTATAATTAACTTAGCCCCAAGTTCCTAGTATACAGTACAAAATGTACCCAGGGCCTGCAAGTTAAATATCACAATTGAACTGCAGTTCCTGTTGTGCCATCCACTACAGTGACTTTGTAAAACATGGCTTCAGGCCTACCAGTGAAGTCTGACTAGCAGCGTAAAAACTGCAATTCAGCCTGTCAAAATAAACCCTTTTACAGCTCAAACCCTCCATTTTAATTATTAATTAGTCATCCCTACGTAGGCCCTGTAGCCCAAGAGGCAGCAGGGTACACGGTATTTAAACACGGGGCATGTAGAAGTTTAATGTTATCATGTCCTTACAGTGACTAGCACCCAAAAGCTATTTGTCATTGTGGCAGGCCTAGCTGTCCTATGTAGAAAACCAGAGTACATATTAAAATCCTAATGCTGTATCTTGGGAGTGGTAATTGCAGGAAAAGTAATGAAACAACTTTTTGTAACGATTATTAAATCCAATTCAATGGTGGAACCAGATTTGTAAGAAATATGAAGTAAAAGTAACTTCTAGAAAGTTACCTTGTACCAGCTTAAAGTTCCTGGAGTTGTAAATTTGCATTTACTCTTGAACCTCTGCCAGAAATTAGCATTTAAATAGTTGTAAAATGCTTCCCAGGAGCAAACCGTGGGCTGACCTGAATGGGTAGAGTTCACGTCTGTGAACCTCACTGAATATGCTGTGAGCATCTTTCTTGACATTTCAGTGTCAAATACTCCTTAAGTGTCAAAGCTTACTTGACGTGTCTGCTGGGTTTACACATAACAGTTTGGGGTTCACATTTAAGGTAGAGAACAGGATGCAAAGATAATTATTTTATCTCCACTGTCTGGTTGATGAAGGACTTACTTAGCCCCACTAAATGTCTGTCCCCGGGGGTTTAAATATAAAACTAGTGGCATTTGAAAGGAAGGGAAACAGAAGGCCAAACAATTCCTGTATATCCACTGTATGGTTGCTAGAAACCCCCACTTATATTTAACCAGACTTCTGTTTCTGGGTTTATTGTAGGCACAGTGGCTGTGTTAGATGTGTTAGGGCTCTAGGGTTCCCATAATATACTCCCAACACACACTCTTAGTCCTCAGAGCCCAAGTTGAGGGGCCTATTACGATTGTGGTCCACCGCCGGCCCGGAGGATGCGGAAAGACCGCAGCGGACCCACCAAAGACCCACCGCCACATTAGGGTGGCTGGTGGGTCCTGGTTTCCGTCCGCAGCTTTTCCGCCGCGGTGGGCTTACAACCGTGGCGGAAAAGCTCTAATATGGTGGCGGTGTCTCTCAGACACCGCCAGCCATATTAGGATGGGCTTTAAAAAGTGCTTTTCCACGGCGGGTTTTCCGCCTTGATAAAGCATGTGGAACTTCACTGCGGGGGCCCGTTGCGGGCCCCCTGGGTGAAGGGGGGGTTGGGGGTGCGCATGGGGGGGTACCTATGGTACCCCCGTGTATTTGTATGCAGTAATCGGCAGGCACCGCACTGTGCCTGCCGCTTTCTGCTTACAAATGCAATGTATGCATTTTTACCATTGCGGCGGGTGCAGCTTGAAGCCGCACCCGCCGCAATGGTAAAAATAGAGTATGTGACCGCCAGGGTGGCGGTCACATCCTAATTGGACAGGAGGGAACTCCGCAGGCCATGCGGAGGTTCCCTCCTCTATGGTCGCGGATGGACTCAAGTCCGTCCGCGATCATAATGGGCCTCTGAGTGTGGCAGGAGTCTTTCACCATCTTGAAAATGCTCAAAGTGGTTAGGGTCGCCTGAGGAGCTTTTGCCTCTTTGGTTAAGGCATGCCCAGGAGTTATTCCCAACAAAGTAGCTCATGCTAGACATAAATGTGTCACCTTGAAGCACCCACTTGAGAACACTTCTGTAACTGAGGCAGAACAGAAGAGGACTGGTCTATCAGCTACTCCCCCTTGTACCTAGGACAAAGAAGTGGAATCCCAACCGCCATAAGGCAGACCTCCTGTAAATACAACAAGGTCCACCATATCTCTCCAAGGAATGTCGCATTGAACAGGGAGTGCCCCAGGGGTCTGCTCTCAGCCCCACCTTGTTCAATATTTATGTCCTTCCATTTGCAGAGGTAGCCAGGAAGTGCGGGCTTTCACTTGTGTCCTGTGCCGACGATACCCAGCTGGTGGTAGCACTAAAAGACGAGAGAGGCTGGAGCGCGCATAATTTTAAACAGTCTCTCGCAGATATCACCAGCTGGATGTCATCAAACTACCTCCAACTTAACGCCGGCAAAACGGAAGTTCTGCTATTTGGTAAAGACACAACGGCTTGGGGGAATAATTGGTGGCCTGAGATTCTGGACCAACCACCTGTGCCAAAAAATGTGGTAAAAAATCTAGGAGTATGGATAGATTCTGCTCTGAATTATGTCCATCATACTAAAAAAGTAGCGGCTACGTGCTTTGGCATCTTACGAAACCTACGACCCATTTTAAAATATTTTGACCACCATACTCTCCAACTGGTGGTACAATCCGCTATTCTCTCGCGATTGGACTACGCTGGCTCCTTGCTGCTAGGAGCTAACGTAGCCGAGAAAGCTAGATTGCAGCGAGTCCAAAATGCCGCCGCAAGAGCCCTGACTGGTCTTCCTCGCCACAAATCTGTCACTGCTACTCTCAGGAGTCTACATCGGCTCCCTGTAGAAAAGAGGATTCATTTTAAAACCCTGTGCCTTGCTTTTAAAATTCTGAAACTTGCGTCCCCCCCCCCATGTTGTGCCTGCTCCTTTCATCCTACGTTCCTCGACGCTCTCTACAGTCGGAGGGACAGATTCTGGCCACAATACCTTACATCAAATTGAGTCGGATGGGCGGTCGCTCATTCAGATACCTTGCAGCAAAGCTTTGGAATGAACTTCCAGCTCAGATTTGTGGGATGAAGGATCTCTTACCCTTCAGGAAAGCTATCAAAACTCTCCTCTTCTGTTAGTTATGTTATATCACCTATAGTCTGCATCTTCAGCAACCTCCTTTGGACATAGACAGCTAGCGCCGGGACGCCCCTTGGCTGGGGCAGCCGTGCGCTATATAAACACCTATAACATAACATAACATAACATAACAAGAGGCCTTTCCTGGAACTGACCAGCTGACCAGTGCAACTGAACCTTGCTGTTGGCCTCTGCCTGTCACCCTATGAGTCTCTAATTACCTTCCCTGAGGTCCCACAGAGTTTTAGAAGTGTACTCCTGTGTGGATTGGGGCTTAAAGGATTAAAGTCAGAAGGTAACATCTTTGACTGGGATTGAACCCGGTTGATGTATCTGACTCACGCTCCATCGCAGTCACCATCCAATTGTGCATAGGTCACGATATATCACAACCACTGACTGTCATTGGCACTTTATGCTTCTTGGCGATATATCTATTTAAAACTTTAAAAATTCACATTTCTGGTTCACCTTATTGGATTTTGTCAAATTGATGTCATTTTGTTAAGTACATTTCTTTTTTTCTAATTCAATTTGGGATTTGTATTGTTTTACTATTAGATTTTTTTTACTGTGTTGATATTGCAGAAATACTTTACGCAGTGCTGTAAGTTAAACTTGTCTGCTGTGTGCCAAAGCTACGAGAGGCTTGAGCTCAGTTTAATTTAGTGACTTTAAGGGTTTACCCTGACATGGGTTTTGATAATTCCTTGAGGTGGGCAGTGACACCCACCTTAATAATAATCTAATTTCTTACAGTTTCCGCGTGATTTTTATAGGACCCCTCATCCAGAGCTTTATATCCAGACCTCAAAATTTTTCCCTTTGAGAGCAAGCCTTTACCAAAGAAGAAGTTCTGGCATTGCTGCACAAGAGGCAATTCATGCTCTCCCCATAGGGTATTGCAGCAACATCTTTTTTGTCCAAAAGAAAGGTGCAAGCTTCATGTTGGTTCTAAATCTTCAAGAATTAAATGGTTTGATTATCTACTACAATTTCAACACTAAGACACCCAACATTTGAGAGCTCTTCCGAAGGAGAGCGACTGAATGGTCAGATCGGACCTCCTAAATACTTACTTGAAATTTCCAATTTTTTCCCCAGCACAGAAAATTCTTTCCTTTTCAGTTGCAAAATCATTGGTTCACGTTTTCCATCCCCTTGATACTTCACCAGGATAATTAAGCCAGTAATAAAGGCTTTAAGAGCCAGTGGTGTTTCTTATCATTCACCTAGCTGACATGATTCTCATGGTTCATGATTCCTGTGGACATTGTAAAGTTTGTGTTTCCCTAGATTCATGGGATTTTAGTTTTATGTAATGGTTTCTCTTTATTGGTTGCTATGACTGTTGCAGTAAAGAGTCTTTGGTGCTGACATAGATTTTATTATTCAGTCCACACATTTGTCTAGGCTTTGATTACAACTGTAGGAATCTGCTTGTCCTTTGGCACTGTTAGGACCACAGTCCATGCGCTCCCTGCATAGTGAGAAACCAGGTTGATGAAAGCAGCAGCTTGGCAGTCGGTGGATGATTTGTTGAGGGTGAAGGGGAAGTCATGGAGTAAATAATGGGTAATTCGAGATGGGGTGAGTAAGCCAGATCCTAAGGCACAGTGCAAGCATGCAAACAAGGCTGCATATAGGATGGATAATATTCAGGTATTTGTTTTTTTTGTTTTGTATTATTACTTTTCACATGCACAAATACTTTGATTTATGAAGTTATTTATTTGATTCTTGTCAGTTTTGCTATGTTTTTGCTGAATTTATATTCCTAGAGTTCAATAGGTACCTAGAACGGAATTAATCCTAGTCAGAGGTGGAAAAATACATCAACAGATTCAATTCTGGCTGATGGGGCATGGCCTGCAAGAAATGGTGCTCACCATCTGATATTGCAAACATCCTGCATTTTATAGCCCTCTCAGTTGCTGAAATACCTGCTTTCTTTAGGCCCAGGATTGGCTTAGGTTGGTTGAATAAACTAAACAGCGGAAGCCCACAGAACATACCAGGCCTGATTGAGAATCTTTGCCAACAAAAATGGCAGCAATAGCTTGTAATGCCCTGACCTTGAAGGTGTTCAGTACTTGTAGGAATGTTATCCTGGACATCGGTGGAGGAGGTAGCAATGGCCCCCAAAGCCCTCCTCACCCGAACTCCACTACCACCTCCACAGACTTGTGAAGTCAGAGACCAGTGAGTGAGACTGCCTGGTGCCGTGGACCCACACTAATCCAAGTGACTGGGGAAAACAGCACTGCAACCCTTGTAGAAGGGACATGCTGCACAGGATATTAAGTGACCCTAGAGGGAGGCACAAAAATAAGCATGGAGTCGCTGAGTACAAGGCAGGGAAAGTATAAGGTGATCATCCTTGTGGCCAAGGCCAGCAGAAGAACAAGTACTGTCTGTGGGGAGCAAGTAGGAACAGCTATTGATGGACTGAACTGGGCAGTGACTATCACCCGGATTCTTCCTAGTAGCTACAACTTTGCAACACATTGAGGCACAGAGATTCCCAAGTAGGCAAGACCAGGCGCACAAGAACACATGAACTACCTGGAAAACATCAAATGGGTCCCAAGTAGTGGCACACTACTTGTGCATGTGGTGAGGCAGAGGCTGTCCATGGGTGGCGCATGAGCCGCTACCGGATGAATTTGATGCCACCCTGGTGTCAACTATGGCCACCATGGAAATGCTGGACTGGTAGATCGACACCCTGATGGTGGCCCTCAGCCTTCTGAGAGATGATCCGTGTAAGCTTCCTGACAAAAGTCAAGCAGAATTAGGGCCTGTTGGAGGAGCTGCTTCTGGAGTCCCAGAAACCTCACAAGCAGGTGAAGGAGTTGATGGACAGTGCACACTTTCCAGAGGGCAATGTTGAATAAATTTATGGGAGTTCCAAGTGCAACAATGTAAGGGTGGTAGGTCTGTTGGAAGGGACCTCTTACATAGTACAGTGGATGCAGCAGAATCTGAAGTGTTTGCAGTGGAAACAGCAAACAGAGTGTAGGTGAGATGTCTCCCTCAAGTTGGTCCCCCAAGGTCAGTGGTGGTGTGGCTTTTATACTGCAAAGACTAGGAGGTGATCATGCGACGAGGTCTAGCCATTTTCTGGTTAAGAATACCAAAGCTATGATATTCCTGGGCTAAACACTCGTGTTATAACTTCAGCGCACGACTTTCCTAACAATTAAACAAAAGCTGGGAGCTAATGGGGCCTGTTATGCACTTTTGTTCCCAGCACACCTAAAGATCATGACTGTTAGTTGTACTATATTCTTTGAGGAACCTCAGGAATCCTTTGCCTAGGCAGTGGGGTAGGCAGCAGGCAAAGATGGGAATCCATTGTTCTGGGAGGCATGCCGAAAGAAATGATGAAAGGCCATGACTGGTGGTAAGGGGCACCTTACTGCAGCCCAGACCAAAAGGGGGAGAGAGGAGCTTCTGTGCCCAAAACCAACTATTGGTATACAGGGAGGAGACCTGGAGAATCCAGTGACACGACTCAAGCCCTACTGGCTGGAATCCTGCTGGAGTCTGTGAATATGCCAAAATACCACTTAATTTAGCTACCCTCCACAATCCAGGTTATGGAATGTAAGGAAACAGGCCTTTAGTTGTGTGGACGCCGCAAGTAATAGGTCCACATACGCCCTCCACTGGGAACCAGACACTCCATTTTAGCGCTTGCCACTCTCAGGATAGCGGAACTGAGAAGTCAAAGGTCTACCCAAGAGAGGTGGTGTGCCCTGGTAATCGCCATTTGTTGTCACACAGTAACTAATTGTTCAGTCTGTTTTTTTCTTTTGAAAAAGGAAAAGTACAGTTATTACACACGCACACTACTCAATACTACGTAGTCATTTACAAATCTATATAAGGCTGGTGGAATTAATTTCATATTGTGTAATCTCTTCCGACCCCCTGAAGGGTCATATAAAAACATAAGAGAAGTCTGTTGACTTGGTCAAATATTCAAGATCAACAAACGGCATGGCAAAACGTCATCATTTTAGAAGTGATTACAATAATCCATAATAACTATGAGTAAATGCACTCATTAATGGTAATAAAGCATATGCATTTTGATTAGTAATTACTATTAACATTATTATATCACTAAAGCGCTTGGCATGTGTCTGTGTGCTTTTTTAAAATATATGCTCACATAATGAAAACTCAGCCATAAAGACAGCACCTACAGGGCATCACATTTTGATCACAAATTCAGTCATTAACTTTGCACCCTAGAGGGTGCTGTACGGCATGTACTTTTCATTTAATACCTTCAGGCTCTAATAACGGCAGTCTTAACTGTGGCCCATAGAGGATGTTGCACTCCCAGCTGTAGAGCACGTGCTCCAGCCTGCAGAGTGCTTGTAACAAACAATGAAGCCTGGGGTGGTCTTCCTTTTTGTGACCCTTAACGTAGGGTCAGTAGTCCTAAAACATCTACTTGGGCACTTGGAGGGAGCTGCAACGACTCTGCAGCTCCTCTGCACTTGTTTATTTTTATGTTCTTGGTGGTGGGCCTGCTGTCCTGGAGCCACCACAAGCGGCAGAAATGGCGCAGTCTGCTTCAAGCCCCACAGGGCATTATGGGTCGCTCCCTTGTATTGTGGAACTCTGATCACTGCCCGGGGGCTCCAGACAATGTTGGATAACCCCATCTTCAAACAAACACTTGAAGCTGAGATAGGGAATGTCCTCTGGGAAAATGAAGGGACAGTGTCTGCTACGCTGCTTGAATAGAAGGCTTTTAAAATAGTGATGTGAGGCCACTGCATTAGAATGGCTTATGGTATCAAGAAGGCCCTTGAGATAGATGTGTATGAGCTCGAAATGCAGTTGGGAGGCTTAGTTTCGACACTTTCGACCTCCTCAGAAGTACTTGAGGAACTTTTAAAAAAAAGAAAGAGAATCCCTTGCCAAATTAATGCAAAATCTATGCTGCATTCATAATAGCTCCTATATTGCTCTGATTCTTAATGGTGCAAATAAGGCCTTCAAAACTCCATGATGAAAGGGGTCCTGATAATTGACCTCCTGGACAATATGGGTTGAGCCATGTACTAAAAACTGGGCATAAATCAGGTTATATAACAACAATATTATTCTGAGCTGTATGCAGAAACAGTTGAGCAGGATAAAAATCGATTGCTGGGTTAACTGAACTAGGCTAAACTTAGCTCTTTGTTACTGGAGCGACTGGAGGGTTTTGAGGACCCACTGACCCTGTCCAAAATTATAACTGCTATTGCAGACTTAGAAAAAGGGAAGACAATGGGACAGTTACATTGCCAGATGAATTCTACAAAATGTTTGTGAATGTGTTGGTACCAACATTGTTGTCCCCATATGAGAGAGCTTTACAACTGGGGGCGTTGGCTTGCACAATGAGAGAAGCTCTGATAAAATCCAAACCAGGTTGCCCCAGACATGACAAAAAGCGTTCAGACCACTGTTGATGCTGATTACGATGATAATGTACACAGTAAGGTTATAGTGAACCGTTTTCTTAGAGTGCTACTGACACATACACCTATATTAGAGTGGTTTAGTACGAGGGAGAAATACATTGGGCAACATTAATCGTCTGTTCCATGTGATCAGGCGTGTTCCTGTGATGGCACCTGCCCCAGTGTCTTTGCAGTAGACCTAGATAAAGCTTTCGATTTAGTCACTGGCAGGTATGTATATGAGGTACTGCACAGAGTAGGGCTTGGAGATAGGATTTTAAGTCGGATTAGAACATTGTTCGTTACTTTGACAGCCTGTGTTCAAACAGTGCAAGGGATATCAGGCTCGTACAGTGTTGGGAGAGCGATTAGAAAGGGTGCCCATTTCCCAGTTGATTTTCAGACTGGTTATGGAGCCTTTAGTTATGAGGACAATGACGAGGAGTGATGCATGTTATCTCTCTGTATGCAGAAGATGTTTTGATGTACTTGGGAGACTCGCCCAATGGGCATACACGTCATGTCAGTCCTGTAAGAGTTTTGTCTAGTAACCAATGTTTAACAAATGGTGGCGGATTTATTCAGCAGCCGGTTTAATTTCATTTGCATGATTGACAGCAATTACGACGAACGGGAGCACAATTAAGAGGCGATCCCACGCGGAGGCTCCGCAGCGTTAGGTTTCCGCGCTTTTGATACACGGGGGATGTTTGACTACACGACAACAAAACATCCACAGGGCAGTGTTTAAATGAAAACCTTTTCAGCAAGTGAGAAACATAGGAAGTCCACGGCTGTGGCTTTTCTGTAAAGTTTGTGTTTTCTTGGTCCTGATGAGAACCCCAATACTGGTCCGGGTTTGAAACGCGTAGACCTTTCTATTCTTACACCACCAAACATTTGTATTGTACATTATATGGAGCATGCTATCATAAGAAATGTTTGATGGTTATTATACTTGTGAATGCAGTCAAATTAGAATACATTAATGCTTTGGAGGGTGTTAGGGCCTTTATCTAAGCTGTATAAATTATATTGGCCCAAAAAGGACTTTGTGTTGTGTGTGGTGAGTGTTGTATGTTTGATTGCAGTTAGAATGGATGTGACAGTGTGTATGTATTAATGTGGATAGTGATTGAAAAATAGCAGGTTGTAGAAAGTATTTAATACATGGTAGTTGTATTTTTTGTACAAATGTATGTCCTGTATGTGTGTCTCTTTATTGAAGAAACCTTTGAACATTTGGAAATAAAAAGCTACTAATGAGCTTGTGGTTTTTTGGTTTTGACATCCTTGCACCATTTAATTAATTGTTAATTTTTCATCAGTATTGGCATCTTGGTTGTTTTTTGGTTGACCTGGCGTAGAGTGGCACTGCTCAGGGTCCCCTTTAATAAGGGAGTGTTCCGGGGTCTCCGACTATGAGCTGTTAGTACTTTGTGTTACAATTGCAGTGGGGAATCAGATAGTTTACAGACTCACCCATGGCTGCGAAAGGTTGGGTGATGGGGAAAATTCCCCTAACTGAGATAGCACTATTCTTGGTGGGAATACAGATAAGTCCTACTAGATTGCTTAAAGTGGTTAAGAATTGTTGGCAGAAGTTCCTTTGGAGGAAGAAGTACGTGACTGTATTTGCACCTGGGGCTCCGGCTGAAATGTAATGACTTTGGAATACAAACACTAGGTGACCTGTATGCCTCTGATAAGGGTTTGGCCTTCCAAGATCTTTGCAAGAATATAGTGTCCAGGCTAGTCCATCCCTATAATATGGTAGAGTGGTTGGGTCCAACCTTCCGCTTTGGGGGGGCATATTGCAATTGAGCCCATGTTGTTTCCGATTCTACATCAGATATTCTTGGTAGGGTCCGGGAGGGACGTGGTGACACTTCTTTGCAAGGCACATATCAACCAGTTTAAAACTAACTTGCTTGGCCTTAGAGAAAGGTGGTCGTAAAATATGGAAAGGATTCTGACTGAGAGGGATTGGATCCCTATACCACAGCACACATTAACAATTTCCCGAAACGCCAAATTTTACGATTCAGCAGTTTAATTTTCTCCATAGGACTTACTTGACATTAAAACAGCTGTTTTTAATATATCTCACAGTTACATCCAAATGCACTATGTGTGGAATGCTTTGAGCAGATTTCCACCACATAGTATGGGGGCCCACCGATCATGGCATATTGGGAGAAAATAGCAAGTACACTGGAACAGATGCTGAAAAGAACTGATATTATGAGCCCTCAGGTATGTTTGCTAGGTTTGTTGCGTGTAAACAAAAAGCTAATAATTCCTGGAACTGGCCGTGGTAGTATAAAAAAAGTGTATAGTCCATGATTGAGGCATGCAGTATCTACAAAGGTGCAAAAACCACAGGTGATGGACAGAATGCAGAACAATGTCATACATTCACCCCAGTACAGAGATCTGGGCCCAAATCCATCGTTTTTTTGCACTCCACAACACCCCAGTTCAGACATGGCCATATGCAAATCAGTCTGACCCTGTGCCTTATGGGAACAGTCCAGCCCGAACTGTCAAGCCATGCCTTCCCTGGACCGGAAACAAGCTTCCGAGGACCGGTTTCTGGCATTTCAGCCATCTTCAGCCCGGCTTGCTTGAAACCAGTGGTGTGGATTGCATGGGACTTACGTTTGAGCATACCCATCCCACTCAGGGTTACAAATGCAAAAACCACAGGTGATGGACAGAATGCAGAACAATGTCATACATTCACCCCAGTACAGAGATCTGGGCCCAAATCCATCGTTTTTTTGCACTCCACACCACCCCAGTTCAGAAATGGCCATATGCAAATCAGTCTGACCCTGTGCCTCATGGGAACAGTCTAGCCCAAACTGCCAAGCCATGCCTTCCTTGGACCGGAAATAAGCTTCCGAGGACCGGTTTCTGGCATTCCAGCCGTCTTCAGCCCGTTGGAGTCAGTTGGAGTCTTTGTGTCAGCTCAGCAACCCGTGATTCTGGGAGAATCACTTAATCTGCCCGTGCCAACCAAAAAACGAATGTGTCCTTGTGTAACGTAACTGGTGCTTATGTAAAGTGCTCCAATATCTTCGGGTCGAGTTCGCACTAATAAATCAGCAACATTTTTTTTTTAATGCCTTCAAATACCAAGCAGTGGGGGAGTTTCCGATAACCCACAAGTTTACCTGTTTCTTGTGGAGAGAGCTCGCAGAGACGACATGAGCTATCGCCCCCACGCCCACCTTACCCTACTCTAGATCTAACCACAAACTAGGATGAAGATGGGAGTGGGGAATGTAGTTAAGGGATGGCAGGAAGATGTTGGGAATTAGTAGAGGACGTCCCTCTGTTCTGATGAACTGTGGTCACCAGCTGGATAGGGAGACAAGGGAACATCTATTAGCATCAACGCACACAACTTGGTATCACTCACTAACATGCACTCATGCAGGAGTTAATGCTTACCTCATGTGGGGACGTCGCAGGTCTGCCATCTTCAGGAAAACAGGATAGAAAAACAAGGAACAGTAATAAGCGCTTCTGCGCTATTCAACCAAAAATCGAACCGCGCTCCTGCGCTATCACAAGGAGAATCCAAAGAAACATAAGCGCTCCTGGGCGGTGAGGAAGCAAGAAAAGAAAACATTACCAAGAAGCGCCCCAGTGTTCCAGGACATGGAAAGGTACCAGCGCTAATTGAGGCCAGACAAGGTTACAGGTAAGGACACAGGCACTCCAGCGGGGTAGTGCCAAAACCAACAACTCTCTGGCGTGGGCAAGACAAAGTCATGAATAGGACCCCCAGCGCTCCAGCGCGGCAATGTGAACACAAACAGGAAATCATAAGAAAGGCAAAACCAAAAGTCATGCTCTGATTCTCTAGTTCTCCAGCGTGGCAGGCAGGTGATGGAAAGCGCTACAGCACGGCTAGGTTACACAAGGGGGATGCGCTCCAGCGTGGCGAGGGTTAAATAAGCAAAAAACGCTCCTGCGCGGCAAGGGTTTCAACCAGTAATTCTCTCCAGCGCGGCAATGTCTGATAAGCAATAAATCACTCCAGCGCGGCAAGGTCAGTAACAAGAAAATGCACTCCAGCGCGGGCGGGCAGTTACCTTTACAATGCGCACCAGCTCGGCAGAGTCCTTAGGCAACGGCAGGTAACATGGAACAGGGCGGCATCAATACGAAGCGCCTGACTGGGGGAACCCGCAGCTGTTAACTTGTTCCCCCGGAAGTGCAGGTGACGTCCGAGCGGCTCCGGCAGGAAAGCTGGACCGCTAACCTGCAGGGGCCGGAAATTAGTACATCGCGTCCCGCATGAGCAGCGCCAGGCATACGCAAGCATCAGGTGACAGGGGAAGGGGGGCACATATGAAACATGACAGCACCCCCACCCAAAACAAAAACCCCGCCCGCAACAGCAGAATTACACAGGAGTGGCAGGGTGAAGGCTGAGTGGGTGACTGACATGAAAGGCGCAAACCAACCGGGAAGCGTGGCGAACTTGCGACAGGGGCTCACAGGACCTCTCCTCTGGACCATACCCTTTCCAGTCAACCAGGTAAAAGAGCCTACCCCGGGTACGACGTGAACCAAGGATGGCCCTAACCCCTTATTCAATGTGATCATCCCTAAGAACTGGAGCAGGAGGGGAGGACACATTGCACTACACTGCAGGATGCAGAAGGGAGACATGAAAGACGGGGTGTATCCTCATTTGAGGAGGCAAAAAGAGCTTCATGGACACACAATTGATCACCTTCTCAATCACGTAAGGACCCACAAAATGAGGCAACAGTTTCTTGGGTCCGTGCACATTGAGGTTCCGAATAGATAGCCACACCCTGCCTCCTTTCTTTTTTTTTTTTTAATTTTTAAAACCTTTATTCGAAAAAAGTGCACACAGCTATTCAGCCTGACATCCCGGAGGCAAGGCAGCATAACGGATCAGGAGAACAATAGTGCAAGAATCAATGCAGCAGCACAGTGAAGGTTGATTTTACTTTTTTTATAAAGGTACACAGAGAAAAGAAGAAGAAAAAGGAGCGCCAGAGAAGGCGCAAAGAGATAGGCAATGGTGTACAAGAAATCAGTGAGGCGTTGTTGGGGGGGCAGGGGGGGAACATAGGGAACACAAGTATGAAAACAGGATAAAGGGTCAGGAGCGAGGAGAGGAGGGAGGAAAACACAGGATAAAATTCACAGCGTATTACAGTTGGTGTCGCAGGCTACGGCGACAGATGTTCCTCCAGTGAGACAGGTACAGGGGGTATGCAAATGTCTCCCCTGTACTCATTCCAGGCCCCCCACAACTTCTGCCACTTTTTGGGTTTACCCCTGGCAACATAGACCGTCTTCTCCCTAAACATACACCAATCCATATTGGCTTTCCATTGCACAACCTTGGGAGCTACCGAAGCTCCCCACTTCTGAGCGATATCACGTTTAGCCACCATGTTGCCAAGGGTCACCCATTGCGTCTGAGCCACGTTGTGGTCCGTCGGGTCCCAGATGTTGAGGAGGCACCTCCTGGCCTCCGCATTCACCGCTACCCCAGTCACCTCACCCATAATCAGGTGCACACGTCTCCAGTAAGAGGCTTTGGCGGGGCATTCCCAGAGGATGTGCATAAAAGTGGCAAGGGCACCACAGCCGCGGCGACAAAGCCCATCGACCGAGTAGCCCATATGCACAAGTCGGGGGCCAGTTACATAAACCCTATGCAGGATCTTAAGCTGCACCAGTCTGAGACGGGAAGAGATGGCAACCTCCTTGGGGGAGGACACCGCACCCTGCCAGTCCTTGTCATCGATTTCCAACCCATCACGCACCCACTGATCCCTCACGCCCAGGAGGAGGTCGGTACGAACATTTATAAGCTTCTTGTAGGACAGTGAAATGGCGCTGTCCGGCATATGGCCGTCCAGCACCCTATCTTCCAACGGGGAGCTTTCTGGGATCGCCCCCTCCTCCGGCCTAGCAGAAAGCAATGCGTGTCGCAGCTGGGCATACCGGAAAAATTCCAAGGTACCCAACTGGTATTCATCCTGTAGCTGGGGAAAGGTCTTAATCTCGCCTCTCGACAACATATCATCCACCCTGGAGATGCCTATGAGGTCCCACTTATCGAAACCCTTGGTGTGCCACAACTTGCCCAGGATGTCCGAGTCGTATAGTGGGGTCAGCCTGGTCAGTTTACCTTTCCAGCCCTGCGCCTTGGTAATTGCGCTCCAAATATGGACCATCGTTTTCGTTGGACCCGACATCCACCCATCTAGAGACCTCGAGTAGAGCGCCCTATAGTAATTTCCGCCACCCAGGAGCCACCCATCCATGGCGTATCCAGGGTTGTTTTCCGGACCATAGAGACCGTGATTGATGGCCGCTAACTGGGAGGCCCAATTGTATCTACGCACATCCGGTAGCGCTATTCCCCCATCGTACCACGGAAGCGTGAGCTTCGTGATAGCGATGCGGGCCGGCCATCCCAAAGCAAAGCACGTTGAAGGCCCTCGATCTCCCAGAAGTACCGGGCGGGGACCGGATCCTGAGTATTCTGCAGGGCATAAAGGAACCTGGGCAAGGACATCATTTTAAATAGTGCAGCGCGCCCAAGCAGAGAGTGCGGAAGTTTGCGCCAACCCTCCACATCTCGCCGGAGGCGGAGAAGAGGGGGAAGCAGATTATGTTCATAGCGCGCCTTCGCATTACTGGAGATATAGATCCCCAAGTACCTGAAGCCCTGGCTGGCCACCTGGATGCCGCAGCCCCTGGGGAGGCGCGGTGTTCCCCCTTTCAGTACATACAGATATGACTTGGCCCAGTTGATAACAAGGCCAGAGTACCGGCCAAAAAGCTTCAGTACATCACAGGCCACGATAAGGGATGTGCAGGGGGAAGTGAGGTAAAGCAGAATATCATCCGCGTAGAGGGAGACTCTGTCCCCGAAACCAGGGGCCCACCTGATACCATGCAGATCCGGATGAGTCCGCAACAAGGCCGCGAGAGGCTCGAGCGCGAGTGCGAACCGAAGAGGCGACAATGGACAACCCTGTCTGGTGCCCCTGTGAAGGGCAAAAGTCGCCGAAACACGGCCATTAACGGCAACATTAGCCAGCGGTTCAGCGTACAGGAGTTTAACCCATCCCACAAACACCGGGCCAAAACCGAGCTTCGCCAACACTGCCCACAGGTAACTCCACTCGAGGGAGTCAAAAGCCATCGTGGCGTCCAAAGACGCCAGCACAGCCGGCTCGTCAAGGGTATGGGCCCTGGCCAGGGCACCATGTAGCCTACGCAAGTTAAGGGCAGTGTTGCGGTGTGGAATAAAGCCCGACTGGTCCGGGTGCACTAAGTCGCCGATAACACCAACCAGACGATTGGCGAGCATCTTGGCGAGAATCTTAGGCTCAGCGTTCAGGAGGGAGATGGGACGGTACGACCGGCACAAATCCCTCGGCTTCCCTTCCTTATGGATGACCACAATGGTGGCCAACCTCTGGTCAAGGGGAAGTAGACCATTCTCCCGTGCCTCCAGGAACATATTGCGCAGGTGTGGGGACACCACATCCGGCCTGATCTTGTACAATTCAACCGGGATACCGTTGGGACCAGGCGCTTTGCCCGATCGCAGTGAGCGGATCGCAAGTGCGACCTCATCTACGGAAACGTCCCTGTCCAGGTCATTACGTTCTTCGTCCGACAAGCACGGGAGATCGATATTGGAAAGAAATGCGGCCGAATCGGTCTCAGACCGGTCCGAGACAGAGGAGTAGACACCTCGAAAGTAATCCGCAAAGGACTCAGCAATGGCACTCGGGTCAGTGACCACCACTCCGTCCTCCCCCAATATCTCCGGTACGACACGGCTGGCCCTCTCCCTCCTGTCCAGCCAGGCCAGCAACTTCCCGGCCTTGTCGCCGACGTCGTAAATCCGACCCTGCTGGTATTTAGCCAGGACGAGGGCGGCGTTAGTTGCGAGATCGCGATACTCCGACTGTTTA
Organism: Lissotriton vulgaris; assembly: GCF_964263255.1. Classification (NCBI taxonomy): domain Eukaryota; kingdom Metazoa; phylum Chordata; class Amphibia; order Caudata; family Salamandridae; genus Lissotriton; species Lissotriton vulgaris. Next base: position 1,244,624,239 of record NC_141685.1, read on the forward strand.
AGGGAGAGATCATGTAAGAGAACAGGATCGGGCTCTGCCTCCAACCGGGAGTCCATCTCCATGATCTCTGCCTCGATGCGCACCAAATCGGCATCTCTAACTCTACGGGCTTCTGCTATGAGAGCAAAGGCCTCGCCCCTCAAAACTGTCTTAAATGCCTCCCAAAAAGTGGCGGCCGACGTTACCGACCCCTCATTTTCGGTGAAATAGAGATCGATGGCCTTGGCCAGGAGACTACGAGTTTTGGGGTTGCGGAAGTACCACGGGTTGACGACCACCGGTCGTTCCGACATAACAATATCAAAGTCGAAAGAGACCCACAGCGGGGAATGATCAGAAATACCCCGTGCCAAAAAACGAGCCTCGGAAACCGCAAGCGCGTGAGCCTCCAGGGTAAGAACGTAGTCGATTCTGGAAAGACTACCGTGGGCGCCAGAGTGGAAGGAATAGTGACATTGAGTGGGATGCAGGAGTCGCCAACTGTCGACCAACCCCAGCGTCTCAAGGAAGGTGGGCAGCCACAATTGGGAGCTACGGAGGTCTCTAGGCGGATGTCGGTCCAAGGAACCGGAGCAAACCGAGTTAAAATCACCCCCCACAATCAACAACCCAGCGGGCAAACTCAAAATGGCGCCACCAAGGTCCTGGAAAGTGCTAGTCTGTAGGCCCGGGGGAACGTAAACTGAAAGTAATGTCAGGGCACGCCCTTCCCATCGACCCGCAACGGCGACATACCGCCCCCTCTCATCAATCACAGTAGTGTCAATCTCAAACGGAAGGGACGTACGCACAAGAATACCCGCCCCCCGAGATCCCGAAGAGAACCCTGAATGGGCCACCATTTAAAACCCTTTACGGTTAAGCGCTTTACATGTATTGCCAACCAAGTGCGTCTCCTGCAAGAGAACAATATCCGGCATATGTCGTTTAAGCAACTGAAGCACAACCCCTCTCTTAATACGGTCACCCAAGCCGTTGACATTCCAACTGAGAACTTGCAATTTCCTACCCCCCATCATCATGTCCCAGGTCCCACCCAACCCCGAAAAGCCTCAACAACAAGTGAAACAGAACAGTACATACGACCCATTGCCTAAGAGTCAGAAAAAGAGAATAAAGAAAGAACAAACGAACATCCCCACCACCACCCCCCACCCTGCACCCCTGCAGCAGACTAAAAAGCCCCCCCAACCAGCAGTGTGCCTGTCGCCCCATAAACTAATCTACAAGAAAGACCCTGGAGGAGTGAGGAATCCCCGCAATCCCCTCCCGCCACCCTCCATGTAAAAAACCAGAAGAAACAAAAAATGGAAAAGCTTTGGCATTAGCAGTCACAGACGTCAGGAACACCAACCGCCAGAGTTGGAGCAACAGAACCTAGTCCTGGAGATCAAGGCCCCCAGTTGCGCCTCCGGAGTGTTCATCATGCTCTTCTCGACGTTGCGGCAAGGTATCCAGCCAGTCGCTTGCAGTCTCGGGCATGTCGAAGAACAGGGTTCGGCCCTCATACTCGATCCGCAGTTTAGCAGGGAACAGCATAGAGTACTTGAAACCCATGTCTATAAGGCGCCGTTTCACCCCCGCAAAGCTCTGACGCTGTCTCTGAACGGCCCTGGTGAAGTCCGGGTAGAAGTGCACTTCAGCGTTCTGGAATTTAAGTGGCCCATGTCTCCTGGAAGCTTGAAGGATCACATCCCGGTCTCTAAAATTGAAGAGCCGGGCGATGATGGGTCTAGGTGCGACACCCGACTTCGGAGGGCCGCCAGGTATCCTATGAGCCCGTTCCACCGAGAAAAAGTTACTCAGTCCGGCCGGTGTAAGATGTGTCTGTATCAAGTCCTCCACAAAAAGGTCCACAGCCGCCTCTTCCGCTCCCTCCGGTACACCAATGATGCGGACGTTCTGTCGCCTTGCACGCCCTTCGAAATCCTCCAGCCGTCTAGAGAATTGGTCGTTAACCGATCGTAGGGTCCGGACCTCCGCTTGCAGGTCTGAGACATCGGTAGTCAGGCTGGAGGTCTTAATATCAAGGGATTTCACCCGATCATTGGTTTTGCCCAAGTCGGCCCTGATCAGGTTGAGATCAATGGCCAGGGTGTCCACCTTATGTGTCAGGACCTCATGTTGTTTCTGCATCTCAGTCCTGATGCCCGCGATGGCCCCCATGATATCACTCAAAGTGGGTTCCGAGCCGTCAGGCGAGCCCGTGCGTAGAGAGTCTTTAGAAGGAGCCACCACAGAAGGCGAGGTCCTTTCCTGGGCATAACGGTCGATCTTATTCGACTGTGGCTGAGTCGTCCTCCGAACGCCTCTGTTCGCCGTCCTGTCGGGGTCCCCTCTGCCGGCCATGATGGATTCGAGGAGAACAAAGGGCTACCCAGCCCAGACAAAGTGGGCAGATGCGTAGGACCGAGGCGAAGCCAGCACACAAGCCAGGCCAACAGCAGGCGACTCCGCAGCTACGTGCACTCCGTCAGTAGAAATCGAAGGTTCTCGCTTCGCATTCCAATCATGCAGCGCATCGTCACGATCATCAGTCACCCATGGGACAATGGCGCATCCCTGGCACAAAGTTCAGCACGACGTAGCTTCGTCTAGAACAACGGATTTGGAGGCGGAAAGCAGTTCCCGCGTCTGCGACCTTTCACCAATTGAAATCCACTACCGTGGAACAGGATAACCTGCAGGATATTTGCGGAGGGTCGGAGGGTCCGCGGAGCTCCGAGCTTACGTGGCCATCTTGCTCGCCCGCGAAGCTCCTCCCCTCCCTGTCTCCTTTCTTGTAGGTGGGTTCCTCCTTTCTATTTTTGTCCGCATACTGTTTATAGTACTCCTTGGCTTTGGCCAGTTCAAACCGGGCCTGCTGCCAGAGTGTGCAGAGCTTGGCATGGAACATCTGGACCGTGGGCAAGGGACTAATCTGTGGTTCTTCCCATGGCATAGTTCTGGGATGTTTTCCCTGAAGGCAGAAGAAGGGAGACATACAGATGGCAGAGTGTTTGTTGTTGTTATAGGCGAATTCCACAATCCAAAGCACTTCCGTCCATTCCTTGTCTGCTGACAGAAGCAAACAACAGAGATATGCTGTCTCCATGGTGTGATTAGTCCTTTCGGCTTGGCCGTCGGTCTGAGGGTGGCGATGATAAACGAACGTCCAATTCCATGGCAGCACACACCTCATTCCAGAAACGAGACACGAACTGTTAACCACTGTCTGTTATCACCACAGATGGTATGCCATGCAGTCTAACCACGTTTTGCAGGAATATCACCGCCAATTCTGCTGCCGAGGGCAGTTTCTGCAGCGGCACAAAATGTACCATTTTCGTGAGGTGATCCACTATGGTAAGGACAGTAGTGTACCCGGACGTGGTGGTCGGCAGTTCTACTGAAAAATCCATAGAAATGGTATGCCAGGGATGAGGAGTAACAGGAATGGGATGCAGCAGCCCAACGGATGGTCCAGACAAGTTCTTTCCCTGGACACATATGGCACAACGCGCAACATGAACTCTAACGTCTTCTTCCAATGTAGGCCACCAGAAATGTCTCTGTAAGAGGTCCACTGTCTTGTGTTATCCCGGATGGTTGGACAAAACATGGTCATGACACAATTGCAGGGCCTGCTGTTGACAAGCTAAAACAGGAAGGTAGTACTTGTCTCCTTTATACAAGAACCCATTCTGTGTGGTCACTCCTTTGTGGATCACAACCAGGGAAGACTGATTGATCCGTGTGATGTCGTCCTGGAGTTGGGAGCGGAAATCAGAGGACAGCACAACACCCTGGAAACATTGTTCGGGAATGATGGGTAATGGCTCAGGGGTAATCAGAGTCGTTGATGTCTTCAAGGCGGGATAGAGCGTCTACCTTGGCGTTCTCTTTTCCAGGTTGGTACGGGATGCGGAAGTCATACTCGTTAAAAAACAAGAGTCCATCCAAATTGGAGGTGAGGGCACGGGCTGAGCGAAGGAATCGAAGATTCCGGTGGTCTGTGTATATAACCACTGGATGTTCTGGGTCCTTCAGGTAGTGGTGCCACTCTTTGAATACAGTCTTGATGGCCAAAAGCTCTTGGTCAGAGATGGTGTAGTTGCATTCGGCTGGTAGGGGTTTCCTAGAATAGAACGCTACAGGGTGTAGAAGCCCTGTCTCAACATCCCTCAGTGACCGCACACCCCCTAACGTGTCCTGTGAGGCATCGGCCTCCACGGTGAATGGTTGTTCGGAGTCTGGGTGCCTCAGAACGGGGGCTGTGGTGAATTTCAGTTTTAGCTCCTGAGAGGCATGCTCGGCCTTATCATCCCAACAGAACTGAACCCCCTTGCGCAGCAAACGAGTGATGGGAGTAACGATCCTGGAGAAGCCTGTGATGAAGCGGCGGTAGTAATTGGCGAATCCGAAGAACCTCTGTATGTGCTTCACCGTGGTTGGGGATGGCCAGTGCAAGATAGCGTCTACCTTCTTGCTATCCATTTGGATACTGGCTGGGGTGACGATATGTCCTAGGAACTCGACAGACTCAGTATGAAAGATGCTTTTCTCCAGTTTGACATGCAAACCATGTCGAGCCAGCTGTTGGAGGACAGCGCGTACATGTTGGACATGGTCTGAGAATAGATCAGTATATCGTCTACATATACGATACAGAAAATGTCGATGAAGTCCCTCAAAGCTGCGTTGATGAAGAACTGGAACGCTGCGGGGCGTTGCAGAGTCCGAAAGGCATGACCTGGTATTCGAAGAGGCCGAATTTGGTCCTGAATGCTGTTTTCCATTCGTCACCCTTCCGGACTCTGACTAGGTGGTAAGTCCCCCTGAGATCCAGTTTGGTGAAAATGGAGTCATCTTTTACCTGGTCCAGAAGGTTGGAGATCAGCGGGTACCTATTTTTGATGGTGATGGCGTTCATAGCCCTGAAGTCGATGCACGTCCTGAGATCACCCTTGGCCGCGAAGAAAAGAGGAGAGGACACAGGTGACCTAGAATGGCGTATGAACCCATTCTTCAGGTGTTCATCCAGGTAGGAGCGGAGGTGCTCGTTTTTCCTTTTCGGTGAGGGATGGAGCCAGGATTCGGATCAATCCTGCAGTCGAACGGACGGTGAGAAGGGAGGGTGTTGGCACCCTTCTTGTTGAAAACAGCAGCCAGGTCGACGTATGCTTCTGGTACAATGTCCTGCGTGACCATGCCGGTTCCTGTCATGGATAGGGTGTGGGGCTGAATGGTAGAGACACAAGAGGGGTTGGTAGGACCATAACAGGAAGTATTGCAGTAAGTTGAATCCAAGACTAGGATTCTGGAAGCCCAGTCTATCCTTGGATTGTGTGGGGGGGGGGCATCGATTACATCAAAGGCAATAGTCTCTGTGTTTTGTGTTATCAAGAGCCATAACCAAGTCCTCCGTTTGGTACCAGATAAGACTAGAGGTGAGGTCAGTACCGTCCACTGCCTTCACCGTCTCCGGTTTTGGCTTTTTTACAGTGGCCATACCCAGGGTCTTCATGTACTGGGTGTCAATGAAGTTGCCGGTGGCACCTGAATCGAGGAGGGCGGTTACCTGCCAGACCTGCCCTGTCCCGGCTCGTAGGACGACCTCCACTCTTAGGTGATGGTTGCCACTGAAAAAGGCAGGGGTCGTTATCTTGCTGGACGAAGAACCCAGTAGTTGGACCTCACTACCTACTGGGTTCCTCCGTTTCCCGCCTTGTCTTTCTTGGATACCGGCAGTGCAAAGGGCCTTCTTCCTTTGGCTCGGGTAGGTTTAACCCGGCATTCCCCGCAGTATAGGCACTGGTTTTGTCGTCTCCATTTCTCTTTCCTCATTGGTGAGAGGTCCTCGTATACCGCCTACCTGCATCGGTACAAGCACGTCACCGGAAAGGGTAGTCTCATCTTTGGTTTTATCCTTGAAGGACAGGAACCGATTGTCACCTCCTTTGGTTTTCTCGTTTCTTCGCTCCTGTAGCCTGTAGTTCACCTTGACCACCAGATTGTTAAAAGGGCCTATCTCCTCCGGGGGATCGGGCATCTGTGAAATTAGGTCCTTTAGGTCGTCATGTAGACCCTTGTAGAACACGGATACCTTTTTTGTCTCAGGCCAATTGGCTTCTATGACGAGTCTTCTGAAGGTGGTGATATAATGGAGCAGGTCAGTGTTGCCCTGTTTCAGATTAAGCAGTTCGTTGTCCGCGGCTTGGACAAAGGTATGGCGGGCGAACATTCGCTGTAGAGTCTCTTTGAAAATGGGTAGGTTATAAAGCATTGGGTCGTCAATTTCCACCAGGGAGATGGAATATTGTGCAGCATCGCCACCCATGTATGAAAGCGATTTTGGAAGCGTCGTCCGGAAAGGCAGTGGCTCTGGCCATGAAGGTGGCACTGGTGAAGAGAGACACTGTACTTGGTACTCTCGCCGTAGAAGCGTTCGGGTGGAGCTAGTTGCACGAGTTGGTGGGCTATGACCTGTATGGCGTTGTCTGGCTGAGTAGAGGAGGCAACGCCCCCATAGGTGAACATGGGAGGCCGTAACAGTCCCTCCTGCCTCACTCTAACAGAAGGAGAAGGACCCCAGGGACCCGTAACCCCAGCCGCCATTTGACCCTGTAAGGCCGTCTTGTCTTGGCGCAGGCTGAGATTTTCTGTCTGTATGTTTGCAAGCATAGCTGCTATGTCTTGCAGAGTGATCTCGGGATCGCTCATGTCGTCCGGGTGGGATGGTTAACGTGGGCTTCGTATTCTGTCCTATACCCCACAAGTTTACCTGTTTCTTGTGGAGAGATCTCGCAGAGACGACATGAGCTATCGCCCCCACGTCCGACTTACCCTACTCTAGATCTAACCACAAACTAGGATGAAGATGGGAGTGGGGAAGGTAGTTAAGGGATGGCCAGATGATGTTGGGAAGTAGTGAAGGACGTCCCTCTGTTCTGATGAACTGTGGTCACCAGCTGGATAGGGAAACAAGGGAACACCTATTAGCATCAGCGCACACAACTTGTTATCACTCACTAACATGCACTCATGCGGGAGTCAATGGTTACCTCATGTGGGGACGTCGCAGGTCTGCCATTTTCAGGAAAACAGGATAGAAAAACAAAGAACAGTAATAAGTGCTCCTGCGCTATTCAACCAAAAATCAACCAGCGCTCCTGCACTATCACAAGGAGAATCCAAAGTAACATAAGCGTTCCTGGGCGGTGAGGAAGCAAGAAAAGAAAACCGTACCAAGAAGCGCCCCAATGTCCCAGGACATGGAAAGATACCAGCGCTAATTGAGGCCAGACAAGGTTACAGGTAAGGACACAGGCGCTCTAGCGCGGTGGTGCCGAAACCAACTCCTCTCTGGCAAAGTCATGAACAGGACCCCCAGCGCTCCAGCGCAGCCATGTGAACACAAACAAGAAATCATAAGAAAGGCAAAACCAATAGACATGCACTGATTCTCTCGCGCTCCAGCGTGGCAGGCAGGTGATGGAAAGCACTACAGTATGGCTAGGTTACACAAGGGGGATGCGCTCCAGCGTGGCGAGGGTTAAATAGGCAAAAAGCGCTCCTACGCTGCAAGGGATTCAACCAGTAATGCGCTCCAGCGCAGCAATGTCTGATAAGCAATAAGGCGCTCCAGCGCGTCGAGGTCAGTAACAAGAAAATGCGCTCCAGCGCAGGCATGCATTTACCTTTACAATGTGCACCAGCGCGGCAGAGTCCTTAGGCAACGGCAGGTAACGTGGAACAGGACGGCGTCAATACAAAGCGCCTGACTGGGGGAACCCGCAGCTGTTATCGGGTTCCCCTGGAAGTGCAGGTGGCGTCAGAGCGGCTCCGGCAGGAAAGCTGGACCTCTAACCTGCAGGGGCCGAAAATGAGTACATTGTGTCCCGCATGAGCAGCGCCAGGCATACACAAGCATCAGGTGACAGGGAGGGGGGGCACATACAAAAAAAGACGAGGAGGCAGCTGCAGCGCTGGTATGCAGTATGAAACAAAAGCTAAGGGGTGCCACATTTATGCAAGGACAGGGTGTGGAAATGATTAACCCAGCACTGCAGCATGTCCGGAGCCCTCTGGGGCCACGCAGGCTGCTGTTAAAAGCAAAATTAAGTAAAGCACTTGAAATGTAAGCTTTCCTTCCAGGGCACTGTGCTGCATACAACAAATGCGTTTTTGTAGAGAGGCTGAGTGCCTTACAACTTTTACTGACATAGCATGCATTTGTTTTTCTCCTCTTAAAGTGCAAGCTTAGCTGCTAAAGTATTTTTTTAACATTTAAAAACAAAGATTCCCTCAATTACATTGTCTCAGAAAGTCAGTTGTGCGTCGCAGTCATGAATAGCGCAGGGACGGTGCTGTGCGGATTATGATACATTGGATTGAACTCACTTTTCCAGTACCGTGCCAGCACTGAGCCTGAAAGCCGCACTGTAGCCATGATTATGTTGCACCTAGGAAATACCTGAATCCCAGGGGGCAGCCCACGCTCTCCAGCTGGGCAGCACGTTTGGACTCGGGCAGAAGTCCTGGCGTTCCCTGGGTCGGGCTGCCTCCGAGCTGCTGTGTATTTTTCCAGTGGTAAAACCATGTAAGGAAAATGAAAACAGAAGATGCCAATGGTGGAAGGGAGAGGGTACGGGAAAGGAAAGTCTCACTGCAGAACTGCTGAGACACCGCTTGCCAACATCTATTACGCTGCTGCTGCCGTATGCACGAAAAGGTGAAGGGAAGATGGCGAGGAAGGCAGCTGGAAAGAGTTCTCCCTCTCACGAAGACTCACAAGAACACGTGAATTGAAAAGCTATCAGAGAGAGGGACACACAAACAGACGGGCTGATATAGAAAACATTTGAACCAAAAGACACGCTGAGCTATGCGAGAGCGCCATCGTCACTGACAGGCTGACAGTAGGATACAGGAGCAGGCAGATATGCTGGGATTATGGGACGTGCCGTGAGCGTGCGCATCTGCTGTCCGGGCTCAAGCTGAGATCGCCAGAGAAGACACACAGTGAGCGTCAACAACGGCTGTCCAGGCAAGTGCACATCTAATGTCCCCCTTCGGACACAAAACCCACAACAATAGATCTCGCCAAGGCGAGCAGCGCATATGCTGCGTCGCTAGGCAAGACCTAAAAAGAGACTAAATCCTGTTTCATGTCAATGCATCTTGATGATTTAGTGTCTCCCTCTGTACAAGTGCAAAATATTTGCCCTTCCACATTTACCCTCTTCTCTCCCTCAGTGAGCATGCAAACAAGAAAGCCAACCAGCCTGGTTCTAAATGTGCCTTCTCTCTCAAATTAAACCCTTCATTTCCTCTGCCGCCGTAAGAAATCTAGTAGAAGACATAACATAACAGGTGTATTTGTAAAGCGCACGATTACCCAAAGGTGTCCTGAAACATTTTGTAAACCGTATCAGAAAGTAATGGAAGATCTTTTGCTCAAGTCTGGTGCGATTTTACTACTGTAAATGGTGACTGTTATTTTACACCACTCTAGTAGTCATTTTCTTGAACTCTGACGTAAGAAAGGATTTCGTTGGGCTATGCTGACTATTTAACCTGTGACCTACAGGTGGGATAAATAATTGGGTGCCAACACACAGCTATAGTCCAGCTCACTTTTGCTCCTCTCATGCACCACATTTCCATCTCCGGATCAAGAAGGAAGTGTTCTTCGTGCATGGTCCCTGGATTCCCCACTGATAATCTCTAACAAGTGCATTTATATCTTTTAACACCCCTGAGTGGACTGGGTGCATTCTGTGGTCTGAAAGGTCATGATGGTTCATGGTTCTTCCTTAACAGATAAGTTTAATTCTGTGGTTCTAGGTAGCGTTATCGGGATGTTAGTAACATGTTTTGATATACTTCATACCACATTTTTGCTATATCGAAGCTCTGTAAATAGCAGATGTTACTGTTAGACAATTAAATGGTACTCAGTTTACTGACCACTGTAGGTTGAAATTCTGAGCCTGCCATGCCAGAATTCAAACATATTCCCTTCAGAGCATGACCGATGTCAATGGTGGATATCACTTAACTAATTAATCTCAAAGAGTAGGGCTTCAGTGTTATTTACGGGTTTCCTAGCAACCCTACATCATTAATTTAAGCATGCCTGGAATGTGGTTTTGCTGCAAGGTTCCACATTGACCACATGGCAAATTCTGTGGTTAATTCTTCAGGCATAGCTTTAGCTGTTGGCTGAGCAGCCAAAATGGTTAGAGTAGCCTACAGGGATTTCAGTGGTTTCCTTTAAACCCTTCCTAGTCATTCTAAGAAGCAAGGAAGCGAGGGCCCTATGCCACCCTCATCCATCTCCCTGTGCTCTAAGTGCCCACAGCTTGTTTGATTTCTGAATCCCAGGATGGAGAGGTGGCTTCCTCGGAGTCCAACTCGTTGTGTGGACTTTTTCACAGGTACTTGGGAAATGTACTTATTAATCAAGCTCTTGGAAAATGTAACTTAGCCAGTTCATGTCCTTTGAGGCAATGCTTTGATTTTTATGCTTCCCCTGCCCTTCCTAAATAAGTGTCCTTAATCCCTTAGTTCTGGTGTGGGTTACAAATTAGTGTCTGTATTTTAGGTCTTTGATAGAATGCACACCTAACTCCTCCATGAACTAGCAGATTGGATTAGCAGAGAGCTTTTTTATTGACACATGAGCATCTCATTCACAGGCATCATTATATATGTATTGTAGGTAGGGTCCAGTTGGAACAGATCACAGAAATGAGGGTGAGAGGGAGTTGCATCAAATTTGAACAGTACAACACATTTGATGTATTCTTTACCTCGCATTTATACTCAATTTAGTGTATTTGTAAAATAAGGCACAGGGGGATTGAGTGGTTTGTTCAGAATCACACTTTCTTTTATTTAAAGGCTGAATTAGGGATCATAACCCCCATCTTGGGCTAAATCATAAGCCACTAGACCAAATCTCTGGGCCGAATGTGAATTCTTCAGACGGTAGAAAGTGCATGCCTCTAAAGGATAGAAAGTCCAAACATGCAGAAGGTGTGCAACCCCAAATCAGCAGAGTATACGACTACCAACTCTAGAAGGTACGTGCTTCAAAACAAAATAAATGTTTCCTTCTAAACGAAATAAAGTGCATGCCTTTTAGGATATATAAAGTATATGGCTATGAAAGGTTATATAGAGTAGGGAATGGAAAACATATACTTCTAATTAATATTGATAAACTGCAAATGGCTAAAGTACTAAACATCGCAACATATCCCTTTATAACAAATATTTGTTGGAGTGATTGAGTGTTCATTAGGCAATGACTTTGCTTCTTATATCAATGCTTCCCTTTGACATTTTCCCTCATTTATTTATTTGTGCAGGTATATCATGACTAGTGGAAGAACAATGGAGTCTACCAAAGAGTTTTTCCGAAAACACAAATACTTTGGACTGAGGCCAGAGAATGTGGTCTTTTTCCAGCAGGGTATGTTGCCTGCTATGAGCTTTGATGGCAAGATTCTGCTGGAGGAAAAGGGACAGTTGGCCATGGCACCAGGTGTGTAATCTTGCAGCAAACAGAGTCCAAGCTGTGATTGCAATGTTTGAGAGAGTGCAGCTGTTTTTTTAAAAGTTGGTTTATAGCTAAGGTAAAGGTAAAGGGTGGCTACAAGGGATTTGATTTGTCTATTGACTTGTGATCAATTTATGAGTTAGTTAGCATGAATCTAACTCTAATGTATCCATAAGATAACAGCGAAACTTTTCATTAGTGAAAACAGTCAATGATAAGTAAGGAAAAGAAGGAAAAAACACACGGAAAAGCAATTTTATCTGAAAAAAATTGTATTGAATGAATCCACAAATAAATATGTCTCTGTCCATAACAATTTTTGCTTTTACTTGATTTGTTCCTTATATCCCCGTATACATATTTATTTGTTGATTCATTCAATACAATTTTTCAGATAAAATTGCTTTTCCGTAGTAGATAAGTTATTGTCCTACCTAGTTGTTGCTCCAGACAACACTGCAGGGGGGTGGATATAGCCCTCTTCAGGTGTACGTGACCGCTCCTCCCACCACTCTGGCTAAGGGATGCCCATCAGCCTGTTGATGGGCTGTCAGGATATGCAGGGCACTCCTCAACTCCCTTTGTGTAACTGTCTAGAGTAAATGCACAAACAGGCCCCTGTCAGTCTAAACCAGATGTTGATTCCACAGGCAGGCAGATGCACAGGATGGTTAAACAAGAACAAGCCCACTTTCTAAAAGTGGCATTTTCAACCACACAATTTAAAAACTTCCTTCATTAAAAGGTATGTTTTTAAATTCTGAGCTCAGGGAGTTCAAACTCCAAAGCTCTAGCTTTTCCCAATTGAAAGTAACACTTGTAAAATGTTATAAGGTATCTCCAATGATAGCCTGTGGAAGAGCTAGTCCTTGCAATAGTGAAAAACTAATTTGACAATATTTCACTACCAGGACATGTAAAACGCACCACTTTATTATTATTATTATTAAATGAAATTTGTAGAGCGCGCTGACACCATGGGTTTCCTGGCGCTATGGGACATCGAATTCCGGGACTGAGGTAAAGTGCAGAGTTAGCAGGGTGAGGGAAAAAGAAAAGTTTTAAGCAACTTCCTAAAATGAAGGAGGGAGCTGCTTGATTTGATGTTCAGAGGAAGGGAGTTCCAGAGTTTCGGAGCTAAAAAGGCAAATCTTCGTCCACCGAATTTGTTAGTTCTGGTTTTGGGTGTGATAAGTGATTTTTGATAGGTGGAACGGAGGTTGCGGTTTGGACAGTAAGGAATGATAAGGGAACTCAAAAAGACAGGGCTGGGGTAGTTGAGGGCTTTGTACGTGAGACAGCCCAACTTAAAGGCCACCCTTTGTTCAATTGGTAACCAGTGAAGTTTGTGTATCATTGGTTTGGCAGATTGCCATTTGGGAGATTTAAAGATGATTCGGGCCGCCTGATTTTGGACCACCTGAAGGCGGTGGAGGAGAGTTTTTGGAAGTCCATGATAGATAGAGTTGGAAAAGTCCAAACGGGAAAGCACAAGAGAGATGATAACCTGGGTCAGGGCAGGTGTGGGAAGCAGATGGCTGACCTTCCGGATTTTCCTGAGCTGGAAGGAACAGGATGAGATCACGGAGCCGATATGAGGTCGGAGGGAGAGTTCGGCATCAATAATTACGCCGAGGCTTTTTACAGAGGTGGAAGGGATCGGCGAGGGGCCCAGTTCGGAAGGCCAGAACTGGGTTCCCCAGGAAGAAAAGCTGGAGCCCGGGAGGAGGAGCTCGGTTTTCCCGGGGTTTAGCTTCAACTGGTTGGAGTTCATCCAATCTTGGATATGAAGCATAGCAGAGTGAAAATTATCTATTGCATTGGGAGAATTGAGTGGAAAAATAATCTGCAAATCGTCGGCGTAGTTAAAAACTGTAATGTCCCAGTTACGGAGTGAAAGGAGTAGGGGCTGGAGGTACAGATTGAACAGGAGGGGAGACAGGGAGGATCCCTGGGGGACTCCGCAGGTTGTGGGGGTCTTGGGAGCTGTGTAGGGGCCCAGGCGGACGGCTTGGGATCTGTCAGATAGAAAAGAGCAGATCCAGTTGAAGGCGGAGCCCTGGATGCCAGCCTGTTCGACACGGTTGAGCAAGATGTTATGGTCAACCGTGTCGAACGCGGCCGAGAGGTCCAGGAGAACGAGAGCCTGGGGGGTTCCTGAGTCGGCATTTCTCCTTAGTGTGTCGAGGACAGCTAGGATGACGGCTTCAGTAGAGAATGATGGCCTGAAGCCGGCCTGATTAGGCTCCAAATAACCAGAGGACTCAATGAAATTGGAGAGGCAACTGGTGACATGTGCTTCGAGGAGTTTAGAGAAGTAAGGCAGAAGCGATATAGGGCGATAATTGGAGAGTTCCGCTGGGTCCGCGCCTGGTTTTTTTAATAGTGGGACAAGGATGGCTTCTTTGAAGGATCTCGGGACAGTTCCTGTGTTGAGTGAGCTGTTCAAGAGAGGTAGTATGCATTCAGGTAAGGAGTGACATACTGTGCGCAGGACTGAGGGTGGGCAGCCATCGTTTGGGGAACCTGATTTTAACCGGGATGCGAGCTGTACTAGGGAGATCGGATTGATGGGGGGGAATTCAGTGAAAACAGAAGGGTTGTTGAAAAAAGATTCTAGGGGGGCGATCTGAGGGGTGGTGGAGATCGATGCCTTAATTTTGTTGATTTTTTGGACGAAAAAAAGGTTGAGGGCGTCGCAGGTTTCTTGGGTGGGAGTCTGGCCTGGGAGGGTTCTGTCGTCAGAAGTCAGTTCATTCATAATTTTAAAAATTTCTTTGGATTTGTTGTCCGAGGAAGAGATTCTGTCCGAGAAGTGAGTAGATTTGGCAGAAACTATGGCAATTTTATAGTCTCTGCGAGCTGAGGTATATTGTAATCTAGCTGTTTCGGAGTAGTTACGTCTCCATGCCCTTTCTGATTGACGTACCTTCAGTTTCAGTTTTTTGAGGTCATCCGAAAACCATCTGTGGGAGTTTTGATGTCTAGTCGGGGGAAATTTGGTAAGGGGGGCGACTTTGTCACTGGCTGACTGCAGCCAGAGGGAGATGTCATTTTCTAGTATGTCCACGTTAGTGGATGGGATAGGGGCAGGGCGGGTGTCTGATAGGTTCGCGAGAAATCCTTCTGCATCATAAGCGTTCCATTTGCGAGACAGACCTCCGGCCATCAGCGGGATGGGGGGTTTGCCACTGATCGTGAGAGTGGTGTCTATTAAATGGTGGTCTGACCAAGTGCAAGGTGAAACGGAGGGGGGGGATAGAGTGAGGTTTTGGGTCCATATTTGGTCTAGAATATGGCCCTTGATGTGTGTGGGCAGAGTAATTTGTTGGGACAGATTGAGACTAGTGAGGGCCTCGAAGGCCTCCGAGGCATGGGGCCCGGCATTGATGTCATTGAACCAGTAATTTAAATCGCCAAATAGTGCGAAACTGGGATGGGAAGTGAGGAGATTGATCAACTGATCAGACAAAGTGGCCGCGAAAGTTGGCATCGGTTGAGGGGGGCGGTAGAGAAGAAGGAAAGTTAAGGCCCCGCTATCCATGTTTAAGCTGAAGATGAGATTGTCGGCTCCCAGGAGGGATATGGATGAGGTGGAAGTGGAGTTTAGATGTTTGGAAATTATGGCCGCTACCCCAACCCCCGGGCGGTTTCCCGGTCGGTCAGCGCGGAGGATGTAGTAGTCCGGGGGGAGGGCTGCCAGAATGTCAGGGAGTGAGTCCGCTGTCAGCCAAGTTTCAGTCAGCAGGAGGACGTCGGGTTTTTCATTAGAAAGGAGGATGAAGATGTCGGCGTGATGTTTTACTAAGGATCGGGTATTTAGGTAGAGGACTCTGATGGTGGTGTTGCTCTGAGTAGACTGACTAGGAGGTGTGCCCACATTGGTGGAATGCCGATCTGGATGGGCAATGTCGGCCGTGAGGATGCGTCTGATGGTGGAAGGGGAGGGTGTGAGGTTGGGAGACTGTAAGTCCCGCAGGGAAGTGGCTGAATATGTGATGATATGGCCAGCCTGGCTGGCCCCAGGGCCCGGTCTGGCGCGGACGGGCGCAGACGGGCTTGCCTTAGGCGCGCCTTCGGCACGCAAACGGCGCACCCGCTGCGCTCGTCCGCTGCGCTTCCTGAAATGGCACATTTTTATGGGTGTTGGAAGACGGCAAAGGGAGGGTGTGGCCTAAAAAGGGGCGTGGCCAGCGATCTCGCCGGTGATGGCGGCGGGGTGTTTTCCTTTCCCCAGAGTCCCGTGACAGCGCTCGGTCCGCTGAAGACAGGATAGTGTGGCCCCAAGGGGAGCAGGTGGTGCAGCAAGTGAAAGGTAAAACAGTACTTTAAAATAAGTGCAGAGATTTGCCTACTCCCGGCTTTTCGCCTCAGGAGAAAGAGATGTCACAGCCGCGCTTGTAGTCAGCGAGGCTTAAATAATGAAGGCGGGGGCGTGGCCTAAAAAGGGGCGTGGCCAGCGATCTCGCCGGTGATGGTGGCGGGGTGTTTTCCTTTCCCCAGAGTCCCGTGACAGCGCTCGGTCCGCTGAAGACAGGATAGTGTGGCCCCAAGGGGAGCAGGTGGTGCAGCAAGTGAAAGGTAAAACAGTACTTTAAAATAAGTGCAGAGATATGCCTACTCCCGGCTTTTCGCCTCAGGTGAAAGAGATGTCACAGCCGCGCTTGTAGTCAGCGAGGCTTAAATAATGAAGGCGGGGGCGTGGCCTAAAAAGGGGCGTGGCCAGCGATCTCGCCGGTGATGGCGGCGGGGTGTTTTCCTTTCCCCAGAGTCCCGTGACAGCGCTCGGTCCGCTGAAGACAGGATAGTGTGGCCCCAAGGGGAGCAGGTGGTGCAGCAAGTGAAAGGTAAAACAGTACTTTAAAATAAGTGCAGAGATTTGCCTACTCCCGGCTTTTCGCCTCAGGAGAAAGAGATGTCACACCACTACGTGTCTTACTCTTTTCACATAAACTGTACCCTTCCCATGGGGGTACTTTGAGCCTGCCTTTGGGGTGCCTTACATGTAGTAAAGTGGAAGGTTAGGGCCTGGCAAGTGGGTGTGCTTGGCAGGGAGAAATGGTAGTTTAAAATTGCACTCACAGACACTGCAGTGGCAGGCCTGAGACATGTTTCCATGGATACTCATGCGGGTGGCACAACCAGTGCTGCAGGCTCACTAGTAAAATTTGATTTACAGGCCCTGGGCACACACAGTGACTTTACTAGAGACTTCCCAATAATTCAAATGTGCCAATCATGGATAGCCAATCAGAATTACACTTCGCACAAGGAGAATATGCACTTTATTACTGATTAGCAGTGCTAAAGTGCCTAAAGTCCTGAGGCAAACAAAGACAGGTCTGAAAAATAGGAGGCAAATAGTGGGGGGATAAAGCTGCAAAAAGGGCCAGGTCGAACATAAAAAAAAAAAAAAAATGCCATTTGATTACAGAGACTCTTTAAAGAGTGAAAACATGCTTGCTTCGGAGCAGTATTTACATGTTCTGGATACCAAACTGCTTCTTGCAGTGAATAACAAGTTTTGCCTCCTCCAGCAATCGTATCCCATCCACACATGATTCGGAAATAACAGCTTATTGATGTCAAGCGAAATCGGTTTCATGTTCTTCTTGCTTAATCAATGCCATTCATACAGTTCCAGTTTATCTCCCAAACAGGATAATTGACTTTCTCCCTTTACTTCATATAGATGGAAATGGTGGCTTATACCGAGCGCTGGGAGCTCACGGTATGGTTGACGATATGGAGCGTCGAGGAATCGAGTGCATCCACGTTTACTGTGTTGACAACATCCTTGTGAAAGTGGCAGATCCTATATTCATTGGCTTTTGTGTAAAGAAGGGGGCTGATTGTGGAGCAAAGGTAAGTACTGGCTTCAGTCTTTTGGTTCTTAAATGAATGTTTCAATGTAAAAGAACCCTCTCAAGATAGTGATTCCTATCATTTGTTAAAACAAGTAGATATAAAATGCCAGTTACAATATTGTTTTCGGCTGACTATAGACCTGCTGTGCAATAGGTATGTTAGACAGTGCTATATGGCATACGTGGGAGAAGGAGGCTACATATTGAAAGGAAATAGTATGAAATTAGGGAAGGCTTGCATGAGTGTCCTAAAAAGTCTCCAATATATATTCTTTTATTATTGTGCATTTGCCTTCACAGCTATGTGCCCAATGATGTAGCAGGAATCATAAATGGGTAGTTTGCATTTACAGTAGCCTTCTTCGAAAGATGTCTCTACTGGTGTTTGAAAAGAAGTGACTATTGTTGATGACAAACTGCATCAAGCCTTGCTCCATCAGCTGGCAGTTTTGTGCATGTGTAACACCGCATGTGCCTGCCAAGGTTTTTAGCTCATCGCCTCGGCAGCGCATGCGCTGTCTAGAAGAGACTTGTAGTATCCAAGATATGGGCTTCAAAAAATGCATAACTTTTTGATTGGTTCCTCTCACTGTCCTTTAGAAATGCTGGCTTATCATTGGTAAATTAAATTAGTAGTCGTTCCTTTTGTTCTGCTCTGGAGACTGCCCCTTCTACATGAATGCTTTCACTCTGGGCCATATGTTCTCCTTCAGTGCACTACTTTGTCTTTTGCTCTGTCCTCCCTCCTTTTCACAGTTCAGTTAATCTCCCTGCCCTTCCCATAACACCTCCCGCAGCTTGTATTCTAAACAGCTGCTCTTTGCTCCCTCTCATGAGATCCTGCTGCCTCCCTTTTATACCTCGGGCGTTAAAACTGTAAATCAGCGTCTTTCTGTCGGATGCTAGTGAGTTCTACTGGATGTGCTATTTTTTAAATTAAATTGCTCAAACACAGCTGAAACACGTATTTGCAATGCAGTAGGTCATTCATTTGCGAGAGTTTAAGCTATTGGCATTGTAAATAACAATGCCTTTTATTTATGTTTTGAGAACCTGCAAGCTGTGCATAAACACACACTTTATACTAGCATGTATGTGTTTGTTTATTGTTTCAATTAATTAAAATTGTTAACAAAAGAAAAAAGGCCGGTAAGAGAACACTCCGTCCAGACACTTTTTTTAAACATAAATAATACGTGATCATTTCATTTCACGAAACTGTTAGTAATATATAAGACATAATCATTTCTTTAAAACATTCTGGTAATTACTAATTTAAGAAAAAAGGTGGACCACAAGTTTAAAACTACAGTTTGTCTCTTTGACTCTTTGACTGAGTCGTTATGTAATAATTCTTTCACCTTGTGGGCAAATTTCGCAAATGTTGCTAGTTCCATTGGGATCTCCAGCTTAAAGAGAAGTTTCATGACATCTAAACATGTGCGTATCCCGTATTTTAAAAACAAGGGCTTCAGTAAAGTGCGACGTGCATAATTCAAACTGTGACGTATACACGTACGTATGGACCATGGATTCCTCATACTGGTGACACAATCTGCAAGTAGTAACAACCTCTAATGTTTTACAATGGCTGTTGATGTCTTTTATCAGTAGTACCATCAATCTCACTGACAGAATTTGCTTTAAAATTGACTTATTCAGGGCAGAGTCAAGGTATGGCTGGCTCAGTTTATCATGGAAGGAACTGGCTAAATAACCAGATGTTGCTGCTAGAGGACTCCAGTTCCCTCAAGTCCTCTATCTTAGATAGCAGTCTAACTTGTTTCTTTAGAGTGTTTTTTAAGGTTCCAAGTTGATAAATAAAATCCTGCCAGTTGGACAAGTCAAGATGCAATTCAGTGCAAGCAGTTAGAAGGCCGTTGGTCCACGAGTTGTTACTTTTCACAAAGATTTCCTTCAAGATTGCCTTCATTGTGTTTGGGTGGGCAGCACAAACCCCTCTGTAGTACCGAACAAACAATGCCCAATGTTCATAGCGCTGTTTGTTTAGCCCAAATTCAAGGCGTACCAAGGTGTTCCGAGCATGGGCAGGTATATGAAAGATCTATTTAAATGCACGACAATTGGCGCGTTCCATGATGTTGATTGATGCAGCGGGAAATGCTAGTTGGCCGTATGTAATCGAGGGGAGTAACTGGACTCTTTTAACCTTTCTAATGGGTCCAGTTGTCAGACTACTTAGTTTAGAATTCACTTTGCAGAGGGCATACGTCACTGCCTTGGCTTTTGCTTCAATGGATGCAGTGTGTGCTGCAGACTTTCCACCGCTCATGATCCAAACCCCTAAGTAATTGTATTTAGTTGTTTTTTCTATTTTCAGGTTACCCATTCTCCACTGTTTTCTTAGTTTGTTTGTATACTTCCCAAAGATTACTACCTTTGTTTTCCCTACATTTGTTCTTAGGTCATTTTCATTGGTATAGATGTTTAATGCATCCAGTATTCATTGCATACCTGTTTTTTTTTTTTTTTTAATTTTTATTTTTGGTGCAAAACAAAGATAGTAAGTACAGTGTCATCCATCGCATTTCCATACATAAGTTACTAGGTGAATGAGGTGATACAGTATTCACAATGGCAAAACTTATAACATCCACAGTAGTATAGAGCATTGCGAGTCTCGTCGACGATGTGATGAGTAGGAATATACTTGTGTCGAAAAAATACAGTTTGCAATTTTGTGTTTTGTTGGCTACTATCCGTCTGAGTCTTGCCGTTCACACCTTGCAATAAACATAAAACAGTAAAAACAGCACACTTTAGTCCGGCACGTACTTGAAGTAGTAGCTTTCGGCACTCGTAGCACAGTCCATCTGTAAAGAGAGCAGTGTATTGTTGCATAGCCCCCTAGTTCCCACTCCCTCCCATGCCACCTCCCACGGCTGCACCCACCCACCTCCGTTACGCTCGCCCTATTCACCTAGTTACAACCCAATCAACGCTCCTCGCCACTCTCTGACCCTCCGTCATCATCTTCCTCCAATGGTTCGCAGATATCCCCCCTGTATGCGTTCCAGGATTGCCACACCCCGTTCCATTTACGTGGGTTACCCCTCAATTTGTACACCGCCCTTTCAGTCAACATGAGCATGTCCATGTTGCGGAGCCATTGGGGCAGCGTGGGGAGATCAGCCGATCCCCACTTCTGTGCTATGTCCCGTTTCGCTGTTACCATCCCCACTGTGACCCAGGTTCTTGCATAAAAGGTGAGGTCAGTCGGCTCCCAGATGTTTAGCAGACAGAGCCGTGAGTCTAGGGTGAGGGTGGTGTGAAGAGCTTGGGCCATCGTGCGTATTACCCGTTGCCAGTAGCCGACTAACAATGGACATTCCCACACCGTGTGTATGAAGGTCCCTTCCGCCCCGCAGCCCCTAAGGCAATATGGATGATCCGCCCTGTGCAGTTTGTGAAGTAATGTACGGGTGTAATAGATTCTGTGAAGAAATTTTAGCTGCACTAGGCGAAATTTAGATGATATGCCTGCTTCACGGGGGGATGCCATGGCTGCGTTCCAGTCATTGTCATCCAGGTCACCCACTTCCGCCATCCATTTGTCCTTCAGTTTCCCCAGTGGATCAGGCATATTGTTAATCAGCTTGCGGTATGTCAGCGACGTCGCCCCTTCTTGCATGAAGTCAGTAAGTAGCCGATCCTCCAGAGGGGAGGATTCGGGCAGGGGTGTGTCTGGTGAGATCGCTGCCTGTAGTGCGTGTCGGACCTGGATGTATCTGTAGAGCTCTGTGTTCCCCAACTCATATTGGTCCTGCAAAGTGGCAAATGAGATCACTCCTTCCCTCGTCCACATGTCCCCCACCGTGGAGATGCCGATGCTGTCCCATTGTGCGAAGCCCTTAGAGCGCCGCAAATGGCCCAACGCCTTTGTGTCCCACAGGGGTGTAAGTTTCGTTATGACGCCATCCCACTTCAACTTTGCCTGTGCCTTGTACCATATGCGGACTGTGTGTTTCGTAGGCCCCGTGAGTTTTGCCGCCACTCCACGGTGATACAGTGGGGCCAGTAAGGTGTTGGCACCCAGTTGTGCCCTGTCGGCCTTGTACGCTGGGTCTTCCTGCGGGGCATGTATCCATTGGTTAAGGATTTTGAGTTGGGCCGCCCAGTAGTACAACTGTACATTCGGGAGGGCGATGCCCCCGTCGTACCACCCCCTGTTCAGTTTAGTGTGGGAAATGCGGGCTGGCTGGTTGCCCCATAACAGGCCCGAGATTTGCGCCGTTATTTTCTGGAGGTAGCCATCCGGCACCAGATACGGGGCGTTCTCCAGCACATATAGGAAGCGCGGCAGAGCCATCATTTTAAATAGTGCTGCACGGCCAAGGAGTGTTAGGGGGAGATCCTTCCAATGTCGCACGTCTCCTCGGAGACGAGCTAAGGGGGGTAGTAGGTTGAGGCGTGAGAAGTCTGCCTCGTTCCGGGTGATATGAATCCCCAGGTATTTAAATGACGTGTGGGCCAGTTCCAGTGGGCAGGATTCCGGGAGAGGCGGGAGTGGGCCTCGCAGTTCAAAAATGGTGGACTTAGCCCAGTTAATGGTGTAACCCGAGATTCGCCCATGAGCCGTACAGAGAGCCAGGAGGTTAGGGAGACTCTCTTCCAGATCTGTGAGATAGATCAGCATGTCGTCTGCGTAGAGGGACACTCTGTCCTCCCATAACGGGGTCCATTGTATCCCTTTCAGGAGTTGGGTGGTACGAATCGTAACCGCCAGTGGTTCTAAAACTAAGGCGAAGAGCAGGGGTGAAAGCGGGCAGCCCTGTCGTGTGCCTTTGCCTAGGGGGAAGGTGTTTGAAATATGGCCGTTGGCCGTCACCTGCGCCACCGGGTCTCTGTACAGCATTCGTATCCAGGAAAGGAACACCGGGCCAAAACCCATACGCGTGAGCACTGCAAAGAGGTAGCTCCATTCCACCATATCAAACGCCATCTTGGCGTCCAAGGAGAGGATGGCAGCCGGTTCTCGCAGTAGTGGAACTCGCGCCAACACGCCATGCACCCTGCGGAGATTTAAAGCAGTGCTGCGGTGTGGCATGAATCCGGACTGGTCCGGGTGGATCAGGTGCGACAGAGTTGGCAAGATCCTGTTCGCCAACACTTTGGCAATAATTTTGGCCTCCGGGTTCAAAAGGGAGATCGGCCTATATGAGGTGCATTCGTTGGGGGGCTTACCTGGCTTCGGTATCGCCACAATAGTAGCCATCCGCTGATCGAGCGGCAGCGTTCCCTGTGTTCTAGATTCCTCGTACATATTGAGTAGGGGTGTGCTTAAGGATTCGGCCATGACTTTCAACCATTCAATGGGTATCCCGCTGGGGCCCATCGCTTTGCCTGGATGAAGGGCGCCTATGGCCATCTGGATCTCCTCCACCGTGAGAGGTGCGTCTATGTCCTCGGACATCTCTGGTGTCAGCTCTGGCAAGGGAACATGTTCAAGGGCAGTTTGCACCTCCCCCTCCTCTACCACAATCTCTGGGGTGTAGACTGAGGCGAAATAATCGGCGAGGACGTTTACTATCTCATCGGGGCGGGTGTGGTTGTTGCCCTGTGGGTCCGTAATCTGCAAGATATTCTTCCCCCCCCCCTGTCTTTTGTCTAACCATGCCAGCAATTTACTGGCCTTGTCTCCAATATCGTATACCCTGTGCTGTGTAGCCGCAATGTCCGACATCGTGACCCTGCGCATGTGATCTGTGAGGCGGTGCTGGTGGATCTGGAGTTCGTGAAGCGTGTCGTCAGAGGGGTTCGCCATATGGGCCGTGTTGGCCCGCTCTAGGCCTAGTTCTATCTCGAGGGCCTCCCGCCTGTGCGTCTTTTTGTGATTCGCTATCACTGCTATGGCCTGACCCCGGAACACCGTTTTATACGCCTCCCACAGTATGGAGGGGGAGGCCACCGAGGATTGGTTTTCTTCGAAGTATTGTTGGGTTACCTTCTTAAGATCCTTGTTAATCCGGGGCACTTTGAGGTAGCCCGGGAAAATCGGGAATAATCTGCGCCGTGCCATGGTCGAAGTGGTGAGTGTCAATGTGAGTGGCGAGTGATCGGAGACCCCCCGTGGTAGTATCTCGGCTTCGGCTATCGTAAGGTGACCATTAATCAAAGTAAAGAGGTAGTCTATCCTGGACAGGCTATTGTGTGTGGCCGAGTAGTATGTGTATTGTTGCTGAGTAGGGTGCAGAGCGCGCCAGACATCCACCAACCCCTGTGCAGTCAAGAATGTCTGGAGCCTGTTGGGCCCACCTGCGTGCGTACGTGGGGGAAAGCGGTCCTCTGAGTTTGTGAGTGCCATGTTGAAGTCCCCACCCAGTAGTAGTTCCCCATCAGGGAGTGTTAGCAGGAATTTGCCCAGATCCGGCAAGGCCTCAGAGTGTAGTGCTGGTGGGATATAGACAGAGACTATATTAAAGAGCTTCCCCTCCCACTGGCCATGCACTGCCGCGAATCTGCCATGGTCATCCGTTGCAGTAGACTTGACGATGAATTTGGAAGATTTTTTCTGCAGGATGCCGGTACCACGGGACCCCGAGGTAAACTCCGCATGCACTACCATATGATAGCCTCTCCTATCCAGGGCCTTCGTGGCCGCTCCCGACAAGTGTGTCTCCTGCAGGAGAATGAGAGCCGGGCCCCGTCTCCTTATCCCCTGTAGCACTAGCCCTCGCTTGATCTTATCCCCCAGGCCCCTCACGTTCCAGGACATGACAATCAGTGAGTTCATCGTGGTTGGGCTATCCGTTGCAGCCATTGCTAGACTCCCGATCAGACCTCCCTGCGCCCCGAGTGTGCCAGTAGTTCTTGGTTACATAGAACATGCCTAGATACTTAAGTGTGCATAGAACATAAACTTGTAGGACCAAGAAGTCCCATAGAAAAACCTTTTTCAACTCTTCCCCCCTCCCTGCCCCCCTGCTACACGGACTCAAAACTGCCCGCCCCCCCAACTTAGCAGAGTGCATACCCCATCCCCAAACCAGTGTACTTGCGCGTTGGGGTGAGGGACTCTCCGCAGCCGGCAGTCTCTCATTCACACCCCCGGAGGCCCTTCACCCAGTGTCCAATGGCGGGAAGCGCTTCACAGCTTAATAGTCTCAATACTGAAGTACGAATGAATTGTCCCCAAGCTTTCATTGTTCCTCAGTCTCGCCCACGCCGCCCTCAGCTCCCAAAGAGTCACTGTTGTCCGGCCTCACGCCGGAGGCCTGCGAGTCTCTGCGATGGCCGTCGGCCCGATCCTTTCTGGAGCGATTCGTCCGTCTGTGGTTCTGACCCGGTCTCCATCCCTCGAGCCATTCTTGCACGTTTTCGGGGCAGTCGAAGAACCAGGTTTTGTTCTCCGCTACCACCCGTAGTCTTGCGGGGAATAACATGGAATACGGCAGTTCCCTGGACCTCAGTTCCTTTTTCACGTCGAAAAACGTGCGTCGCCGACGGGCGACTTCCGCGGTGTAGTCGGGGAAGATGGCAATGGTGGCGTTCTGGATCTTGAGGGGAGGGGAGGACCTGGCCGCCTGTAGGATTGTGTCCCGGTCACGGAAGTTAAACAGACGTGCCACTATGGGTCGCGGGTTAGCCCCTGGCTTCGGTTGGCCACCCGGGACTCGATGGGCCCACTCCACCGAAAAGAAGTTGGACAGTCCCTTTGGCTTTAGTTCGTTGGTGATCAGGTTCTCTACAAAGAGATCCATCGCCTTCACGCCTTCCGATTCCGGTACCTCTATAATGCGGATATTGTTGCGCCTGGAACGCCCTTCCTGCTCATCCAGCTTCTCCCGGAGCATTCTATTGTCCAGCGCCATCTTCCCCATTTCTCGCTGGAGTTCCGCGACGTCTTCCACCAGTGATTTTGTGATCACCTCCATACTCTTGACCTTTTCCGACATTTTGTGGAGGTCTGCTCTAAGTAGGGTGACGTCCGTGGAGATTCCGCCAACAGTTGTTTGCAGTTGTGCCAATGCCACCATGACGTCGTCCAGTGTGGCCTTTTTACCCCCAGGGGAGTCGGCTGTTTTACCGGTCTGTTCCTTCCCTGCCGGGGATCCGGTGGGCTTGTCGGAGGTGAAGCGATCTATGCGAGTCTGTGTGACGCCGCCCTTAGGGCCTTTCCCCGC
Organism: Lissotriton vulgaris; assembly: GCF_964263255.1. Taxonomy (NCBI): domain Eukaryota; kingdom Metazoa; phylum Chordata; class Amphibia; order Caudata; family Salamandridae; genus Lissotriton; species Lissotriton vulgaris. The sequence goes on from NC_141685.1 coordinate 1,244,649,798, forward strand.
CATGCCGCCGAAGGTTGTGCTCCTCGTGCCCCTACGCGCCAGGATGTAGGGATCAGTGCAGGCCCCCAGACCAGTCCGATTCAGCAACGAACAGGTCGGGCGAGCTTCTTCGGGGCGGGAGGTGCTCCGTAGGTCGCCAAGTGCGTAGCGACGATCAGGTCACAAGATGGCGGGTACTCACTCCGTTGTCGATGCCCAGGCTCTCGGCACTTTAGGAGATGACCTTCGAGGCTGTCAGGATTCCAGCGGTCCCTCCCTTGGGCACTGCTTCCTTGATTTGCCTGAGCCGCCGTCTCCGACCTCCTGAGGTGTGGTCGAATTGTTGAGGCCACCGCCGCGCGGGCACTTCCGGTCCAAGTTCTCTGGTCAGGATGCACTTCCGGCGGGGTGAAAAGCCAAGGAAGGTCCCGGCTCTGGAGGTGTTGGCAGGCCGGTCGGAGGCTTCGACGTAACTTTGGCTACGGACGTCGGATTTTCTCGCTGCTTGTCGCTGCTCACTCCGCCCGGTCCTGGGATCCGGTGCCTGCCTTTGGGGCTTGAAGTTGTAACGGATTTTGTGTCGGATCGACGAAGAGGCCGCTTCAGCCGCGGAGCTCGTCCCTTATGCTGCCGCCATGATCGGCTGCTAGCCACGCCCCCATTGCATACCTGTTTTGGTTTTTATCCATAAGCACCATGTCGTCTTCATACTGCAGCAAAAACAGTCTGGTAGACCCAATTTTCGGAGCTAACAAATTGGCTTTGGAAATTGTTTTACCAAGGTCTGCAGTGTAGAGGTTAAAAAGCAAGGGTGCCAGTACGCACCCTTGTTTTAAACCACAGTCTGTGTAGATTTTTTTGGTCACAGAGTTCGTTGTTACTTTCACTCGTACCCAAGTTCCGGTGTAGAGAGCAGTGATTGCTTTCAACAGGGTAATTGGAATCCCCCAATCTTGTAATTTCCTCCACAGAAAATTCCTGTTGACGCCATTGAATGCTGCAGAATAATCCACAAAGCATGCGAAGAGTGGGGGCTGTTTTTCCCTTGTAGACTGTTCTACCAGGTAGGCAAGGGCTAGGATATTGTCTAATGTTGAAGCTCCTGGCCTAAAGCCGGACTGATATGTTGGAAGAATTTCATTATCATTGGTCCAGTTTTGCAGGTCTTGCAGGAGGAGGCTTGCATACCCTTTGGTCTCGATATCCAAAAGGGCTATCAACCTATCATTGGTTGGATCTCCAGTGTCGCCCTTTTTAGGTCTCGGGACGAAGCTGCGAAGCAGCTTCCGGTCAGAGAATTAATGTCCTCTAGTGGGGCTTCAGAACCCACCTCCCTGCTCTGTCTCTCCCCATTGGCTGGCTTCCTAAAAGGAGGCCAGCCATTGGAGGAGAGATCAGTCACTCCAATGTAGCCCCGTCCTTTTCGGATTTGGGGGCGTGATTTTTTGCGTTCTTTAGACAGTGACGTTGTCCGTCACTCAGAACCACAAAACCACGCCCCCAAATCCGAAAATGACCTAAGCTTTGTTGCCGCCATTGTTGCCCAGCCGGCGCCCAGTACGGTGATGCAGCACACATGCTCCGGATGGGGCTTCCGCCCAGTGCCTCGGAGCCCAGCTGCAGTCTTTTCCACTTCCTGATGTCCCTGGCCGTCGCCGACATGCTGAACGTCCTCTACGGTGAGTTTGTCCTTATTTGCGCAACTGTGTGATCCTGAACAGGCCGGCTCCCCCCCTCCCTCCGCCCGCAGCTCTTCTCAGGCCGGCTCCCCCCCCCCCCTCCCTCCGCCCGCAGCTCTCCTGTGTCCGTCTCCCCCCCCCTCCCTCCGCCCGCAGCTCTCCTGTGTCCGTCTCCCCCCCCCCTCCCTCCGACAGCAGCTCTCCTGTGTCCGTCTCCCCCTCCGCCCGCAGCTCTCCTGTGTCCGTCCCCCCCCCCTCCCTCCGCCCGCAGCTCTCCTGTGTCCGTCTCCCCCCCCCCCCCCCCCTCCCTCCGCCCGCAGCTCTCGTTGGGGTCTGTTTCAGTCCCCGGTGTACCAGCAAGCAGTCCGTCTGCCCATGCTATAAAGTACATTGCTTTCAGCACGTAGTCGCATTTATTTTTACAGTGCCCATGCTTTTCTGTATTACACGCATTACATCATTTGGCATGTTTAAATTCCTCTTTATAGTGCTGCGTTCATGTATTTTCACACCGTTTCAAAATGTCCGCTGTAGTTTCCTGTTCACGTGTATTTTAGTTCGGGAGTTCAAAGCGGGCTCTGCAGCCATTTCACTGGAGTGTACACTTGTGGGGATTGTTGTCTTGAACATCTCGCCAGCATTCAGGTTAATGCATGGTTTTCTCTCTGTTTTCGGCTTTGGGTGAAGTTTCAACATGCACATCGTTGCTTAGCCGTCTGTACTGCTTTTACTGGTGGTCCGCATTGTGTCTCTTCAGGATTCTTCATAAGGTACCCTTTTTCGGATTTCACTTTCTGCACACTTGCGATATCGTTATAGTATTGGTGTCAACACCACTGTTTATGTGTTCAGGAGCTTGTGGCCAGCAGTGTAAACACAGGATTCTGGCACTTCTCTAGCTTTCTGGTAAGTGTAACTTGTGATTATCGAAATTACAGTGAGATGGGATGTAGGTGTTTTCTTTCCGTTTTCTTTTTGTTTTCTTTCTATTACGCACACACCAGCATGATTACGTTACACACTTGGGTGTTGAAGTGCTTTGTGTTCACGTGTATTTTAGTTCGGGAGTTCAAAGCGGGCTCTGCAGCCATTTCACTGGAGTGTACACTTGTGGGGATTGTTGTCTTGAACATCTCGCCAGCATTCAGGTTAATGCATGGTTTTCTCTCTGTTTTCGGCTTTGGGTGAAGTTTCAACATGCACATCGTTGCTTAGCCGTCTGTACTGCTTTTACTGGTGGTCCGCATTGTGTCTCTTCAGGATTCTTTATAAGGTAGCCTTTTTCAGATTTCACTTTCTGCACACTCGCGATATCGTTATAGTATTGGTGTTAACACCACTGTTTATGTGTTCAGGAGCTTGTGGCCAGCAGTGTAAACACAGGATTCTGGCACTTCTCTAGCTTTCTGGTAAGTGTAACTCGTGATTATCGAAATTACAGTGAGATGGGATGTAGGTGTTTTCTTTCCGTTTTTTCTTTTTGTTTTCTTTCTATTACGCACACACCAGCATGATTACGTTACACACTTGGGTGTTGAAGTGCTTTGGATTGTATTGTCATTGTAGTTCGGTTATTCCTTCTCTTTTTCCCTGTACTGGATCTGCACTCTTTGCTACGTACCGGACGTCTTGACTACCTTGTAGGTCCATTGTTGCCCAGCCGGCGCCGAGTACGGTGATGCAGCACACATGCTCCGGTGCGGATGGGGCTTCCGCCCAGTGCCTCGGAGCCCAGCTGCAGTCTTTTCCAATTCCTGATGTCCCTGGCCGTCGCCGACATGCTGAACGTCCTCTACGGTGAGTTTGTCCTTATTTGCGCAACTGTGTGATCCTGAACAGGCCGGCTCCCTCCGCCCGCAGCTCTTCTCAGGCCGGCTCCCCCCCCTCCCTCCGCCCGCAGCTCTCCTGTGTCCGTCTTCCCCCCCCCTCCCTCCGCCCGCAGCTCTCCTGTGTCCGTCTCCCCCCCTCCCTCCGACAGCAGCTCTCCTGTGTCCGTCTCCCCCCCTCCCTCCGCCCGCAGCTCTCCTGTGTCCGTCTCCCCCCCTCCCTCCGCCCGCAGCTCTCCTGTGTCCGTCTGTCCCCTCCATCCCTCTGCCCGCAACTCTCCTGTGTCCGTCTCTCCCCCCCCCCTCCCTCCGCCCGCAACTCTCCTGTGTCCGTCTCTCCCCCCCCTCCCTCCGCCCGCAGCTCTCCTGTGTCCGTCTCCCCCCCTCCCTCCGCCCGAAGCTCTCCTGTGTCCGTCTCCCCCCCTCCCTCCGCCCGCAGCTCTCCTGTGTCCGTCCCCCCGCCCACGGTCTGTGTGTTTCTTTAACTAAGTTTTTGTCCGTAATGGATTTAAACAGCTGTCAATCTAAACAGTGGAGTTTAACAACACAATTCATGTGGTAAACTTGCGATTCCGTCCTGGTAACGTAAGTAGAGCATTTGGTGAATATAGATCAGGGTGGCGGACATTTGGCAGAGGGCCTTCAAAGCATGTGTACCTCACACACAAAAAATTTGGGACTAGTCATTTATGCAATCCAAACATTTATCTCGTGTTGCAGAATAAATATGGGGAAAATGCGAAACCTGTTAAATAGCTCAGGCCATTCCAGAATGCTTCACCTCCTCCAACGCAGGGTGTGTGTGTTGAAACCCGAGCCGGCTGCCGTGGAGCGAGAGGCGGGAAACGAAGGCTTCATAGGGAAAGAATGCGGTGTTCCTTGGGCGATCGTAATGCGTGCAATTCAGACTGGAAACATTCCTAAACGGCCTCCGGACCTGCCACATCTAAAAGGGTTGTCTGTCTCCCTCCGCCCGCAGCTCTCCTGTGTCCGTCCCCCCCCTCCCTCCACCCGCAGCTCTCCTGTGTCCGTCTCCCCCCCCCTCCCTCCACCCGCAGCTCTCCTGTGTCCGTCTCCCCCCCTCCCTCCACACGCAGCTCTCCTGTGTCCGTCTTCCCCCACCCGCAGCTCTCCTCTGTCGCGCTCCGGAGAGGGGTCGTTGCATGCAATTTATTTCAGGTGGGATGAAACTCCAAATATTCAATAGTATGAGGTGAGAGAGAGAAATACTGGGCAGAGCCTAAGTTAACTTTCATATTTTTTTAAAAACATTATCTCTTTTGCTACTGATCCCCTTTTGGCAAAATGGCTGAGTTCTATTGCAATGGGTGAAAATTACACCTTTCATCAGCATCTAGAGATAATTAAACGTACATCATATGCGGAATATACATTGTCAAAATCAATTTTGGGACCAAAACAAGCCATGCACAAAAGGAAGCAAGCATTGGCACAGCTGGTAGGTCAGGTTTGCCTTTTGATTGTGACTGAATGCTAAAAAAAAAGGATAATATGTACAGTGCATTTTTGACAAAAAAATATGTTAATGTGTGAAGATTCAGTGTACTTTTGAGATGGAAACTAGTCACTTAAATATTCCAATGCATGCAATTTATTTCAGGTGGAATAAAACTCCAAATATTCAATAGTATGAGGTGAGAGAGAAATACTGGGCAGAGCCTAAGTTAACTTTCATATTTTTTTAAAAACATTAGCGATATGTTTTAGCGATGAAGCTATTGGCAATGTAAATGACAATGCCATTTATTTATTATTTAAAATAAAAAAATCATGAGCAATGCCAATAGCTCTACCTTTAATGCTGCCGAGACCATTGCATTGTAAATGCTTGTTATGAATCGGTTGGAGCAAGGAGCCTTTCCAAGCTTCGGGCACCGTTGAGTTATCCAGGCAGAACTGATAAAGCGGAGTAAATAAGGTTCCCCAGAACTCACTGTCTTCTTTGAAGAGGCTTCCAGGCAGGCCATTGGGTCCCGGGGCCCCGTCCTTTCTGATGTTTTTTAATATTGGAGATACCCGATTTCCTACTTCAGAAGTTTCAAATGGTTCTTCTGTGATCCTTGTACAAGAGTTGATCGATTTGGAGTTACTAGGAACTCTTTGATGATGTGCTGGTCTATGATCTTGAGCACTGCAGTACAATGTAGTCACATGGGAGACCCATGTGTGGCTGGCGACCCCATTGCGAGTCTTGCAGTTGCCTTTTGTGGTCCCATAGGTTTTTCCTTTGAGGCTTTCTTTCTAGCAACCGATTTTGAAGTGTTTTGTCGTTACCCTCACTCTTATGTTCACGGTTGGCTTGTCTCAAGCCCAGCTTACTTTGTGCGATTTTTTTCACAACTTGATTGAATTTGGCAGCACTCTCTTTTTTCACGATCTTGCTGATGGTGTGGTCTTTTGCCTGACAAAAGACGATACAGCTCTGGCGCCAAGTTAGTCCAGTTCTCGGCTATATTGCCAGTTGTGAAATCTTTCGCAAACACGGACCAATTACTTTTCCAGTTTAACAGGCTAGTTGTGTCTATTTTGTTCCATTTTAGCCTTCTCTGAAGTACATGAATTTCCTCCCCATTGGAATGGCCTACGAGGGGAATGTACGGGAGACTTGCTGTTTGCAGCAAAATAGCTGTGGCTAATGGAAGATGGTCATGGAAGATGGTCACTAATCTGCAGCACTGGATTTCGTAGTGCAGCTGCGTGATCATGCAGACGATTGCTCATGAAGATGTAGTCAATTGGAGGTTTGATTTTCCCCTTTGAGGCATTATTAGTGACATAGATGGTGAGTAGTGGACCTTGCATTGGCCTCAAGCTATACATGTTTAAAAATGTATTTAACCCCATGGCTGCTAGGCGTTTTCCCGTCCTGCGCTGCAGATGATTGTTTTTCATTGTTTTATGACGAGCTGGCCTTGTCATCCGCGCACGGCAGGTAAGCGCCATGACGAGCCCAGCTCGTCATTAGCCTCGAAGGGGTTAATAAGAGCCCAGCCCGATCCTTGTGCAGTAGGGCATAATTTGCTGTCCCCAGGTTCTGGGTGTTCAGATCCCCGGCCAATATGATCCCACTATTTGAATGATTACTGAGCAAATCTTCAAGTGTGTCTACCAGGATTCTCATCTCGGAGTGTCTTGGTTTGTCTTTGCAATTAAAATAGACATTCAAAAGGAGAATTGTTAATAGGCGGCCGTTCAGTTTTAATTCCTTCAGGTAAATAACTTTAATCGTGTCCTTGACTAACACTGTTTTAGATCTTATGTTGCGGCCAATTCATATATATTATACGGATAAGCCCCCAGATGGCCTGCCAAATATATTCTACTTTTTCGCTGGCTGTTGGAATTGAACAAAGCCTGGGATGACCACTGGAGAGATTAACCAGGTTTCTTAGAGACACAGCAGGTCCCCAGACTGTAAAAATTCAAATGCGACTGTTTTGCAACATGTTTTTTTTTGTTGGACCGTACACATTCCATGAAATGAGTTTCATACTGGTGATCTTTCGGCTCCCCCGACAATTGTTCCTTGTTATGCTAGGAGCAATTTGGTTTAATGCATGTTTGGGTCATTGCAGCTCCCTTTTGGGGGTTTCTAGATTGGTCGTTTTGTTCTCTTTCTATTAGGTTGGAGTTTGGTGAGAGATATATTCTTAAAATTAAGAAATGCCGACATGCGAGGTACTTGTTTTGTCTCTCTTAAGATGGTCTTTCTTGGGGTTAGTATCTATTTATCAATCGGTCCACCTCCTAGCATGTGTGGGTACCTTTCCTCTTTTGGTATGTGTACACTAATCCCCCATTTCGCGAATTGATCTCTTTCTTGCACGATCTTGTGGACTATTGAAATGTCTTTCCATTTTAATATTGTTGACTCTCTTGGTGTGTTGCTCCCCAATGTCTTGAATTGAACTTGAGTAAGGTCTTCTGTCACAATAAAAGAGAGCTCTGGGATGTGTTGGAAGATTTGTAAAATATTGGACCTGTTTGGTGTATCTGAGTTTCCATGAGATATATATTCAGGTGTGAAAATTATGATATTATTCTCCGATTCCCTGTGTACTTGAGCCCTTTGACCGACAGCAGGGGGTTGTATTTCCAGGATTTGGGCCGTTGATGTGGTTACTCTGTTGTCATCGTGGACAACCATATTCCCCCTTGACCCGGGGTTTTCTACAAAGGGGTGGAATATCCATACGCTGCCCATAGCCTGAGGCAATGCAACCAACTCTTGATTTTCTATGCTCTGTTCTATGTGGTGGCGCCCTCCGCTGTCTATTTTTAAAGGAGGTTTTGGCTCCCGTGAGGCTCTAGTAAACTGCTTGTTGTTCTCGGTAGTATGACCAGCTTCAGGATTTGTGCTTGTGGTTAATTTGATTTCTGGTCATTTATTTGGATGATTATCTTCACAGTTGAGTTTATGGTAGATAATTATGTTTTGTATGAATCATAATTTCCTGGTCTGTGTTTATGGAATATAGAATATTATTTCTGAGGCTCCAGGTGGCTTTGCGCATGGACCTTCTTTGTGATCGTTTTTTTAGTCTGGCTACCGTGTGGTAGGGCCGGTCCCAGCTGTAATTCCTTCGCACGCCCACGTTGTTTATTAATTTTTGCTTGCTTCTTCAAGCATATTTTTGCTCTCCTTGTTAGTGCTTTCCCAGGTTCTATGGCTTCTTGCGGGATGTCTAAATGGCTAGTGTTGCTATGAGTGGTCGTGCCCGTCGCTGATTCCTCGTGGTTGGGGGTGTTTGGGGGTGTTTTTACATGTTACTGACCCTAGCTGCGTCGATGACGGAGGTGTGTCCAGAGTAGTTTTGCTATCTTGAGTCTTATTGTGCTTGAAGGGCTTGACTTCTGATCTTGGGCTATTCGCGCTCTTCGTTGTCATTTGATGTAGAAAAATTAGGGAGCTGTCAGCACCTTTTGTGGCATTAATGCTGTTGTGTTTTATATATTTTGGTGTTCTTTCAACTGTGTTTTGATTTGGGTGGTCTGAACTTTAGTTGTCTTTGCTTTAGCTCTGAAATTATTGATGTTAAAACTTCGGGGAGCGAGCTGAACTTCTCAACTATTGGTAAACAAGAACACCCAACTGTTATCTGCGATTTCAACAACTCCAAGTTTCCTGCTAAAATATCAATTTTACCCTCTATGTTAATCATAGCTGTTGCTATTGCCTGCATTGTGTCCATTTGAATTTCCAGTTTTTGTGTTTGCCAAGTTTATTGAGGATAGCAAGGTGTTTTGATGATGAGGGTCGCTTTGATTTGTGCTCTTTGTTTCTGCGATTGGTTGACGCAGGTTATGTTCCCCAGAGTGGCTATTCTCTCAACTCCGACCCCTGCGAGAATAATCTTTGATTAAAGGTGAGGAGTTTGATCGCTGACAGATAAGGTGACTGGGACAGTTCGTGCTGAGATCTTCTGCTGCCTGCCTGTGGAGTCACCAAGCTGTCCCCTAGTTTGACCTTGGTTGGGGACTCCAAAGCTGATGATATTTCCAGAACTTCAGGGGCTGGGATCTCCCTGTATGTATGCTGATCTACCTTAATGGGGGACTCCAGGGCTAATGATGATGATATTTCCATAATTTCTGGGTTTCCCTGCCCCGGTGCATCTTTCCCCCTTTCATGGGGCTCCAATGCCGGGGGAATTTCAAAAGCCTCCGGGTTTACCTGCCCTAATGCGTCTTTTCTCCCTTCCGGGGGCATGCAAGGGACTGCTCCTTTCTCCCAGGAGGAAGAATATTTCCCGACATCCGATTTTTCAATGGTCTGTATATTTGATTCCTGGGACGGGGCATCTTCAGCTTGTTGCTTCTCCTGTTTTGGTGTATTGCCGAGGACTCTCCCTTCCCCAATGTTCTTTATCCAGGCGGCTTTGGCATAAAGTATTTGCCGATTCCCATGCTTTTTATATTGGTATTTGTGTTTGGGATTGTATGTGCAATAGGGGTAGACTCTAATTGCGCTCGGATCTCCTTGACTAGCTTTTTCTCGGTGCCGGCTCTAGTTATACGCATTTTAGTGCCTGGTCTGCTCATTTCCCTCCCCTGCTGTGCGCAAACTTGTTTTTGGTGTCCTCGTGCAATCCTGTCTCCAAGTTTGTATGCAAGTCAATTTCCAGCTGTGTGCCTGATATTTGTGCGCTTTAGGTGCCAAGGTTATGCGTGCTTTGTGAACGATAGCACTACGCTTGGTTACTCCTTCTTATCTTGTTCTCCTATTATCCTGGAAGTTATTTGATATAATTTGAAGTAGCTAAGTCAAATTGTAAGAAAAAAAATATAATATTAAATACATTTAAAAAAAGGAAATTCTGAGGCCGTGTGGGTCTGAAATCTGCCTCCTCCTGTACCTTGCTCACTGCTTGCTGCTCCCACGACTGGCAATTGGGGCAGATGCAAAACACGGACTGGGCCACAAAGTCAAAGGCACTCTTCACTCACTCTCACGTTTGGCTTCACTTTTCATTTCGCTTTTGGCCAGTTAGCAGAGGATCCACAGTGAGCAACGAACCGCCTCTTAATTGCAGCCATCTCCGCTTGCTCAGCCACTCAACTTGTTCTCACCGCTTTACTCCCACGCTGTGGGGCTATCCTCTCCCCCTTGTGCTCCTGCTCCCGCTGTGCCGCGCTGTCTGCAGAGTCAAACTGCGGTATCAAAAGGCTGCAGTAAAACCAGATCACAGGGCACCAGGACCGCCAGGGGCAAGGCGCCAACTCACGCTGGTGCAGCACCGGCTAGGCGCCCGCTCCTCTCGGCCTGCTTCTCGTAAGCCATTTACAATGCCAATAGCTCAAACTCTTGCAAATGCAAGACCTATTCCATTGTAAATGCTGTTCTTTTTAGATATTCAATTGACTAATGACCCTGCTAAAAGGACAAATGGGCTGAGTTCTGACTGTGAGGCAGTTCAGGATGCCGAGGAAAAATAACCCTTCTTGGGCGCTTTAAAGCACCCTGCACCACACACAGGAAACAGACTGCAAGACAGTTCGGACCTGGCTGTACTGCTGTAGAAGGGGAAGTACAGCACCGTTATTACACCTCCATACAACGTGATTGCAACGGCTTTTCTCAGCAAAGAAGGAATTACCTCAAACTCGGAACTCTGCCTCACCAGGCTAAAAAGCGTCAAATAATGTATTCTGACTCCAGTCCCCATACTGTAAACAATAACATATCCATATTACTTGATTGGAGCAGCACAGCAAGCGGCTCATTGTATTCTAGGTAAAACTGAGGGATAAAAGGACTCCTCGATGCAAAACCACTAACTCGTGAACACAAGATTCAAGAACCTTTTGATAAAATGTACTTGCTCTCTGCACGCACATATTGTACATTTACAACACAAGTGCCAGCATTAGTACTATGTCTTAAATTTGATGTCAGATCACTTCCTAAAAAGGACTCTGGCATCACCGTAGCATGCTCTGAGCTATAAACACCCACACATATAAAGGATAAAAAATCCTGAGATGTGTTGAAAGCCAGCATCAATTTGACGGCTGTCCCAACAGTCACCAAGGTGCGGTTCAGAATACCGGAGAGCAATGGCATTAGTAGAGTGCTGTCCACACAAGGGCAGCATCTCAGGGGGGTGAGGGGGTCTGTGTCTTCAAGGGCAACAGATAAGTGCCTCTATGTCGCTCGCTCAATGCCTACTACTTTGCGCTGAATACTACTTAACCTCGGTTCTGGTTTTACAGTCGGATTCTAGCCCCATTTGCCCGTGCCAGTAAATCCTATCGCCAATGCTGGAAGAAGCAAGGTGTATGCTTTTGCCAGCCTCAACCTCCCCGTAAACAAATCCCATCTCACAAAACTGTGCTTCGAAAGCCGACTGCCTCCTGAAATTATAAAAATGAAACTGGGTTTGTTAGCTGCAACTGTGAATTCCCAAATCTGCTGCTTTCAGCCCCTGTCCTAGTGCTACACCAGACTTCGCTCTGTAGAGCTCTTTGCCATAGCCTGTTCCAGAGGAGGGCACCTGCTGTGTGTCCTACAGAGTGAGCTTTAGTCTGCTTGGAGTAGGCAAATTGATACTATCTTTTATCCCCATGCTCTGGGCATGCAGTGTCTCCTGAATGCTTGATTCAAAGACTAGCCCTCCATATCTGTCTTATCTCTGTGTCATGCACAGAGGCTTGACTCCTAGGTGCTGTCTCAAAGAGATGCATGTTTATAGAGTGCTGGGCATCCCATGAGAGAAAGTCGAAGAGCTTAGGTACACGGATGGGGACCAGTGCTGGAGTAACGTCACCGTTGATATGGCTCTCTGAACATCCAACCCCAGAGAACACAAAAAGTGAACGTCTCAAAAGGAAGAGGAAAATCAGTATGGATAGAGGGCGAGAGAAGCTTCCAGCAGCTTCCAATCTGTGCAGAAGGAAAGTAGCAAGAATTTCTCCCGACTTCCCTCCAGGTGATATGTGGCATGACCCATGTTCTGATGCTTAGAGCATGCCATCGCTCTCACCCCCACCCCTCATATATTTATGTGACTCCTTTCCCCCGAAGGGGTCAGTTCCGATGCTTCCCCAGCAATGGCCAAAGACTTGTCAGATCAGTGGGAAGACATGAGAGGCGTGGGTTCATCTTGCAATGGCAAACCTCTGAGAAAGCAGAGGCCTTTCCAGGAGGCACAGCAGAGGCTCCCGAGAAGTTTGACAAAGGACGCAGGGAGCTAATTGAATACAGACCCACTGAGCATCTACCTGTGCCTTACATCATAAACTGGGAACATGAAAAAACAGAGGATGAAATTCTTGTTTGCAGACACATACCTTTTAAAACTAGCTACCAAATTCTATTCCGTATATTGATAAACAAATGCATGTTTATGTAAAAGTGCCCCATGCCATGCTTTCACTTAAATGGCTGCCGCGTCCCTTTCTTTAGACGCGCCTCGCCGTGTTCAGCTTGATATGTTGAATAGGGTGAACCAGGTTTAAAGAAAGGGGCCTCGGCCACCTTAAAAGTAAAAGCTTAGCATGGGGTGCTTTTACAAAAAAAAGCATTTGTTTGTGAAGGTGAATAGTGCAAGGCGCGTCTAAAGAAACAGGTCTAAAGAAAGGGCCTTAGCCGCCTTAGAAGTTAAAGCGCAGCATGGGGCGCTTTTACAAAAAAAAGCATTTGTTTGTAAAGCTGACTAGTACGAGCCGCGTCTAAAGAAAGGAGCGCGGCCGCCATTAAAGTGAAAGCTCGGAAGGAGACGCTTAACAACAAAAAAAAAAATGTAAACTGTAAATGCAATCCAGCATAAAGAAGAGTGCAACCGCAAGGTGTGCCCGCTGGTAAAAAAAAAAACTGTTACTAGAGAGCATGTCCTGCCTGCAGTGTCAGGCAGGAGAAAGAGTAACATACCGAGTAACAACACTCATAAAGTGTCCTCAGGTGAGAATACAAAAGGAGGAAAGGCAGTACTAAGGAGGCACTACTAAGCCTAAGCAAGCAACCATTTAGAAAGGACAGTAACATGAGCCAATTGAAAAAGATGAGCAGAAAATGGGCAGAGCTTCAAGTCCATACCTGAATACAGCATGTCTCGAATAGACAGCTCAAGAGCTGCCTAGGCGAGACCTAAAAACAGACTGGAAATTGTAGTAAACCTTGCAAGCAGGGAAGCATTGAACCACGCCTACCGCCCTTCCATAAAGGAAGAAATGCACTGCACGGAAAGACTGGCTGTGCACCACAAGCATAATGTTTTCGTCTAACCATTCATCCGAGAACACCCCCGCAGCCTTTTTACAACTAAGAAGCAGCTTCCTAACACAGGGATTTCAGTATAATTTACGGTAGAGACAAATGATAGTGGAGACGTGTGTTATAAAGGAAGTTCATGTTACCCTTATTTTCAAGTCTTTTAATTGTTAAGTAATGTAACAGGATCTGTTACTGATAACAAACTTTAAAAGTGTGAATTTAGTTTCACCGGAGCCAGCGTAAACATAACCAGGTCTCTTTCTACCTAGCAGCACACACTTCGCATCCAAACATTGTTACGTCATCTTTCGTCTACAGTTCCACTGGCTATGCTTAATTTGTGTTTAATGGGCATTCGAGATACATTTGTACTAAGCAAAGTACACCGTATTCTATCTGTGCTGGTAGCACCCTGCACACAATACGCCTCAAAGCGGTGTCCCTTGTTGAAGTAAACAAAACCAGTAACTGTGCCTCTTTTACTGACAGCCTTACTTCTCATAAGCAGCGACTATAAGTACAAAGTGTGTGTTTACGCACTGCTTGCAGGTTTTCAAAACACATAAATAAAAGGTATTGTAATTTACAATGCCAATAGATCAAAATCTCGCAAATGTGAGAACTATTGCATGGCAAATGATTGTTACTAATTGCTACAGAGCAGTATTTATCTGATTAGTGGCCACAACAAAAGTTGATACTACTTTAATTTATTGCTGATGTATTTCGGAGCAACCTACAGCACCTATTTTTTTTTTAAAAAGGTATGCTACTGTTTTCATTTGTTGCACAGAATCTTGGCCCAAGCTATCAACTTCACAGTTAGAAAGAATATGATGATAGATGTCTGCAGTGCAGAGACAGGTGAAACTGCATCACAACAGTGCATGCTTGAAACTTCATTAGTCTGCCAACTGTCATGTTTCTTCTCCGTTGTTCCCATGCAGTGCGGTGTAGCGGGCACAATGATCGTCCTACAACTTTAGCACTGGCCATCCCAGGCATTCTGTGAGGACAACTGTTTGGTTCATATGTGTTCTTTCTAAGAATTGAAGAAAAGTTTAAATTAAAATGTAGAAACACTTAATTGAGCATGATGTGACATGATAATGCAAATCAAGTGAAATTATAACAGATAAGCTGCAAAACATCTGTTAGGAGTATCTTATGTCTACTCCGTTATCCTTTACTCATTTCATACCTCTATCCCAATTCCCTCCCTATGTTCTGGTTTTCAGTAGCTGATTAGCTAGCAACTGCTATGCTCTTTTGCATTTCACATTGTTTGCATGTTGAGCCTTTTCTTCAGCCACTACTACAACCACATTTTCATTTCCTTTCCCTTCTCTTGGGGGACACCTTTCTCTGCATCCTTAAAAAAAACAAGCATTAGAAATGCAATCGGGCTCGGATTTATTTGAGTTTGAGCTAATGGCATTGTAAATGCCAATGTCTTTTTGCCATGTGTTATGGAGTGTGTGCATGTGGTGTGTAGTGGAAGTATCTTGGTTGAATTGTAATTTTACCAATGGTGGCATGCTGTGCTTTATATGAATATGTTTAAAAGTAAAGTGTACCATACTGCGATTGCTTGGTGGAAAAGTGCACTGCCGGCTGGAGGTGTGTGTGCCTGGTGGAAGGGTGCACTGACGGCTGGTGGGTGTGTGCTTGGTAAAAGCGTGCACAGATGGATGATGGTTGTTGGTGTTTGTGCATGGTGAAAGCATTCATTGACGGCTGGGGGTGTGTTGTTGTGTGTGTTGTTTTCTGTGTGCTGGTGAGTGTGTGGTGGTGAGTCTGTGGGGGTGAGCCTGGGGAGTGAGTGTGGTGGTGAGTGTGTTGTGTTGAGTGGTGACAAGTGTGTGGTGTTGAGAGACTGAGGTGTATGGTTTGAGTGTGCGTTATGTGTGTGTGGTGTATGTGTGTGGGGTGTTTTCTGCACACTCACACACTGCCCCTACACATTCACACACTGCTCACCCGCACACTCCCAATGTCACCCTGCATAGTCACACACTGTTTACCCTGCACTCTCATTCTGCACACTCACACAATGTGCACCCTGACACACTGTCTCTGCAGTCACTCTGCACTCACTGTCACTCTGCACTCACTGTCACTCTGCACTCACTGTCACTCTGCACTCACTGTCACTCACTGTCACTCTGCACTCACTGTCACTCTGCACTCACTGTCACTCTGCACTCACTGTCACTCTGCTGTCACTCTGCACTCACTGTCACTCTGCACTCACTGTCACTCTGCACTCACTGTCACTCTGCACTCACTGTCACTCTGCACTCACTCTACAGTCACTCTGCACTCACTGTCACTCTGCACTCACTGCCACTCTGCACTCACTGCCACTCTGCACTCACTGCCACTCTGCACTCACTGTCACTCTGCACTCACTGTCACTCTGCACTCACTGTCACCCTGCACTCACTGTCACCCTGCACTCACTGTCACCCTGCACTCACTGTCACTCTGCACTCACTGTCACTCTGCACTCACTGTCACTCTGCACTCACTCTGCACTCACTCTGCACTCACTCTGCACTCACTCTGCACTCACTCTGCACTCACTCTGCACTCACTCTGCACTCACTCTACAGTCACTCTGCACTCACTGTCAGTCTGCACTCACTGCCACTCTGCACTCACTGTCAGTCTGCACTCACTGCCACTCTGCACTCACTGCCACTCTGCACTCACTGCCACTCTGCACTCACTGCCACTCTGCACTCACTGCCACTCTGCACTCACTCTGCACTCACTCTGCACTCACTCTGCACTCACTCTGCACTCACTCTGCACTCACTCTACAGTCACTCTGCACTCACTGTCAGTCTGCACTCACTGCCAGTCTGCACTCACTGCCACTCTGCACTCACTGCCACTCTGCACTCACTGCCACTCTGCACTCACTGCCACTCTGCACTCACTGCCACTCTGCACTCACTGCCACTCAGCACTCTCAAACTGCACTCTAAAAATGCACTCTCAATCTGCACTCTCAATCTGCACTCTCAATCTGCACTCTGCACTCTCAAACTGCACTCTCAAACTGCAATCTGCACTCTGCACCCTGATTCTGCACTCTGATTCTGCACTCTCAAACTGCACTCTCAATCTGCACTCTCAAACTGCACTCTCAAACTGCACTCTCAAACTGCACTCTCAAACTGCACTCTCAAACTGCACTCTCAAACTGCACTCTCCACCTGCACTCTCAAACTGCACTCTCCAACTGCACTCTCCAACTGCACTCTCAAACTGCACTCTCAACTCTCAATCTCCACTCTGCACTCTCAAACTGCACTCTGCACTCTCAAACACCACTCTCAAACTGCACTCTCAAACTGCACTCTCAACCTGCACTCTCAAACTGCACTCTCAACCTGCACTCTCAAACTGCACTCTCAAACTGCACTCTGCACTCTCAAACTGCACTCTGCACTCTCAAACACCACTCTCAAACTGCACTCTCAAACTGCACTCTCAAACTGCACTCTCAAACTGCACTCTCAAACTGCACTCTGAACTCTCAAACTGCACTCACAACTCTCATGCTGCACTCTGTAACTGCACTCTCAACTCTCAAACTGCACTCTCAACTCTCAAACTGCACTCTCAACTCTCAAACTGCACTCTCAACCTGCACTCTCAAACTGCACTCTCAACTCTCAAACTGCACTCTCAACTCTCAAACTGCACTCTGCACTCTCAAACTGCACTCTGCACTCTCAAACTGCACTCTCAAACTGCACTCTCAAACTGCACTCTCAAACTGCACTCTCAAACTGCACTCTGAACTCTCAAACTGCACTCACAACTCTCATGCTGCACTCTGAAACTGCACTCTGAACTCTCAAACTGCACTCACAACTCTCATGCTGCACTCTCAAACTGCACTCTCAACTCTCAAACTGCACTCTCAACTCTCAAACTGCACTCTCAACTCTCAAACTGCACTCTCAACTCTCAAACTGCACTCTCAACCTGCACTCTCAAACTGCACTCTCAACTCTCAAACTGCACTCTGCACTCTCAAACTGCACTCTGCACTCTCAAACTGCACTCTCAAACTGCACTCTCAAACTGCACTCTCAAACTGCTCTCAAACTGCACTCTCAACCTGCACTCTCAAACTGCACTCTCAAACTGCACTCTGCACTCTCAAACTGCACTCTGCACTCTCAAACACCACTCTCAAACACCACTCTCAAACACCACTCTCAAACACCACTCTCAAACTGCACTCTCAAACTGCACTCTCAAACTGCACTCTCAAACTGCACTCTGAACTCTCAAACTGCACTCACAACTCTCATGCTGCACTCTGTAACTGCACTCTCAACTCTCAAACTGCACTCTCAACTCTCAAACTGCACTCTCAACTCTCAAACTGCACTCTCAACTCTCAAACTGCACTCTCAACCTGCACTCTCAAACTGCACTCTCAACTCTCAAACTGCACTCTGCACTCTCAAACTGCACTCTGCACTCTCAAACTGCACTCTCAAACTGCACTCTCAAACTGCACTCTCAAACTGCACTCTCAAACTGCACTCTCAAACTGCACTCTCAAACTGCACTCTGAACTCTCAAACTGCACTCACAACTCTCATGCTGCACTCTGAAACTGCACTCTGAACTCTCAAACTGCACTCACAACTCTCATGCTGCACTCTCAAACTGCACTCTCAACTCTCAAACTGCACTCTCAACTCTCAAACTGCACTCTCAACTCTCAAACTGCACTCTCAACTCTCAATGTGCACTCTCAACGTGCACTCTCAACTCTCAATCTGCAATCTGCACTCTCAAACAGCACTCTCAAACTGCACTCTCAAACTGCACTCTGCACTCTCAAACTGCACTCTCAAACTGCTCTCAAACTGCACTTTTACTTGTACCAGAGGACTCGTTTACCATAGCTTTCTAGGGCTTACAAATAAAGGGTATTTTTCCCATCACATGCAAAGCGAACATTACGATATTTGTAATAACACTACAACATGGCAAGAATGTAAATCTGCTGAAACGTCATCATGTCGTGTACATGTTTCAATTCCCCTACTGTGTGTGTTCCTTCTCTCGAAGCGATTTCAAATATAATCAAACAAGGGTCAGGGGCTTAGTCGGGGAAGGTCGCCAGACATCTATGTAGGTCTGCAACTCCTTAATATGTTTAGCTGATTCATTGCTGTCTGCATCAATACCACGCCTGGGCAGCAGCAAATGGCTACACGGCTGCATTAACTGAGGGCAACTAGGCACACGTGTTAAAACACCCACACGCCTCCCCTTTAGCAGCCGACAACAGACATCATCCTTTAACTCTACAAAAGTTACCAGTCGGTACCAAACCAGAATAACCGAGAAACGCATGCAAAATGGCCATTTTCAAGAAAACAAAAACATGGCTTACCACTGGCAACTTGTGTAAGATACCTCGCACCTAGTAACAACCAGCGACCACTAAAAAGAAAGGTTTGCGCCGCGGATGCTGCAGTGTGGTAAAGGTGGGCTGGGTGTGTGCAGGCTGGACATTTCAACTACACCCGCTGGCCTCTCATTTTTCCCGAGGCACACTCATTCGACATTTTTTCGGCCCCTTCATACTGTGATCTGACTCTTTGAAGCAAGTTTGGCAGTTTAATCAGGCCTCCTGTCAGCAAACCCGCTTATCAGGACAGTGTGACTGAACAAGGCTGCTCCTATCTCTTCCCCCCGAGCGTGAATGCCCATTCCCTGGCGGCTGCTGCAGGGCGCCCTTTCCATGATCACTGTGAGGCCCTCTCTGCCTCGCCTTCTCCACTAATGGCAAGGAAAACAGCTTCGTAATCGCTCCCTATTCGCACCTCTCTTCAGCCGAACACAGGGTACAGAAAAGCTCCACCAAACTATGCTACAACGAGGGGTGAATCAGCTACTCTTTGCACGGTACAAGAAAGTGAACAATTATTTCGGATGGCCGCTCGCAGTACAACACTGAACATTGGCGTTTTCTTTTCTTCATTGGCGCTGTTACAAACCCTCTGCTTTTTCCCTGCCACGGAAACTGGGACCCTGTGAGCTTGTCGAGTTATCGAAATACGAGGAGTTCCCTGACTACGAGGATAATTAGCGGCAGCCCGGGACTGGAGCAGCTGCGCGCTGAGCGCTGCTGAATGGTGAACGCGCCCGGCCATCTGGATTCACTTACGGAGGCACCCTGACAGCTCCTAATTATAATTAATGTACTTTTTTGCGCGAGCACGAACGAAATATGCCCAAAATGGCGGAACAAAACTACATTTACCCTATCACTTCAAGCCTATTAAAACGACAACACAACGAACACGAATCACTGGCCAGATGACAGAACACGCAAAGGAATGTGTGGAATTTGTCTCGGCCAAAGCCCTAGGAGATACTTCTTTTTTTTCTTCTTTAACATTAGTTCTCGAAACTCCTCCCACTTTCAGTGGGGAGGAGTCCGAGCCCTAAAAAGAGAGCGTCATATTTATTGTAAATGCCACTCTCCCCTGCATGTCACCTCAAAACTAGTAACCGAAGTAATTCTAAAAATGTGCCCTACCTGTTCCAATGAGTCGATTGTTCAAACAGCCAAGGTAGTAAAGTCTGTGACTTTCCAGCATATGTTGTTAGTCAGGGGTGCACTAGTGACTAGGCGTAGGTGACATTTGGGTTGGATGAGAGCTAGAAAAGTGGTGAATATTTACCTTTCTGGACATTCAGGTACACTTGGTCTCCACTCAACCACCTTCAGAGCATATGCAGTCCTCTCATTGTGATCCCAACATGAGACATTAAGGCAGCTCTACAGCCGTGTGACTGCTTCAGGTGGGTGTGTGAAAACCACTTGCCCACCATTAAAAGAACTGACCATGCAAGCGTCCTCTTCAAGCCAGGGCTAAGTGTGTTCAAGCTTCATTGTGTTGATGAGCAGGATGGAAGTCCCCTTGAACATCCTAAAATGATAGGTAGCTCCCCGGGTACATTGCAGACATGAACTCTTTATTCTCAGCTAATAGGTAGAGTGCTGGTAGGACTCCTGAAAATGAAGGCAGTACGTTCTGCCCACCATCTCCTCCACTGACTCTGCAGACCTCTCCACCAACTCCCTTCCTCCCCGCCAGGCTGCCTCACTACGACCCTCCCTGGCACAGCATCCGCACAGACCATTGGTGGATAGATTCAAAATGTTAACATAGTTTATTGAAACATTATAGTGCAGAGACATTTTGAAACACCGGATTGTAGTTTTGTAGGAGTTTATACTTGGTCACCACTAGAGGTCACTGTAGCCTCGTACTTGGTGCATGCCCATCCCAATACAGTATTTAACCTGTCTTGCTTCTGGAAATGTTGGTGGTTCTAGGCTGGTATTCTTCCCACAAAAATGTACACACCAAATTGTTACTGCTATAACATAGCAAAGCTGTGTGTCTGATGTGAAAGTGGGTTGCATTGTAATTAGCATTTTGGGTGAGGACTTACTGAGGAGCATTCTACAGTTACCCATGAATATTATTGTGAGAGGTGCCTAATTGGGAACTTGTAAAACTGAAGCCCGCAAATTGCCTCATGTCAGTTTCTATTGAACCTAATGTCTGTTTATGAGGGAGACTGAAAAGAAAATATCTTTAAAAGATGCCCTCCTGTTGGAAGCCAAGTTCACTATATATGCATTCCTGTAGACTAAGCCAAGGTAAAACAGTACTCCCATGCTCTTTTTCTCCTTTTCTAGACATTCATTGGGAGATTGATGTTAAGGCTGTGGTTAAGTTTCATTTGCACAGCAAAAACAAAAGTAACTTGAAGGCCAGGTTCCATTTGTTCTCCCTTATCCATAACACCTTTGGTGCAGCCAGCACACCCTGCCAGCTGATGTTTCCTGGTACTTCAGTCATCTTTGTGGATAGGGGTTTTCACCTCACTTTTTATTGTCACTTTTCTTGGAGGTGCAGACTCACCTGGAAGGTATTGCCTCATCAATGATGCACCTACATGTGCCCTTTGAAGCCTAACGTGGAGTACAGTGATAGTCTCAGTGTTATAAATGGAATCCGGCAGAAGTGAACCCCTGCACTGCTGAGTAGAGCAGTTGTTATTTGATATGTTATTTCCTTGACGGATGGTTCTTTGTGCCCCAGTACGGCTTCTGGATGTAAAAAGGACCAGCGTCTCCCTGGGATGCTTTCATGTAGCCAGGAAAGTCTTTGTAGGACTTTTATTCCAATTTCACCTCTCCACTAACTGATGTACTCATTTTCATGATTTTTTAATACAAAAGCTCCCCATGGAATGCATCCTGGTGGTCCTCAGAACTACCCCAATGAAAACACTAGAAACCTAGGAATAATTCTGGACAACAAGCGAACCATGATGATGCAGGTTAGCTCTGAGGTTCCCTCTGCCTGCTTCTTCATTCTCCACATGCTTCGTAAGATATTCAAATGGCTACCCCAAAGCTCAAGATACACCATCACCCAGGTCCTCATATCCCGCCAACTGGACTACAACAACGCTGTCTACGCAGGGATCACAGCTCACCTTCAACGACTACAGACCATACAGAACGCACAGCCAGACTTGTCCCTGATCTCCCTATACTAACCCACATCCCCCCCTACCTCCGGGAACTCCGTTAGCTCCCTGTACAGAAAAGATGCTATTTCAAGCTCCTGACCTATGCCTAGAAGGCCCTACACAACTTCGGACCTGCCTACTCGAACCACCATCGGACCTTCCATCAGCCCCCCCAGACACCTTCGCCTGTGTCCCTTTGACTAACACTCACCCCCGCATCCGACATAGCAGATGCGGAGGTCGCTCTTTCGCCTACCTAGCAGCAAAGACATGGTACAAGCCTCCCTTTCATCTAAGGACCTCCTCATCTCTTCCAGAGTTCCGAAAGTCCCAGAAAACCTGGCTATTCAGCTAATCAAATCTGTACCCTACCTGCGCCTGGATACCCTCACAGGTGACAAGTAGCTCTCTATAAATCTAATGATCTTTATAAGCCGATGGCTCAATAGATTGTGCCATTTGATGTATTCTTCCTGACAAAATAGACCAATGACCTCTTGGTATGGGGGATGTAATTTCACTGCTGAGTGCTGTTAGAATGCGAGTTTCTGATTGGCAGAGGTATGCACCCTGTTCAAGCAGTAACCATAATTCTAGTAAGCCAGTAACACACTTTAAATTATCTTGTGCTCACCCTCCGGTAGTTTGGCACATAACAGTCAGGCTTAACTTAATTGCCAATGTGTAAAGTATTTGTGCTTCACACAGTAACACAGTGAAAACGCCACAAAAGACTTCTCACCAGTTTAGAAAACAGCTTATATTTTTATGCGTATAACCAGATCGAAACAACTAAAATCCAACAAGTAGAAGTCAAGATATGAATTTTAAAAGAATAAACAGTTTTGTAGTGCTTAGAAGCGAATAACGGCAACTGGGGCTACCTGGTGCATTTGACCAGGGCAAATCCAAAAGTTCAGGCCGACCACGATGGAGCGTGGGTCAGATGCAGTGGCCAGTCTTGACCCGCTGAACAGTACCTTGGATGCATCAAGATCAACGGGGAGGCTTGTAGCAAAGGAGCCGATACGTCGCTTGTGATCCTGCAGATGTAGGCAATGTGTTGGTTCCGAGCTGCAAAAGTCAAAGATGCGTCGAGAGTCACGATGCGATGACCAAGGGCAATGTGTCATAGTCTAAACGCAGGGCTGTAGGCAATGCGAGAAGCACAAAGCAATGTTTTGACCCGGAGCCAAGTAGAGTCGGAAATGCGTCAGAAACCAGAGACAATGAGTTGTGCAGTCAGCGGTGCATTGTCCGCTGTCCTTGCAGCAGAGGCGATGCGCCGGTGTCAAGGGAAAATGCGCCGGTTCCGGTCAGCACAACATCGTCGATGCGTGGATTTTCTTAGTTGCAGCACTTAGAATTCACTTACAAGGGCCCAGAACTAGATTGATACCATTTGGCAGAGCAGAACTTACAGCAGACACAGTCCAGGTGCTAGTTGCGGGATGAAGAAAAATATTTGATATCCCTGAGACTTCAGAACACAGGAAGCAAGCCACAAATCCTTGGAGATGTTTTGGTTCTGAGTTGTAGAGATGCAGGTACTGTCCCCCTCCTCCCAGGCAAGATGCAGCAGGCCAACACAGCAAAGTGGCCATTTCTCCAGCAGCACAGCAGTCCTTCTTCCTGGTGTTGTCAGAGGTCCAGTACTTATACCCATTTGGGCCTTTGAAGTGCACATAGTTCCTTTCTCTCCTGCCCTGGCTCCAACCTGCAACCCTTTGTGTGGGGACTGGATACAGCCCTTTCATATGTAAAAGTCTGCTCCTCCCTCCCATCCTGCTCAGGATAACCCATCAGCATGCAGATGACCATTCAGTCACACCTACCCTTCCTTTGTGTGTGGTTGTCTAGAGGGAATCGAGGAAGCCAGCTGTCACCCACCCCAGACGTGTATTCCAGAGACAGGCCAAAGGCACCTAATTTTTACAGTTAGAAAATGCTAACTTTCTAAAAGTGTTACAGCATTTTCAGAGTTGCAATTTAAAAAGCAACTTAACCATAAGTTGTGTTTTAAATTGTGATTCCAAAGACACCAGATTTGAGGTTCCCATCTTTTCCCAAATGGGAATTATACTTCTAAATTGTAAGTCAGCTGCCCCAAAGTGTCCTGTATCGCCTATCAATCATCGCGCAAAACGATCACCCCTTGGGGTATCTAGGCACTGAGGTTGCTACATCTGCGTCAAAAAGCCAGGTCTTGGGTCGCTTTCCGAAGACCGCCAGGGAAGGTGCCATGTGGAGGTGGTCATTCCAAGTCTAGGCGTTGATGGAGAAGGAGCAGCCCAGCTGTGGCTGCAATGGGACATGAATGAGTGCAAGTGTGGAGGGTGGATGGAAGTTCGGCGGTGGTTGATATAGGATGGTCCTTCGTCATGAAGAGCTTTGTAGGATTGTGTGAGCATCTTGAGCTGGCATCTTTTCTGGATAGGGAGCCAGTGGAGGTTTGAGGTGAGAGGAGATACAGGTTTGTTTGGGAAGGTCCAGGATGAGAGGCTGGTATGTTTTGTATAGGCTGGATTCTTCTGAGGAGCTGGGTGGGGATTTTAGTATAAAGAACATTGCTGTAGTCAAAGCAGCTGATTATGAGGGTTTGCGCGACTGTCTTTCTGGTGTTTACTGGGATCCATCTGAAGATTCTGCGGAGCATGCAAAGGGTGTGGAAGCCGGAGGAGATTATGTTGACTTGTCGTTTCATGGGCAGTTGTCTGCCGAGGATTATGCTGAGGTTGCATGCTCCTATGGTAGAGTATTTCAATACCAGGACATGTAAAGCTTAAAAGTAAGTGTCCTACTTTTTAAATACACTGTACCCTGTCCATGGGCTGTCCAGGGCATACTTTAGTGGTGACTTGTATGTAATAAAAAGGAAGGTTTGGGCCTGGCAAGTAAGGTTAACTTGCTAGGTTGACATGGCAGTTTAAAATTGCCCACGCTGTGGCATGCCTGAGACATGTTTAACACCTTGCGCGCTAGCGGTTTTCCCGCTGTGCGCTGGGTTTTTGAAAAACCTGCGTTACATGACGAGCTCAGCTCGTCATGAGTGTACGAGAGGCGTAACTCATGACGAGCTGAGCTCGTCATGAGCATAGAAGGGGTTACAGGGCTACTTAAGTGGGTGGTATAATCGGAGCTGCAAGCCCACCAGTAGCATTTGATTTACAGGCCCTTGGCACGTCATTTAAATATGCCTATTGTGGATAAACCAATGTTTTAAGTAAAGAGCACATGCACTTTGGCATTGGTTAGCAGTGGTACGGTTTCCATATTCCTAAAGCCAGCAACATCTAAGTCTGCAGCAATCGTAAAAAACAGGGGGGTCAGACGGAAGCCACGCCAGGTCTAACAAGTGCCGTAGACTGCCTCTCCGTGGTTTGGGCTTTTGGCAGAGAACTGAAAAGCCATAGAAGCTGCCGCAAAATAATTCATCCAAGAGCCATGTGAGATCAGATGTCACTAGGCTTTAAATGTAGTCTATTGTTCCTTCAGCCTCACATCTCAGGTTGTTTAGCTTACTCCTTGTTTAGCAAGGTGAAGATTTCAGTTAGCTCAAGTCCTCTGTTTTGGAAATAACTGCCCTCAGAAATACTCCATTACAGTAGTGTGTTTAAGAAGTGGGCGGTTTGGATACACTGACATTTTTTGTGTTTTGTTAGCATTTCTGAAAACCTCCTGTGTACAAGTTACATGATTTTTTTTTTTTTTTTTTTTTTTTGGTGTAAGATATTTATTGCACATCGTCACATAAGCAAAGTACACTTTCGTCGCCTACAACCATATAAGGCCGGCTACATATTTGACATGAGTTGTTAAATGTGTTGATTGTCACACACGGCCCATCAGCCGACAACCTTAGGTCCGGCAGCGTTTCGTGAAATAACAAACATGTGTGAATCAAGACAATGCCGTAATCGCTGCCAGATACGTTCCTGTTCTTACATTTTGTACATTTTATATGGAACTATAGTAAAATAAACAAATTAAGAAAACCCCTAGAACCCAAGGCACTGTGTCACAGCATTCTCCCCCCCCCCCCATTACACATCAAATATCAATATTCATCTTCATGTGGTTAGATTCAACCCATCACTCCATAAGCATCTTGCTCTGATGAATTTGTTAGCAAGTATTGTCTGAAATAAGCCCAGTAATCTCTAGGGCGTGAGCCTGCTGGCAAGTCTTCATCGTAAGTGGCGAGTGTGTCACAGCAATATGTTAAATCCTCCAGCCAGTTTTTAATCTTGGGCTTCAATTTACTGCTCCAATGTAAGGACACTCTCCGCTTTGCCATTAAGAGAGCTACTACACAAAATTTACGCCTCTGCGCTCTTAGCTGCGGCACTATACCTAATAAACAGACTTTGGCCGTACACTGCAAAGATGCCCCTAGTATGTCATTAAGGGCCTGTACCACTTGCTCCCAGTATCGTGCCACAGGGCGACATTGCTAAGTGCATAAAGTCTGCATTTTCCTGCCCACATCTAATACAGTTGGAGGTGTCTCTTAAGCCGTACCTGTGCAGTCTGTGTGGCGTATGATACATTTGGTGGAGATATTTATAGTGGATGATCCTTGGGTTACCATTAGGCGTAAGCAAGCCCGTCAGTAGGCAGGTGGTTTCCCATTCCTCTTCCGAAAGTGTATCTTCCAATGCCTTGCTCCATTTGTCCCTTACCCCCTCAGTGTTCCCTCCAATGTTTGTCTGCGTGCTAGTGTATAACCTGGACACTAAATGAGAGGCTTTGGGTGTTGTGAGAACCAGCTGTAAAGGGGCTAGTGTCTGAGGTTCTTCCGGAAAGGTGGGAAAATGTTCTCTCATCGCCCTTTGCAACCTATAGTAGTTGAAACTAAACAGCAGTGTTGGGTTGCTAATATAATCTAGCTTGTCAAGGGTCTGAAATATTCCATCTTTATATAAATCACCCATTCTGTCTATGCCAGCGTGCCTCAGTAATTCCATTCCAACCTGCTCCTGCGTAACTGATAGGGCCAGGTGGTGGGCTAGTGGGAGCGCAGGTGCGTAGAGTGGCAGGCTGTGTGTTACCTTGCCCAATAGTCTCCACGCCTCAGTTGTGGCGTTGACCGGGTTGATGTCTCGCGCATGTAACTTAACTCTTATGCGGCAAAATACTGGTCAACGGGATCGGGTCCGCATCACCCGCTTCCACCGCAACATGCGTTAGGAAAGGTATCTCATGGTACCAGTAATGCGCAAATTGTGCCTGAGCGCATAGGTAATAAAGATAGCGATCTGGGACCTTGAAGCCTCCCTCAGCATACGGTAGTGTCATCGAGTGTAAGTCTAACCTGGCTTGTTTCCCCTCCCAAATTAGGTTTAGCATGAGGGTTTTGATGTTACGGAACACCCCTGCGGGAGGTTTGATAGGAATGTTGTTGAACAAGTAAAGGAACTTGGGCAGCAGTACCATTTTCACAATGGCAATTCTGTCCGCTAGTGATAGCGGCAGTTTATTCCACCGTTTGATCTTATCTTCCAGTGAGAATATAGTTCTCCCGTAGTTAGTACGGATAACCAATTCCGGGTCCCTGTGGAACCATATTCCCAAGTATCTGGTCGGTTCGTCTTGCCATTCTAGAGGATAGTCCAGGGCTGTCGGGTGAGTACCATCTGTCAGTGTCAGAATAAGGGACTTAGTCCAATTTATCTGAAGCCCTGAGTACTGGCCAAATTTTATATATTCGCGCAATAATGGGTTAAGATGCTGTTCCGGGTTTTTCACATACAGTACCATATCGTCTGCGTACAATGATATGTGTACGGGGCGCGTTGGGAGTTGTATGGCTGAGTAGTGGTGATGTTGTCTAATTTTGCAAGCCAATGGTTCAAGTATGAGGGCAAACAGCATCGGGGAGAGCGGGCACCCCTGTCTGGTACCGCGACAAATTGCGATTGGGTCTGAGAGATGTCTGTTTATCCTAATGCGTGCAGTTAGGTTCGTGTATAGCATCGTTATCCATCCAATAAACAGTGGTGGAAAACCCATTCGTATAAGTACTGTGTGTAGAAAGGGCCAGTCTATCGTATCAAACGCTTTGGCCGCGTCTAATAAAACTGCTACAGCCTTTATTTCAGGTGCTAGATAGTGCGCCAGGGCGAATAATGTGCGAGTGTTATGTGTGGTTGATCTTTCCGGCATAAAACCGGATTGGTCGGGCCTAATCACCAGCGGCATCAGTGGTTTTAGTCTGTCAGCCAATAAGCTTGCTATAATTTTAGTGTCTACATTTAGGAGCGAGAGAGGGCGATAGGAATCACATTGTTCCTCGTCCTTGCCTGGTTTTAATAATGCAATGATCAGTGCTTCCCTCATAGATGACGGTAGGGTTTGTGCCTCATGTGCTGTTTCATATAGCTTTACCAGATGTGGAGCGAGTAAGTCCGCGAATGTTTTGTAAAATTCGACTACGAAACTGTCTGGCCCCGTAGCTTTTCCATTTGGTAGCCGCTTAATGGTGTCTACAACTTCTTCTACTGTAATGGGGCGAGCTAGGTATTCCCTATGTCCGTCTGCCAACCACGCCAGTTCCACATCTGCCATGTAGGCCAGCAGTTCTTCTTGTGGTATCAACGGTCGTGCCTAATATAAAGAGCCATACGTGCCCATGAATTCTCCCATAATGTTCTTAATGTCATGTGTGAGTGTGCCCTCCTTGGTTTTAATCACTGTGATGTGTTGTGGTGTTCTGCCTGTACATATCTTTTCAGCTAGGGCCCTGCCCGGTCTTCCGCCCTCCCCATACCTTCTTGCAGTTGTGCGTTTGAATATATATTTTAGCTCGTCCGCTGCAAATTTTCGATGTTCTGTCAGTAGCGCCTGTATGTCGCCCAACAAGGCAGTGTCCCCAGTTTGTGTGTATCGCTGTTCCAACTCTTGTATGGCATCCTCACGAGTTTTTAATTGCTGTCTTATATCTTTTAAGATACCTGAGGTCGTGCTTATGCATACCCCCCCTATTGTGGCTTTGAAAGCTTCCCATAGCAGGCACGGATCGTCTGTCATGGGGGAATTTAGTTCAAAATAATCTAACATTGCTTTCTGTATGGTGTCGACATATAATGGGTCACGTAATGCTTGTGCATTAAAACGCCATGTGAACGGCGGTGGTACATAGTGAGGGATTTGTACCTCCCAGGAGCACAGGGCTGTGATCTGAAAGTGTCCTGGGGAGGTGCTTTATATTGACTACCCATGATATCACATCCTGTGTGCCCAGCCAGTAGTCCAGCCTAGACCAGCTGTTGTGAGCTGCATTTATGTGCGTCGCCACTAGTTCCCCCGGATGTAACACCCTCCACATGTCGACCAGGTGTAAGTTTTCCATCGCATCAGTGAGCATCGCCCTCGCTTTTACATGGGGTTCCATCGTGTGCAGTGTTCTGTCCAGTCCCTCTGTTAACGTTACATTAAAATTGCCGCCCCATATTATTTTTTCAGGCTGGATGTCTGCAAGTGCGTGCCATAGTGTCTCATAAAACTGAGGGTTGTCTACGTTAGGGCCATATGCGTTAACCAAGGCAACCTGATGTTGCCACACCTTACCCACGACAATGACATACCTGCCGTCTGTATCTTTGTGTATGCTCGAAATCTGGAAGTGTGTCCCTTTTCTTATCAGTATGCTAACCCCTCTAGAGTATGTCGAGTAGCTCGAGCTAGTAACTGACTCCACCCACCTATTGCCCAATGTGGACGTGCTGTTAGGCGCCAAGTGCGTTTCTTGCAGGAAGGCAACGTCTACGCATAACCTGTCAAAGAACGCAAACATTTGCCTTATCTTCTTTGGGTTGCCTAAGCCTCTAATGTTCCACGTGATGAATTTTAGTGTATTCTGTTGTGTCATAGCGCTAGGTCTGGTTGTTTACTGGCCATGCTGGATCCTGCTATAGCAGACAGCTCGTAGACCATCTGCATAAGTGCACATGACATTATAAATCTTCTGGTGATGAGTAAAATAGGAACAACAGTGCAGTTGGTAGTTAAAGAGGTCGCAATGCTTCTCAGACACAGTGCATCTATTTGAACATCTCCCAACATCCCTTCCCTCCCTCCTCCCACTTTAGCGCCCAAACTGTGCCAAAGCCATCCCTGTATTAACATCAAACCAGTATCGTAACTTAAAGTGGGGCACACACGCTTGGGGGTGCCGCCAGGTGCACACGTCTCCATCCACATAGTGGATGTGGACGGGTGCTCAGATCATCTCAGTATTCATCATTTCCTTTTCTCCCCCTTCCCCTCCCGCCATATGCATGTAGTCAAAACATAGATTGCAGCAACACCGTCTCTATGTATAGTACATATCTGCGTAGTACATAACGGATCTCCCATGTGGGCTTACCCCTGCAATATCATCCCCAGTGCAGTGGCCTAGAGGCTCACCCTCATATGATGTCTTTATATATACACTGTGGATTCCCCCCCCATGGGCCATCCACATCTGCCTAGCACAGGGGATTGTTATGTTACTCACTGTTCAGTACAGTTGTTCGTGCACAGCGTGTCTTTATCGACCACTCGCTTGTTTCACTCCTGGTTTCCCAGTCTTCTATACAGTGCATGTGATGTCTCCCGTAAGTGCCCATTTCCCACAGTATTGTCTCTGAAGCACTTGAAAAGGGCGTAGTATCAAATTGCCACCAGTCACATGGAACCTCATCAAGACTTATATTTCTCAGCCATTAATCGCCTCAATCGTTGTCACTCATCCTGTCTTCTCGTTCCTGTGCCTTGTGGCGCTTTCCCAGTTTCCAGATCTAGTCCTGCGCTGCCTGTACAGTCGGGTGAATCACGGGCTTGCCCGCATTGGTGATTTTCAGTTTTGCGGGGTACAGCATTGCATATTCGACTCCCAGCTCCCGGAGTTTCTGTTTTACTGGGGTGAATTCTTTTCGCGCCAACTGCCCCGCCATGGTGTGGTCCGGATAGAATTCCAGGGTATTCCCTTGATATGTGATTGTGCCCTTTTCTCTTGCGAGTCTGAGGACTGTGTCCCTGTCCCTGTAGTGTAGCATACGGGCAATTATCATTCGTGGGGCAGCACCCGGTTTCGGGGTGGGCGCCAGGAAGCGGTGCGCACGTTCGACGAGGAAAACCGCTGATAAGCTCCCTGCACCAAATATATATTTCAGCATTGTCTCTACGTAGGTCTCCATCTTGCCTGTGTTTGTAGATTCCGGCAATCCCGAAATACGGACGTTATTTTGTCGAGATCTCGCTTATTGGTCCTCCACCTTCGCACGTAGGCCCTCCAGAGTCTTTTCGATGCTACCGCACGCTTTCGTTGTGCTCTTGGATTCATCCTCCACTTTAGAGATCCTTTGTTCAGCCTCCACCAGCCGCTCGTCGTGTTTTTCGAGTTTCGCTGCCATGGTGTCCACTCGCAGCATCACGTTGTCTAGTTTATTGTTCATCTCTTGCAGACTTTGTTGAATTGCCCGCAGAACTGACTCCATGCCGGTCCCGTCGGTCACCTCTTGCTCGCCCTCCACGTCCGAAGTGGCCACATTACTTTTAGCCTGTTTCCTAGTTTCAAAGGGCAGTTTAGTCTGCTGTTTGTCTGGTTTTCCCATCACGCTAGGACTCGTTGGAGGGCTACCACGCTGTGTCCCTGGGCTTATTATGGACGTGTTTCCCGCTGTAGGCCGATTACGACGCTGAAGTGTTCTTGCCGCCCACTGTGAAGCAGTTCTATGCATTTGACCATCAGCAGACCCACATGTTCGCCTAGCTCCCGTTCATTCACTGTTCGGGTACTCTGTTAACAGCGCAATGATGTCTCTTACACATCCCCGCATGCCATGCCGGGCACTGTGTGGCGTGTGTCGGTAGAACTTGGCTGAAGTCTTATCGTTGAATTGGCAGCTCCTGTTAACTCTTAGCAACATAGCACACACGGGGGGAGCGTGGCCCATATTCCAGCTGTTGTTGTTAAATGAGTGTGCGTCTGTTTGTTTTCCCCCTGTAGTCATCCTTCAGGCCACCAGTCAGGTCTTAGCAGTTAGGAGCCTTGCATCCGTTGCCGCTGTATATTTTCTATATTAGGTGCGCGCTGTAGACATCCCGGTTGTTGCAGTGGCTCTCCGTCAATGGCGGGAAACAGCCCGCCGAGTTAAGCGCTTCGCATCCGAACACCCTGTGATAATTTCTTCATGCTCTGCCGCCTCTGCCCTGCCGCTCCACCCGTGTGCACACCTCCCCGTTCGCCCAGAAGCAGCTCTGTGTCTTCGTGGTCTCTGTATTACTGTGTGCCGCTGCAACGTCCGTGCGTTCCACCGCCGCCGCCGCCATTTTGTATTACCTGGAACGCAGCATCTTCCGCAGCCCTTTCGCAGTTCCCGGTAGATTCCAGCTTGCTGACCTCGTCTGCGATCTATCTCCGCATCATTTGGGCAGCAGCCCTGCAGCCTGTGGTCCGAATTGGGTTGTTCACCGCCCGCATCACCGGCGGCTCCGTGCGTTGGGCGCGGCCATTTTGAATCGCCACTCGCCTCCTCTACGTTTTTCGCCGAAATGTTTTCCTCTGAGGTCGTTTCTGCAGGGATTTAGCTCCAGAAGCTTATGGACTACATCTTCCGATTACCAAATATCTATTAGTCGTCCTTGTGGCAGCAGGTTTGGGGGTACAAAGGTCGCTGTTCCTGCACCCGTCCGGCGGAGCTGACTCACACGCCAGCCATCCCGCAGTGTGCCCTCTAGCGCCCCCCCTACAAGTTACATGATTGACTTACAAGCATTATGAATCAATCAGGGTTCCCATGACTTTGAAGTGGGGACACCGATTGTAGTAGCCATAGAGTCATTCCACAGGTTAGCAATCTGCAGCTCAAGTTGGATAAACTTCTAACAATTTTATTTACTTGTTTTTTTTTAAAGTTGTATGTGATTGCAATTGAAACCACAATACTTGTCCTCCTTTTCCACTATATTTCGGGTGGTAAAGGAGTCCTCCTCGAGTAGGGTAAATAATACCTCAAACTAAGCTTACACATTGCCCAAGTGAATGTCTCCCTCATCTGTAATTGCCCTAAACAGGACAAGGAGGCATCTGAAATGCCTACTAATCTTTTGATAGGATTTATCTTCTTGGAATGTTGTTCCTTTAGATGCATTCTATGTCCCTCAGGAATCCAGGGTCCTGTCCCTCCCCATGATATCTGCACAGTAGGTAACTAGTCTATGTTCTGAGCAGTTAGTAATCACTATGCTGTATGTACCTGTTCAGTAAGATGCTCTGTCCATTCAAAGCAAGGAAAAGAAGACAGTTGTTTTTGTGAATTCTCGATATATGAGCTAAACTGCCTTCTTCCTCATCTAAGCCTCCTCCAAGCCCCCTAACGAGCCAAGAATCAGTTTTTTGTGCTGAAATGTCACCAGAGCAGGCAGGGATTTTAGAGTGATAATGAGATGCCCACAATACTTCCTCCAATATTCTTCCTAGAGACACACTTTCTTCGTGGAGAAGTGTGGCTCACTGGTTAGAAGCGGCAGACTCTGAAGCAGAGATCAGGCCCGGGACCAGGGTTCAATTCCCGACGCGGCAGGGTCTTGGGCTCAATGTCCGCGTACTCGATAATTCTCGCCTCGGCGCCTACTCTAATCATGGGTCCCACGCTGCAACTCTGGGCAATAGCTTGCTTAATCTCCACAACGGCACCAACAACACTGGGATGCCTGGCTTCACCTTGGGGGTGCCCAAGAGGGGCATCTCACAGGGAGAGCCAGGAAGGGTTCCACAGCGTTATACAGCGCCGGGACGCCCCGTTGCTGGGGCAGCTGTGCACTTTACAAGTATACTATTTTTTTTTTCATGTGATTGCAAAGCTTTTTCAATTCCACTGCATCATTCAATTTGTGTCATCCTTGTAGAGTGTGAGAAAAGAAATGTGGAGCATCGTTTAAGCAGGTCTTCTAAAATGTGCCGTGTTTTTTTGGGTGGGGGGGACACACCCAAAAGTACTATAGTTAGTCTAGTAACTAACATCCTTTTATTTTAGTACTACATTTTTCTCCGTTTGCAGTGTTTTTGCTCAAATATGTGACTGTTTTAGAAATTAGCTTTCATATAAATAATAGTCTTTCTCATTTTCATTGTGTAGGTGGTGGAGAAGACCAACCCCACAGAGCCTGTTGGTGTGGTGTGCAAGGTTGACGGAGTCTATCAGGTGGTGGAATACAGTGAGATCACCTTGTCAACAGCACAGAGACGGAGTGCAGATGGGCGACTGATGTTTAATGCAGGCAACATTGCCAATCATTTCTTCTCTCTGTCTTTCCTCAGAGATGTTGTCCAGTAAGTAAGACTTTGCTGACTTGCGTGTGATCCACGAAAGGAACTGCAGTTGATTATTATTTGTGTTTATCTAAGCCCTTCTAAATGGTGAAAAGTCATGTCCATCATTCTTCTCCATCTCGGCTCGGTCTACAGTATATTCTTTTTCACTTTCTGTAAAATTCATGTCTTGATCTGTGTTTCAAAGCTCCTTTCTTGCATGTGCACATCCCCTTAGTTCTGAATTGCAGTAATTGCGCACTCACTTTGAGGTGAGTTCTTGGTGACTGAATATGCACTAGAAGGATCAAACACGGTGGTAGGAGATGTGCAGAGTATTGTGTTTGAGGCAGGGCACTCAAATCTACATGTGGTTCCTATTTAGTGTTGTAAAAGGTAATTAGAGGGGTGAGCACTCTGTATGCCGCAGTTGAAGCAGTTAGTCCAACCAAGATATGTTCGACACCAACTTCAATTTCAATGCACGTCTGCAGTCCATTGGTTGGAACAGACATCCTTGTTTTCAAAGGATTATGGAAAGTATGTAGTTGGCCTCCGCATTCAAGGCAGGGTTGATGGTGCTCAAGAGCCTAGCATGCTGTACTTTAGGGTCTGCAGCAACCTCCAAGTGTGAATTTTCAGTTTTTTGTGTTTTTTTCTTTATTTTCTTGAATTGCAAGATCTTGGAAGGTGCTTGGTGGGTTTTCAGGCCCTTGATGACTTTGTTTCATGTTTGGGCTTCAAATGCCTGACACTTTATACTTGTTGCTATCTTTCGTTTTGTTTTGTGATTTAAGCATGTAGCAGACATCCAATCCTGGCCTGACAGAAGGCTAGGCGAGTGACACTCGTAATTAGTTGGTAGAAATGGCAGGCTCTTTCACTGTGATGGATAGGTTAAATTGTCAACCCTAAGTTGTTGTTCAGACATTAATAACTTTGAGCCACAAAAGATGGCGAGTTTCATAATGTTTCCATTAGTCTTAGTTTAGCTTCCAGCAACATACATGTTCCAGACAACTCGTGCTGATGTCATTTTTTTCAGACTGGGAAGGCGCCCAAGCCTCATCAGTGTACATCTAAGATTGCAGGTGATGTATTACATTAACCTGTGGCATAGATAACATATAAATGTTGAACAGCAAAGACATCATGAAGGGATGCCCTATGTGTGACGCCTGCTATGCTCCTCCTGGAGGATTAAGCAGACCAGATTCCGATGTGTTTGGTGACCTCTAACGTTATAGATAAATTCATGTATGTTCTGTCTTGCACTGTGTGACTTGTTCTACAATGTAATCCATTGCAGAGAGTTCAGTAGGTCCAATGCTGAATTCTAGCTTTCATCTGAGAAATGAGGCAACCCCCTCAATGTGAAACTCCACTTTCTGTTCCGCTTACTGAATTGACTTTAGGCATGTGACTATCAGGTGGGTTGTGATGGTCTTCATATTTCCAAATGTGTTTTCTTATCTGTTTTTAGTACAGTGCTTGAGAGTAGCTAGTTGGGTCTTTGGACAAGGTAATGGATTCTTTGTGAAAGGTGGTAATGATCTTTTTTAAGTCGTCATAAACTAGATATAAGTTGTGCTGTTTGGGGAGCAGGTGTGTGCAGGAATTTCTGTGATTCTGGGTGCAGCGTTGCCGGTCTTTGACCTTGTTTGTAAGATGCACACCTTGATTTGAAGGCAAATGCTGTTTAACTTGCCTTTTTTTTAATTGTATTATAAATTTCCAGAACATGACATTGAGTACAACCATTGGAGAAGAAAAAAATACTTTTCCATTGCAATGATTAAAGGCAAATACACTTCCAAGTATATTGGTGGGGTGGGATCGAAGAATTCAGTGATGGTTCAAGGTTGCCTGCAAGCGTTTAGTACATTTTTATTTTTGAGTTGAAGTAAGTTCTTGGAGTCTTCACAAGATTTTGAGTCATAAACAGAAGGCTTCTAAACTCCATTCAACAGATTCCAGGGATCCATTTTGAGTGCTCAGGGGTCCTGGCATAGAGAATGCAAGGATGCATGGCTCCCGCTCAGTTTTTATTTCTGTCCAGTAATCATTTTATTTGCTTTCGGGCAGAGCTGATATGCCCCCTCAACTCCAGCAATAACTGTTTAAGTGGAAAAAAAATAAACAGAGTTGGGAGAAGGGCCTCCTGGCACACAGTTTTGATCCCAGACGTTTTGTGGGTATGTTTTCTTTGAAAATTGCAATATGTTTGTATTTCTTTCTTTTCTGTGGTGGACCCATTTGCACACAAGGGGTACCATTTTGTGGGCTTGAGTTGGGGACATTTGACATTGGTAACATATGGAGTTTTACTGCACATAAGTGTGTGGAAATGTCAATGAGGTTCCTTTTTTATGGATAAGTAGAGCCAGTGTGATCAACACAATTTATGCCTCCCTGGATATGTCTGTCTGAGTACCCGGGATTATTGGGGCCAGACTCCTGCATGCCAAATTTTCATGGAAAAGATGCTTCTGAAATATACTTTAAATTAGTAGTTTTGACCCTTTGCACTCCCTTACAAAGTACCTAACGTGGGTATAAAACGTTTTGGACTTTAGTTTCTGACATCACATGTTGTTCGTTTTGTGGCTCATAAATGTGCCAAAATCATGTTCAATAGCATCAGGATGGTTCTTGCATGACACAACAAAAGGTGGTACCATCCATATATCAAATTATCCCCAGAGTCTCTAGTGTGAAAAATATTGTTGGGATGTGTATGCTTTCTCGAGACTGCTCATTCTACGGCGAACACGGCTACAGATACATCGTACAGCGGCCCACACAAGAGTTGATGCCGACCGTTGCAGCGGCTTTTCTAATTCGTTAGGAGTGATTATCATGCAATGCCTATCATTCATATTGACCTGCATGGCAATCGATAACCACCTTCTTAATTAACGTTTTCTGTTGACATTTTTGCTTTGCGTCCAATTAATCTGTGCCCCGTCGGGATTGGAGCCTTCTGGCACAACCTTTTGATGCCCTCCCCATGAGTTGCCTGCCCCGCCACACCCCCCACGTCCTGATGAAGACCCTGTTCTAAGGCCCAACGGTTACCTACAATTTATTTTGGGGTCGAAACGTCGACTGATTTTCCACCTTCTCAACAGCTTGCGCAACTAACAAACATGATATTCATACAGGCCTTTTCAGCATGTTGTTCAACAAAATAAGATACGAACATTGTATGTCTTCTTCTGTAGCTGGCTCTAAGGTGAAGCCAGGGTTTAGTAATGGTATCTTTGCGTAGCTTTAAAGTTGATATTGCATTTTTAGATTGTGTTGAAATCTTGCACTCATTTTCTCACACTGCATTCATTACCCACTACACCTTACCCTCTCACTACTTGGGACACTGTTTTATTATGATGATGACGAAATGATTTTTGCACTATGTTCTGTACCCTGAACACACACTGTGATTAAATAACAAGTGTGTTTATGCTATATATGTATTTTCATGTTTATTTTTCATTATTTCTGATTTAAAGTTTTTATGTACTGGGTCCCCTCTCTATATGTACTGCTTTCTCGGGTCAGCACATTTCTGGTCCAAAATCTGTAGCCAGTCAGCAGGCTAAATTCCTGTGAAAAACGCACTGGTCATGGTTTTGAACCATTCTTGTCTGTATGATCCGCCCATTTAAACATGTATGTTGCTGTTATCACTTTGTTTTGAAAAAGTGTTCGACTGTCAGAAAACGTTGTTTGATAACACTTATGTCAATTACATGTCATGAGAGATTTCTTGGAGGTATGAAATTCACCTGTCACAACGATTTGGGTTTAGAACTGTCGCACAGAAGGTGTGTTGTGGTTTGAAAGTTGTTAAACAGGTGATTAGGTGCTAGGTGAGTGCCTCCTTCTGAGTCTTGGAGGTAGCTATGAAAACTGTTGTAGCGTCATTCCAGGCGGAAATGACGTCCTCACATGCACACTGAAAGAAGTTTCCTTTGTAATTTAGTATTTTCAAAATCAAGTTTTATTGAAGCATTTGATTCAATTTTATTCCCGTTGTTTTCACACAATATCCGTGTTATTAAAGTTTTTAATACATGGCCCAATGAATTTCGGGCGTTCTGCCCTTCCTCAGGGGCACAAATTGAACTGTTTTATCCTTCTGTCCACATTCTGCTGCTATTTTGTTGCACACGAGCACGAATCAAGAATGCCTAGTGCAAACCATGCAACAAAATAGCAGCAGAATGTGGACAGAAGGATAAAGCAGTTCAATTGCATTGGGCTTATGTTGAGTGGGCGAGGTTGTACTGTGGTGTGCATGCCGTTCTCACATATTTTAACCACTCTGGAAGCATTTTCCTGCCTTTACAAGCTGCTTTTGGCTTTTCATAAGGGTTGGTTAGAGCAACTTGTCTAACGCCTTCTGTACCCTTTGGATGTGCCAGTTCACCCGCCTTGTGGTGGCGTCCCAAAGCATCTGTCGGCAGGGAAGCTTAATGAGTTCAAGACCCACTACCAAAAAGATTTTCATGCAGTGGCAGGACTTTGAAAATATATGGAACAATTTTTTTATGAATCTGT
Organism: Lissotriton vulgaris; assembly: GCF_964263255.1. Lineage (NCBI taxonomy): Eukaryota > Metazoa > Chordata > Amphibia > Caudata > Salamandridae > Lissotriton > Lissotriton vulgaris. The sequence goes on from NC_141685.1 coordinate 1,244,688,477, forward strand.
TCATCCATCCATTCGTGTGCTTTAGCTTGTGGTCCTTGACTCTGCTTTTTTTTCTCCAGTTCATAGCATTATTGGGATGGAGGAATTTACGCCATTTTGTTTCGCTGCACTGTGGTATGGTTTGCGGTGTATTTATATTTGGCTGTTCCAGAATTATGTTGGATGTACTGCTGCTTCCACAGAAGTATTGAGCACAGCACCCTTGAGCAGCATTCACGAATGGGGGAAATGTGCCTCAAGCATACTATACTTCCATCTCCGAGTCACCCTTAAGATCTATTTAGTTGTAACCAACTCTCTTCATGCTGGAGAAGATAACCATGAGGCATTGTTTTTGTTTTGCTTTGGACAACACAGTTGCTGCCATTGTATATTGTATATTTAGGGTTGGTTTATTACTCACTGTCTTTGCTTTCCCCTCTAGCATTCATGAACCTCAGCTGCAGCACCACGTGGCACAGAAGAAAATTCCATATGTGGATACTCGAGGGCAGTTCATCACGCCAGACAAGCCAAATGGGATCAAGATGGAAAAGTTTGTCTTTGACATCTTTCAGTTTGCAAAGTAAGTGCAAACCTTTTGTGGGCCTTTGTAGGGTAGCTGTTTATGTATTTGACAAGTTTGCTGTGTGCCATTTATTATTTACTTCTAAAATGAGTGGGAGATGGAAGCACGCAAGCTATGTTCTGTGCATGTTCCAGCAGCAGTGTGGGTGCCCAATTTCATGCCAGCTGGATGAGGTTGGAAATCCAAGGAATAGTTTACGCCAGACCTATTTCTTTTCATATTTCCTATCACAGCTGCATCTCAACAAGTCAGGAGCAGTTTTATTAGGTAGGAGGTGAGGCCTCCTCCACTGCATACTCTCATTATTGTAATGCATCTTCCAGTGAGGTCATTACCACCAGCTCTGATTTTCAAGGGGTAGCCTTTGAACTGAAGCACTCGTCTTTATAACGTAATCATCATGCATAAAATATTATGCAAAATATTTTACATCCGGGCATCAGAAGCTAAGATTGAACGGCTTGTGCTGATTTGTTATCACATCCCACATTTCTTTTTTTCTCTTTAGTTTGAGCATCTGTTATTTCAAACTACTGATCTAGTAAACGTTGATCAACAACATATAGGGGCTCATTAGGATTGCGTTTTTTCCGCATCCTCGGGGCCGGCGGAAGCCACCGCCGGCCCAGAGGATGCAGAAAAACCGAAGCGGACTGACCAAAGACCCACCGCCACATTAGGATGGCTGGTGGGTCCTGGTTTCCATCCGCAGCTTTTCCGCCGCGGCTGGCTTACAACCGCGGCGGAAAAGCTCTAATCTGGTGACGGTGTCTCTCAGACACCGTCAGGCAGATTAGGATGGGATGTAAAACATGCTGTTCCGCGGCGGCTTTTCCGCCGTGGAAAAGCATGTGTAACTTCACTGCGGGGGCCCGTTGCGGGCCCCCTAGGTGAAGGGTGGGGTGGGGGGTGCACATGGGGGGTACCTATGGTACCCCCCTCATTTGTATGCAGAAAGCGGCAGGCACCGCGAGGTGCCTGCCTCTTTCTGCATGCAAATGCAATGACTGCATTTTTAACATTGCCGCGGGTGCAGCTTGAAGCCGCACCCGCCGCAATGGTAAAAATAGAGGATGTGACCCTAATCGCACAGGAGGGGACTCCGCAGCCCATGCGGACATCCCTTCCTCCTCAGTGCGTCCGTCCGCGATCATAATCGGCCCCTTAGTGTATAACTTATTTTCTATCGGAAATGTTCTTGGATACTATTGTTTTTCGAAGTGAAGTTTGCAAGATCAGTATTTTTGATTTACATAGTGAGCCAAAACAAATTGCAAAGCTGTGAAAAAGATGCAGAATTACAATCATAAAACTTCTTTTTTTGATCGAAAATAATTTTCATTTAGTTATTTTTTAATTTGTTTTATTTTTTGGGCAAAGAAAGAGAAACTTCTGTCTTTATTTAGTAATGCACTTAAATATGGTGATCTAATTTTATGACAGTGCTTGTGAATTGAGAGAAGTTTCCCTTCATGGGATGGCATTGAAAGTAAGTAATCTTTTCTTGTGAGCTTTCGACCTGAGGCTGAGCTAGGAAAAAAAGTGATTTGAGGTAGGTTAGTGTGTGTGTAACAGATTTATCCAGTAAGGCTGGGCAGAGTTTAAGCAGTGAAATGGAATGCTTCTGAAGGAGGCTAGTGAAGAAATGTTTGCATAGGCAATCGTCCTAAAAAAAGTGCTGCCTCTTACTCTATCTTTTCAGCTTTTTCATTGTTGAAAGTCTACATCCCCTTTCAGAAGTTTGTTTTTGTTGCCTTATAGCCTGGAATTAAACTGCATAAAAATATTTTTATGTTTTTGCATTTACCTACACACTGTAAAACGCAACACTTAAAGTGTTCAATTCAAAGGACCAAAATAACTGGCTTTTGTAAGTGTCTACTATATAGCCATCCATTTAAAACGTGGAGACTCAATTGCAGCATGAAGTGAATCAACCACATCCCTGTGGTGGAGCAAAGGGCTCACGGTTTGAGATGTTCCTCTGAGAGCTAGGTGGCCTAGCATGCAGCGGTTTGCCATATGCTAGTCGCTGTGGTGGAAAAGGCACTCAAGTTAATTCCTTCCGTTTTGTCATCACCATCAGATTAGGGTAGCAATCTCCTGAAATGTTTTTCTCTTATCCAACCATACCGTAGAAAGGTTCTGAAGCAGACTTATGCACATGTATGGCTTCCAGAGTAGTGTGGTACTCTTCGAAAAATCGCTTCAACGCCCCATCAGGGGTAGCAAGCGCTAAATAAATGCAAACCTTTTTTCCCTCTTCTATCCCTCCACTATCTTTCTCAAACCAAATAACTGACTAACATATTCACCACTCAAATTACTTCCATATTCCACTATAATAACTCGCTACTAATCCTTTATGGGCTCTGGAGTAGCGTAGTACTTGCTGAAAAAGCACTTTGATACCTCGTCAGGGGTAGTAAGCTCTATATAAATGCAATTACAATACAATAATCGCCTTGTAATGGAAATTGTAAATTTTCTCAGGCATAACCAACCACCTACAAAATTAAACAACAAGCAACATGGCCACCACCTGCATCCAACTGTAGTGATGTGAGTATATGATTTTAGTATAGTTTCAGCTTTTCCAGTAGGTTCTCTCTGCTCACTAGTGCATTTGACCGCAAAAGGTGCAACAATGACCACCAAGAAGCTTTCAAATGAACTTCAGAAAACAGTGGTGGAAACACACAGCTCAGGAGATGGGTATGTAAACTATTCAAAGGCCTTGAATATCCCTTGTAGCAAAGTCAATATAATTAAAAAGGGTAAACTGCATGCCACTACCAAGACCCAGCCTAGATTGCGCCATCCTTCCAAACTAGGTGACTGCAAACCTTACTGATCAGAGGAACTAGCCATCAGGAGGCCAGTGGACACTTTAGATGACGTCTAATATGGGTCAAATTGTGCAGGCAAAAGGTTTTGCTAATTGATAAAACCAAAGTGCAGAAAAATACTATCCTTAATGTGAAGTACACTTGTGTCTTGTGTCTCTTGGTAGAAACCAGGGCACTTGTCAGGATTGATAGAGTAAAGTTCAGGAAGGCCCTTTAGAAACCTTTACGCCCTCTGTAAGAAAACTGAAACCAAGACGGAGGTTCCTCTTTCAGCAAACAGTGACCCGAGGCACACTGATTGACGAAGGAACAAAATGGTGAATGTCTTTGCATAAAGTCAGAACCCCCACCTCTATCCGTTCGAAAATGTATGACATAACTTTGCGTCTTGTCCATAAAGGCTACTCAATGATCTTGACAGAGTATCTCCGTTCTGTTAGGAATAGGCAAAGCGTACCAAATCCAGGTGAACCAAGTTGTTGGAGACCCATCTCAACAGGCCGGCAGCTGTAATTGCTGCCAAAATTGCTTTCACCAACAAATAAGCCAGGAGAGTAGTGATTTATCCAATTATAACAGTTCAGTTTTGTGTTTTTCACACAAAAAACGTTTTTCCCTTGGAAGTGTGTAGTGTGGATTAGTAGATACAAATCTTAATTTTAAATGCAAGTAGCTCTGAGGCACTGACTCAACAAAATATAGAAAACGTTCTACTGAGTTTAGACTTCCTTTATACACAAGATACTTTCTATAACTGGTGTTATTAAATCTATATGTAAAAATTCAAGTTGAAATTTATTTGATTGATCGAAATGATAAATTCATCATCAAAGAATCATAAAATACAGTGTAAAATAAAAACCGTTCCAGTTTTAAATAATTAAAACTCCAATCCCAATCAATCAGGATTTATAAAGCAATGCAAATCACCCGTGGGGGCCTCGATGTGCTGGAGTTACTAGCTGCTTTGTGGTGCTCTATTCATTCGAACATCCAGGTCTTGAGTCCTTTTCTGAATTCCCGGAGTGATGAGGTAGTCGTGAGGTTCAGGGGAAAGTTGTTCAAAGCTTTGGCCGCTAGGTGTGAGAAGGAGCATCCTCCTCTGTTGCCTCAGCGGATCCGAGGGTGTGTGTGAGAAATTGGGAGTTAGATCGTAGGTGTCCGGTCAGTTGGTGGAAGGTTTAGTGCTAGCAGATTTACTACAATGCGATATAAAAAGTTAAAATTACCTAAAATATAAAGTGCAATAAACCGGACCCATTATAAAATATTTTAGTTGGATTAAGGTCGCGACTTTTGCCTTATGTACCAGACCGCGTACAACAATTTAGATAAAGCAACTATGACTATTGTTGAAGAGTCGTTTTTACAAATCCTGAGCGATTGCCTTCTTTCCATAAAACTCAGGCACTAACAAAGGGAAACAATCCACTTACTTCTACCTTTGACATGCAAAGTGCAGACGAACAAGTGTTCTCTGTTTCATCAACAGAAAGACTAAAGAAGCCGTTGTGAGTCCCGGGTGTAGCAGCATTCCATGATGAGGTATAAACTGCAATTGGGAGGGTCCAGTGCCTACACTGTTAAAATAATGAGCAAGCACGTGTCGGGCGAATATAATTTAAAAATTCTTCATGTTTAGTTATGAATTTGTGCAAGACAGAGCATCTAGTAAGGCTGCCTGTGGAATTTTGCAGCTCATTACGGGCAGCAGCTTTCTCCTGAAAACAAAGGTTCACCTTTGGGGCAGTATTAGTATGGATAGAAGAGGTGTCCTCCCAAAAACTAACCACGCCAAGCTCAAACCAAGCATTTTTTTTCTATAAAGGCCAACCATTTCATTTTTTTGGACGATTGCAATTTTAGGATCTCTGCAAGCCCCTCTCTATAATGGTGCAATTCGATGGTAACCAAATACGCACCCAATACAACAGTGGTCTCCAGGCTGCCAAGTCTGCAATTGGAAAAAACCTAGATCCAGTCACCATGGTACTAGTGATGTACCCCTCCCTAGGCCAGTAAGCGCTCTAGTGAAATGGTTTTCGACAACGATCAACGTGTTCATGTTGCAGTAGCCCTATGACTCAGCAACATACAGTGCCGCACTGCTGACTTGCGTCTTGTAAATTTCCATCGCGGAGAGTATTTGAAACCAAGAAGCCTTTTTAGCAAATCTACATATGGGACCGGCATTAGGTTTAATTGTGAGAGAACTTTTGTGAATCTCAGGATCAGGCTCGTTCCTGAGGTCGCTCCCGCGACCGCTATGTGAAAACAGGTAAGTCTACGCACGGGCATCTCTTGCGGAGATCTTCTTCTGATGTTCGTGCAGCTGCCGCCCATTCCCCTCGCTCTGTGCCAGGTAAAGACCCACGGCAGCCCCATCCTCCATACCCTCCCTTTCCGGGAGTTGGAGCAACGCGTGCCCAAATGGAGGCTTATTCTATGGCACTCCAGGCTTGCTTTGAGTCGCCCCCTCTCCCTTGTGCACCTTCGGGTCCCACAGAGGTAGCAGGCACTCATGCCGGGTCCTCCTCTGCGGAAGTTTCCCTGGTGCCGGCTGTGTGTGCAGAGCCAACACAACGCCAACAAGCCAGGGCCCACAGCACAGCCCACCCCGTCAGTGCATAGACCTGAGCGGCTTCCTGCGCTGACGTCGGAGGCTGTGCCGGTACTACCCCAGGCGCGACGTCGGGCCCGGCACCTTGTGCTTACTCCAGGAAGTTTGCAGTGGGATCGACGTCGGTAGGCGTCCAGGTAGAGTTCCCTGTGGAGGTCGTCGACGTCCAGGCGACTCTGATGTGGCTTCGATCGACGCCGGTACCGACGTAGATTCCTCTTCCCTTGGTTGAGGTTGTTGATCCTCCCGTCTCCTCGGGCGGCGATAGGTCTCCTACATGGCGTCAGTCGACGCCGGTACTAGCGATTACGCCTCCTCCTTTACAACATGATGCTTCCCTGGACTCCCCAGATCAAGGGCCAATGGTGCAACTACCCAGTGTTGCCTGGCCTTCAGGTCAGTCTCTGGCTCCTCCACTCCTATTGTCTAGTGGCCGGATTAGTCTTCAACCGTCTCCTACCGACAGTTTATCACCTACACGGATGGCAACTGAATCTAGTGGTGCCATTGCGTGCGCTATTCATGGGGCGGCTGCTGTACTCTGCTTTCAGCTTCCTGTAGTGCCTCTACTTTCCAATCCTTTAATGGATCTGCTCCACTTGGAGCCTATCGAGGTGAAGCCTTTGCTGCCCTTTGGGGGCTCTTTATTTGACATCCTGCGTGACACATGGTCAAGACCCTCTTCTGGTGACCCTGTTGATCAGGCTATTACCGGTAGGCACCGCCCTGCTCCGGGTGATCCTCTTTGCCTGTCTCTTCACCCAACATCTCAGGGACTAGTTGTTCAGGCGGCTTTTAATTTACAGTCTTCACCCACGTTGCCGTTGTAACCTCCCACCAGGGAGTCTAGGTGGCTGGACGATTGTGGTCGCCAGATTTTTGCCTCTGCCAGCGCGGGCATCCGGGCATTAAATACGGCCTGTGTGTTTGCACATGCATCCTCAGCTTTTTGGGATTCAGTTGGGAACCTTCTCCCTTCTGTTCCAGAAGAGCCACAGGCAGAATTGCTTCGTCTTCTGCTGCATGGCAGGGAAATGGCACAATTCTCCCTTAGGTCTTCCCTTGATGCAACTGACTATGGGACAGGTTCTTGCGCGCGCTGTGGCTTTACGCCGCCATGCTTGGCTGCGCGACAGTCGCTTCTCAGATCATATTCGGGATGCCCTCAGAGATCTGTCGTTCAATGGGGTTGATCTTTTTGACCTCCACGCGGATTCGGCGATCTCCCGTCTCTTGTTCTGGCTGCAGTGAATCTTGGTGCCTTATTTTACGCCGCCAAACCTCTGCACGGATTGGTTATGGTGCCTGGTTAGTGTTCATGGCTGGTTAGCCATCTCTATGTTCGTTCAGTACAGCCCTTTGTCTGTTTCTCTTGTTTTTCTGTCCTCTGACTATATGCATAGCTCAAGAGGACACCCCTACAGGGGATTAGCCTTACCCTATGTTGGGTATTTGCTGGTATTGGGTTCTGCCTTTGCCTTGGTACGCTCCTATGGATTTTTTCTGCGACATCCTGCTGGGAGTCTATTGTCTGTTTCTACAATGCTCCTTGTGTAGTGTTGCTCTATTGCCTGTCTGGGTTGGTCTATCTGCACTGCATCGGAGCCTAGCATGGGTTTCGTGCCGTGTCTATCCAGCAGGCCTGGCAAAACACTTTGTTGTTGCAAGTTTTTTCACAACTGACACCCTATTTGCTGCTGTGCAGCCTCCTATCACAATTTCCATATTCACTGCTGTTTCCGTACGGGTGTTTACACGCTTTGCCTTAAGATCGCACGGTGCGCTCTCAAGGGGCGTGTTTTCTTTACAATACTTGCTTCTTGGGGTCCGGGACATATCCATTTGTCCCTCATATTTCCACTGTCGTGTCTAGTTCTTCTCGCTTGCGGGGGGTCATCGTTCCTCCCAGGCAAGGAGCAATTGTTCCTTACTGCCCTAGGTGTTGTCCTATCCAGTTACAAGTGTCTGCGGGTACTTTTAGCGTACCCTACACTCTTGTTGTGTTCTGCTTCCCTTTTCAGCATTTTTCTTCCTGCTCAGAGTCTGTTCTGTGTTCTTGCCCAGCGTATCCGTGCAGGCTTTTCCTTCATGCGGTGTCTGTGGTCTCTGGCCCGGTCTGCTTGTACCATCGGCTCTTATGTGGTGCCCGGCTTTATTGGTGTCTTTTTTGGGCGGTGACCTTCTTGCTGTTGTGCGCACCTGAACTGTTCATTTTGGTGTACACAAGGTATGTGCTTACTTCGTGTGGTTCCAGTGTCCACACGGTATGCTTAGGTACCTTCCAGTATGCTTACGTGCCTTCCGGTCTTCGCTCTTGTGTTTTGGCGTTTGACTACTTGTCATCGGCTCTTTCACATGTTGTGACAGACCATCTAAGTCCTGGCGTGTTTTGTGCTTTCGTGCTACTAACGCCTTCTGGCCGTAGATTGGCATCCTACCAATACTGTCTCTTGTGTCTTCCTGGTACAGGTTTCAACAGGGTTCCTTTTCGCTGTTGTGCATATTGGGCCGGTGTGTGATGTCTCTGTCATACCAGTTGCCGTCTCTCGAGGCTTTGCTGCAGTTGGCACGTTTCATTTGGCGGATCTCTCAAACCCTCAGTTCATCTCTGCTTCTTGAAAACTCGTATCCTTCCTTTTTACTCCAGCGTATCTAGTGTAGGGTTTCTTCTACATGCTGACGTTTGCTGGGTGAGGGTCAGCCTCTTGTCACTGCTGCTCCACCTGCCTTGCAGGCGCAGGTTCCAAAGTGCTTTTTTCCACGGTTCTGTTTGGACAGCCGATGATTGCTTTTGCTTTTTGTCGCCACCTTAGATCTGGCTCATTCCTCGTACCCTGGGTTGGTTCATCTTCTTTTTCTCCAAGTTAGGGACTCTCACTTTGCCACCGGCATTCTGGCTCTTTGTTTTCCTTTTTCAAACCCTGTATACACAAAGGTTTTTTTTGCGCTGTTCCTGACAGCTTCTGGTGCCTTTGCCTCCCATTGTTTTCCGCTCTCTTTAGAGCTTCATTGTCTGGTGGTTAACTGCGCTAACATTGCTGTCCTCACTATGGTTCATCCCCTGGTTTCACGGTGCTGTTTTAGTCACCCTCTGGACGACTAAGTTCTCTCGGGAACTTGGTGGGGTTCCATCGCAGACCCGCTTCCTCCATGGGTATGGCTTTGGTATTTATTCTAAGTTAAGGAATCTGCGGCTAGACTTCTGTTAGATGGACGAGTTACTTACCTTCGGTAACGATGTATCTGGTAGAGACATAGTCTACCCGCAGATTCCTTAATGCCCACTCGTCCTCCCTGTTCTGCGAAGACCTTTTCAGGTTGGTGCTTTCTATACTCGCCTCCCTTAGGGTGGCTTGCCCTTTTGCGGGGTGACATTCTCTCTTCACTCCAACACAGACTGCTTCGTTCTGTTTCTCTGCTCCATTCTGTCCATTCTCCACATTAGGCGGTACGTTAATCCATCATGTGTTCTTTCCAGTCCTCTGCCTGGATGGTAACGATGTGAAATCTATTCACGTTTTTCGCACCGTCCCTCTCCTCTTCTTCTCCATGGCCTTTTACTTCAGATCTATTGGCTCTGTACATTTATGGGTCTTTTATTGGGGTTGCGATTCCTCTTTTTGGTGACGTCTTGTGGTGAGCTATCCTTAAATCTTGTGTTCCGTACTTGTTCTCCTTCACGGTTTTACTTTTTGGATACAGATTTTCTGTCCACTACCCGGCTGTTTTTCTACATCCTTGTCTCCCTTAACGTTGACTTAGCCTTCACTCTTGTGGGGTTGCTTTTCAGAGCGTTGCTCTGTCTCACCCGTCAATTTCTTTCTAATTTTTCACCATTTTTGCACACTGTTCCCATATTCTCACAGTTTTTTGGTGGTGGCTCCACGTTCTGACGCAGAAAAGTTTCTCCAATGAAAACTGACGACAGCGCTCCGGGAGGGGCATATATGACTCTGCTGACGTCATATCCGTGGACGACGTCATAGCGGAGCTAGCCGGCGCCTCCCCCCGGCGCGCAGAGGAGCTGCTGCAGAAAGTTTTCCGGATCCAGTCTGACGCCTGAGGATATTCTAAGTTAAGGAATCTGCGTCTATGCTATGTTTCTACCAGATACATTGTTACCAAAGGTAAGTAACTCGTCCTATTAGAAGTGCCCTCTTCATTTATGTAGTTCAAAGTGTGTTCTACAGATGTAGGCATAATTTTGTGACCATTGAATGCGCTTTCTTACTCTTTGTAACTTTTGTGTATTTTACATTTTTCCAACTGTAGGAAGTTTGTAGTTTATGAAGTGCTGCGGGAAGAGGAGTTTTCCCCCCTTAAGAACGCGGACAGTCAGAATGGGAAGGACAATCCAACCACTGCAAGGCATGCCCTCATGTCGCTGCATCACTGTTGGGTCCTCAATGCTGGTGGGCACTTCGTAGACGAGAATGGTACCAGGATTCCAGCTATTCCTCTGTAAGTGACTGTGCTTTGACTGCTGACTTCGGTCATGATCAGGGTTGTCTTTCCTATATAATGAGTAGATTAACAAAAAATAAAGGTTTAGATCAGTCGGAACATACAATAGTATTATTTGCCTTATATCCCCTTGTGTTCCCATTGAGTTAAATGCCTCTGCAGAGGAAGGTTAAGTTACATTTTCAAACAAATTTTTTAGGTCGAAGCCTATCACACAGCACAGCTGTCTGGTTTGCTAATATTGTCTTGGGGCCATTCGGAGAGCTTCCCTGGGAATGCATTCTGCCCATTGCATAACATTGGCTTTGTGGTTTGGCGCTCGCATTCCCTTGCTTTCTATTTGCTACCTTTTTTGTTTTAGGCTGTCCAGCTTATGTCTGTCCCTTTCCGTGTCCAAACCTTATTTACTGTATTCTTTAATCAGTACTGGATTTCTATTAACAGGCTTTTAAATGTTGTTCTTATCTTATCACATTTGCTGTGCAGACAAAGACAGAGGTCAAATGTCATGCTCTGTCTTTTTGGGAGCTTGGCATTTACTTTTCTTTCTCTGGCTTCAAAGTGAGAGGATTTATGTGACCAGCATGCTGGCTACTGGGAGGTGCTGGATGGAAGGCTATACAATGTTTTTTTCTAGCACATAATAAAATGTAAATGAGCTGTGCAGATATTTCAGAATATATCAGAATTAGGACCGCACAAATGAAGCACATTTTTGGGTAATTCTGAAGTGTGGTGGAAACAAATATTTGAATACAATCAATACAATAGTTGAGGACATTTCCACACATTATTTGTGCGCTGTATATTTTCATCAGTAAAGCTGTATATCTGTGCAAATGTAATGGTCATTTCAATTGGTGTTGTCTGTAATGGCAGTACCTACCACACCATGCTTACTCCACTTATACTACTCCACTCTGCTCTGCACCATTCCATACTATGCCACTCCACACTGCATCACTGCACTCTACGCCTCTCTACTCTGCCAATGCACTCTACCCCACACTACTTTCACAACTGCACTCTGTGCAACTCAACTCTATGCCACTGTACTCTGCAAAACTGCACTTTATGCCACTCCACTCTAGAGCAGTACACTCTGTCAGTCAACAATATACCACTGCAATCTACTCTGCTTCACTGTACTCTACACCTCTGTACTTTCATGTGTACCACTCTACTCTACTCTGAAACAACCTACTCTGCACCACAGCGCTCTACTCTGCACCACCCTACTCTACGCTGCACCACCCTACTCTACGCCACTGCACTCTACTCTAAGTACTGCACTCTATGCCAATGCACTCTACAGATCTTTTTATTCAAAACCAATGCACGCTACGCTACTGCGCTCTATGCCAGTCTGCTCTGTACCAATGAACTCTATGCCATTATACTCTGCACCACTGCTTTCTTTGCGCACTGCACTCTACACAACTTCAGTCTAGGCTACTCCACGTTACTACACTCCATTATATGCCATTCCACTCTGCAACACTGCACACCACTGCACTCAATGCCAGTGCTCTCTATGCCACTTAACTCTGCACCACTCCACTCTACACCACTTCACCCTACTCTGAAACTTACTCACTTTATTCTATGATGTGCCACTCTACACCACTTTACTTAACTCCAGTATAGGAGCTTTCATGGATTCACATGTTTGAATCATTCCCCGTCATCATGATGAGAGTCCCAGGTACTTTAAATAGTAATAGTAGACTGATAGGTATAGACTAGGAAAGGCCTAGGCCTCACAGTTTATTAACCTATCATAGCCCTTATTAAAAAAGAGACCAAAGTTTTGCCCTGGTCAATCAGCATTGACCACCCTCTAGAACACTCCTGAGAGAAGCTCAGAACGTCTGATTTTCTACCGCACATTGTGCTAGGGAGTCTCCTCTGAGGTCTGCTAAGCTTTTCTCATCTTCAGGAAGATTTTCTGGACTTCAGCTTTCAGGGAAGTGACTTGGTTTTACATATTTTCTTAGTCAGATATATATTCTCTCTTTCTATCTGTTGTTTGCCACAAATCTGACTGGGTTATCTCAGAAAAGTTAAAAAAAAAAAAAAGGCTCTCTTTAGAGAGTGTGACACTTGTCTGAAGAAGAGACTGTATGTGTAAGACCCTCTCAAAGAAAGAGTTCATTTATTGTTTATAGCCATCTCATAAGGCGTCTGACTGCAAGATATGTTGTACCTTCTCAAATAAGACTCTCTGAGACCGTGAGGGAAGACTTCCTACTTGGCTCCAAAAATTGAAGACCAGGTCTGATCCTGTGGCAGACTGAGAGAGCATACAGTCTACCTCATCAACGATATCCCTCAAAAGAGAGAGGTATTCATTGCACTCTGTCAAGGAACCCCATTCAAAATGTGCCAAAAAGTCCTCTCAGGCTGTCTCCTTGGGGCACAGCAAAAGAAAGAACAGTCTTATATGTCTGGACTCCACCTCCAGGCTTAAGACTGACTTTTAAAAAACCTTTTTCAGAGACATCTATAGGTTCTCTGCCACTCAAGAATGAGTTGCCGTCGACAACAAGGGGATGCACTTCAGAGACGTCGACATTGTTGTCAACAGCCCTGTCACTGTCTATGACATCTGTCGTCTTCTATTCAGGCCCAGAGTTTGCCAACCATCCCTCTGTCATCGTTGACAAAGATTTCCTCACTGTCACTGAAATTAAAGCCGCCAATGGACAAGTAGATGTCGACAAGATCGTCGTCGTCATCTTCGACGAAGACCGCATCATCAACGAAGGCTCCTAGATTGTCAAGATGAAGGCCAGAACCTAAATCACCATTGCCAAAAACTACTGTCTTACCAAGAGAGATAGATATTACCCCAGAACATACGTCACCAATTAAAATCACGCCTCTTCTACCCACTCATCTTTTGGAAGAGGAGGATTCGGAAGACGAAGTCCCTTTTGGTCCTGCATATAGTCCATCAGATTTACATGTCAAGTATCAGCCAGATGACGATGAAGAGCAGGAGCAAGACTGTTATAGTCAGGTTTACTATACAGAACCTGAGCCATGCCGTCAGCACTATCAGCAGGAGAGGGTGACGGTGCCTTCTGGCTTCATTTCAAATCTTCAATTTATGCATGAGGACTACCGCCAGCGTTTTCCACTTTCAGTACCTGTTGCTGTCCGTCCATCTCGAATGGGGTCTCCAGTGCAAAAGATCCACTCCTACCAGACTATCACTCCCAAATACCCCTCAGTCTGTTCCTCTCCAGGAAACAGTTCTTCTGACGAAGAACATGAGGAGGGAGAACTTTGCAACACGGGCACCAGAATGGGACAACTATTCAATCTCTCTGCCTGCTTCACCAACACCTCCTCCAGTAGACTCTCTACCAGAGGACATAGGAGGTTTTGATAATCTTCTAGAACGTGCTGCAAAAAGATATGCTTTACCACTCCCTTCAAAGCAATCCGACTGTTTTGTTTACGATTTTAAGGAACCATACCGTAAATCCGCTAGGGCTATACCGATAATTGATTATATCTGGGAAGAAGGTATGCAGATTATGAAGACCCCAGCTTCTGTATGGCGATGCTTCCGCGCCTTAACAAAAAATACAAAGCTACAGACAATGCACCAGCGTGCCCCCGGGGCATCTAAAGCCGGATTCAGTGGTTATGCAAGCGGCTCAATGTCGCTCAAAAACCCAGCAGCACCTCTTTCTGCTCCTCCTGATAAAGATGCCAGGCGTCTAGATTCAATTGGGAAGCGTTTTTCGTGAATGTCTGCATTGCCAGTGAGAGCAGCAAATTCTCTGGCGATCTTAGGGCGCTATGATCACCAGATGTGGTCCAACATTGCTCCCTACATGGATCATATCCCAGAGGACGCTAAAGAAGAGGAAAAAATGATCTTACATGAGGGAGAAAGAGTATCTAACAAAATAATAGATTCCGTCATGGATATTGCCATCACAGGTTTCAGGCAGTTGGCAGGTGTGGCGGTTTTCAGAAGACAAGGTTGGCTCAAAGCCACCTCATTCTACCCTGAGGTTCAAAATAAAATCTTGGACCTTCCATACGATTTCTTTGGGAGTCAAGTGAAAGAAGCCCTCAAAACGAACAAGGTGGAAACTGCCAAATCTCTGGGGCTGTTCCAGTTTCAGAAACCTCCTTTTCGTGGTTCCCGAGGGAAAGGACAATCATTTTATAGGAAGGCTATCAGCAATACCAATATCCTTCGTACTCATCCAGTCACCAGCCTTAATTGTTCCCATTTCCAACAAAAACAGCCTCTGCAGACCTCCCATGTTAGAGCAAACAGGGGAAAATAAGCACGAGCAGGCAAGGATGTTGGCCGTAGACAATAGTGTACAGGCTCTGGCTGCAACCCCTTCACCACACTCATCAAAAACTTCCAAATTTGCAGGCAAAATTTCCAACCACTTCTTCCAGTGGCAAACCATTACCACAGACAAGTGGGTTAAACGCCCAATACAATTTGGGCGCACTACAATTCATCCAAAAACTGCCTTCAACCCCACCACAGCCTTTTCACCAAAAAAAGACTCACTGCTATTCAACAAGAGATCAAAAGAATGCAACACATACAATACAGCCTCACAAACAACTCCACAACTGTCTACACCACTCCATGAAACTCCACTTCATGACACTCTCCTTTACCCCACTAAAGTTTAGCCATGCCATACAGCAGCAACGCTGGTGTACAACATGGCTAAAACATCCAATAGCTCTTGCATAGGCGAGACCTATTGGCTTTGCAAGTGCTTGTTTAAAGGAGATGTTGCAGGCTCATGACTGCATCTAAGCCCACTAGAACTAATTATTGCACTTTATTAAACACAGTTACTGCGCAGTACTCTAATAACTGTACGAGCCCGGTACAAGCTCAAAGACGGTTTTAAATACTGAGGCAAGAATGTAGGTTTAAAGCAGGACTTTGTCATGGATACACATACTTTATATACGCCTGAAATCTAGTGGTTGGTCTAAAGTAGTTTAAATATATGTAAAATGTAGCTGTATGGTTATCAACTCTAGAACATGACTGGAACCACCAAACATTGTTCTCAGGCGAATCCCCTCAGTAGTCTTTTTATTTAATGCTATCTTTTAGGAACCTAATCCACAAAGCGGCAACTCTGATAGAACATTGTCTGTGGGACTTTTTCACAAAATAGATTCAAACTACAAAGAAAGAGTGATGTGTTTTGGCAATACGTATGAAAGCGATTTGTCGTCAAGAAGTTTCTTTGAGAGGATTGTATGGAGAGAGCATATCATTTAATTTGTGTGAAGACCAGCTCCTCTATGTACTTTGAATGCCGTTGGGGTACGACGGGCTATTACGTGAAACTTGTGTTTGCGCCAAGCTTGTGCCATTAGAAGATGAAGATCCAGTAAATCTGGCTAAAAAGGCAATATTGGTGTCAAAGATGACAGCTGTGTATGTTACCTCTGAGTGATTTATTAATATTGTGGACCTCAATAAACAGGTTGGCACTTTCTGGTAAGATCTGGAGTCTGATTTTGAAAGTGAGTCACAAACTGTTATTTTGACGCTGGTAGCATCTGGACTGCCCGCACTTGAAAAATTAAAAATGTGACTTCAATGCAGATGCCCGATCTGAGACTAAGGCAAACTTCAGCAGTATGGTATTTGAAGAGTGCACAGACCTAAAGATTTGGAAACACCCCCCCCCCCCCCCCCCCCCCCCCTTAAAGTCAGCCTCTCTTTCATTGTTTGTGACTCAATAAATAGACAACTTCTTTGCCCTCAACAACTTAAGAAGGCTAAAGAAAAGCAGTTGAGTTTTGCACATATAACATGACTCAATTTCTGCCAAGATAAATTTCATATTAATTCTGAATAATGTAAATAAATTTGTATTTAAGCAAAAAGTATGTTCTCATTGCAGAAATGAATGCGTATAAGATGCAAATTTGATAGCATCCACAGGTTTGGAAAAATAGATCTTGTTCCATCCCAATACATCTGTATTACAGAAATTCTCTTTTGGGTTACAGTAGTTCCTTCCATGTTCACTCTTACATTCTTACCCACAATATCAACTACAAAGAGGTCATAAACGGGGACGTCTTGAACAATAAAGACAGGCCTAAAATCTTAAACATGTTGCTAAACCTGCAGATCTAGTAACTTCAATTATCTTCTTGATCTAAGAATAGCACAAACAACCCAGGAACTGGTAATAGTAATTTCTTCTTGCAGAAATACAAGCAAGCGCATCACTGTTTACAGGGGTGCTTTCTGGGTCATGCTCCAGTGCTGGCATGTATAGTAAGAAATGATTACCCTCTGGGCCATCACTTTGATGCTGATTCTGGTCTTTGTGGTGACTGTTAACATGCAACTTCTTGCAGACAAAGCTGCCCATCTGTGTGAAGTGTCATATCTGTCAGTATTAGCAGCAATTCTGCACAAGAGGAATCTCTTAGCCCAGGGCTGTTGCCCTGTTCAGGTTATTAATGTAGCTATATGGCCTAAATGACCCTCTAATATGAGTACTTGAGCACCATTAAGTCAAATATATACAGCACCATTGTTTTGAAGTCCAGTCCTGTCCGAAACTGAACGTTGCCTGACAGTATCATTTAGTATTTAGTCATTATAGTCAAACGCACTGGATTAGGATGGCTGTTGCAAAGGTTTTGATGTTGCAACAATGTGATAGCATGTGGTTTGTGAAAAGAGATCTTTCAAAAACAGTATTCTAATGAGGAATAATACTAAACTTATACCCAAAGTTGTTTCAAAAACAGGATTCTAATGAGGAATAATACTAAATTTATACCCAAAGTTGTTTCAAATTAATCTTATTTCTCTACCTACCTTTTCTCAACAGCCAAAAACTCAACCTGAAAAAGCTCTATGCGCACTAGATGTTAGAAAGCAGTAACTGACTACTTAATACACACTAAACCAAAAATAGTTCACAGTTCATTGTAGCATAGGCTACAAAAGCTGAAGGAACATCTGTATGCAAAGAAATAATAGCAAGATGCATAGTTCAAACTATTCAATTATGTTATTCATTATCAGGGAAAAACTTAAGAGAAACCCAAAGCACATTGCACAAGGAAAAAGGGACTTCAAAAGCATTGATAGGTATTGTCTCCTTCCAAGACATCTGTAAGGCAGCCACATAGAGTACAGTGCACACATTTACTAAACGTAATTGTACCTACATACCACAAAGAGGTTCAGGTGGGATAAATATTACTTAAACAACTATTTACATCTAATCACTCTTCACCGCCCTCCTCCATTATAGGATGATATCGCTTTAAAATCAATCCACAACATGTGAATATAGGGGAGCATCATGCTACATAAAAAAAAGTGTTGCTTATCTGTAGAATTAGTTTTGCGACTTGAAGCTCAGTCTGATTTACATGTGATCCTCCCACTTCCCAGGCGAAGGAGGTGTGTTGATACCCAAAAATATGGAGGTGGCAACTCTGCTGGGACTATGTCGACTTACACTTGATGTCATAGGGAGGTCCCTTTTGGCTGTGCTTCTTGTCAATGCCTACAAAGAAAAACCTCTACCTTTTACATACAGTTTCCTGACCTAACAACTAAATGGCAGAATAATGCATATCATGTAAATCTAGAGGAGCTTAAAGCTCAAAACTATTGTTACAGGTAAGTAACCGGTTTCTTTAAGAATATGAATACAGTGGTTTAGGTTAATACCATTATAGTGCTCACCAGGCCCACCCCAGATGTCCAAAATTGCACCTGGAAGTGTATATATAAAATAACAAATTCATTGTAATTGACTAACACATCACACAGAACTATACAGTTAATGAATTTAAGGCAAAAACAAGGAGATAATGGACAGAGCACTGAAACTTTTCAGACACTCGCCTCCAGTCACTATTAGATCTGGGTTGAATCCATCATCGTTCTTTAGCTCACTTTGCCACCCCAGTTCAGACCCAGCTATATGCAAATCTTTCTTGACCCTGTTCCTCATGGGAACAGTCCAGCCCGAACTGCTAAGCCAGGTCTTCCCTGGACCAGAATCCTGGACCGTTTTTCTTTTTTACAACAAATTTTATTTAATTTTTCCATCCAAAGGGGTGAGCCCCCGACAACCCATATTTATACATAGCAATTGCTGCCCCGGATATCCTTCGAGAAACTATAAAGCACCCAACCCAACAGCCCCCGCCACCCACCTCCCCCCATCCCTGCACCGCCCAACCTGCTCGAAAGACTAAACAGGCATAAATACATATGATCACATCTCCGCGCCGACTAATCCACGAGTAGGAGTGGAGAGTCATGTGATGGTGAGTCTTTCTATGAGATCTTGATTCGTGGACGTTGGAAAAATAGTAAGATCAATAACCCGATACTTGCCCAATGCTGCCCAAATTTTCCCATGCTTCTGCGGGCAACCCCTGGCCTGAAACACCGCCACCTCGGCAGACATGCATTTGTCTAATGCGGATTTCCAGGCCGCCACCCCAGGGGGAGACGAAGACTTCCAGAGCTGGGCTATGTCGCGCTTAGCTAGTGTGAGCCCTAGGAAAAGAAGGTGTCTCTTGTAGATGTTCCACCCTATATCGTCAGTACTGTGGAGGAGGGACAGGCATGGATCCTCTGGAAGTTCCCACCCCAGTACTCGCCCAGGCAGGACAGTACCCCCGACCAAAAATGGCGTAACACTGAGCATCCCCAGACTGTGTGTAAAAAGGGTCAGTCATCTGACTGGCATCTGAGGCATGCGGGAGACAAGATAGCTCCCATCTTCCAGAGGCAGAAGCGGGTATAATACACCTGATGCAGGTATTTAAACTGTATCAGTCTATATATATCTAGATGGTACTGCTGAGCCCTTGGGACTAGCAAGAGCCTTGGTCCAGTCGTCATCAGAAAGGGTCGGCATGTCAGCTTCCCATGCCGTTCAACTCCGATGCAGATTCGTCTTGGTATGTGTGGTCAACATCTGGTAAAGCTGACCGATTTTGTGTTCCCCAAATCACCCATTAACAGTCTTCCCTCCAGGGGATGGAATTTTGGCAAAGTCGTAAGGTCTTTAATCATGGGAGAGAGAGCGCGCCAAAGCTGGAGACACTTATGGAATTGGGATTTGTGTAGGTCGAACTCCTGTAGCCTTTGAAAGGATTTGAGTGTGGGACCGCTGTGAGAAGTTGGCCTGATATGTAGTGTTTCCAATTCTGGAACCACTGGGTATCAGTCCAAACAAACCCCAAAGATGTCAGGTTGTAAGTCAACCTTGTAGACAAGCTATCCTAGTGGTAGCATGGACTAAGCAGCCTTAAAGGCTTAACTTAAGAGGTCGTGTTAAGCGAGCTTGTTTTACCACATACAATCCTGTAATCAAATGAAAGGACACCACACAAGTATATATTGTAAAAATATATGTATTTATTTCTAAATTACTCCCCAGTACTCTTTATGAGGAAAGGGGCACAAGCGTTAAATCAAAAGCACTGTTAAACATATAAAGTTGGCACAATTATGGCTGAGGGCGGGGGGCCACTCAGACCATATACTAAAAAAATGGTATAAGTAACACTTATCGAGCAATGGTTAGGCCTAGGGCCTAGAGATTCGCTGGGAGCAGTCAGGACAAGCAATGCAGAAGTCGGGAGTAGCCCACAGGATACGGGTGCAGCACGGAAAGTGCGGCGCGCACCAATGTAAAGTCAATGGTGCGTAAAAGTTAGTTAAAGTGAATTAAATGATACTTCCGCTGAACCTAGAAACACAAAACTTCAGACACAGACCCTAGAGGTGTGTGCCAGTGTAAGGACACCGGCGTTGCAAAGTTACCTCACCCACAGGCCGTGGGTGCACAGGGTCGAAGTGGCGGCGGGTTCTGTCACGCAGGTTCTTGGTGCTTGGAGCTGTTGCAGCTGCAGGCGCTGTGAAGCAGAAGTGTCCGGTGCGATCCAAGGGTGGATCGAAGTAGAAAAGTACCTGAAAGCAGAGGGGACAGAGTCTGGGTCACTCAGCAGTGACCAGGGTGGAACCAGGACGGAACCAGGCAATGTCGGGCGCAATCAGGCGGTTGTCGATAGGCTTCTCTCCGCTGTCACGTGGGCTCTGGGGCATCTGCGATGTCCAGGAGCAGGTCACGATCTGTCCCACGTAGGCTCTCGCCGTCAGCACCGTCGGCTTGAAGATTGTAGCAAACAGCACTTGGCAAAAGCAATCCACGCGGAACCGGGAGATTGCTTATCACTCGAACCAGGAGGGTCAGAGTGGGTGCTCCTTTTCACAGGAGCTGGTGCAGATCTGGAGCAACCAGAAAAGCAAGTCGGTTTTCAAGTTTCGTCGGCACAGGGGCCACAAGCCAGCTGGCAAGTGACCGGGCCAACGCGTCGAGCACACACAGGCAGAAGGGCCCCACACAGCACTCGTCGAGTGTGGAGGGGTGAGCTTTGGTGCAAGTGGAGCTCGGGGCTGGGGCTTCTCAAACCCCGGTGTACAGCTTCGAGGGTCACTCGTGGGCTGCACGGTCAGCGTCTCGTGGCCTTTTCAAGATGGCGTGCCCCACGCTTCCGGTCGCCTCCACGGGTCTCAGCTCTGCAGGGACTGTGGATCGGGCAGGTAGAAGGCAGGCAAGCTTGATCTCGTCGATCTCTGTCGCTCGAGTTCCGGCGGGAACTGCAACAAAGCAAGGGTCGAGGGCTGGATGGTGCCTGTTTGCACAGGGTGGTCACTCCTTGACCACAAGGGAGATTCTTCAGTCTTCTCACGTCGTGTAGAAAGTCGAAGGGTCCAGATTTCGTTTCTTATGTTTCTTCAGGATGATCTGAAGTCCGTTGGGACTGCTCCCCCTCTTATTCGAATCTAGGGGGTTGGACATCCTGCTAGGTCCCCTCCTATGGGTGGGACCCAGGAAGGGGGTGGTTACACCCCTCTCCTTTGATCCTGGCCGCGCTGGGACAGGGGCTGGGAGGCCCCAGAACCGGTTTGGCCGGATCCTGCAAGGGGCAGCCTTGTGCTCCCCAGGCAGTGTCTGGTTTCTTTGAAACCTCCCTACTCCAATCCACTATCTCCTGTCTGGGGTGGTTTGACACCGCCCTGTGACAGGAAACTCTTTGTCCAGGCCTCCTCTGCCGGGTTTCGGTCAGCAGCAGGAGGCCAGACCCGTGTCTGTGGCAGGGGCATCCATTTTGTGGATCTGAGGCTCATTTTAAATCAACCGCGTTTCAGCAAAGTAACATGTCTTCTCCCTCTAGAAGGGTGGAATGCTACCCCCGTCGCCAGAACTGGCGAGGGGGTAGTATTCCAATTCGTATGACACCTTACACGACATGTTTTGATAAAGCCAAACCAAAGTTGCTATATAACCGCGAGGATTATAAGGCGCTTAAGAGTATATGGTATGGCATTATCCCGGATCAGCTTAGGGAGTGGTTCCCGACAGCTGCAGATAGGCTCAGCTCATGCCAGAGCTCCATCTCACATAAAACCACGCACTCTGCCTCCAGGATTGATGAGGCCTTCCATAGGAGTGGCTCACAGGTTATATATGTGTCCGGATATAGGTTTAGATATAGGTATACTATATCTAAGCAAGGGGTGATTACACCCACTTGCCCCAGCTGAGTGATCAGCCAGTTGTGTCAATTTAAGAACCAGCCAGGGGTGGCAAAAGCTATGCTTCAGCCCCTGGTAGGCCTTGGTGGCACCTATGCCCTGAGCACCTATAGTGCATGGTACAGGGGCTGACAAGGAGTCCATTTCCAATTGTGGTATGTACCTATAGCACATGTATTATAAATTTAGAGAGAGAACAGCAGGCTGGGGGTCTGATTAGCAGGCCCACAGCCTCAGTAAGTCGAAAACCAGTGAAGCAAAAAAAACAAAAATTGGGGTGACCATAGGATAGCAGACCCTACTCTCCTACATAACCCCCCCCCAAACGCAGGGACATTAAACTTAACCTTGACCAGATAAGTCTTCATGTTCTAAGTGGAAGTACCTGGAGAGACCATCTGCATTACCATGGTCAGTCCCTGGGCGGTGCTCCACTGTAAAGTCCATCCCCTGTAGGGAAATGGACCACCTGAGCAGTTTGGGATTTTCACCCTTCATCTGATTTAGCCACAAGAGGGGCTTATGGTCTGTCTGAATTAGGAAG
Organism: Lissotriton vulgaris; assembly: GCF_964263255.1. Classification (NCBI taxonomy): domain Eukaryota; kingdom Metazoa; phylum Chordata; class Amphibia; order Caudata; family Salamandridae; genus Lissotriton; species Lissotriton vulgaris. The sequence continues at coordinate 1,244,711,136 of NC_141685.1, forward strand.
TGAGTACCAAACAAGTATGGCCTCAACTTCTTCAGGGCCCAAACCACAGCAAAGGCCTCCCTCTCAATAGCTGACCAACGTTTCTCCCTGGGGGTCAGCCTTCTGCTAATAAAAGCAATGGGCTGGTCTTGACCATCTTGATTAAGTTGTGAAAGCACAGCTCCCACCCCCAACTCAGAAGCATCTGTCTGTACAATGAACTGTTTGGAGTAGTCAGGACTCTTCAGGATAGGTGCAGAGCACATGGCCTTCTTCAGGTCATCAAATGCCTTTTGACAGCTAACTGTCCACTGAACCTTTTTGGGCATCTTCTTGGATGTCAAGTCATTCAATGGTGTCACAATGGACCCATAGTTCTTTACAAATTTTCTGTAATACCCAGTCAGGCCCAAGAAGGCTCTGACTTGTGTCTGGGTAGTTGGAGGAGCCCAGTCCTGTATGGTCTGGATCTTGCTCTCCAGTGGTTGAACTTGACCCCCACCTACTAGGTGGCCCAAGTACACAACCTTGCTCTGCCCTATCTGGCACTTAGTAGCCTTGATAGTCAGGCCTGCCTTTTGCAGGGCCTCCAGAACCTTCTTCAGGTGGATCAGGTGATCCTCCCAGGTGGAGCTAAAGACAGCAATATCATCTAGATATGCTGCACAAAAGTCATCCAGCCCAGCAAGGACTTGGTTCACCAACCTTTGGAAAGTGGCAGGTGCATTCTTCAAGCCAAAGGGCATTACCACAAATTGATAATGTCCACTAGGGGTCGAAAATGCTGTTTTGGCTTTTGACTCCTCAGCTAGTCTGATTTGCCAGTAGCCAGCTGTCAAATCAAATGTGCTCAGAAACTTGGCAGAAGCCAATTTATCAATGAGCTCATCTGCTCTTGGAATGGGATGAGCATCTGTCCTAGTGACAGCATTGAGACCTCTGTAGTCCACACAAAACCTCATTTCTCTCTTCCCATCTTTGGTATGAGGTTTTGGCACAAGGACCACTGGGCTAGCCCATGGGCTCTCTGATGGCTCAATCACTCCAAGCTCCAACATCTTTTGTACCTCAGCCTTTATACAATCCCTGACATGGTCAGGTTGCCTGTAGATCTTATTCTTCACAGGCAGATTGTCACCAGTGTCCACCTCATGGGTGCACCAGTTAGTCTGACTGGGTGTGAGTGAAAACAATTGTCTGTGGGCCTGCAACACCTGTCTGCAGTCCACCTGTTGCTGCTCAGTGAGGCTGCCTGCCAAGGCTACTCCTTCAACTGAACCATCATCAGGGTTCTGGGAAAGCAGGTCTGGGAGAGGGTCACTCTCTTCCTCCTGTTCCCCATCTGTGGCCATGAGGAGACTCATGTCCTCCCTGTCAACAAATGCTTTCAATCTGTTCACATGGAGCACCCTGTGGGGGCTCCTAGGGGTACCAAAGTCAACCAAGTAGGTGACTTCTCCCTTCTTTTCAATGATAGGGTAGGGTCCAGTCCATTTGTCCTGGAGAGCTGCTGGCCCCACTGGGTCCAACACCCACACCTTCTGTCCTGGCTGGAACTCAACCATAACAGCCTTTTGGTCATGCCAGGCTTTCTGTAATTCCTGACTTGCCTCAAGGTTTTTGGATGCTCTCTCCATGTATTCAGCCATCCTGGAGCGGAGACCAAGTACATAGTCCACAATGTCTAGTTTAGGCTTTTTGAGAGGTAACTCCCATCCTTCCTTCACCAAACTCAATGGACCTCTTACAGGGTGGCCAAACAAAAGTTCAAAAGGGCTGTAGCCAACCCCCTTCTGTGGGACCTCTCTGTAAGCAAAGAGCAAGCAGGGTAAAAGGATGTCCCATTTCCGCCTAAGCTTCTCTGGTAAACCTTTTATCATTCCCTTTAGGGTCTTGTAGAACCTTTCCACAAGCCCATTGCACTGTGGATGGTAGGGTGTGGTAAACTTATAGTTTACTCCACACTCTTTCCACATTGCTTTTAAGTATCCAGACATAAAGTTAGTACCTCTGTCTGAAAGAACCTCCTTTGGAAAGCCCACTCTTGAGAAAACTGCAATGAGGGCTTTTGCCACCACAGGAGCTGTGGTGGTCCTCAGGGGAATTGCCTCTGGGTACCTGGTGGCATGATCCACTACCACCAGTATAAATCTGTGCCCAGATGCTGTTTGAGGATCCATGGGACCCACAATGTCTATTCCAACTCTTTCAAAGGGTACCCCCACCACAGGTAGTGGTATCAGGGGGGCCTTTGTGGTGCCACCTGACTTACCACTGGCTTGGCAAGTGACACAGGAGCGACAAAACTCCTTGACATTTTCTGACATGTGAGGCCAGTGAAAGTGTGGAACAAGCCTGTCCCAAGTCTTATTCTGGCCTAAGTGTCCTGCAAGGGGAATATCATGGGCCAAGGTAAGAAGGAAGCCCCTAAACTTCAAAGGTATAACCAACCTCCTGGTGGTGCCAGGCTTGGGGTCTCTAGCCTCTGAATAAAGGAGCCCTTCATCCCAATACACCTTATGGGTACCTTGAGCATTCCCTGCAGCCTCAGCAGCAGCTTGCTGTCTGAGGGGTTCAAGTGAAGGGCAATCTAATTGGGCCTGCCCCAGGTCTGCCCTTGAGGGTCCCCCTGTCCCCAGAAACTCAACCTGTTCAGGTTCAAGCTCATCTGAGACAGTCTCCTCTTGGACTGCAGAATCAGTTTCCTGTGAAACTTGATCCTCAACCTGGGGCAAGTGGGAAGGCACAGCCTTAACCCTCTTGCTCCTCCTCTTGGGTTGTGGTTGGTCTATTGTTTCAAGATCCACCACTGGTTCAGGAAGGCACTTCTTAGCCTGAGACCTTGTCACTGCAAGGACATGAGCTGAAATCCCTAGCATTTCTGCATGAGTCCTGTACTCCACTTCTGACCAAACTGAGCTTTCAAGATCATTGCCTAACAGACAGTCTACTGGGAGGTCTGCACTCACAACAACTTTCTTTAGGCCATCTACCCCTCCCCAGGAGAAGTTCACAACAGCCACACTATGGGAAGTAGTGGAGTTGCTTGCATTGGTCACTAGGTAACTTTCACCTAGTACAATCTGTCCAGGGTCCACAAAGCCAGGTGTCACCATTGTGACACTGGCACAAGTGTCCCTGTAGGCCTGAGCCAGTTTCTCATTAATTAAGGGAGTCTGCCTATATTTGCCCAGATTACTGGGGCTTACTGCAGTGGGCAAAGATAAGTCCACATCATATAGGAGAACTGCCTGTGTGGGGATTCTGACTAGGCCAGATTCCACCTCAGTACCCAGGGTCAACCCTACTAAACCCTTTGGCTGTGTACCACCACTGCTGACTGTACTAGGGGGTGCAGTTGCTTTAGGAGCTGCAGTGGTGGGGACTGGATTTTTCTTAGTGCATTCACTGCCCCAGTGTGAAACTGATTTGCAGGTATTACACCAAGGTTTCTTTGGGCCATCATTCTTCTTTTTCTTGTTTCCATTTTGGGAACCCCCCTCCTTATTGCTAGTTTGGGGGCCTGAAGACTTCTGGTCCTTTTCTTTATCTTTCTGATTCCCACCCTTCTGGTCTGTTTTCTTCTGGTCACCTTGGTTCTGGTTTTTCTGCTTAATCCTTGTTCTGACCCATTTGTCTGCCTTCTTTCCCAATTCTTGGGGAGAGGTCAAATCAGAGTCAACAAGGTATTGATGCAACAGCTGGTTCTGACAGTTATTAAGGATCTGTTCTCTCATCATAAGATTGTACAATCCTGTATAGTCTGAAACTTTACTTCCCTGCAGCCAACCCTCCAGAGCCTTAGTGGCACAATCTACAAAATCAGTCCAGTCCTGAGTCTGTGCTTTTTGGGTGTCTCTGAACAACAACCTGTATTGCTCAGTGGTTAGGCCAAACCCTTCAATAAGAGCACTCTTCAGAACAGAGTAGTTTTTGGCATCCTCAGGTCTAACAGTGAGGAGCCTGTCCCTCCCTTTCTCAGAAAAGGAGTACCATAAAATTGCTGCCCACTGATCCTCAGGGACCTGCTGTACCATGCAGGCTCTCTCAAGAGCAGTCATCCATTTGTGGATATCATCCCCTTCCTTGTAGGGGGGCACAATTTTTGTCAGGTTTCTATTGTCATAGGCCCTGTCTTTTTCTTTAGGAATTTTGCTGCCACCAGTGGCATCTAAGCCACTTATTTTTTTCTCCCTTGCCAAGGTAAGTTTAGCTTGTTCCAAGGTAAGCTTAGCTTGAGCCAGGGCTACCTCTTCCCTCTCTATTTGGAGTTGGACAGCCCTCATCCTGGCCCTATGCTCTTTTCTCTGGGAGGAAGTCATTCCTCTTTGAGATTCTCTTGAGGCACTAGAAAGGTGAGAGTCCCCTGATAGAGATCTCTCCCTCCTATTACCTGGGAGAATTTGGTTATGAGATCTGGGGTGGTGCTGGCCCCCCCCATTCCCATGTAGGTCCAAGTTGGCCTGGTTAAGGCTGGCAACCTGTACCTGGTTTCCCCTCTGATCCTGATCTTCAGGCTCTTCTAAATCAGAGCCTTCCTCTTCCTCTTCCTCCTCTACTACATCATCTTCTGGAAGATCCTCATTCTCAGGGGAGTTTATCCCTTCACCTGATTCTAAGGGAGCCTGACTCACCTTATCTAGGTCATCCTTTTCTAGGAGAGCTATTAGGGAAGGAATGGTAGGGCCTCTGCCCTTTTTTAGCCCCCTGGCTGTGCACAAGGCACTCAGGTCTTTGTGGCTAAGGTTGTCATATCTGGATGTTGTCCCTATAGGATCAACTTCTACAGGAGCAGAACCTGAGGGTCTACCTGTATCAGACATGACTGCTAGTGAGGTGTAAGTGGTGCACTTACCTACACTAAGTGGTTTCCTACTGTACCTTGCTAGTGAGTTGTAGTCAGGGTGTGCTACTCCCTTTAATCTACAACTACTAAGTTCAGTAGAACTTAATATGCTAAGCTTTTGATTTATATGTACCTAGAGGTACTTGATGTGATCTTTCAATTTGATAAAGATTGCAATGGTAAAACAAACAGCAAGCTCAAATCCGCACCGCTGCACACCAATGTGAGAAGTTGGCCTGATATGTAGTGTTTCCAATTCTGGAACCACTGGGTATCAGTCCAAACAAACCCCAAAGATGTCAGGTTGTAAGTCAACCTTGTAGACAAGCTATCCTAGTGGTAGCATGGACTAAGCAGCCTTAAAGGCTTAACTTAAGAGGTCGTGTTAAGCGAGCTTGTTTTACCACATACAATCCTGTAATCAAATGAAAGGACACCACACAAGTATATATTGTAAAAATATATGTATTTATTTCTAAATTACTCCCCAGTACTCTTTATGAGGAAAGGGGCACAAGCGTTAAATCAAAAGCACTGTTAAACATATAAAGTTGGCACAATTATGGCTGAGGGCGGGGGGCCACTCAGACCATATACTAAAAAAATGGTATAAGTAACACTTATCGAGCAATGGTTAGGCCTAGGGCCTAGAGATTCGCTGGGAGCAGTCAGGACAAGCAATGCAGAAGTCGGGAGTAGCCCACAGGATACGGGTGCAGCACGGAAAGTGCGGCGCGCACCAATGTAAAGTCAATGGTGCGTAAAAGTTAGTTAAAGTGAATTAAATGATACTTCCGCTGAACCTAGAAACACAAAACTTCAGACACAGACCCTAGAGGTGTGTGCCAGTGTAAGGACACCGGCGTTGCAAAGTTACCTCACCCACAGGCCGTGGGTGCACAGGGTCGAAGTGGCGGCGGGTTCTGTCACGCAGGTTCTTGGTGCTTGGAGCTGTTGCAGCTGCAGGCGCTGTGAAGCAGAAGTGTCCGGTGCGATCCAAGGGTGGATCGAAGTAGAAAAGTACCTGAAAGCAGAGGGGACAGAGTCTGGGTCACTCAGCAGTGACCAGGGTGGAACCAGGACGGAACCAGGCAATGTCGGGCGCAATCAGGCGGTTGTCGATAGGCTTCTCTCCGCTGTCACGTGGGCTCTGGGGCATCTGCGATGTCCAGGAGCAGGTCACGATCTGTCCCACGTAGGCTCTCGCCGTCAGCACCGTCGGCTTGAAGATTGTAGCAAACAGCACTTGGCAAAAGCAATCCACGCGGAACCGGGAGATTGCTTATCACTCGAACCAGGAGGGTCAGAGTGGGTGCTCCTTTTCACAGGAGCTGGTGCAGATCTGGAGCAACCAGAAAAGCAAGTCGGTTTTCAAGTTTCGTCGGCACAGGGGCCACAAGCCAGCTGGCAAGTGACCGGGCCAACGCGTCGAGCACACACAGGCAGAAGGGCCCCACACAGCACTCGTCGAGTGTGGAGGGGTGAGCTTTGGTGCAAGTGGAGCTCGGGGCTGGGGCTTCTCAAACCCCGGTGTACAGCTTCGAGGGTCACTCGTGGGCTGCACGGTCAGCGTCTCGTGGCCTTTTCAAGATGGCGTGCCCCACGCTTCCGGTCGCCTCCACGGGTCTCAGCTCTGCAGGGACTGTGGATCGGGCAGGTAGAAGGCAGGCAAGCTTGATCTCGTCGATCTCTGTCGCTCGAGTTCCGGCGGGAACTGCAACAAAGCAAGGGTCGAGGGCTGGATGGTGCCTGTTTGCACAGGGTGGTCACTCCTTGACCACAAGGGAGATTCTTCAGTCTTCTCACGTCGTGTAGAAAGTCGAAGGGTCCAGATTTCGTTTCTTATGTTTCTTCAGGATGATCTGAAGTCCGTTGGGACTGCTCCCCCTCTTATTCGAATCTAGGGGGTTGGACATCCTGCTAGGTCCCCTCCTATGGGTGGGACCCAGGAAGGGGGTGGTTACACCCCTCTCCTTTGATCCTGGCCGCGCTGGGACAGGGGCTGGGAGGCCCCAGAACCGGTTTGGCCGGATCCTGCAAGGGGCAGCCTTGTGCTCCCCAGGCAGTGTCTGGTTTCTTTGAAACCTCCCTACTCCAATCCACTATCTCCTGTCTGGGGTGGTTTGACACCGCCCTGTGACAGGAAACTCTTTGTCCAGGCCTCCTCTGCCGGGTTTCGGTCAGCAGCAGGAGGCCAGACCCGTGTCTGTGGCAGGGGCATCCATTTTGTGGATCTGAGGCTCATTTTAAATCAACCGCGTTTCAGCAAAGTAACATGTCTTCTCCCTCTAGAAGGGTGGAATGCTACCCCCGTCGCCAGAACTGGCGAGGGGGTAGTATTCCAATTCGTATGACACCTTACACGACATGTTTTGATAAAGCCAAACCAAAGTTGCTATATAACCGCGAGGATTATAAGGCGCTTAAGAGTATATGGTATGGCATTATCCCGGATCAGCTTAGGGAGTGGTTCCCGACAGCTGCAGATAGGCTCAGCTCATGCCAGAGCTCCATCTCACATAAAACCACGCACTCTGCCTCCAGGATTGATGAGGCCTTCCATAGGAGTGGCTCACAGGTTATATATGTGTCCGGATATAGGTTTAGATATAGGTATACTATATCTAAGCAAGGGGTGATTACACCCACTTGCCCCAGCTGAGTGATCAGCCAGTTGTGTCAATTTAAGAACCAGCCAGGGGTGGCAAAAGCTATGCTTCAGCCCCTGGTAGGCCTTGGTGGCACCTATGCCCTGAGCACCTATAGTGCATGGTACAGGGGCTGACAAGGAGTCCATTTCCAATTGTGGTATGTACCTATAGCACATGTATTATAAATTTAGAGAGAGAACAGCAGGCTGGGGGTCTGATTAGCAGGCCCACAGCCTCAGTAAGTCGAAAACCAGTGAAGCAAAAAAAACAAAAATTGGGGTGACCATAGGATAGCAGACCCTACTCTCCTACAACCGCGCATCAGGTCACCCAGTGTCGAGATCCCAATTGTATCCCACCGACGGAACCCAGGCAACGCCGCGACCGATCGAAGGCACGTGCCTCGCCAGAGGGGTGTCTCACACGTCAGCATGCCCAACCATCCCATAGACTTCGAAACACTTCTCCAAATCTGGATCACAGTACGACAGGCCGGGGGGAGGGCGTCCAGGGCGGAGGCACTATATAAAAGATCCAACAGCGGATAGACCTCTAGGAAGAGCCGCTCTATCGCATAGGCCGGATCGTCCTGTGGACCATACCACCATTCATTGATGACCAACAGTTGGGACGCCCAGTAGTACGATCTCACGTCTGCAGCCGCAATGCCCGCACAGTAATGCCCGCACATTGGATGCATGTCGCCAGAGCCACCCGGACCGCCCGACATCCCACAGGAAGCTGTTCAGGGGAGCATTTACTTGACGAAACCAGGACGGAGGGATGGGATAAGGGTAATTTTGCAATTTGTATAATAAGCGTGCCAACAATACCATTTTAAAAATCGTGGACCTGCCGTGAAGAGACAGGGGGAGATGGGACCATACCGTTGTCTCCTCCCGGACTACAGGAAGCAGAGGGGCTATGTTAAGCGACCACGCTGAGAGGGGATCCCTGGTGATCTAGACACAGAGGTATTTAAACTTGCCCTTTGCCACGACTAGCTGTGAGGCCCAGGCCTGACACCCCTGCTCCCCACAGACCGGAAAAAGCGTTGATTTAGATGGATTGGCACGCAACCCTGTCGTCTTGCCAAACACCCGTAGAATCTCCAACACCCTCAGACCCGTGACCGCGGGGTCAGAAAAGAAGAATTGCGCGTCGTCCGCGTAGAGTGCGATTTTATCAGTGTATTCTGGGGACCAAACCACACCTCTATATGTCGCATCCAGGCGTACCCATACCGCCAGTGGCTCGATGGCCAAAGCAAAAAGAAGCGGGGACAGAGGGCATCCCTGCCTTGTCCCCCGTCGGATGCGAATGGGGGTCTGAACGATATCCGGCCACCCTCACTGAGGCCATTAGGTCTGTGTATAGGAGTTTAACATATGCTCGAAAGCGTTGACCTAGATTAATAGCCTCCAGTAATTTAAAAAGATAAGACCAGCCCAGGGAGTCGAAGGCCTTGCCGATATCGGCCAGTAGGACCGCTTCGGGATGTTCCAGGCAGTGGGCCTCAGCTACGACGTTATGCGCACGACGTATGTTATGCATGGTAGAACCACACCGCATGAAGCCTGACTGGTCCGGGTGGACAAGATCCAGTATACACGTGCGAAGGCGATCAGCCAACACCTTCCCCAACAGCTTTGGCTCAAAGTTCAACAAGGATATGGGGCGATACGAGCATCTTGGACCGGTTTTGGGTTAATACCCCATATAAGCCAGGCTGGGGATGGGGAGAGCATTCTCAAAATCTAACTGTCCAGAGACACTGGACACCCAGACAGGCACATCTCCTCATCAGTCACCTAGAGCTTCTAGCTGGTCGCCTAGCACTGAAAGCCTTCTTTCATCACCTGATTGGCAAGGTTGTCCTAATCAGAATCGACAACAAGCCATGTATTATCTTTAAAAGAAAGGGGGTGCCAGGGCCCCTCAGCTTTCTCATTTAGCCCAGGCCATTTGGACCTTAACCCTCCGGTACAACAGTCACCTGTTAGTTGGAGTACCTCCCAGGAGAGGACAACGACTTTGCAGCTCTCCTCAGCAGAAGGCGTCAACAAGTCCACTAGTGTGAACTCCACCCGCAAGTCCTCCACCAATACTTCCAACCAAATGCACCAACTTTGGATCCAGGTTTCAACACAAAATCCAGGGGCAACGCACTGTGGATGAGTTGGTCTGGGATTTTTGTCTACGCATTTCTACTTCTCCCTTTGTTTCCGTCTGTGGTTCACATACTTCAGCAGATGTCTCTCACCCTCATCCTACTGTCTCCAAAATGGGTGCGGCAACCATTGTCACCACTTTCCTAGAACTCTCAGTAGTTCCCTACGAAATACTGGCAAACAGGCAGGACTTTTTCTCTCGCAGAATCACAGTGAAATTAGACACCCAGGTCCTCCAACCTTGCAATTTGGCTCCTTAAGTCTTAGAATGTGTCTATCTGTATCTCCCACAGCTATGTATGGATATTCTTAAAGAGGCACGCAAGCCTACTACTCATGCATGTTATGCTGCAAAATGGAAAAGGTTTGTTCACTTCGGTCATTCCAAGCACATTGGTCCTTTAGCAGCCACAGCTCAAGACATTGTCTGCTGCTTATTTCATTTGCATAACTGTAGTATAGCTTTTATGTCTAAAAGGTTAAACCTAGCTGCAGTAACTGCTTATCTACAAAAGAGGTAACACACTTCCCTGTTCAGGATTCCAGTCATCAAAGCATTTCTGGATAGTCTTAAGAGTCATTCCACCTAGACTGCCATCCACTCCTACATGGAACTTAAATATTGTATTAACAAGATTAATGGGTCCTCCATTTCAGCTCCTCCACTCCTGCTCCCTCCAGTTCGTATTCTGGAAGGTAACATTCCTAATTGCTATGACTTCACTCAGATGTGTCAGTGAAGATCAAGCATTACATTTAGAAGAACCTTTCTTTCAATTGTATAGAGATAGGGTGGTACTTCTTACCAATCCCAAATTTGCTCCAAAGGTGGCTTCTCAGTTCCACCTTAATCAATCTATTGAATTGGTGGTCTGTTTCCCCCCCCAATCTGAGTCTGTTGCAGAAAGTTCTCCACATACCTTAGAAGTAAAACAAGCTCTTGTGTACTATATTGACAGAACTAGATAAGTTAGAAAATACAACTACTATATGTTGCTTTTTCAAAACCACACAGAGAAAGGGCCATTTTTAAGTCAGGCATTTCACTTTGGGTTGTCAAATGCATACAAATGTGATATGCTAAACCTAAAATAACTTCACCTATTCCTCCTAGAGCTCACTCCACTCGTAAAAAAGGAGCTTCCGTGGCCTTTCTAGGAAATATACCTATGGCTGATATATGCAAAACATGGTCTACACCGCATACATTTACAAAACATTACTGTTTAGATGTGCAAGCCCGTTAGCAAGCTAATGTGGCCCAGGCAGTTCTACGTACACTATTTCAAACAGCTGTACTCCCCAAAGAGCCCCAGCTTATGAAGGAGGGCTGCTTTACAGTCTATGCTAAGCATCTGTATCTACAGCCACATATGCCTCGAATGGAAAATTTTATTCACCCAGTAAGCATTTGTTCATGGCATACAGTGCTGTAGATTCACATGCGCCCACCCTCCTCCCAGGACACCTGTGTTTGTTAGAGTTCCTTTCATGGGTTATCAGAAACGTCTTTAGCATTGACATCTCACTATACTACGCTCTGCCTCACATTCCATCCTCACCCGCCTTGCGGGAAAATAATCTACCAATGTAGTGAATGACCAATCGCATTACCAGCAAGAGGAGAAGTCACACCACCACGAGACTCAAAAGAATTTCTACAAAGAAAAACAACTTGCACACATCCGAGCCCAACACTAGATGGCAGGATTATGCTGACCATGTGAATCTACAGCACTACATGCCACAAACAGATACTTACTGGGTAAGCAGCATTTTCTTTCCACTACAACATTTCGGCTCCCGCCTCCCTCAGGTAGAATATGATTGTACAAGCGGTGCAGCCACTGAGCAAATAATATTGTACTTCGTTAGGGAGGCGGAAGCCAAAGCATTGTAGTGGAAAACTATTTTTGCTCTTTGAGTCCATCTGTTTGTCACTTCTTTCTTGTATATTTCATTTCTTTTGACCATAAAGAATACAAGGAGTCACAGATGTTTGCCCTGGCTGAATCTTGTGTTCTTGTTATCATTTATTTATTTAAAAAGTTTTGTATCGCGCGAACAAGACCCCGAAGGGTATCAGAGCGCTTCACAGTAAAGGAGGGAGGAAACAAAGTAAAGGGACATTGAAGAAAGGGTAAGAGAGGGTAACATAATGAGCTACTTAGATTTTACAAGGATGCCAGCAAACATTACTTGATAAGGTAATGCAGAGAATCATAGACATTACAATTGATTAGTAAAAAAACAACAGTAAAAAAAAATAATAATAAAGGACTTTTCGCTAACAGACAAGCCACGATCAATTAAGGCAGGAACTTGTTCATCAGTATTGTTTTTACTTCATGTTTGAAAGCAGCTGTGTAGGGGATCTGTGAATTTCCGGTGGGAGAGAGTTCCAGATCTTAGGTGCTGGCCCGGGGAAGGCTCCGAGCCTCATTTTTTATTTGCGAAAGGTCTGAGGTTTCAGTAGTAGAGAATTTTCACTTCTTGAGGGTCTGCCCCCTCCTGATAATTCCAGTGTTTGAGCCAAGTAGCCAGGGGCTTTGAAGTGGAGGTCTTTGTGCATTAGACAAGCAATCTTTAGTTTTCTTGCTTCGTAGGGTAACCACTTGAGAGATCTTAAGGCAGGAGATATGTGCTCATTCCTTTTTGTATCGGTGACCAGTCTGGCAGTGGCATTCAACGAGGCCCTGAGCGGGCAAAGGTATATTTGGGGAGGCCACTGAGCGTCGAGCTCCCATAGTCTAGCCTCAGTAGGACAAGTTCTTGTAACACCTGCTTCAAGTCCTCTTGAGTGAGGAATGTTTTTAGATTTCTAAGAATCCTCATTTGGTGGTTCGCACCCTTGCACATCTTACTAATATTTTTCTTCATGTTCAAGTGCGAGTCTAGGGTGATTTCAAGAGGTTTAGCGGAGTCAATGATAAGCGGGGAGCAGTTGAAGGTCGAGAGGTGTTTCATCTAGAGGGCAATCTTGGGGGTGTGCTTAGGAGGGGAAATGAGGAGGAATTCTGTTTTGGCGGTGTTCAGCAGGAGGTGGTTTTCAGTTAACCAGTTTTGGGTAATAGTCAAGCAGGAGTTGAGTGAGATGAAGTCTTCAGAGGAATTGATTTTCAGATAAAGTTGCGTGTCATGCGCATACATATGGAAAAGAATGTTCATGGATGATAGAGCATTCGCTAGTGATTCCAGAAAAATATTAAAAAGTATAGGAGAAAGGGCAGATCCTTGCGGGACCCCCATGGAGACAGCAGGAGGATGGGATAGGGTATGGTTCACCTTAACTTTTTGGGATCTATTGTGAAGGAAGGAAGAGAACCATTTCAGTACCAAGCCGGAAAGGCCCATCCTTTGTTCCAGAATAGCTAAGAGGTTGTCATGATTAACCGTTTTGAATGCAGAGGAAAGATCAGGGAGGATTAAGAGGCAGGAATCATTATGGTCTAGCATGTTTAAGATGTCATCAATGATGTGAATGAGCACCAATTCAGTACTGTGACCATTCCTAAAGCCAGATTGGTGTTGATCCAGAAATTGAAGGTCTCGATGTGCGAGCAGAGTTGCGATTAGTCGCATTTTTCTAGTAGCTTAGCCAGAGTAGGGATGTTGGAGATAGGACAGTAGTTGTTGATATCATATCTGTCCGCATCAGGTTTTTTTTAGAATGAGTGAAACCTGATCTGCTTTTAGACATTTGGGGATATTGCCTTGAGATAAAGAGGCATAGACAATTTTAGTCCAGAGGGGGATGAGGGACTCCTTGATTTCTTTGAAGACAGGAGGCGGGAGTGGGTCACTGAAGTAATTAGACGGGTTAATATTAAGAAGGGTTTTGTAGATGTTGTTTTCACTGAGGGGCAAGAAGGAGCCCCACATGGCCATGTTCTTGGTGGTAATACTGAGAGGCTTTAGACACGCAGAGAGGACAGGATGAGCCGTACTCTCGAGTGGTGTAAGAAGGGCCCTCTTGCCTACAAGGTCAAGACTGATTGATTTAGTTTTCTCCATAAAGAACGTAGCCTGATCAGTGCAGGAAGGTGAATTGACTGCTGAGTCGAGGTGATTGGGAGCTATCTCTGATTGCTGTTTGACAATTTCAAAATGTTTTTTAGGGCGATTTGAGGCTTGTCTAAGTTGAGCACTGAAATAATCTACCTTAGTCATCTTCATTTTTTAGGTCTCGCCTGTCGATGCGCATGCGCATCGAGCAAGGCGAGAGTATTGGGACTTATCCGCTCTTTATCCACACTGCAAGGAATCGTGGCGATTCCTTGCAGTGCCCGTGACTTTTAAGCTCAATGCGCATGCGCATTGAGCTTAAAAGCGCGTGCACGTCCGTCTTTGTTTACCCGCTCCGCCCCCTCCCCTTCCCGCCGTCTCGCATTTCCCCTGTCGCACTTCTCCTCCCCCCTCCCCTCTCTTCCCTCCGTCTTGTTTATTGTACCCGCTCCGCCCCCTCCCCTTCCCGCCGTGTCGCATTTCTCCTCCCCCCTCCCCTCTCTTCCCTCCGTCTTGTTTTCATCTTTGTTGTCTTCCTTTGTGACTGTTTTTCTATCTATATCTTCCTCGGTCTTTCTTCGTTTTCTGTCTTTCTCTGTTTAGCTCTGGGTCACCATCGAGTGTGCGGGCCCACCACCACAGGCACAATTTAAACACACCTTAGCTGTTAAGAAAATGTTACTTCCAATTCCGCTTAAAGGCAAATGTATCAGTGGAATAAAAAAAGATTCCCGATTTGTTGTACATTAAAGCACAGCTGCTGTGAACTGCCATGGTTTTCTGTATAATGGAAAATATTGCCGGTAACTTGAAGTTTGGATCAAATCTTTAACAAAATTATGTTACATGTCTGTATGCAGCGTGAAAAAAAATAAGTATTTTGAAATGGAAAAAAATGAAAATAAGTGGGCAATTTCCTCAGCTGCTGTATAAATCTAAAGATTTCCAGTTTATTTTTCATGGAATTTTGCACAAGCTCTATTTTTCAGTACTTAAAATTACAGCTCTTACCGTCAAACCATTAAGTCGAACCGTTTTTTAAAACATTTTTTATGCTGTTACGGTAGATAGAACACTGCCTAAAGTAGCTGACATCTTTCCGAATGTCCCTGCCTACCATATAGTTTCTAGTTTGCTACAGAGGCGTGGCAGGATCGGCATCTATAGCATGCCTACGAACCCTTACCCTCCCCCTTTTGTTTCAAGTTTGTCTTGCCACTTGCCCCATTCTGCGTGTATTTTGCTTCATTTCCCCATTCTTGGTTGTGTTAATCCTTATCGCTCGCGCATTTATATCTTAAATGACCTGACGATTTTCAAAATCTCCTTTAGCAACACTACCCCCCCTCCCCCCCACCACCACCATATCTCCTCCCTGACTCCCTAATATGCACCTCAAAATTTGACCTAGAGTGTTAGAGAGCTGTTATTATGTGAACCTGCGTGAGATCGAATGAGTGGGTGCCATCCCTTGCATACCACTGTGTATCACCTCGGGTGGTCTACTAGGCGCCCTGGTCCTGCTTCAGACGTCTGTCGAGTTAGCTCGAGCGGTTTGCATTATAACAAACGCTCATGTGCCGTCCGCTTCGTAATCTTTACCTGCAGAAGAGACTTGAATCATCGAAGATAGATTGAGTTAGCCTGGCAGAATTTCCATGCCTGCTTTAAGTGCGTCACAGCATTCTGCTCTCGCCTGGTCATGCTGTTTTCCCTGGAATGACTGTTTTGCTAAGCAGATCCCTCTGTCATTGTTCCAGCATGCTGCTTCACGGGCTACATTACGGAATGCAGCACTGTCTTAATTATTTGCATTTGGCACGCGACCTTCTAAATCTGCATCCTGTCAGGCAGTTCCATTTTCGGTGCGCCTTGCACCTTTTCCTGGAGTCTCCTGCGTGCATTGAAATGTACTTTATCCGTATTCTCTGAAGTTATCCAAGTTCTGGCAAGCACCATGCAGGAGTCCTGCAACACCGCCGCTGCTGCCGTGAGCAATTCACGTATTTCCGGCTATTTGCGCGTCCACAACACTGTACGCAGAACAAGAACATCTGGGGGCGCCGCCATGCTTTCAATAATCTCCAAATTCTCCACGGACCACCCTCCGGCGTTTTTCACAAAGCTGCTCCTATTTCACACTCCCCAGTCTCACGTGGTACACCCCTCCTACCAGCCTTAGTGGTACTCAACCCATACCAACCCCAGAGATCTTCTTGCCATTCCAGCTTCGCGCGGGTTCTCTGTCCTGCCACTGTCCCAGTGCGTTTCTACCCTGGGAATGCCCCACCGTGCGCCGGTCACAATATCTCACACAGTTCGCACCTTGCTGTCTCGCTGTGGTGCTCTCTCTGCCCTGCAAATCTCTGGCCGTTTTCCCGCTCTATCAACTCCCAGTGGTATTTATGCTATAGCCCCCTCCTGTGGTATTTCTGCCCCCCATAGCTTTGCGGTCCCTCACTCACCCTCAACCCCTCACCCTCACCCTCACTCACCCTCACCCTCACTCACCCTCACCCTCACTCACCCTCAACCCCTCACTCACCCTCAACCCCTCACTCACCCTCACCCTCACTCACCCTCACCCTCACTCACCCTCACTCACCCTCACTCACCCTCAACCCATCACCCTCACTCACCCTCACTCACCCTCACTCACCCTCACTCACCCTCACTCACCCTCAACCCCTCACCCTCACTCACCCTCAACCCCTCACCCTCACCCTCACTCACCCTCAACCCCTCACTCACCCTCACTCTCACTCACCCTCAACCCCTCACCCTCACTCACCCTCACCCTCACTCACCCTCAACCCCTCACTCACCCTCACTCACCCTCAACCCCTCACTCACCCTCACTCACCCTCACTCACCCTCACTCACCCTCAACCACTCACCCTCACTCACACTCACCCTCACTCACCCTCACCCTCACTCACCCTCACTCACCCTCACCCTCACTCACCCTCACTCACCCTCACCCTCACTCACCCTCAACCCCTCACCCTCACTCACCCTCAACCCCTCACCCTCACCCTCACTCACCCTCACCCTCACTCACCCTCACCCTCACTCACCCTCACTCACCCTCACCCTCACCCTCACTCACCCTCAACCCCTCACCCTCACTCACCCTCAACCCCTCACCCTCACCCTCACCCTCACTCACCCTCAACCCCTCACTCACCCTCACTCTCACTCACCCTCAACCCCTCACCCTCACTCACCCTCACCCTCACTCACCCTCAACCCCTCACTCACCCTCACTCACCCTCAACCCCTCACTCACCCTCACTCACCCTCAACCCCTCACCCTCAACATCAACCCCTCACCCTCACTCACCCTCACCCTCACTCACCCTCACTCACACTCACCCTCACTCACCCTCACTCACCCTCACTCACCCTCACCCTCACTCACCCTCACCCTCACTCACCCTCAACCCCTCACCCTCACTCACCCTCAACCCCTCACCCTCACCCTCACCCTCACTCACCCTCAACCCCTCACTCACCCTCACTCTCACTCACCCTCAACCCCTCACCCTCACTCACCCTCACCCTCACTCACCCTCAACCCCTCACTCACCCTCACTCACCCTCAACCCCTCACTCACCCTCACTCACCCTCAACCCCTCACCCTCAACATCAACCCCTCACCCTCACTCACCCTCACCCTCACTCACCCTCACTCACCCTCACCCTTACTCACCCTCACTCACCCTCACCCTCACTCACCCTCACCCTCACTCTCACTCACCCTCACCCTCACTCACCCTCACCCTCACTCACCCTCACTCACCCTCACCCTCACTCACCCTCACTCTCACTCACCCTCACTCACCCTCACCCTCACTCACCCTCACTCACCCTCACCCTCACCCTCACTCTCACTCATCCTCACTCTCACTCTCACTCACCCTCAACCCCTCACCCTCACCCTCACTCACCCTCACCCACCCTCACTCACCCTCAACCCCTCACCCTCACACAGTGGAATAGGTCTCGGAGCATTTGAGTTAGAGCTTTTAGAAATGTTTATGGTTTTTTTTTTTTTATTCTTTAGCATTGGCTACAGGAAACAAAAATGCTAAAGATTTACAAAAAAAACCATAAACAATTCTAAAAGCACTAACTCTAATGCTGCGAGACCTATTGCATTTCCAATGCTTGTTTTATTGTAGGAGCTCCTAACCGATCTAAGGACTTTTAGATGATACGCTGAAGGTTTTGATCTACTAGGAGGGCTAATTTGGGGGTAGAGGGAGGGTTTAGCCAGGTTTCCGTGAGGGTTATGATATCTAACTTTGTTCTGGATGAGGTCAAATATATCTGAGGCATGTTTTCTTGCTGATGTACAATTAAGTAGTGCGCATTTCAACCGAAAGGAGTGTGTGATGTAGGGTTCTGGGTGATGTTCACTTGCTTGAGGTTGTCGCTACTTATGACTGTCGTTGTTAGAGGGTTCCCTGTTTGAGTTTGACTAGAATGGATTCTTCATCTTCTAGTATATAGTTATGCTAATTATGGCCAAGTAAAACTGCTTATTGAAACTGTATTTTTTGTTTTCCTAACAACTTTAATGTCATTCAATGAATCTGCACAAAACTTTTCCAAATCAAAAGTACATACCTTTTGTGTTCCTCTGGGCACTTTAATGCAAGAGCCTTAAATGGGGCTCCAAAAGGTGACTTTTCAAATTTTATCTATCAAACTTGGCAACTAAATAGAACTCTGCCCATGGAAGTGCCTTTGTTTGCATTTGTGCAAATCATTTCAGTAGTTTTTCAAGAAAAGTAGCTTTTAAAGCAGGTTTCATTCCAGGCATGAAGAGGTTACATTTAAGATATATCTGGACTTTTAATTCGGAGATCGCTGAAGCCCAGAACTATAGAACTTTTAATCCTGTCATCCATTGTAGATTTGTGAATCTGACATGCTCGGATTGGCTGGCATCATAGAAACTTTTCTGTTTTGGCTGCCTTTACCCAACAAGGTTGGCTGAACCTACCCTGACCCCAGAACGCCTGTGAGCCATGGGGCTCAAAGGCACCCCCTAATATTACAAATATTAAAAAAAAAAGATTTTTATTCTACTACATCAATATTTACTGCAACTAGTATAAACTACATTTGCGGTGCACCACAGTCCTCAACTATTGGCACTAATCGCTGTAGTAGATGTAAAATGTTTACCTCAGTTCGGTGTCAACGCAGTTTTTAATGTTGTGGGAAGCCTCGGCTTCTTTGGTTTATTTGACGCTCAATGGCTGAGACCTGTCTATTTCTTTGGATGGATCTTTCTTTGGAGGTAGGGAAACGCAAGACACGTAAAATGTCGGACCCCGTTGGTATGTGTCAAAACCCGACTGTGGGGAAAATTAGTATTTGCAATGCATTAGGTCTCGTATTTATGCGAGTTTAAGCTATTGGCATTGTAAATGACAATTGCTATTATTTTTGTTTTGTTTTTCAAAACCTAAATAAATGGCATTGACATTTACAAAGCCAATAGCTTAAACTCGAGTAAATGCGAGACCTATTGCATTACAAATGGTTGTGTAAGTTTAAAACTGAGCGCAGCTCCGCTTCAAGGACACCACGCTTGTTTTTTTTTTTCACCGTTTCTTTGTTTTAAACTTTAACACTGAGCGCTGTGTCCTTGAAGCGGGCGCTGTGCTCAGTGTTAGTTTAAAAAAAATAAACTGAGTGCTCAACATGAAAGTTAAATGAAATTAAAATTTTAAATGATCGCAGTGTCTCTAAAGCAGGCGCCGCGCTTATTATACAATTACCAAAAAAAAGTAGTCCCCATCAGTGCCTATAACAAAATAGTGCCAGCCCATAACGACTAGACTAAAAGGTCCAGTCGTTATGGGAGTAACAAATGGAGACAAGGCGGTACCAAGGCGGGACTAACAAGCCCATTTACGAACAAGAAGCCACCATTTAAGAAGGACAATGACACAAAGCCAATGACAAATATGGGTGGAGATTGGGCGGGGCTGCTAGTGCATACCTTAATACAGCATGCCTCGCAGAGCGAGAAGCGATGCGCGCTGCCGCTACCCTCGACCTAAAAAAACGATCTAACATGGATTCTATGCCCATGCGCATTTTACACAAGGGGAAACATCCTAGTACATCCGTGAATCAAAAATCTTCATTGAAGATAAAGAAGCTGCAATTGTCCAAGCCGGACACTAGAGGGCAGAAACATTCAGGGCATGTGAATTTACAGCACTACCCGCGACAAACAGATGCTTACAGGCTTAGTAACGTTTTCTATAGTAACCTTGATGAAAGTACATGTTAAATTAAATCCCAGGGTAAAAACGTAATTATTAAACAGTAGTAAATCTATATGTAGTCCTAAAATAAAGGTAATCACTGAGGGTACATCAGGAAATGTAGCAACTTTTATGTGTTCGTCACAAGTACGTAATTACACGTAGGCAAAAAGCCTACTCCCACAAATGAAATGCACCTGCAGCACAATTTCTTTTGCTGTTAAAAATATATCTAGTGTGGCAATATGGTGTTAATACTAGCTTTTAGAAAGATCACATTTTGGCTCACTCAAATGCCAAGTGTGTCAAACAGCACTGAAGAGCCTGTTTAGGTAAACTGTTGTTGCATCAAACCTACTCCTATGTGAGAAATTATGCAATTCTGTTCACTTAGTTTGCGAATCTATGACAAGTTTTGTGCTTGTAAAATAGAAAAATGACTTGCTTGTAGTACTGGTTTTCCTTCATGAAAACCGTTGCATATTAACACTACTCCCTGAGAAAAAAAAGCAGTTCTGCAATGAAGGATGAAGTGCTTTCTCCTGGCTCCACAAGACTGGTGCCTAGTAAGGTCAGAAAATGTCTTGTTCTACACATGCTTTCAAGTCAGTTTCTTTTCAAATCTATTTGTCCTACTCAGTATCCTTTTTCAAGATGGCATAACCATCCAAACCATGGACAAGTTTAGCAGCTGTCAACTGCAAAACTAGTATAACAAGTAAGTGAATTTTCTTATGTCTATCGATTGCTTTGGGAACTTAAAGGCAGCATGGCACGACATTGAACTGCCTAGTTTCAAAGGGAATTTTGTATAACGCATTTGAGCCTTGCTGTAACAACTGCTAGCACCAGAGCATCTACACAACAGTTCAGGAACTATAACACTAATTTGAGGAGAGATTTACTAGCAGGATGCTTTTTGAACCAAAAGGTTCTCCAACCGGATCACCTCAAGAGGCTTCGCCCTCAATGGCATCTCGACCCTGTTAGCGCCATAGGGGGCTGCCTCCGGCTTCAATTTCAATTCCAGCTCCATTGTTCATGCCGGTTCCGTGTACTTGAACACCAGTGCTGAGTTCATCGACCCTGGAAGATGAGGTCCCAATTGTTCTCTATGACACCGACTCAGCAACCGGTCGACTGGCCATTCTTGGCATGACATAGAGGCCCCCCTTCCTCCACTAGATCTGCTTTAACATAGACGAACGCACACCCTGCATTCCCTGTTCAACTCCGATTCAAACAATGACTACAATATGGGTGATGATATTGGACAACCAGATCATGTGGAGAATCGTTATGAAGACCTGCAGGAGGCGTTAGTCTTGATACCTCTCCTGCGTTTGGGCTTCTCTCGCCACCACCTGGTGCTGCTACTGAGGATAGTGCTTCTAGCGCTATGGTACTACGTAGGTCAGCCGAAGTCCTTGACCTGTTGCTCCCCTCCTTGGTGATTAAGACTAATTCTAGTTCTTTCAAGGTCCTTCAGCCACAGAAAACATCCATTGATTCCCTCTTACCTTTTAATGAGGCTCTTAGGGATACTTTGTTGGGAGCATGGGCCAAACTCTGCTCTGTCCCCCCAGTCAACCGCCAGGTTGCACAATGCAGCGCCCGGAGGACCCAGCATTTTTATCCCTGCCCCTCTCTGCTGAAAGTTTGGTGGTGCAGGTATCTGCAAGTAGGACTAACCCCAACACTGTTCCTTCTACTCCCCCTGTTCGGGATTCAAAATGGGTGAAGAAATTCGGAAACAAGTTCCCACTGGCTTGTTGCTTTGATCAGTGGTTGCCAGCTGTCTGCAGGGGTGCTTTTCCCACACCCTTTGGGATTTGATGACTCCAGTCCTGCAAGGGCTCCCTGAAGATCTTCGACCTGTCCTTACCCAGGCCATACAGGATGGTCATGATGCTGCCAAGTTAACAATTCTTTGTGGCTTGAACACCACTGATTCCATTGGGCAGGCCATTGGCATCAGTGTCGCTATTGACGATTGGCCGCATTCCACTATTTTTTCAGCCGATGTTCAGTCATCCCTCAGGGACAAGCTTTTCAACAGGACTCACTTGTTTGGTATCAAGTCAAACTCCTCCCTCGAGCAGTTCAAGGAGTGCAGGACCATGGCACTCTCCCTGGGCTTGTCTGCCCCTCCTCTCCAACTCATCAGCCCTTCTTCTCCTTTTGCGGCTTCGGCAGAGGAGCCACATATTGCCAGTCAATTCAACCTCCACAAAACATCCAGCTGTTTCGAGGTTGAGGCTGTGGTGACCACCTCTCCCACGGTCAAGGTCAACGGTGTCCCAGTACACCATCCACCCTGCAGCCCCACCTGCCAAACCCATTTAGCATGCCCTTACTGCAGCACAGCCTCGCGGTGGGAGACGGGAACCGATAATTCTTGCCGGATTGGCAGGCAATAACATCGGACACTGCGTTCCTTCAAATAGTTTGGAAGGGCTATGTTCTTCTCTTCCTTTTCACACTGCTGCATCTTCCACTGTCCCCCCCAGTGCCTGACAGAGGACCATCTCTCTGTTTTGCAGCTGGACGTGCAAGCTCTTGTGGCCAGAGCAGCTATCAAGAGGGTGGACCGTGCCAAAAGTAGGACATGGCTGTTATTACTGCTACTTTCTGTAGTCCAAAAAGGATAGAGGTCTTTGTCAGTTTTAGACCTGTTACCTTTCAATGCCTTCCTCTGGAAGGAGAAATTTAAAATGTGCCCTCTGTCCAAGGTCATGTTTGCCCTCTGTCCAAGGTCAATGTTTGCCCTCTGTCCTAGGTCATGTTTGCCTTCTGTCCTAGGTCATGTTTGCCTTCGACCCTGGATGGTGCTGTTGAACCTGCTGGGCATCAATTTCACTATACTCTTCCTGCAAGCCCATAGGACCTACCTGCAGTTTGTGGTGGGACAAGAACATATTCAATTGGCTGTGCTTCCCTTTGGTCTCACTAGTGTCCCTCGGGTGTTCACGAAAGTGATTGTGGTGGTGGTGGCATCACACCTGCTGAGGTCAGGGGTGCGAGTCTTCCCCATCCTTGGCGACTGGCTGTTGCAGTAAAGACGGGCTGGCCCCGGGCAGTTGTCAACCATTTCCAGTTCACTGTCAATGTGCTGAAGTCTCATGTGACTCCTTCTCAGATGCTTCCTTTCAACAGAACCATCATGAACATGGTTCTGTTTTGTCTCTTTCCCCCAGGACATTCCGGCAATGATCTTGCTTATTCAGCCTCAGTGCTGGATTTCAGTGAGATAGACTCTGGGGCTGCCGGGAATGATGGTCTACTGCACCTTGTTTGTCAAGCACACCATGTGGTATGTGTGGGCTCCTGCACCCTGTTGGTCAAGCAAACCAAGTGGTATGTGTGGGCTCTGTAGTGGTATCTGAAGTCCCAATAGGCCACACATCAAGGGGACCTCGCAGACTATGTTCAGATTTCGTAGGAGATGGCAAAAGATCTGCAGTGGCAGTTACTGGACCATGATTGGGTCAGCGGCAGATCCCTCTCCATTCCCCACCCAGAGCTGGCAGTGGTGGCTGATGCATCACTTCTGGGATTGGTTGGACATCTGGGAAAGGTAGAGATCAGATGTCTCTGGTCTTCTGCGGAGTCCCAGCTCTATATCAACCTACTAGAGCTGAGGGCCATCCACTTGCAGTCGAAAGCTTTTCTTCTACCCATCAAGGGGAGGCTGGTACAGGTGCTCACAGACAACACCACCGCCATATGTTATTGCTACACGCAGGTTGGGGTGTGGTTAGGGACCTTGTACCAGGAGGCCCTGCACCTATGGAAATGGCTGGATCCCCAAGGAATTTTCCTGATGGTGAACTACCTGGCAGGATCATTGAATGCCAGGGTGGAGAACTCAGCCATTGGCACCTAGTGGATAACGAGTGTCAGTTACATATGGAAGTAAAGCGAAGGTCTCTTACACCAACTGAGAGAACCGTGGCTCAGTCTGTTCGCCGTCGCTGAAAATGCACAATATCAGCACTTCTGCGTTGGAGTTTCCAAAGGGGCCTTTTGCTCGAAGACCTGTTCCGCTTCAAGTGGAACTCAGGACTCTTGTATGCCTTTCTGCCATTATCACTCCTGGCCAGAGTTCTCAAGCAACCCAGAACCGACTGAGTTCAAGTTATACTAGTGGGTCCAGAATGGGCATGGAGTATGGTATCCTGAACTCCTGGAGTTGAACATCTGTACTACACTCAGGCGGCACCTTCCCATGTGGTAAGACCTGCTGTCACAGCATTAGTGCAGCTTTCTGCACGTGGGCATTTGCAACTTCCACTATCATGCTTGGAGATTGAGCAGTGACAGCTGAACACCTTCGACCTGCCTACACAGGTGTGTGGGGGGGGGGGGGGGGCGGGGTGGTATCATCTTGGCAGCCAGGTGTCCCTTGACAAAAACTGTATTCGCCTGTCTTTGGGTCAAATTTGTGGTATAGTGTGGTGCTTGGCAGATAGACCGCTGCCAGGCAGTGTTATCTGACGTTTTATTGGTTCTACCTAGCCCAACAAGCCTTTGCCTTGGACACAGATAAAAGGGTACCTTTCGGCACATTCAGCCTATTTGATTTGATTTAAGCATTTATAAAGTGCATGAATGCCCAGGGGCGATAAGGTGCTACTACCAGAAAATCCAGTAAGGTTGCTGATGAAACTGTGGATGAAAAATGTTAGTTGGCGAAGAGCCAGGTTTTTAGCTATTTTCTTACGGATAACAGCGTCAGGCTGTTCTTTATGCCGGCCGGGAGAGAGTTCCATGTTTTGACATTCCCTAACAAGAAGCATCTTCCACCCCAAAAAGCTTTCTTAAACCTTGGGGTT
Source organism: Lissotriton vulgaris (assembly GCF_964263255.1). Taxonomy (NCBI): domain Eukaryota; kingdom Metazoa; phylum Chordata; class Amphibia; order Caudata; family Salamandridae; genus Lissotriton; species Lissotriton vulgaris. The sequence continues at coordinate 1,244,735,914 of NC_141685.1, forward strand.
GGTAGGAGTTTGCTATATGCAGATCTTAAGTTTCTGGAAGGCCCATACCAGATCAGATCAGATGATTCTTCAGATAATGAGGACCGGCACCGTGCAATGTCTTAAATGCTAAGCATTGGGATTTAAATGTGATCCTCTTGTCCACTGGGAGCCAGTGCAAGGTTCTCAAACAGTGGGAAACTGGCTGAGACCTCAGGATATCCAGCAGTAGTCTGGTGGCCACATTTTGGAGACACTGTAGCTTTTGTAGATACTGTGTTTGGATAACCATGTACAAAGCATTACCATAGTCAAATCTGGAGAGGGCTAAAGCTGTCACAAGTGTTTTTAGGGTGTCGGGCTGAATGAAAGGACAAACTTTCCTGATTCATCTTTTAAAATTAAAAAGAAGTTAACATTTTTGAAGATCAGATTGTTATTGAATATGAACCCTCAATTTTTTACCTTCTGCACTGGAACTGAAAGGTCTCCTTAACTGAAAGGCTGCCATCTGGGTCGCCAAAAGAAGGTATCTGTAGCCAACAGGGGAACCTCCGTCTTCCCCCTTTCAGTTTTAGGCAGGTGTAACTCGTCCAACTGGTGTCATGCAGCAATTAAAACGATCTGCTGTCTCTTCAATGTTACTGGAAGCTGAAACTACTAGCTGGGTGTCATCCGCATATGAGACCACTGAGAAACCGTACTACCTGATGATATTAGCCAGAGGGGAAACAGCGAGACTGAACAGGGTAGGGTTTAGGAACAAACCCTGTGGCTCCCCCCAGGGCAGTGTGAATTGTTTGGGCGAGAAAGCTCCGGACTCTACCAACTGTACCCTGTCAGAGAGAAAAGATGTCAGCAACTTAAGGGCGTGCCTCTGATTCCTAATTCTGATAGCCTATTGGCTAGTATTTCATGGTTCACTGTGTCACTTTGGCGATTGTTGGATCAATCCTCATTTTTTAAACCTCAAATTGTTTTAAAAAGGTTTACATTTGTTTCTTCCCTCTGCATGCCTGAGTGGGACCTTTACTTGGTCCTCACATTTGTGATGTTCGCTCCATTTGAGCCAGTTCGCAGCTGTCCATTGAGGCTTTTCCCCCTCAAGACAGTGTTCCTCATCTCCACAACATCGGTGTGACGTTTGAAGGAGCTTCAACCTCTGTGTCAACCTGGAGTACACCACCATGTTCCCAGACAAACTAGCTCTGCAAGTACGAGCCTCCTTCATGACAGAAGTTGCAACGTCGTTCCACGTAGGTCAAAACATCACCTTGCCGGCGATCTATACTCCACATTACCCCTCTAAGGAGGAAGAGAGACTCTGTGCTTTGACCTCAAGAGAACGCTCAATTTTTACTTAGATCATACCAAACAAAACTGGATGGACTATCAGCTCTTTGTAGTCTCTGCAGCAAAAAAGGCAAGGCTGTGCAAAAGAAAGCCATCTCCTGCTGGATCTTGCTCTGTATTAGGATCTGCTATGCACTGGCTAAAAGGCCGGCTCCAAAAGGACTGTGTGCCTATTCTACCAGGGCCAAAGCTGCTATCACGGCGTTGGCACATCCTGGACATTTGCTAGGTGACTATGTGGGGTTCACTGTGTATATTCGCTTTCTGGTTTGAGTCCAGCCAAAGACCCACTGCCAAATAGGTACTGCTATGGTATCTACTCAAAAGCTGAGGAATTTGCAGCTAGAAGTCTCTATCGGAAGAACAAATTCCCTTACCTTCAGTATCTCTTTTTCTGATAGATTCTTATCTAGCCACAGGTTCCTCACCAACTTTCCCATCCTCCCCTTTCTGTGATTGGACTCGGTCCAGGAATCTGCACACTGGCCACGACCAATTTGCTATTAAGGGCTTTGAGCCTGGGGACACCTAAATATGCTCTGTAAGTCATGTCTGTAGCCTAACCGCGTCTTTCTTGAGCTACACAGTGCTACCTACCGGTGTGCAGAGGTACGGCTGAAAGTTTCCGGATCCATTCGGGCACCTGGAAATAATTCAGGTGAGGAATCTACGACTAGAGAGAGTCGCATATTTGCAGCATTATTGATTTAGGCTTTGAAATTGTTACAGCTCATTTGCCTGTGACCAGTGTAACACTTCTCTTTATAAATGTATAGCATATGCTGTATGTGATAAGACAACCTTTTATTTCAAAACAACGTATTAATAAACCTACATTTTATGTTTATTATTACATTGCATAGGTTAAATACCACGTTATTAGCATAGCACTGTACAAATCATTCGAGAAATCAATGTTTACTATCTTGCTGATTTGATAGTACTGTCTGGCTATGAGGTGGTATTTTGGTGCTATATAATACCCAAAAGAAACAAATAAATGCTTAAAGATTACTGTGTCCACTCTTGAAAGGCCTACGTAACTTGATTTCGACCCACTGCATTCTTTAAACCCACGTTGCTCTGTTTTGGGTTAAAGAGATTTGCTTATGGCCCATGCCATATATTGAGATCCACTGAGTGTAAAATGCTACCCATTACCATTGTTAAAGGAATACGTGGGGCATCATGAGCCACCAAAAGCCTCCTGAATCATGGCACCTCCTCCCATCCAACAGTAGTAATAAATTGCATATTACAACAAGCACTTGTGCGATATGGGTATAGCTATAATTAAGTTTAGCTGATGATATGTTTTGTTACCCCTGCAAGCGTGATGGGGGAAATGGCTGACTGCTCATATGCTCAATCTATCCTTTGTAAATATCATAAATCATTATTTATTCCCACTTAGCAATTCAGCGAATGGAGTGTCGGAAGTCATCGATGCCAATAAAAAGTAACTATGTTATCTCTTGTGCACGGTGACGGGCTGTTGCTTCTTAGGCACTAACATTTTCACAGCAGCATGCTGGGAACCTTTGGTCTGTCCTAACAGGTGGCACCACTTCTGTTTGCAGGATCTTTACTTTACCTTCTCCCCATGGCTCTGCCTTCAGACAGCTGACTGCTCTCACGATGTTCTCCGAGTGCCCTGCTTTATCTACACTAGAGAGCGTGAGCATCAATAGTGTAGAAAAGGATATCTGTGCTCTCTGTTCTTGTGCTTTCTCTATGGGGTCCAGGTTTGATCTTCTCACTTCTTTGATCTGTCACTGTGTAGCACTCCTTTTAACCCTAATCTTGTGTTCTGCCGTTCAGTGAAGCGGTTTGAGTGTCACCATGCATTTCAGTGCTCGAGTCCCAATCATTTGCTTGTCAGTATTCCACATGAAAATACACAGTGGTTACTTGGATTGGCATTTGGAAGTAGCATTTACTCTCATTGGAGGGCTTCATTGCTTGTGTATATGAGCTGGGTCATGGAAGGAGGACTTTGCGTCCCCCAGGCTAAGATTACTCCGCCCACCAGATTTATAAATGGCCGCCTATCTGGTGGTCATTTGTAAAGGCATTGTCAGGAACTGCCATCACGGTGGTTCCTGTCAATGCATTTTACTGTTTGCTTTGTGGCTGCGTTGGAAGGATGCAGCCCTCTAGCAAACAATATTATTTTCTTCTTTCAAAAAGAAAATCCTGAAATGGGATTAATTTATTTTTAAAAGAAAAAAGTAATGCTCCCCTCGCCATTGAGGTTTCTCCCAACGCGGGGGGAGCATTCTAATGTTTTTATGTTCCTTACTACCAGGTTTTACCTGGCGGTGAGGTACAGTAAAAAATTACTAAATGTCCGCCCATCTAAATTGGGCGGGTGGACATGTAGCCATTTCTCCGACAGCCCTGACTCCCTCGGGCCGTTAGAGGGGATTCATCACTGTGGAGGCAGAGTAGTCTCTGCCATGTTTAATACTAAGGTCAGCCCGCATCTAAATGCTGTAGGCAGACCACTATATTGCAGGGAGAGAAAGAATTCCGTCACAATTGCAACGTAGTACCCTCTCCGCCAATATATTAATCGGGCCCATAGTCTCTCAAATAAGGCATGACGGTCTTTGGTGGACTCTCACCCTAAGGTAATTTACTTCATTTTGCCTTTTGCACAGTCTACTTCTGCTCCTTAAAGTCTTCATGCTCCCTATCGGTCCATCATTCATGGACCTAAACATAGTTTGCCATTTTAATGGAATTTCTTTTTACTTGTATCCACTTTAGAGACCATGGTTATTGCCCAGCAAACTAAACCTCCTCGAGGGGATGCAATGTGCCCACACTGGTTTACCAATCTGACCCATTTTTGGTTTCTCTTAATTGAAAGACACTCTTCACCAGTGCAACCCGAGCTAGCATTAAATCAGCAAAGAACCAGACTGCAGTAAATCTACATGAAAGGATCTTGCCTGGAAATCATAGCACAGGATCTTCTGCACATATGTATTTTCTCATGTACTGACTTTTGGCAAACGGAGTTGCTTTAAAGTAGTTTACCACAAGAATTGCTGGTTACATTTTCGGTGTAGTGTGGAAAGTCCAGGATTACGGGCTATGTAGCTATAAGATCCAGGCAGTGCCTCTTTGGCATGAAGCAGTAGAAGAAACTCCGTAGAAACAACAATAAATATTGCCACATCTTAGTAAGTTCATGTAGGGAAATAGAATTGTGCTATGAAATGATCAGCTAGAGTCATCGATCAAAGAATTATTGCTTAGCCCATTTTGTGATTAGTTCAAAGGGGGAGGATGTAGCACCGTAACACAGGGAAACATTGGCAATGCAATGCCTTCCTTCACTTATTAGCATAGTTTTCATACTAGCTCCGGCGCCAAGTACTCTGGACAGCTACTGGTCTGAGTACTATTAATCAAATGAGCATCCTATGACCAATGTGGGCCTAACTGCTCAAAGCTAGTTGCTGTTCACATAGGTGAAGCTTCAGAAATTGACTAACGGATATTTAAGGTGATGTGTTGGCTAGGAGCAGAATCAATGACTTGAAGATGCACAAATATTTCCTTGCTAAAGGTATTAACAGAGTAGTTTAGGTAGCAAAGGGAGACATTTCCATAAAGCTGTTGATACAATACCTATTTTCGGACTACATATAGAACTTATCCAAACCCAGCCTCTGAAATCAGGTGGATATTCACAATTCCAAAAACCAGGCATGGCATAATGGAAATTAGTTTGCTATTAGAGAACTACGCTCAGCGTATCTTACCATGGAGAACCGTGCCATGCACAGTTTGTATTTTAAAAGAAAAATATGTATTTTCCCCTTCTAGTCATGTCAATATTGTGGCATAAGATTAAGGAGAACCCTCATTAATAGATTCAGTTTCTCCTCAAAGTATACCCTAGCAGATGTGATCCAAAAATTGGAAAAAGTAATTGGCGATCTTGTGGTTGATTCATTTATTGTAACTTTGAATCTTTTTCTTTACTAACAAGGTACAGAGGGTGCATGTACGAAGGTAGGAGCATGTTCTTGCCTTCGAGTTTACTCCAGTCTATCAGGTCTGCTGAAATGATCGTGTGAATTGTGACAGATGAAAAGAGCCTTAAGGGTGTGGAGAGACAAGGCACAAAAGATGCATAGATCGTTCTTTCCTTTCAACGAAAGTGCTGCTGTTGGTTGTAACACAGCTGCTATTACTACTCAAGTTCCTGGATTTTATCTTGTCGAATGAGTTTTTCCAGAGTGGGACATTTTCCAGCATATCAACTGAATTCCAGTGAATGAACAGTGAGCAATTTTTCAAGTGTCTTCCACTTTTTGTCAACTCTGCTTCAGTAGACAGAAGGGCTCAAGTTTGGACCCAATATGGTGCAAACTTCTATAGTCCCTGGTATTTTGTTTCAGAGGCCTGCATTTTCACCGGTTACAAGAGCCCCTTGGAGTATATATAGATCCCTTTTTACCAGCAGTCACCAGACATTCTAGTAACTGTTCGTCTCACAACTATTTTTCACTGCACCATTTCCTCCACTTTGGAGGCTTTCAGAATTGAGGTTTATTAAACTCTGAAAACATTTCCCGTTGGGGATACAAAGGGCAGGATTTTGTGTTAGCCTCTTGTTCCCTTTGAGAGCCCATTAAATAAAGCAAGGGGCTACTTTCATGTTTTATAATAATATCCAAGAAGATACACTTTTAGCCAGCCAGGACCAGCACTTTTAGCCTACTCCAGGGGGTGGGTTGGGGTGAGGGGAGGGGTATGTTGCAGGTTACAAAAACCAAAGTGAAATAATATAAAGTAAAATATGCATGTGTGTGCTGCCACCTGCTCACATGTCTAATGACCATAAATTTTGTAAGACCTAAAAACTCACGAGATTTGCTGCTTTGATGTTCCTTTCACAAGAGTAGTGGTGCCAAAGAAGTCCCCGGTGATTTGTATCATTCCGTGAGACTGACCGTGCTCTTCGTTTTTTCCTTTAGAACTAATTCTACAAAACTAATACAAGTTAGCACTATTTGTTTTAGGAAGCACAGGTCAAACCAAGACTTCTCTCCCAAATTTGAAACAAAGATCTCTTTGTAAACGAGCCACCAAAAGCAACCTTGACTCGTTCACAAACAAATCCAAATCTTCAGCACTAGCAGCCTAACCATCACATATATCTTTACAGATTTTGAAGATTTCCAACTTCATTTGTTTCAAAGAACTCTAAAGTTGCCCTTTGATTACATCCTTCTTGATTTCGAGCTTTAGATAAATTTGCTTTCTTACTAGTCATATTAATTGACTTTCCAAACGCTGACGGGTTTCGGCAAAAGAATTACACGCATTTCCTAGAGGCCCCCTAGGTGTCAGGGCACATCTTCCCAAGTCTGTGGTGCCTGATGCAGACCCATAGCTTTTGCTATGGAGGCTTGATGACTGAAAAGAAAAGTGTTTATCATAAACACCGTTATCTGCAGTTATGGTAGAAAATACGTTTTGGAATTCCCCACAGAAGAACAAAACCTGCTCCCTTAGTACTTGGCTGATTAATAAGTTGGTCTGGCAGCACAAGGAAAGATATTCATGTTCAAGGTCTTAATACTTTTCCTTCCCACACAATTTTCAAAGTGTAGTACTCTACTAAAGCAGGCTATTGTGGAGGAAATGAAAAGTTACTTACTTGTAACATGGTCTATCGATTGTGCTTGTTCTCTTGTGCCACACATGACCCTGTTGCCCTGCTCTCTATCAAAGGTCCATTGATGTTGTCATCTGTGCTCCTATTTTGTAAACGAATCAAGAAGACACAGAAGAACAAGTTAGTTTTAGGTTTTCTAACAATTTTGCAGTGTTTTACTGAATGCACTCCTGATGTGTGGAGGTGTGCTACAGCAACTCTGGAGGAGATGCACTAGTGGAGAACTAGTGATGTTTCCCTTCAAAAGCCTTCTTCCCTTAGGATATAGCCCCATGATATTTCAACCCACTCTTCAGAAATTCACATGGGAGACGGTTGAAAGGTTTGTGTGCAGCAATCCTGACCTCTGAACTTCATGGAAATTAGTCAGTAAAGCATCTTGATCTTTTGGAACTATTGCATATTTTCTATGTCATTTCTTAAGCCATGTTGTGCCCTCTTAGTCAGCGCTCTCTATTATTTTTCAGTTGATGATTGTTTAGACTACTGAATAGTTTACAAATTAATCTTTGCTTTAGCAATTCCCTGGGAACAACTTTTTTATCATAACTTAAATCTGATCGGTGTAATACCTGTGCTATTTCCACATGAAACACGTAGGGAATGCTGAGCAGAATTATACAAACCAGTTTTTTTTAGATCGTGTTATTTTTTCAGTTTTTCTTATTTTCACTTTTGGAAGCTAAAATCGCGGAAGAATATTGATTTCCGTCCTTGTAGTATGGGCTACATTAGTTGCTTTTATGTAGCCCAGTGACTTGGCAAATGAATGTGATTAACTTGCATGCATAATGCCCGTATGCCAACTTCTCGCTGTGCTTTAATGGCATGGAATATGTTTCGGTATTACATGATATAGAGTACCCACTAAGCTACTTATTTGCGTTTATATGCTTTGCTTTTATTTTTCTTTACTATAGCCTGAAAGATGCTAATGACCAGCCAATCCAATGTGAAATCTCGCCTCTCATCTCATACACTGGAGAAGTAAGTTTTATTCTGTAGTATGCGTTTGGAGTTCGGCAGACATGACCATGAAACTGTCTGAATGCATTTTAAGCTTGGAGAATGACAGCCGTGTTTTACATTGAGCAATATGCACCTTAATGGTCTTTCTCCCATGTGTGATGTTTCTCACAAAGAGTTGAGAACCCAGTAATACTTTGCTCTTTTTGTTTGTTAGCAACACATTCTCTAGTGTTTGTTGTAACCAGGACAACCGCATCCTTTTTTAAATTTCGTACTCTGACTCTGGCACCCAGTTTGTCAATGAGCCCATTTTACAGTTAACACATGGGAGAATAGGTGGAGGAGAATATTTGCTCGAAATTACATTGTTGTTGTGATCCCTTATTTGAAATTTTTAAGCCAATATCTTACTGCTATATTAGCTTAAAAGTCCATTGTTATTCAATTAAGGTTTTATGGTGATTATGTAAGATGTGATTGAACAGTGATGACTTGAAGGTCAGAACATCTAAAATATTCTAGTTGTGTTTCTGCTGGTTCTTCTGTTGTTGGTGGCAGTTTTTGATACCCGTACTTTGGTTGCATGGTTCTAGGCTGTTTATGGTGAATGTGATGAGGTGGTTCAGAATCTCCATTCTCCAGCACGTATACTGTGATTTACATAGAATTATTTATTCTATTTCTGCAGATATTGGGCAACTAGTGTTCTAGTAGTGTAGTTTGTTGTGAAAGAGTAGTGCCTTTTTAAATGGCTAGAATGTACTTTAATGCTCATTATCAGTATACATCTAGTGTACCTCTATTACACCACCATATGTCTACATCGCAGAGTGTGTTCCCTGTTGTGATGTCTGTCTGAATGAGTGAAAGGGATGTGCGCTATCAGTTAGCATAAAAGTTTAAGCGTAGCTTAATCTTTCATGTTTGTTGTCTAGAATATTATGTGATTAAATATTTTTTCAAACCAAGATTCTTGGTATTAGTCACACGCACTATTTTAACTTGTACGGACAATTATTTCTTTAAGGGAAATACTGTAGACCTCTAAGGATGATTTAAAGGATTGAGTGTTACTTTGCTCTTTCCTAACATGGACAAAGTGTATTGGACATGGTTTGACAGTAATTTGGTCAGTCATGAGGAAGCTGTAATGTTTTATTTTTACCTTTTACTTGTTTAGGTGCATGTTAGTAAAGAAAAATGTCAAGCAAAGATGTGTGGAGAGTCAATGTGGACATGCATATGAGCAGTAGTATGTATGAGATAATAAGTGATGCATGTGCTGATTCTTTACTGGGAATACCTCTGGATAGCATTCCATTTAATTGTCTTTTGTCTTACTCTGCCATCATAGAAAGAGACCAGCCATATTCAAGCAGCACCTCACCAATGCCGGAAATGTGATTGGGGTTGCTTGTGTTCTGTAACTGGATTTAAGATGATCCTTTAGTCTGATTTGAGCTGTTCGTTTGGGGACGGATCTGGAACAAACTGTCACACGCCTTCAGTCCTTTAATGTAATGGCACAGAGTAGCTAAAAACGAAGAAATAGAATGCTTGCAATAGGATTTTATATGTATAACAGCTTTGTCTTTCTGAGAAAACCAAAAACAAAATGTTGCATTTATGGGGTTCAGACTTTAGACAGAAAGGATTAAAAAGTTACATAAATCAAACCGCTTTGTACGTATTTTATAAATGCTCTGGGAGTCTCCAATAACTGCTAAATCTTTAAACCCTCCTGCAAAATAAAAATAACAAGGAATTGTTCAGCCATTCCTGTTTCAGTTGTTACATTGAACCACTTTTGCTAATTTTGTTTTCCCTCGTCTTTCCTTCTACCTTGCCTTCCCTGTTGCCTCTCCTCAGGGACTGGAAAAGCATGTCAATAATCGTGAATTCCATCCACCCTTACTGATTGATGAACGTGGAATTCATGAACTGGTGAAGAATGGCTTGTGAAGCACCCTGGTTAACATTCCAATACACAGCTTCCTTGAGCTGGGAAGAAGTTTAAAATGGCATATGCAGCATTCATGAGCTGGTGAAGAACAGATTGTGGAGCGTTTGCAATACAGCACCAGTGTAATTTATTCACTAACTAGTGAAAAATAGCTCACGAAGTGATGGGGTCAAAATGCCAGTAGGATTAATTCAAGTACTGGTGAATAATAGCTTCTCAGCATTGGCGATTTGTATTTCTGTTACCGGATTTATCCCTTCCCTGTGTTGGGGAAACATGATAAGGTGAAAAGAACTATGGACTACTCAGAATTTTAAAAAGTGAAGAATAACATTTTACACCTCAGTCTTATTTATATTCCTTTAAAATTGTATTTTTTATACCAAAAATCGTAGAAATGGATTTGACTAAATGAAGTGGCATAGTTTCAGAAACTAAGATTATACTTTCTTTATATTTATTGTGTCCCTATGACATTAATGTTGGAAGCAAACCTTTTGCCTTTTTTATTTTTAGAACAAATGTATATAATAATTATAAACTATTGTACATGTTAAAGATATTTATGGTACTCGGGAATAATTTTAGAGATTATTGTTCTTTCTCAAGCATGTATCAGTCTATTTACATATTTAAATTGTAGCCCACAGTTATGGGCACTGTGTTCTGCATATACTGCACATCCAAGAACTGGAGACTTGATTAAATATACAAACCTTTTTATCTCATTGGCAGCTTGTCTGTTTATTGTTTTGCACATTTTATCAGCTTGTAATTCCGGGAACCCTCAATGAATGCAAAATATTTGATAAGCACACTCCTGTTTGATTTTTTACTGTGCCCCTTCTTTTCCTAGTCAGTGTTGACATTGTGGACACTGAGATAGAAATAGAGCAGACCGTATATGAGTATTCCCTTCTAATCTTCCCCAAATGCAAATGTGTTTTTATCGTGCACACCACCTTTTATACATAAGGTAGCATCTGAAGAAAAATGGTCCAACCCTGATGAAGTGTCCAGGCTGAAAAAAGGTAAGCTTGTCGGGCCACCAAATCAGGATGTTCATAAGTTAAATCCCACAATTACAAGTCCACCATGCAGGATATATATTGACTACAGAATCCTACTATTCCTGAAGTCAACAGACTCTTACTCCGACCTAGACAGTTGAAATTGTCCCTGTATTTTGCCGATTATGACTTTATTACTTAATGACCAGGAACAGCTAATGGAAACACCGATTCTCGATTAAGAACTCCCACAACTTATAAAGATTCAAGTAAAAAGTAGACAATTATTCCTAACAAAAAGTTTGTCTGTGCAGTTAACAACTAGAATATGAATGATGAAATCAAGAAGCTTCTAACAGAAAACCAGGTGAGGACAGAGCCCAAGAGTCTGATAGAAAAGCGATAAATATATTATGAACGGGCATTGTAGTTGCCAATGTGTGACCTTCAGGAAATCTCTTTGCGACATTTTCATGATAACCCACTGGCAGCTAACAAAGGAATCCATAAAAAGTTTAGTAAAGACATTTATGGGGGCCCAGCATGACTTCCAGTTAAGACAATTTGTCCAAGCTCGTGAAACTTTCATCAAAGGTAGTGTTTCGCCAGCACTCAGAGTAGTGCCGTTCCTGTGGTGCATTAAAACCATGGATTTAATTGTAGATCTTCCCCTCTAGTCCGGGTATAACACAATTTTTGTTTTTGTATCTCTTGCCACCAAAATCAGCCAATTTATTCCCTGTAAAACAGTACATGATACCTAGCACAAGAACACATGGCGTCCACCAGAGTCTCGGTTTCTGTCACATCTTTGGCAAGCATTTATGCAGGGTCTGGAAATTGAGACTAGATATTGTAGTAGTTACCATCCTGAAACAAGAAGGTCAGACCAAGAAAACGAATCCAGAACTAAAACGACACCTTTGATTGGATCTGTTGGTTTAGGAAGGTGCCTGGTCAGATTAAATGTCGCCAGCTGAATTTGCTCATAACAATCCCAGCAATTCATCTACAGGTACACTCGTTTCTGATTAAATTATGTGAGATAACCCAACCCATTCCATAGATAGGGCAAAGTCTCAGTACATGTTGATAAGGAAAACAAATCTAGAATATAGTGTGGGAGATAAAGTATTGTTGTCGTCAAAGCACTTACACCTAAAACAGGAATAGGAGACCATAGCCCCGTTTTGTAGGACCTTTTTAAAGTAAAAAGAAATGGTAAACCTAGTTACTGTGAAACTAAAAATGCCTCCTCGTTCTGGGTTCCACCCTGTGTTTCATGTCTCGCATCTAAAGAGAAATCGCCCCCACAAAAGACTTCAAGACCCAAAATCACCTCTTGTAGGTAATGAGCAAAAAGAATATAAAGTTAAAAGAATTCTGGATTGAAAAACAGCAATCTATATTTTGGAAAGAAGCACCAGATATTCACGCCCCTCATCTGGTTAAGGCATTTCATCACCAGCTTCTGAAGAAACCTCAGCAGGTGGACTGGCCTTTGAAGGGGTTCTCTCAGGAAAAGTACTATTTGTGTATTGAAAGTACTAACATGATTTACACCACAATATCGTATTGGGGAAACTAATGCTGGCCAATGGTGCTAAGCTTTGAAAAATGACTAGAAAAATCATACCAATATGGTTACGGATTTAAAGCTCCTAATCAGTTCTTGTTCCCCGAGATTAAAATCACGCAAGAGAGAACTGGTGAAAAAAAAATTAAGCACACACTCTGTCGGCATCAAACTTCAGGTGAACTATATGGAGAGCAATGGGTTGTCGCAGATTCTATGCATGTTGATCAGTAAACAAGTTAATCCTTGTTTTTTTTTTTTTTTTTTTTTCTTTCTTGAAGCATAAGAAAAAGTTTATCTCCTAAGGTTTAGTCCTCAAAATTCCTCATTTATAGGGGAATTTAGTCTGCATATCGGTTGAAGAGCAGCGCAACCACTTGTACCACTTTCCCTGTGGATGAACAGCGTGCTGCTTGTAATAGTTGCTATGCGCTCCCTGTGAATGAACAGCGCACTGTTTGAGGTATGCTTTACAAGAAAAAGAGGAGAACCAAAGAAAACTGTTAAAAGAGCTTGTTGTAAAAAGATTCTGATAAAGACTTCTAACTGCAGATTCCTCACCTTTTGAATATTCCACAGGCGTTATTCTGGATTTAGAAACTTTTGAGCAGTACCTCTGCGCTCCAGTAGGTGTGGCCATGCGGTTCCGCACTGACGCTGTTCCGCTCCGGAAATGAGGTATGGGGTTCATATAGGCGCCATTACCACAAGCTGACATCCGTTCCTTTACCCGCTACCAGGCACAGATCCGGAGCTATCGCTCATCTCTTTGAGACAGTTTTGAATCAAAATTCAACCAGTGTTTAAGGGAATTGTCACCTCTCAAGACAACCGGGTCCAAACCCTGTAAGGACTGTTTTAAGTATCTGTAACAAATCCTCCCCAGGTTTGCCTATGATGCCAGCGGTCAAGCTCTACTCTAAGGCCTGCAGTAACTGTGCATTGATGAACCCGAAGGCTGTACGATGCAAAGCTTCAAGCCACCAAACATCGGACGACCCCAAGTTTGGGCCAGTCCAAGTTGAAGGGGAGGGCTGGGTCCCATTCTTGGTTTAGGTGCTTTAGGAATCCACCCAGAGGTCAATTGGCTTCATGCTTCAAATCTTTGGGTAAGTTGTACAAGAAGCACAAAAAATAAAACCTGGACTTGGTCCTATCCTACCTCGCTCAGACACCGGAGAGGGTATTATATAAAATGAAAATGAGAGCCAACCACAGTTTTCAATTAATAACAGCTAACACTTTTGCTTAGGTATAGAGAGAGAGAGAGAGAGGACAGACAAGTTGTTTTGTTCTTGAAAGTCATGCTTTCTTTTATTCCTCAATTAGAAACATGCATGCAACCAACACGTTTCACCAAAACATAGGCTTGTTCAAGGCTGCAAACACGCCAGAAAGAACATATAAATAATCTGTATTAGACATCTAAAATATATGTAAAACACATAGTAGTTGGAAAAGCGACTTGATCAATACCAGAAAGAAAGTGAGAAATGAGGGGTAAAAAGTCCTAGGACTTGAGAACAGTTAGTGAATCCAAAATAGGAGAGACCTTTTTGTCTTTATTCACATAAAGAGAGCATGTATTAAATAACACAAAAGAAAGATACATGTAGCTACTATCATTATTATGGCAGTACAGACACAAAGACAATGCCACATCACATAAATAAATCCCAACCAAAAACACGTATAATAAATTCATACAGTGTTCAAATTGCTATTACATCCCATATATACAGTGCATGGTAGAGACTCTAGAAATGATTTTAATACACAAATATATGTATATATATATATATATATATATATATATATATATATATATATATATATATATATATATATTCTTTCCAATCCTGACAATTCATTTCAAGAAATCAGGCGCTGACTCCGTGGGGTCTCGTTTCAGAAACAAGTTTAATTACTTGTAGTGCTCAGATTGACGCGTTTCGACGGTCACAGCCGCCTTGCTCACAATACAGAAGAAACATTACGTCAGTGCTTTTTAACATGTCAAGTGCTCATTGGATCATGTGATGGTTTCCCCGTAGTCATGACTACCAGTTTCTAAACTCACTGGAATTTTACAGCGTTTTCTTTTCTAAACACATTCATTTGCGTTTACAGCCTCTCTTATATTTTTCGCTGCATGATTTGGAACCACATTAAATAAAGGACAATTAATTGACATTGTCGATTATTAACATATAAGTCATTTTTGTAAACTTAGGCATTTGTGTATATTTTCCGTCATTGACAACGTGTTAAAATAAATAGTAGAAAACCCGTATTTTGTATATTGCCTTAATGCGGGTTATAATCTTGTTATAAAGGGTCTAGTGCCCGATTACATCAATTTAGCAATGGTTTATTGCTTGAGAACCCATGTATTACAGGGTTCACTCGAATTAAGCCCTAGTGGGCATGAGTTAACACATTGTAATATTGTCCTAAACAAATAATTTCTCCTCTACACAATTAATTGAATTACTATTCAGCTTGCTAGCAAAAAGAAGCCATTTCACTTAAAGAAACCATACAAAAAAAGGGTGTGAACATATATACTGTTACTTTTAGATAGATGACATGTATCTATTAAATTACATTCGTTTTGCGACTCTGTTCTCGGAGGAATGGTTTTGGGAACTTATAGAAACTGCGTTATGAAATGATAACCTATATAAGTTATAAATGTACGCTTAATGCTTCGTCTGCATTCAAACCTTGTGGAGCCTTACTGTCTAAGAGAATAATATATCTCGACTCTAATCTTCGGAGGGCTAGTTGTCTATTTCCCCCTCTAATGCTTTTCTTCACATGGTCTATGACGAAGTATTTGATGTTTTCTGCATTGCCTTCAAGCTTTAAGTTAATGTGCCTAGCAACCGGATACGTTGGGTCATTATTTTTTATGGCCCTGAGATGCTGGAGCACTCTTACGTGGACCGGATGTATTGTACTCCCCACGTATCTTTTCTTGCAACTACATTGTAAAACATAGACTGCAAAGTCTGTTTTACATGTGTAGTTTGCTCGTATCTCTAGCGGTTTTTTCCTGTGTGGGACATTCACCGTAGTAACATTAATACCATATAGACAGGCTTTGCATTTTGTACATTTATAAAAGCCATTCTTAGATTTTAACCATGGTGATTCTTTCTTTTTTAACACTGGGGCATTGTCTACCAACTCTTCCCTCATACTTTTGGCTTTCCTGAAAGTTAGTTGCGGGATTTTGTTGCAACTTTTGCCAATCACCGGATCATTCCGTACTATGGGCCAATGTCGGTGGATTATATTCCTCAATTGTTTGTGATATGCATTGTACCCTGTGATAAGGCGTGGAGTCCCTGTATTCTGTTCTGATTTGGGTTTTTCAGTTTTGGCGGAAAACAGTAGGTCTTTCCTCTCCCTAAGGTCACATTTCTGTTACGCTGTTTTTAATGTGTGTTCTGGATAGCCTCTGAGTCTTAACCTGCTGAACAGATTGGTCTTAGAATTCTTGTAGCTTGTGGCTGTGCTACAATTTCTTTTCATTCGAAGACATTCTGCATACGGTATGCTATCAATTAGATTTGGAGGGTGAAAGCTCGTAGCATGCAAGATAGTGTTTCCTGCGGTTGGTTTACGGTAGGTGTTTGTTTGTATTACATTGTCCACCACCAATAATTCTAAGTCTAGGAAATTTATCCTACTTTTACTTATTTCACAGGTAAACTTCAGGTTCAAACTATTTTGGTTGAGTTGTTCTGCGAAGTTTCTAGCACTATCTTCACTACCTTTCCAAATTAAAAAGATATCGTCTATTTAGCGACTATAAAGTGCCACATTGTGTATCATTTCTTCCGTATGTTTCACCCTGAGTACTTGCTCCTCCCACCAGCCCATATGCAAATTAGCATAGCTGGGGGCGAAGCAAGTACCCATGGCAGTCCCTTGTGTCTGTCTGTACAGCAGTTTGTTAAAGCTGAAAGGGTTGTTTTCCAAACACCACTCCGTCATTTGGAGTAACATCTGTGAGTGTTTGTACA
Organism: Lissotriton vulgaris; assembly: GCF_964263255.1. Classification (NCBI taxonomy): domain Eukaryota; kingdom Metazoa; phylum Chordata; class Amphibia; order Caudata; family Salamandridae; genus Lissotriton; species Lissotriton vulgaris. The sequence goes on from NC_141685.1 coordinate 1,244,752,499, forward strand.
AATCAAGACTTCGGCCTCCCAAGTAATGCTTGATTGCTTTAAGCCCATCTTGGTGCCCTATACTCGTGTAAAGGCTTTGAACATCTAGTGTCATAAAAACAAAGTCTGAGTCCCATTTTCCATCATAGATTTTTTTCAGAAAATCTCCACTGTCTCTTGTGTATGATGGTAGAGTTTTTACAAAGAGTTGTAGAAAGGAGTCCACGAATCTGCTTGTATTTTCAAATAAGCCACCTATGGCGGAAATTATAGGTCTTCCAGGAGGGCAGGTAGGATTTTTATGCACTTTTGGGATTAGATATAGGTTCGGAATAACTGGGTAATTATTCCTCAAAAATTCAAATTCATTCTTTGAAATAGTTCCCGCTGTTTTCCAGTCGTATAGACTCCTATGGTATCTCTCTTTGATATTGAGGATATTGGTTTCACTAATCCTTTGGTAACATTCTCTGTCAGACAATTGTGATAGTGCTTCAGTATTGTATATGTCCAAAGGCCAAAGGACTACGTTACCACCCTTGTCTGACCAGCGCACTACTACATCGCTTCTTTCTTTTATTTTCGTCATAACTTTTTCGTAAGCCAATCTTTCGTTAGCATGTGTTTTGTAAAAATCATTACTTGACCACGATAAGGATTTTAAATCCTTTATGACCTTTTCAGAAAAGATGTCAATGCAGTCTTTAGGCATGATAGGACAAAATGTGGATCTTGGTTTAAATTGTGTATTTGATGAGCCCGCAATATTCACTCCAGCATATTCCGCTGCCTCCTGAGTGTTCATCATGTTACTTGCTTCATCTGTGTCCAGCTCTACCATTTCCCTGATGAAAGGCATATCATCAATTAGCCAGCTTGTGTCTCCTAAAGGTTCTTTTTCCGTGTTGCTTGTCTCTTTACAATTGAAAAAATGTTTTTTCAATTTCAGTTTCCTTGTGAACTGATGCAGGTCTATCCACGTTTGAGTGTAGTTAAAATTAGTTCGTTTACAATAGGATAATCCTAATGATAAAGTTTTTTCCTCTTCATTTGTTAAGGCCATATTGGTTAGATTAATGACTGTGTTTTTGTCTTTGTTATCTTCTTCAGGTTGTGTTTCCATTATCGTCTGTAGTTCCGTCTGTAGTTCTGTTTCTTTGTGTTGTCTTTTGGCTGCCTTGCATTTTCCCCATCGCCTGTTTTTTCGTTTCCTGCTTTTTGTGATGTTGCTGCTTTGTCTTTGGTGGAGTTCTGTCGACCCCGCAATGGTCTTAGGGTTCTCAGTCTCTCTTCTCGTAAAAAAACAAACTCATCTGCAGGTGTGGGTACTTCCTCATCTTCTGCCATCGATCCCGATGTGCCAGGTTCCGATTCTGCTCCAGAACTTATTTCAGATTCCTCAGGTGTTCTGTTATCCTCAGCATTTGAGGCAGTTTTCTTTCTTTGCCTGATACTATCATATTTTTTCGCAAACGTATAAATGCACCCTTTCATATAGTCTGCGCGGTCCCTTTGAAACTTTTCGGCTTTTCTTTCTTTTATCGTTTGCTCATATTTGGTCACACGTGTTTTAATGTCAGTCATTTGTTTAGATATGTAATCTTGATCTTCCTGTTTTTCTAATTCTTGTGCAACGTTGGCTAATTGCGCCAAAAGTTTTTCTCTATCTGTTGTCGCATATTTTACCAATATTTCCAACATATTTTTTGATGGCTGTGCGTTGTTATTAGCCCACTCTTCCAACATTTTTGGGTCAGGATTATCATATGTTGGTGCAAGAAGAATTCTCAGGCCTCTTGGTACTCTATTCACTTCTAAGTGCCTTCTCAATGAAGTACACTTCCACCACTTTGAGATTTCTTGCTTACGAAGTTTTTCATAGTCTCTTAGTAGTGTTTTGGTATCGGATTCCTTGGCTGACGGTTTGCTTTTGCCTCTTCCCTTTCCAGTGCTTGTATCTTTATCTATATCTTCAAAGATATCACGCGCAGCTTCCATGCGCTCCCGTTCCCATTCCTCCGCCATCTTGCACTTATGATTTAAGAATTTACAGTTGTTTCTGACACCCACTGTCCGCTTGGGGCTCGCTTATATATATATATGTGTCAAACAAAGTGCCCTGAAGCTTGGAAGCACACTGGAAGTCACTCTACCTTCCGGCTTTTTCACGTGCAGTCTGCGCTCTGTTCCACGTTTTATTTAGGATGCCTACGCGTTTCAGGGTTTCCACGACCCCTTCTTCCTGGGCTAAACAAACCACAGCATTTCAACTTCTCATGCTTGCATTTCCGGTTTTATTCATTTGCAGGTAAAGTGTGCATTTTCAACATCATTACAATGCATGATGGGACATAGGGTTCCTTAACTGAGTTCAAATGCGCATTCCGTAGTTTTAAGTTTATCATTACCTATAGTAGGTTTGTGTCACAGAATGGCAGGTTTCATTTGGCACCGAGTGACTTGCCGATCCAATTTTGATAAGTTCAAACTTGCAGCCTCGCCAGCTGGTTGCAGATTCTTTCCCAACTGGCAATGGTGCTGCTTCCCACGGCCGGGCCGCCGTGTAGAAATGTGTCAAACGAAGTGCCCTGAAGCTTGGAAGCACACTCAAAGTCACTCTACCTTCCGGTTTTTTCACGTGCAGTCTTCGCTCTGTTCCATGTTTTATTTAGGATGCCTACGCGTTTCAGGGTTTCTATGACCCCTTCTTCCTGGGCTAAACAAACAGCATTTCAACTTCTCATGCTTGCATTTCCGGTTTTATTCATTTGCAGGTAACGTGTGCATTTTCAACATCATTACAATGCATGATGGGACATAGGGTTCCTTAACTGAGTTCAAATGCGCATTCCGTAGTTTTAAGTTTATCATTACCTATAGTAGGTTTGTGTCACAGATTGGCAGGTTTCATTTGGCACCGAGTGACTTGCCGATCCAATTTTGATAAGTTCAAACTTGCAGCCTCGCCAGCTGGTTGCAGATTCTTTCCCAACTGGCAATGGTGCTGCTTCCCACGGCCGGGCCGCCGTGTAGAAATGTGTCAAACGAAGTGCCCTGAAGCTTGGAAGCACACTCAAAGTCACTCTACCTTCCGGTTTTTTCACGTGCAGTCTTCGCTCTGTTCCATGTTTTATTTAGGATGCCTACGCGTTTCAGGGTTTCTATGACCCCTTCTTTCTGGGCTAAACAAACAGCATTTCAACTTCTCATGCTTGCATTTCCGGTTTTATTCATTTGCAGGTAACGTGTGCATTTTCAACATCATTACAATGCATGATGGTACATAGGGTTCCTTAACCGCATCGCTGCGGCGTCTTTTCCCGCTGTGTGCGGCGTTTTTCAAAAACCCACGTTACATGACGAGCTCAGCTCGTCATCAGCATACGAGCGCCGTAACTGATGACGAGCTGAGCTCGTCATCAGCATCGAAGGGGTTAACTGAGTTCAAATGCGCAGTCCGTAGTTTTAAGTTTATCCTTACCTATAGTAGGTTTGTGTCACAGATTGGTAGGTTTCATTTGGCACCGAGTGACTTGCTGATCCAATTTTGATAAGTTCAAACTTGCAGCCTCGCCAGCTGGTTGCAGAATCTTTCCCAACTGGCAATGGTGCTGCTGCAAGCATGAGAAGTTGAAATGCTGTTGTTTGTTTAGCCCAGGAAGAAGGGGTCGTGGAAACCCTGAAACGCGTAGGCATCCTAAATAAAACGTGGAACAGAGAGCAGACTGCACGTGAAAAAGCCGGAAGGTAGAGTGACTTCGAGTGTGCTTCCAAGCTTCAGGGCACTTTGTTTGATATACATATATATATATATATATATCTGCAAATACCTCGCAGCAGCGCTCCTTGCAAAGACTCGAGGCAAGGACCAACTTTCCTTCAGCATTCTTTATTTAGCCATTAGGTAGTGTGTCATGACGCGTTTCGGCCGTCCCAGCGGCCTTGGTCACATCAAAGGGCACTTTGTTTGATATATATATATATATATATATGAGTCAGAGGTGAGCGGATATATGGAGGGAAGGGAAGGAAGAGAGGGAATGCAAAAAAAGGTTTTTTTGGGAGCCCTTCTAGTAAGTCTGATCCAACCAACTGGTTGTGAAGCGCACAAAAAAAGTAAAGAGGAAATAAAGCAATGTAAGAGAAAAAAGAAAAATACATTTTTTAAAAGTAAGAAGAATAGTAACCATAGTCTGAGTTATTTCTGTGCAACAAATGTAAGAAATTATCCCACTCGGGTCAGCCAGTAGAGCATGTGTGCTAATAGAGGTATTATTGACCAAATGTCAAAAAAACATTTTAAATCGGTCTTAACAATGCTTCTATGCTCAATTCAGTCACATGTTGAGTAAACTTCCTTGTCAGGCTAAAACCATAATCAGTGTTGTACGAATAACATTTTTTTTTCATATGCAAGTGCATTAGATATTGATTACTCCAACCTATGGTTCTACTCTCCATTGAATAATACACTGGTGGTTAGACACGGTCATCTGTGATCCATGTCCCAGAATTACCATTAAGTCACCATGTTCATACCCAGTAATCGTAAAACCCAATATCGATGTGCAGTACAGTTGCATACAAAAAAGTGCAGAATAGAATCCTATCTTATCTCATTGTCTTTAACCCGACATTCAGGAAAGAAAGTACAAGCACAGAATAGAAATCGACAAGGACACCTGACGTGTCTTTGTTTGGTTAAAACTGGAGTGCAAACATCAACATCTTATTTAGAATCCAAGAGTATATGAATTTATTAGAAATCCTTAGTTCTATAAATGATACCCTATACGAAGAGAGGAAAGCAAGAAGCAAAAATAAATGCCAAGGAATTACCATGTATTAGTGAATGTAGCACATAAACAATCCCATCAACAATCAGCCCTTATAATCCCTTGGTCCGGTCATATCCACGAAGTGTATGTGTTAGACAGATTCCTCATCAATATCGAGGTTCGGCATAATCAGCAAGTTCTTCATGTATTGGGACAGTCATTGCATTAATCCTTTAGCCCTAGCCTGATATCACAATGCCGTACACCAAAACCTCGGCTCACACACTAGTATGACGTAGCTATCTCAAATCCGAGAAACGTGTTCTGCAAGTTTTTCCAGGGACGAGGAATGTGAAGGTATCGAATGGCACCCCATTTTAGAGGTTTCAAGGGCTCATCAAGCCCAAATCTGTGAGCGGTTTATGAAAAATGGTAAATCCCACAGCTATTCTTGCACATGCGATATAGGAGTATTGTCCTTTCAAGTATCATTAGTGTACACGTGCAAAGCCATCTTAACTGTATAACGAAAGTAAAAAACAAACGGGACCTAGTATAGGTGCTTAGCAGGACACACCCGTAATATTCAAAACACAGGTACTGGGTGAGAACGTTGTAGTGCAACTTTCTGTCATCGAGGCAACACTGTTCTGAATAATCCTCAAATGCGAGGCGTAGATATATGCTGTAGAGCACCCGTTTGAAAGAACCATGACCACTACTCAAAATTAGGTTTACACAAATCATGGGGTGAATGACAGAAGTCCCACAAGCATTATTTGTTAATGTGGCATGTGAGTAAATATAGTGTGGTATGCTATGGGTTGTCAGGTAAATTCAGCAGCATGGTGTTACAAAAATGTCCACCCAAGCCCTCGGTATCAAAGCTGTAAATGATATAGATACCGACCAATACAGAGAGATCCCCTCAACAAACTTTCTAAATAATTCTAACATATGAAGTGGGGATTAATGATGTAAGGCACCCATTATAAAGACCTGTGACTGGCTACTTGGATACAGGTTTGCAAAGGTCGTGGCGTTAACGACAAAGATCCCACAAGCGTTGTTTGTTAGTATGGCATGTAAGCAACTACAGTGTACTATGCTGCGGCTGGTGAAGTAAATTCAGCATCATCATGGTGTTACAAAGCCTGTATATATCCCTCAGTATCAAAGCGGTCACAAAAATGTATACCGATCTACACAGAGTAAACCCAACATCACAGTGTTACAAGGGTTACATATAACCAACCCCTCAGTATCAAAGCTGTGACTGAAATAGATTCCAATCAACACAGGAAAATCACCGCAGCATTAAGCCTACTTACCCATGTTCGGCACAAACGGCGTTTGTAGAGAACCGCCGTGTACGAGTTTATACATGGTAAACCGGAACAGCTCTTGGATGTTGCTTATAAAGTACCAGTCACGCCCACCCATGGCAATAGACCGCAACCTGCAGTCAAATGTGCGTATGCATCGGCGCCTACTTCCAATAACTGAAGTTGGCAATCTCCATTATAGACACTTTAAGTGTCTACAAGTCACTTATCCTGCCACAGTCATGGTACAACCAAACGTGTCTCACAGTTGTAGATGCTCATGCAACGTAAAAAAGAACAAAGGTAGTGTAGTGTCAGTACTAATGTAACATTTAGAGGAGAAGTTTTTTTGGGACAATTTTATTGAGTTTTGCATGTAACAACAAACAGCACCAGTCAGAGCTACAATGTACATTCTCAGAATAGGGAGGAAAACACATCACAGTGACATCAAGGCTACACAGGTAAATCAATAGGGACGTATCCATGTGTATCTGAAGAGCTGACCACTCCATATCAGTTGTCTATTATCCTGACCCATTTGCCCCACATGCGGCGAAATTTCTCAGAACAACCCCTAGAGGAGACGTTAAATGTCAAAATATACATGAATGGCATACCGGCCTAATGGATGGTATATTTGACCAAGTACCCTAGGAGAGGTTGAACAGTAGTCACCAAGGCGTCCAGGCGAGTACGACTAATGTCAAAAGCAACATAATAGGCCAGTTGTTTGTATATTCAGCCAAATCAATTGTATAGTACAGGCAAAATATGACATATATGCATGCAGAGATATGCAGACAATATCTAGAGTGATATAATAGACCGGAAAGCAGAGAAGGGTCATAGAAAATAATGAAGATCATGATCGACATTGAGTCCCATCTTGACAGATCTCAAAGTACAGATCCACCTGCCTCCAGTTATCTTAGGTATTGCTGTCTGTCTTCACCCCATCTCCTGTCAGGTAGGGCTACATCAATCCCATGATCCTTAAAATGTGTCCCGTTCCGCTAGTACATTCATGTGTGACCAAGGCATAAGTGGCGTCTTGATTGACACATGCCCTACGGTGGTGTTGTATCTGAGCTCTCAATTGGCGCGAGGTGCTGCCAACATAAATGTTTTACTAACACGAATCATAACATACACCACATAACAAGATTGACAATTGATAAAATAGCCAATGTTGTGTACCTTCCCAGTATTGTATTTGAACTCTTTTTGATGTTTAGACCTATGTGGCATATTGTACAGTCTCCAGAGGTGTAAAAGCCAATTTGTTTCTTAAGCCCGATGGCTGTTTCCTCACTGTCCTGCTCCTTTTGTAAGGGATGGAGTGCTTGTTCAAGATCAGATTGCTCACTCCAGGGACTCCTTTTAGTACAGTCCAAAGTCGAGTTTTTTGTATACCTCATTAAGTGTGGAGTACGTGGTTATGAACGACAAGCGCTCTGTTTGGCCCTCAAAGTGTCCCTGCAGCTAGTGTTTCTATCCTTAGTTGCTGTACGTTGGAGGTCACAGTGATTATTGCCCTTCCTTCAAGTCTAGTGATTGATTGTTTAACATTAGGTTCAAAATTTGGTTACTCATTGAGGTACCTCTTCATTCTAATAATGACACCAAATGGGATGGCTCATTTTGTGCACGGGGATGTGCGCTCTCATGATGTAGAATGCTATTCACAGCTGTTTCTTTCCCAAATAGTGTCCTTTGTAGTGTGTTAGAGATATAAAACTCCAAATCTAGGAACTGTATTCATGTTTGTGACATGTTAAGTGTAAAGTTCACATTAAAGGCATGGTCATTAAGAAAATCAAAGTACGTTTTCATCTGATTCTCAATTCCAGTCCAGATGATGATCACATCATCTATATAGTGTCCCCAGTAGTGAATATATCTAGTCCATTCCTCTGGTGCTCGGGACCATGCATGGATGTGTTCAACCAACCCCATGAACAGGTTTGCATATGAAGGTGAAAATTTTAAACCCATGGCTGTCCCCTGGTGTTGATACCAGTTTTTATTGTACAAGAAATAGTGCTTAGTGAGAATTAAATCAACCTCCTTGAGCATCATCCTGTTATGTTCCAAGTAGTTAGCTCTTCGTGTAGAGAGTAAGAAATCAACAGCCATGCACCCACACACTCTTTTTATGCAAGTATATAGTGATTCAACATCTAAAGTCACTAGCCACATGGTGTCATCTCATACCAAGTCCTCAAACTTATTCAAATTGTCTGTGGTGTCCCCCACTAATGATGGTTAGCTAGCCACTATGAGTTTCAGGAAGGAATCCATGTATTGGGATAGATGCTCCATTAGAAAAACAATTCCTGAAATGATGGGATGCCATGGAGGGAAGCGTCCCTTCTTGTGAACCTTAGGAAGAAGACACTGGCATGGAAACCTGGGATTATCTATTCTTAAGAATTGGAATTCAGAATGTGATAGAAGGTAAGCCTGGGCGGAGTTCCGCGTGAAGTGCAAAAAAACCTCTGAGGGTTATATTCACAGGAACGTGTGCTAAACATCACCAAAAAATGCTAACTCACCTTTATACAGCGCAGCCCATGGCAGGTAAATAACCCTTTGTTAACGTGGAATTCACAACAAGGCGGTAGCGTCTGCCGAATCCGAAGCCAATGTCCGCGATACAACCACGTGGACCGGGATAAAAACACAAACTCCAAGCTGTTGCAAGGATTTCTGCACAGAGACCTAGGACATTAGTGAATTGTGGTGTACCAGAAACACATCTCAGTACCTAGAAAACCCCAACCAGCTAGCATCAGTGTCCCATTAGCTTTTCGTCCTATAGCAAAGTAACCAATGATTAGACAACCTAAAACATGCGACTTAGGACCATCTCAGGAATGGTGGGAAGTGAGAACACTCTTTTATTATACTCTCATACCAGTCCACAACAGGAGTAAATAAGAGACACGGTAAGGTTAAAATATTTATTTTAACGACGTGATCTCATGCGTAGTATTTTAGTCAACATAAGCAGACATATGATTAAGAATAACATGGTCAGCATGGTTACAATTCCATGAAATACAAAAGGAGGAATCTTATTACAATGATAGTGCAAACAGGTTATATAGCGCCTAGTTTTGACACCCTCCCTATATAGGAACTATGTATTATAAACTAAAGAAGGTCTCTTGAACTTGTTTTGGGGGGACCCAATTACCTTTCCGCTCAGTAAGAGTACATTACATCTGGATCAGCAAGGCTCTCTGCATCCCTGGAATCTTCCAAGTGTGTGAAATCATGGCAAGTGTGCTATGATAAAGGCGTCAGAATCTTACTTGGCTCGCAGCTGCCGAAATGTTGTGTCTAGAATTTGTTACACAGACATGCAGATGAACAGGCTCACATGTTATGATAACCTTGACGGCTCAGCACTTATTGTGCAGACTAGGGGCACGATGTATGTCTAGAGATGTCGAAAAATAAACTTGTTCTCATGTGTAGACCTTCATGAAGGCTAACTTACAAAAACAGCTATGCAGTGTTGTGTGCAAAAGCAGCAAAAGGTAAAATGGCATTTAAACTTCTAATAAGTCATGCTAACATAACATGCACGCAAAGGTAGGCCCTAAACCATACTAAACGTGAAAAAACATGCGATGGGCCAAAGCGTGATGAGGAAATCGGCGATATGCAGCGCCAGGCCTGCAATACACACGTCAGGTGGGAACAATCACTATAAAAGTAGAAAAAACACCCAAACACAAACTGACCAACACCCAAGCACCTTGGAGTCGCCAGAGCAGGCGCAGAGGACGAGCGCAACCCCACAAGCACTACCAGCCTGGGACCTCGGGGACAGGGAAGGGCATGGACAAGAAGAAGAGGAAGACTAGGTCAGTCTGCAGGAAAACATGATCCTGATTACGGAGGTGATGGAACACCATCAACAACTGTTTGTCACCTCCAATGTGTCATTGGGAACCAAAAATGGGATATGGCGGAACATCGTGGACTAGGTGAATGCCGTCTGAGAGCACAGGAGGTCAATGGACGAGGCCAAGAAGCGATGGATTGACATCAAGTGAAAGACCTAGGAGAAACTCGCAGCCAACCAGACGGCAGCAATGCACACTGGAGGTGGGAGCCCAGCGCCACAGCTCGTGCTGGATCACATGGAGGAGCTGGTGTCAACAGTCATCAGTGTGTAGACTGTGGCCGGAGTCGGGGGACTGGACATTGCTCGACAGGACACAATACAACCACAACAAGGTGAGTGACCACCAGGTACTCGGGGACGGGTGGAGAGGGCCACAATGGCACATATGCACAATCAAGCAGTGCACACCCACAATCACTCTGGGTCAGGCCCCTGATCTACACACCCTCACAACGTACAATGCCATGCTGTCTGAATGTCAACATGAACGATGCGGCAACATACATGTGGACACATTATATTACGCCATCTCCCCTTCACTTTGCAGGGTCACCGTCAACACGCCCTGCAGAGCAGTCCCAGCCACTCTTCACTGATGACGAGGAGGACACAGCCAACATAGACACCCAAGCCCTCCAACACATCATGGACATCCGCAACTCGCCTCCAGGATCAGGGCAGCCAGCTGCATCGAAGAGACCCCGCCCACTTCTCAAAGCACCCAGAAGGAGCTACCCACATCCCTGGCACTCTACCCAGACCACCAGGAACAAACCATGGCATTTCAACGCCGTGTGCTGGAGGGCCAGAGGGAGACGGCTGAGCAGGCGCGGGTGGGGTTCGGCCTCATGGCTTCCAAACTGGACGCCATCCATGGGTGTCTAGGTCCCATTAGGGACCAGCTCCAGTCCCTAACAGACACCCACGGCTCGCTCCATGGTCTCCAATGAGCCCTGACTGATATCGCTGGAGTCATGACGGGGAGAGAAGAACACCTGTCCACTCAGACTGGCTCCAGCAATTCCAACCGTGAGCTGGCACACTTGCGGAGGCTCATGGAGGACATGGTGCAGATGGAGGCTGAAAGGATGGCAGCCACCGCTGCACATCAGCGAAATGTAGCTGGGATCTACCATGCCCTGCAGATCCTCCTCATGGCATTACTGCCACAAGGCATGGCGCTCATGAATGCTGCTGCCCCCACACGTCCACATCTCTGCCCCCTGGTGTGTCAGTGCCTCACAGTGCGACAGACATATCCACTCCTGCACCTGATGTGCCACTGCCACACAGTGTGGCCAACAATCCTCCTTCGGTCCCTGATGTGTCAGTGGCACACAGTGCTGCAGCCAGTACTGCAACACCCACAGGTGCGGCAGAGCACACATACGAGGACGAGGACGTGGATGGGATTGTTGTCAGAAGAAGGCAGTAGCATTCATTTCCGGCACCTAGCCTGTTTCTGCTTGGTGTCGCACATGGCCTCATGACCTCCCACTGACCCCGGATACACTCCGCTGCACTCACCTTGGACCGCGACATGGACTGCCATATCCTGTTTGATGACCAATGACATGGCAACCAGACTGCAGACTGTACCCTTCCTCTTCCGCAGTACCTGTCATCCCCGGATGGACTCTGGCTGGCCCTCCATGGGCCCATATTGTGTGGTGTGTTTGGCATGACCCTGTACCTCTCCAGCAGAAAGACTCCACTGGATGTGCAATAAACATCCAGTAGATGGGTCCAAGATGGCGGAGTGAGGATGCTGTGGAGCAGCAGCCTAGCTAGAGGCTCCTACCTCCCCTACCCTACTGATGGCTACCTGTAACTAAGAAGAGATCTCGTTTTCCCCTTCTTTCAAGCAGAAGTTGCAATGAAATTAAGCATTTTTCTATAGACTTGTCCCGTGGTTCCGTGCCTTCTGATTTTCGGCGGGTGCTGGGCGCTTCTGTGTTTCATCCTCTGCTAGCTGGGAGCGGCGAATGCTGTGGTCGTGGCTGGTCCAGAGCTCCCTGCGGATCACGCAGCATTCGATCCTGCGGTTGGTTCGCGGGTCGGTGCTCGGCTGGTCGGGGCTGCAGTTACGTCGAGGACGGCTTCCACTCGTGCCTGCAGCGTTTGGTGCTCCTCTCCTTGGGACCTCGGAGCAGGGGTCGCGGGGAAGAATGGCGCCGAAGAATCTGCCGAGAGCTACCCATGCTAACAAGAATGCAATTGCAGAACCTGCTGCAGTGTCTCCTACGCCCATAAAGGCTGTTCCGGTCGGGACTTCCACTGACTCCACCACGGCTGTGGTTCAGCCCCGAGCCTCCGAACTCTTGTCTGCGGGTAAGCAAGTGTTACGCCCGCCAGTCCTTGTTATCTTGGATGCCCCTGCTTCTAAAGGAAGTAATTTTGGGGGCTGGGGAGAAAATGTATCTGGAACTGAAATTAAAGGTAACAATGTCAGCGATATCGCTCTCTCCACAGCTTCTGCTCAACCCACAGGGCTCTCGAGGGTTTTTTCGACTGGTGTTGTCATGACGGGTGCTGGCACTGCCACTATTACTATCAATACATCACAGGGTTTGCCTGATCCTCTTGATGATTTGAATGATTCTCCAATCTTATGTGGATACATCAAAGCCGGCGAGACGGGGGGGGCAGGATAGTGGAGCGGTCCCTGCCGATGAATTGGTGTCGGAACTTCCAAACTCAGAGGACATTTTAGCTGGCACCAACTTGCCGGTTGCTCTCCCCGCTGCGGTGGAGGCTGAGGAGGAAGGGGGTGATGGGTCTAATGAAGAGTATGAGGAGGTTGAAGATGAAGCTGAAGCTGAAGATGAAGAGTATCTCAATCCCTCCATCCATCCCCCTTCAGATACAGCCACATTCTTGGTCGGCAGAAGGGGAAAGGCTAAGTTAAAGGCAAAAACGAAGAACAAGAGAGGGAGAGCGATTACTACAGAGGGCGCACCAGCTATTATTACTGCCTCTGCTCCAAGGAAGGCTATGCTCATCGAAAAAAGCCCCTTAAGGAAATGGATACAGGCAAAAGGACTCGTAAAAAATATAACCTTGCGATTGTTGGGGCACTAGCCCCTCTGACTCTGATTCAGTGAAAGTTTGCTCTGCTCCACCGTCTGGTTCCTCTCCTAGGAATCTTGATAGCGACAATACTCCCCTTATGCCCGTTATGTCTTCTATTAATATTACTCTGCCAACCTCATCAGCTGAGGTCTCACCAGCATCTACCTGTTATGATCTGGCCCCTTCTAGCTCTTCAATACTTTCAAGAGAGCCAATATCTGAGGTTATCAATTCCACAATATCTCCCACTGCCCTAGTTCATTCTGCTTACGCGATCTCAGATTCTACAAATTCTATTCCAACTTCAAGGTCAACTATTCTTGGAGATCAGGAGTCTATCATCTCTTCCCTTGACATTATTTTGCAGACCTTAACGAGTCATCGTATGGAGGCACAAGAACATTTCTTGCAGTTGCGAGAGGTCAACAATAAGGTGCAGAACTCACTACAAGAGATGACATCTAAACTAGGCGGGATATCACAGGATATTGTGGAACTTCAACAAAGGGTTGTAAATTTTGAAGAGGGATCAGTTCGTTCTGAATCGTCTCTGAGTCAACATAATGCCCAGATAATATCTCTACAGCTGAACGTAGAAGATCTGGAAAATCGTCAATGAATATCAAATCTGAGACCTTTTGGCATCCCGGAGGGCGCAGAAGGGTCGGACCCAAGGGCCTATCTTGTCAAGTTATTGCATAAAGCTTTCCCAGATCTTTCTGACTGGGTTTGGGATTCTCAGCTTCAGAGAGCCCATCGCCTCCCCTTAGTTCAGAGGAATAGGGAGAGCAAATTTCCTAGGCCCATTCTCTTCTATTTTGGTAATTTTCTTTTAAGACAAGCAGTCTCGTTGAAAGCACGCCCCAACTCACCTGTCATAATTGAGAATATGTCTCTTTTTGTTCGTTCTGATTTGAGTAAAGCCACAATGGATAGGAGATGGATGTTACGGAAACTCATTGATCCTTTCAAAGCTAAGGGGGGCAATTGTTTCTGCAAGAACAGGCCCATCTAAAAGTCATCAAGGGAGGCCATACTTATTTTTTCCTTGACGAGAAAGAAGCAGAAAGTATGCTTTCAAAATTTGGTTAATTGAAGAGGATGAGAAGAACGGATTTTTGGTCTAAAGAGTCAGCCTGATCTTATTACTACCCTCTCTTTTTTCTTCTTTTTTCTTCTGAGATCGATGTAATCAGTTTTGGGAGTATGGTCCGGGGTCTTTACTTTGTTCCCCTTTTTCTTCTTTCTTCCCCTTTTTTTCTCATCTTTTAAAAGGTTAACAGGGTAGTAGGGAGGTGGGGTAGGCCTCAGGATGCTTCTCTCGGTAGTTGCCTATCCAGCAGCAGCAGCTCGTAGAGGGGTGCTCCCTCCCGGGTGAGGAGAGGGAGAAGGCGGGGGGGGGGGTTCAGGGTCTCCAGGGGAGGTTTTGTCCAGGGTGGGAAAAAAGTTATTTAAAAAACAACACGAGAGGGAGAGTTATTGAATATAATGGGAAGGAGCTATTCTTCTTCCTTTTTTTGTTAGGGGAGCAGAATGATAAATACTGTTTAATTTATGTCTTGGAATGTCTAAGTTAAGATGCATAGCTTGGAACGTTGCGGGTCTTAGTAATAAGAATAAAAGACGACTCGTTTCTGAAGAGCTTAGATTATATGACCCTCATTTTGTTTTTCTATCTGAGACGCATATTGCATATAAGATAGGAAACTACTCAATCAACTCGGCTATGATGTTATAATAAGTTCTGCACTACAGGTCTCAATTAGAGGAGTTGCTATCCTCAAAGATAGACGACTCAGTGTAGAAACTCTTAAAACTGCCTCTGACAAGGATGGCCGTTGGGCCATTGTCCAACTATCTATAGGAAATTGTAAATTTGTACTCTGTGTGATTTACGGGCCAAACACTGATGATTATATTGTTTTTGCCAGATTCAACCCCGAATAATACAGTTCAGATATTTATTTATTATTTATTATTTATTATTTAAAACATTTATAAAGCGCGGCTGTCACCTTACAGGTATCCTGGCGCTGAGATATCTCTGGGGGGGGGGAAGCACGGGGAGAGCAGCAGTACAATGGCCATCAAGATATGGTCCGCACTCTTTGAAAATTACTGCATACGTGTACGATATCGCTATTTATTCTACTGATGTCGTAGAGGCATTAAAGGGGATAAAGGCTGAGGCTAGCAGATTTGGAGACGTTTCAGGATATAAACTGAATATAAACAAGACGCAAATAGTTGTCAACCACAAACCATCGGCAGTAGTTTTTGGAATTTGTAAGGTTGCTACCTATTTAGGAGTAAAAATCTCATCTAAAACCAATGGGGTCATCACAATTACTTATGACGCTCTGTTAAAATCAACAGCCTCGTCTCTAAAAAAATGGCACAAACTTCCTTTAAATATCATTAGTAGAATTAATTTGATTAAAATGAAAGTGCTCCCCAAATTTCTTTATTTATTTCGTTCTATACCATTAGCACTTAGTAATTCTTTTTTCAAAAAACTTGATGGAATATTTAGTGGCTTCATTTGGGGATATAGGAAGGTCCGTAGTTCCATGATGTTACTTAAGGGTTCTTTAGACAGCGGTGAACTCAATTTTCCTGATTTTAAACTATATTATTGGGCTAGTTTATTTGGTCGCTTACGTTCTCTGCTTAACTCGAACACCCAACTTTATTTTCATATCATTAACTCAGACTCCAAAATGTTTTTGCTAAGACTTAATGACCCGAATTACTACAAAAGGGTCCAATTTAAGACCGCAAGAGACACTGCAAAGATCTGGTTTAATATTATGGCATTTTGCAAAACCTCTTTTTTTCACTCTAAATTGCGGCTATGGGGAAATCCGGGCCTCCCTGGGATTTTCAATGATGGTCTGGCAAACATATGGTCTGCTCATGGCATTAAAACAATGGGGATCTCTACGGCTCTCACAGCTTTTTAGGTTTTGAGGTAATAATATTAATAATAATAATCCACATTTGTAAAGCGCGAACCATCACCCGTTAGGGTCTCTAGGCGCTGGGGGCCGTCTGGAAGATTAAGCAAGCTATTGCCCAGAGTCACATTGTGCTGGGCTAATCTGCCGCCGGCCTCGGGGATCGAACCGTGATCCCCAGATTCCGGAGTCAGTCACCCTGGCCGCGGCGCCACATCTCTCCCACCTGAAAAAGGTACTGAAAAATGTATACAAACTGACCGAATCGATGAGATTTAAGTATATTCAAATTCACAACTTTTTTGTCCGAAAAATGAAAATATGTGTAAGCTTAGATTCTGACATCTGGAACTGTCTTTATTTACTTAAGACTAAATCTTTAATTAGTGAAGGATATCGGTGCCTCAATACCTATAAGATTGGTGACTGTTCTAAATTAGCCGAGAAATGGAGCACTAAGCTGGGACTTAACATAACTTCAAATCAAATTGCCTTCTCCCTCTCTAATCTTAATAATCTTTTTTTTAAAAACTTTTTTTTGTTTTCTCTTTTGTCCTCATTCGCCCTCTCCTCGCCCCGAGTTTCACGATCCCGCCCTAGGGCATCTCATCTCATATGTTGGCTTTTTAGCTCTTAGGAGGAAGTATACCACCTTAACCGGTCTTAATAATCTTGTTCAATCTTCGAGTTTAAGAATACAGCAATTTAAAACAACATGCATGCTGTATCACACCCCCGAAATGATCTCCAAGTGGTCTACAAATATTTCTTTCAGTGACCGTACTAAATGTCCAAAATGTAATTTAGTAGCAGCCGACTTAGAACATATGCTGCTCTCTTGTCCGGTTTTAACTGAGTTCTGGTCTGCTTTGGACAAGGTCTTGAAATTGAAATTGGCGAGGCCACCTTCTCTCTTGGCTTCAACAGTACTATTAGATTTACATTCTGTCACTCTCCCTCAGCAGGCCTTAGTCACTATATTATTATCCTGTGCCAAATTAATCATCGCTCGTGCCTGGATCTCTCCTCAACCTCCTCACATTATGGAGTGGTGGTCAATAGTCAATGAGATTCATTCTATGGAGTCTGCTCTGGCTAAACTCAAAGGTGTCCGGTCCCTAAGGGAATTTGAAAAAATTTGGGGTAATGTTATTTAAAAATCTAATGTATCATACATGTATTTTTACTTAGAACATTTAGGGGAAAAATGTCCCGCTATGCTTGAATGTAATATACATCTTGTGTTGGTTTTTTCTTTTTTTTTTTTTTCTCTATTACGAAATTGTTTGTATATTCATTCTGCCACATTGTTCATTGTTCCCATTGTGATGTGATTTATGTCTTGTTTTTTTTCCTTGCCTCTCGTGTGGTCAATAAAAAAGTTTAAAAAAAAGCAATAAACATCCAGGAACGCACTGCTGTGTCATGTCTTTCATCATTCCTGCATGAATGTGTGGATGGAAGTAGGGACAGTGATTTCCCTTACGTCAATGATGCTCATATAGTGGGATGCCAGTCACCGTGTGCTACATTGCCTATTGTGTCCCCGGTGCCGTGGATATCACAACAGGGACACATGCATTAGTCACTTCCTTGTCCGGACATGGACTGAACCACGTCCAGAGCCCCCGAGTCATTGTTGCAGGCACTGAGCTGGTCTGGCGTATGCCAGGCCAGACCAATCCGCTGACGCTCCGAGGGGGGCCCACATAGCTACCTGTCGCAGGCGTACTCGCTGGTGGTGTGCAGGTCACTGGTCTACTTATCAGCATGTCATGGCCACTCCCTGAAGGCAGGTCTGAACGCACACCACACCCATCCTTCACAGGTGTCACAGGCCATGTGACCCTGCAAATATAAGGGTCCGACAACGTCACATTCCCCTCTGCTGGTGGTGACTGGATGACGGACGCTCCACAGTGTTCAATCATAAAGGGCTCATGATTTGCTGCACACAGGGTTGGTGGCACTCAAGGCCTTGGGGCCGACACGGGCCTACCACCACATGGCGCTGACTGGCATTGCACAGGGTTAGTGGCACACGTAATTGCTGAGCGGGTGTGCAGCCTGCGATGATGGTGTGTGCACTGATGTGGTATCCGCCATTGATGGCTCAGGTCTCAGCCTCATGGGTGGGACCTGCTGGGCCGCGGTGCGGGGCCCGCATGATGTGGACCATGCCATGGACCATGCCATGGTGGCGTGACTGGGGCCTGGAGCTCAGACAGGCATGTGGTGTGCCTACTGATGGACACACCAGTGGCAGCAGGTGAATAGTGGGGCCTGTGTGCAGGGGCGGCAGTGTCTCTCTCTCTCTCCTTTCATTTCCCTTCTCTCTCTCTCTCTCCCTTCTCTCTCTCTCTCTCTCTCTCTCTCTCACTCTCCCTCCCTTCCCTCTCTCACTCTGTCTCCCTTCCTTTCCTTCCCTCTCTTTCTCTCTCTGGCTCACTGTCCTTCTCTGTTTCTCTGTGTCTCGCTCCTTTGATGTGCACATAACACACGCCCTGATTGTCACTGCCGGACCAGACAGGAGTTTTCCGCATTGCTGTTTTGTGTTGTGTTTCAATAAAGTTTTTCGTTGTTACTTCAGTGCTGTGTGGCTGTTTCTCATTCTTATGGCCACACGTGTGTATTTATTTTGGCACTGTGCGTCAACATGCGTATGTTGTGGCTGTTGTGTCGTGCACGGTATGTGTATGTCCAGGAAGGTTGGGGGAGGGCCTGAAGTGGTTGCAGTGGGTTTTGTGGCCCTCATGGGTATCC